>NC_045476.1:141200791-141822735 GCF_009650955.1 Corvus moneduloides
CTGATCACCAAAATCACCAAAACCATCTTCACCCTTGCTACAACACCAAATAAGTCTTGGGAGCATTAGTTTTAAAAGCAGATTCCAGAAAGAATCAGCTTTCCAGGTTCTAAGTAATAACAAAGCACAGCAAACTTGCTTGACCTCATCAGCTGAACTAGCCCAATATGCAAAAGCATATGACCTCGCAGCAATCCAGTCCTTTTAAAATTTCTTATTTTGTATTTTCCTACCAAGAGGACTCTTAACGTATGGAAGTTACCCTGCAGGATGAACCATCCCTGGCAGGTGTTCTTTAATGAGGACTGGTTCCATAACTCAGTGGTCCACAAACTGTAGCCCGTGGCTCTCTAGTGGCCCAAAAGCCTTGGATAATAAACAGAAAAATATACTAACTTACATTGTGCCCAAACATGCCATGCTGCTATTTTCAATGGAGTTTTCCTAATTTGCCAGGAGGAAGTTTTCAGCAAAATGCAATTTGCACATTTGCTCTGGGCCTTGCTTTGAAAAATGCCCTGGTAGGTTCCTGAAAGGGCACATGGCAGCTGAGGGTTAAAGGTGGTTCACTGGTCTAGAAAAGCCTTGGGGCCATTGCCTTAGCTAATTCTGGGCAATGCATTTTCTCTGAAATCATCAATCCTTGCATTTTAACTCTGATACTTATTACCATTCTTTTCAAATACCATAAAAATTAAAGACAACAGTGCATGAACCCTGAAAGGCAATATCCCTTGGCCTCACATATGCATAAGATTTCTCCTCCTCTCCTTTTTTCTTTTTCTTTCTTCCTCCCCTCTAATCTCCCTCCTCGTTGATTGCTCTTGATAAACAATAACATACAAGATGCAAAACTCACACAGGCAATCACACAAGAGTGAAACCATACAAGAGGCAATGTCTATGCACTGCTGTGAGTTGCCCCCTTCTTCACTCATTTTATTTTTAATTTAGATCCCCGAGGAATTTTCCTGTTTGCCAGAGACACATCACACCAATCTGATTGAACATGTTCTAATTCTTCCACGGGATAAAAGATGGGGGGGAAAAAAAAAATAAAAAAAATCACAACCTCTTTGATTTTGAAAGAAAATTGTAATCTGTATTGTCATCTCTGGGTCTGTCTTTGTCAGCAAGGCTGGAAGAATATGTTCTGATCAAATATTTGGGTGTGTGCTTTCCACTCTGGAGATGAGGACCTAAGCTCCTGACATATCTTGGATGGTGGCCAAGTTTAGGGCCCTAATAATTTAAAACAATCACCACCTGCTTCAAAGAGGGGGGAGAGGGGGGGGAAAAAGACACTTCCTTATTGCTGATGACTAGTTTAGGATGAGCAAAATCCTTTACTGCATCAAATTGAAATGTAATAGGTGCAAGGCTGAGAATTGAAATCCTGCACTAAGCTCTTCATTACCTGCAGGCTTCCAGGTTTGGGTTTTATCCTGTCAAAAACATAGCCATACAACGCTTTTTCAGATCTCTGAGTTAGCTACTTTTCCTCCTAAGTCCTGTTGCTTAAGAAATGTAAAGCCTGCCATTTTCAGCCTTTTGATGGGATCTAAACAGGGTGTGTGTGTATATACACATCCATCATTAGATATGTACATTCTCAAAGTAGAAATATCTGTATGGCTATTCTGGAAATTCTTACAGCTATAATATCCATTCAACTTCTACAACAGTATTTTAGAATAAAGACTGTCCCAGATCAATCTGTATTCACTTCAGACCCAAGAAGATTTTAAACAGGGCATCATCCATCTTCAGGAATAATTAATTACTTTTTTCAGACCATCACTTGCAAAGAAAAAAGGTGCCTTTGCAGACACATGAAATGGGAGGTGAGTGGACATCCTCAGAGAGCAGCACTGCCCCTTCAGTTGCTTTTCCAGCCAACAAGCTTCCCCCAATACTGTTTTACTGTAAATGCAGCACATCTCCCATGATTCCAGCAGGACCATCAGATTGTTTTTCATTCTCCAAATGAAACAAGGTTTTGGTTGTCCATATCTTGAGTTTGCTTCAAAGGCCCCAGCTGGCCTAGAGCAACAAACAGATGGGAAGATGGTTTGATGGTTCATTTCAGGCCACCAGTAGGTCACAGGAGATGGGCTGAGAAACACCATGTTGTCTAGGACGAGCTGGGTTCAGGTGCTTGGGAAAATATGAAAGTAAAGCTAGTTTTGTGGGCAAAAGTGAGAAGGAGGATTTACTGCAGCAGCCACAAGGATGGGGCTGAATCTCAGCAGTGGGACACAGACCCATCCCACAGGGCCATTCCGAGATGCCTGAGGGTGGCCCCAAGGGGTCAGGCTGCAGCACCCTGCCTGGGGTTGGAGGGCTCAGTTGCAGGTGGGACTGTGGGACCGAGCCCTCCAGGGCAGGAGATGCATGCATGGCTTCTAGTTAGAGGTTTCTTTCTAGAGTCATTGAGGATTGCCTGAGGACTGCCCTCACATGGTCTGCTCTCCTGGAACAGGATAATATCCACTACAGGAGATGGTATCTCTTCTGTGTTTCTCCAAGCAGTCAGAGATTCAGGCTTCTTCCTGTTAACCCTGCTCGACACCCCCTGCACCTCCCCAGGAAGCAGGAGTATGTCTGTCACCCCACCTTTGAGCAACAGCTCTGGCTTGGAGACTTCTTATCTTTCTAAAAATACATGTCCTCCCATAACAACTTTTTAGGCAAAAATCGAGTTCTGACAGAAAAGAATGAAGAAATTTTATGTGATTTATGTAATTTTTCTCTTTATTAACAGAGATGTCCAAAGCTGTAGGATGTGCTTCTTTTACATACTCAAAGTAATTACTGGGCAAAAAGAAGAAAAAAAGACCTTGTTTTTTTCCCCTACACAGAATCTAGCAGGCATGCCTCCGAATTGTCCAAAAGAAATGGTAATAGAAGAGTATATTGTGGCTCCACGTTTTTGAGGGCTTTCATGAATTGTGAGAATGATTGTCCATGCATGTAGATTCAAAGATGGGCTTTTTTTTTCTTAACTGTTCCTTGAACAGCACAGTCCATATTTGACAAGTTCGAAGCATTAGAGAATAAATTCACAAAGATGAAAATAGAATTTCCAAAAAAGTTTTCCTTAGACTTCAAAGCAGATAAAAAGAATTCAAGGAAGTTTGATCTTTATTTTATAAGTATGTACAAGAGAAAGAGAGAATGAAGGCAACAGTCAAAGAAAAGCCTAGTTTAATATTTCTCTTGTGGGCATACATAATGAGAAGTGGAACGCCACAATTCCTCAGTGTTCATAGGGTAGCAATTCACTGCCATAAAATTATATCTGGCTTCTTAGAAAATTCCTTCACTTCTCTGTGTTTGTCTGAAGTATGACAACTTGCTCTTGAGGCTTACAGATGTTGAGCTGTACTGGATGGATTATTCCTAGAAAAATTAAAACCTAACAGAGATGTAATGTTTTTTTAAATTCACCACCTGAAAGGCAGTATATTTTCTCTAGAAAAACTAAAAGAGAAATTAATTTTTAAAGAAAAATCTTGTAAAGGCTTCTAGTTTATAGAAAACTAGACAAAAAGGAATGGGTGAATAGTGTTCTTATTTGAGCAAAAGAGCAGTGCAAAATTCTAGCATTTGCAAAGAAGCTGATCTAAGTGAATGTTTACAAAAGGACAAACAATACACAAAGAGATAAGGCTGCAAAGAAAGAATCAGAATTAAACAGAATTGTTTTTTCCTGAGGTTTTATTTTAAAAACTGTATTTTATTCATAGGTCAGTGTCTGGTCAGGCTAATTATACCCATACCAGGAAACTAAATAGTACCTGGGCCTTCTTCCAGTTATGGTGTTCCATCAGCTGTACAATTAAATTGTCCCCAGCAGAACTTTGGCCCAGGCCAATAAGAACTCTTTCAAACAGGTTCTGGGCATGGTCTAGGAGCTATTGTGGCCAGGAACCATTTCTGGATATATTTTTTGATATAATAACACTGTGCAGAAGAGAATTTATTAATACAAGTGCAACCTGTTTTGTGCTGGTTCACTCAAATACCAGAGAACCGTGCTGGTTACGTATCATTTGCTTGTATGAACGTGACAACTTGACCTGTATCATGTCATAACAGAAACCTGATAAACAAACCTCAGTGACTATAGGTGCAAGAATGTGTAATGGATTTATACTGTACATATAAGAAAGGTGCATGCTCATGCATGGGGTCAGTAGCTGTAGTGTGAGCTAGATGAAAGACTGAGCCCAAGAGTACAGTGAAAATACGAATGTTACATAACAACAAGGACCTGTCTTCCTGGGATTAATTGAATTGATTTTTGTTCTCATTTCTGTAAATTCAGAGGCACACCCATCTGATCAGTACCAAAACAACATTTTCCTCAATGTCTTCCTAGCACAGAGTAGGTTTGTCTTTTCAGAGGCTCATGGAAGTACCAAAATTTGACATGAGTTACTTTTGAATTTTTAAAACCTCATGCAAATCTGATTATTGGCAAAAAGACCCAGACAGTAAAAATGCATCAGCTGTATCACACCATGGACTGCTGCAAGGATCACAGGACTAGCACTAGACAAGCCAGCTCTGAGCTAGACAACATTGGTGCAGCACATTCTACATGGACACAAGAAACTGGAGTCAACACCAGCTCAGGAATATCCAGCAATTTTGGTCTGCCTTAGTGACCAGTAGGTGATCCAGAGAGTGCTGGAGAGTGTGCCAGTGCAAACTGGGGGAGTACTGGGGGAGGTAATATTTGCTGTATGAGAGCTCAGCTCAGAAAGCACCTGAAGTAAATGTTACTAAGGTTATTTATCCCATGAGAGTCATCAACTAACAAAGTATTTGAGGACTAAGACGAAATTTTGATAGTTAATTAAATACCTAGTTAATGGCTCTGTTGATTATACTACTTATCAAAATGCAAACATGTTTATGCTTTTTAACGTATAATTTTTTTCATGAAAATACACAACTGAGGAAAAATTAAGAATGTCTACAGTAAGTCTCAGGCTTCTCTCCTAGTTGCAGCAAGCCCCTCACATCTTTTGTTGGTAGAAAGGACTCTGGGGTTTGGATGTTATGAACGGCTATGTCTGATGCACCCAGTTATGCAGATATTTTGCTGATAGATATGTTACTCACCCAACTTGCATGAATGACCGAGGGTTTTATTAGGCATATTGGAAGTGAGTGTTTTGAGCTGTGATGATTTTCTAAGGCATGATGAAGGGTCCCATCTACCCTAATCAACTTTGCATAGCCGGGGTTCGACTTCCAGTGTTGTCTTTCATCAGTGCAAGTGTCAGTCACTGGCCAACGCGTTGCCCACAGCCCTCTGCCCTCATTTCTTTATGGCGGGATGCATGTTGTTCTTTCAGGACAATTTCTTTTCGCCTGCTTTCCCAGCTTGCTTGGCCATGACAGGTCTGCCCCGGTTATGGCATTCACCATATGGCTGGGCTTGGCTCCACCCTATCTTTTAATAATTCCATCTCACTGACCATCCCCCTCGCATTGCTTTCACTGAGGGCATTTCAGAATTCAGCCCCAAACTATTGGTTCTGACTAGCCTACCCATGTTAAATCTGAAAATATTAGCATTCATTTTCCGCTCGGTGATAGCCCCTGAAGTGACCTTAGTAGGTTATGTCTCATTTCATATATTTTCTTCCTATGGTAAACTGATACAGTGTTGATACAGCTACAGCTATTAAGTCACAGCTTGAATTCAGATAAATGCATTTGGAAACATGGTTTTAGAATATCATGTAATTCATAGGCATTAATTCTCTCTCCTTTTCTTCACATTTCTGTATTGAAAATACAGAAAATATTTTTTAAATCTACTTCAAATTTTCCAGAAAATGCAAATATGGAAAAAAAAAAATACAGGAAAGTATGTACAAAATAGACTACATTGTTGCAAATTCACAATGCAAGTTAAAAAACCAAACTACATAAATATTTGTAAGAATTAATTTTTTTTAATATAAAGCCTACAATTTTTTAAGCTGTTGAACGGCAGAGATGGAGAGCTGCTAACTAATTTTCATCTGTGAGAAAGGAGAGCACTTTAAAAAATGAAAGCTATTCAGAAATCTTTTATGATTACAACAACTGCAAATACGTTAGTTGCATTATAATGTTTTAAATTACTATTTGTACATATTTTCGGTTGCATGGTTAATACAAATTGCACTTTCTTACCCAAGTCTGTTTGTTCACACACATAGGATCACATGGGATTGTCCCTGTATAATCTGAGCCTCATGCTGAGGCTAAGAACTTTCCTATTACACCATTTTGGAAAAATTGCCTACAGCCATGATTTGGCCTACTTAGTCATATACATCCATATAGCTTTAATTACCTCTGTACATGCTATTTCCCGTAAGGCTCTGGCCTCACACGACACAGAGGATGAATAGCAATCACCATGCCAGTGCCTGTTCACTGTTTCTTTAATCTGGTCAATGCTTTGTATCCTTTGAAACAAGAAAACAAGAAAAGGCTTCTTTCCTTCTGAGCTTTGCAGGGTACCAATCACTTTAATATCAAGCAAAGTGATAAAGTTGAAAAGGTAACAATATGATCCCTCTTGGATGCAGAGGGATGGAGATGATCTTACTCCTGTGTGCAGGCAGGACAGTCATGCACAGGTGGATTAAGCAACCTCCCTCAATTTAGGTACAATTTCATTTTATCCAGGTTTATACACATTATATGTCAATACCCAGCTCCTGTCCACAGCTAGTCTGTAGGACAGAGCTGCCAACCCCTTGGTTTCCCATGAGGAGCAGGCTGAGGGTGAGGACTGTGGTCAGTCTCACAGTGGTGCAAAGAATGAAATCCACAGTCAGGAGCCTCCAGTGGGGTGACAAACTGCTCAATTTGGTTCCCACTCCCATTTGCTCTCTTCACTGGGCTCAGCAGCCTGCTGGGGGTGATTGGAGACAAAAATTCTGCTTAGGGCTCTTTCCACCCTGCTCCCTGTGGCAGGACAGGGGAAAGAGGTGGGCTCTCATCCAGTCCCCATCCCCTCCATCCAGGGGAGAGACAGCATTGCCAGAGCAGCTGGAGAGGGGTCACCCCATATCTGTAAAAACTCCTAACAGTAACCACAAACCTCTTTCTCTCTGTTCCTAAAAATCACCACAACATTTCTGCTGGGAGAGGAGTTTTCTCTGAATTTTTTTTTAATAAAAGACTGCCTTTTAAGTCCTATGTCCTCTTTTAAGAAACTTAAAAACATTTCTTTGTGCCAGAATTTGAAGTCTGGTATAGTTCAAGTAAAATAACAAAATAAAATTATTTAATGAGTAATATAAAGAACCTGAAATCAGTGCAGCTCTGCACATATATGTACACAGATATATGTACACTGCGCACCAAGAAGTATAGCTATATGGCAAGATAGCCAAATTTTGTATAACTATGAATTTATAATTTACCTGTACGATATTAAAAGACCTTGTATAAGAATGATATGCTTTTTATCTGGCACCATTTGACTGCATGTGTTTCTGTTCTGGTTTATTGCATATCAGCTAATCGCATAATTCGGCTGGATGCATACTAAATTGAAGTCCAAATGCTGCTCACCACAGTGTAATCCCTCTGGATAAATGAATAGTCAGAATACCCACTGGACTGCATTCCACCATCACTACTTTGTAAACAGCTGTTAGCATGTATTGTAAAATAGAAGACAAAATCTGTTGTTGCTACATGTAAAAACGTGGTTCCTTCATCAAAATCTTCACTGCACTGGTTAAGAGGAATGTGCAAAACATTACAATGAGCTGAAAAAGCACTGAAATCCTTAGCCCTTTCCATGGCAGGTGCTGCTTCAGGAGCACAGGCAGCAGAAGCACACAGTCGGGACAAGGCACAGGAAGCCCTGGAGGTCCCACCAGTGATTCCTGCAGACTAAACCACAGCTCTAATTAGGTCTTGACAGACTACACAGAGAGAATGTAGCACCTAAAAGTCCTTTCCTGATGTGTGCATGTTTAGAAGATGAGACAAATCAAAGTAAAGCAAATCAAGTGAGAAGGTGTCTTTTCCATCAGTGCTGCCATGGAGCAGCCTCACCCCACCTGCCTCCCACCCCTGACCGCACACAAGTTGTCCTTGCTTTTCAAAATAGCAAGCAGCAGCCAACAGGTATGGGTTTTTGGAGAAGCTTTGTGAAGCAATGTTTTGTTTCTGACTTTTTGGCTAAGTGGGCAAAGGGGGCAGGTAACAGCTTCGGGCAGAGGTGAGAAGGTCGTGGCAGCCCAGGGAGCAGCCGCGGGCAGAGGGGAAATACTCACAGGGAGACAAGCGTCCATGCAGGGTCTGCACACATAGTGGGAGGGAGCCCCCGCTTCACCTCCAGCCTTCGGAGTGTGGCGCTGGCCGAGAGGCCGCAGGTTCAGCATCCCGTCTGCCGTCCCTCCGGGGATGCCTCGCGGCAAAGCTGGCTGAATCAGCATCCTTAACAGCAGAGTGAAAGCCTGAGCAACTGATCGTAATGGTCGCCTTCTGGCCTGACATTCCATGAAATCATTCTAATTCTGTCTTTTATAGCCAAGGGGTATTGCTCAAAAGCAATGCTCCCCAAACACTCTTAATTTTTAATTCTTTTTTTGGTATTAATTTTCCTTTGATCGTATGACCAACCAGTGTTTTGTTTTCATTTTTTCCATCCTCAGTCTCCTTTCTTTCCCCACTGAATGATTTAATTCTTGAAGCCAGATTTGAGAGATCTGAAGTTGGAGTCTTCCGTGCCAGGAGGGCTGAGGCAGGTCTCCCTCGCACTGCGCTTCAGCATCTGTCGTTCCTTCTATGTCCTTCTGGGGATTTGCCAAAGAGGATTCAAAACTGGCTTAAATGGCAACTAACATACAGATGCAGAGTGGGTGTGTTAAAGCTCTGTTATTATATCTTACTCTTTACTTCCTATCAGTGCATCAAGTCTGAATGCAGCCACCAGAAGCCACTCTCCATTGCTCAGGCTGCTAACACACTCAAGTGAGGAAAAGGAGGAATATAATGTGAGATTGCTGTGAATACGATTCTCATCACTGAGGCCAACACCATGGCAGAATTGGAAAAAAAGTTATTCAGTTCCCTGAGAAATGGAAATATCCATACTGATATTAGATAAAAGAGAAAAATTAAGAGACCGACATTCCCATGGTGCAGGGCAATGGCTACACAGACAGATATGAAAGTCGTATTTTCCCTAGAAGGAGATCATTAAGATTATTTTTTACAAGATTTCCTATGCCCTGCTCTGAAACATCTCCTATAGCCACAGTGCCCATGTCTGATGGTCCTCTGTTTGGAGCCAGGGTGGGACATCTTCCTCTGCTTCTAATTTAGGAGTGGTGAGTATATACTGGAAATTAGCTGTGTGCATTCCTTCTAATTCGTTTTGCTTCAAGGATGTTCACATCTCTATAGTTCTATTTTCCACTGGCAATACAGGAGATGAGTTCACTGGCAGAAAATCTCATGAGAATTATGAGATTTACAGGAATATCAGTGACTTGGTTTTTTTTTAAAGTCTGGTGAATATTTTGACTTACTTGCCAGGGCAAAGCTGAGGAGCAACCAAAATGCCACACTGAGCATTTCTGATGAACTGCTTATCAATAAGACTTGGAAAATTTTAGGATAAATTCTCAAATACATTTCATACAACTCTAAGTTACTCATGTCTAACTTCACAATGGGAAAATTACTTGCATATGTCAGGGGTATTTTTTTCAGGCATGGTTCTATTTTAAAATTCCAACTAAGATTTTAACACATAGCACAGTCTTTAAAGCTACATTAAAATAACAAAAGTGACCAGGAAAATCCAGCTGGGAATTCTGTTGTAATTTTAATTCAGCTGTATTATATATCTTATGCATTTCACAATATGCAACCCTTATTCTGTAAAGAGCTAAGCATATGTTTAAATTTATACATTTTGAGTTTTAATGAGAACTCATAGAGTGTAAAGTTAAGCATACATAAAATCAGATTAAGAGTTAGTGTTAACACTAGAGTGGTGCATTCAAACTCTGCAGAGACAAAAAAAAACCCAAACATCTACTGTAGATGAGAGAAATTTGATGAATTAACTTTTAACTTCAGGTGGTATTTTTATTTCTTAGAACACAGTCTTCAACCCCAGTATTAATCGCAATAATACTCTCTTGCTCCATTTTCTCTGTATTAAGCAGTTTTTGGCTACAATCAGTCCCTTCTTATGAGAAAAGATATCCCTAAATGTGTCTGTTTCTGGATCCTATTTTTCATATTATTGCATCATCTGACCTTCTTAAGACTCCAGCTTATCTGATCGCCTTTCCCAAGGCAATCCATTATTCTGCCATTGATACTGCTACCATGAGGGTTTTTTTTTTAACTAATTAACTTTATAATAAAGAGGAGAGGGTGGGTTTAAATAGAGGTGAACATTTTGCAGGGCATGAGTCATATCATACTTAAGCAGCACAGGCTATGAGAGAGAAATGCAGCCTTTTCCAATCAGCAGTTCTGGTGGTATAATATCCAATAATTAATTTGTCTTATTCTTCTGCATGTTCCCCTCACAGAAAGTAGCTCTTTTCTGGTAGGTCAAGTAGTTCATGTGCTTAATCTCAGTTCTCTGGATTAAAATTTTCTGCCATGGGACTGACCAGTGCTTGGAGCAATAGTACCTTTATTTTCTGAAGTCTTCTTGGAGCTTCTCTAATGTGTTTACTCATGGCAGTGAAGGCAATAGCTGCAGTTCAGCATTACAGCTCTAAGCGTGTGTGGACCCTCACGAGGAGCTTCTCAGTGCATTCCTCTTTGGGACATTTGTTTCCACACATGTGCCACAGGGTCATCCCACAAGTATTTTTTCTTTGGCCATTTCCTTGGTCACTGTCATTTGAGGTTACTTCTTTAGTTCAACTCTGCTAGCCTCCTTAAGGAATATTTTCACAAGCTCAGAACCTCTGGGATGTACGTCTTCAAACATTTTAATCCAGCAGCAGTAGGTTTTAGCAGTGTGTGCACATAAAACAGTATTCCCCTCCTCCATCCACAGGCTAGCAAGAGAGAGAAAGGTGACCATGAACTTTCAGGGATGCTGCAGCTCTGGCAGGGTGGGACCCTTGAGACAATCTACTCGAGCCACCTTCCTTCTCCATCCAAATGTGGCATATGTGCTGGAAGTCCCCATCCAGCCCCTCACATCCCCTCCATCAGACAAAATATGTGGCCCCATCCCTCCTGCCCCACTCCTCTGAACACCTTCCCCCTTCCTGTCCTCTTCCTCATCAGTTGTAGCCACCATGAGCTGATGGTGTCTTCCAATCACCTCATCTCCATCCCTCTACCACTCCCTTCATGGGGAGATTAACACCTGGGTTTGGTTTCTTCTCTGCCTTGCAGATCTCTTTGAAAACTTCCTTTCCCAGGGAGCCTTCCTATCTCATTTCAACCACAGGCAGCTGTGGCCGATGTGTCTCTTCTCAGGGCATCTAAACAAGCAAGGACTGGGGGGAGCAGGAGGGAAGGAGGGTGACATTGCTTCAGCCTCATGGGCCACTTCAGGATTTTATTATTTACCTGTGTAGGCAAATAATATGCAAAATTTGTGAATATATTAAACATGACACATTTTTTCAGCTAAATATTTACTGGTTTTTGTCTTATGGAGATACTGCTGATCTTACTAACAGGGGTGTGATCTCAAATCTCATTCCTGGCTTCTAACAATGTATAATAATTCAGTTCACCCATTTATCCCTTTAACACAACATTTAGGTTAAGCAGTAGGCCTAAGGGGAACAAGTTATTACTAGCCTGTTTTTTATTTCTCTTTGATGTCCTCGATTCTATTCTCATTCATGTATTGGGGTGTGCAGCAAATGAACCTTAAGCATTTATTTTATTTACTAATTTTGCTTACTAGCATTATCAAAAGAGTGGAGCAGCTGCGAGCTTCACAGAGTGAGCATACATCTGAACATTTAACAGCCCCGGTTTATCCTGGCTTCAAGGCATCACAATATAATATTCACTGACATGAAAGCTGAAGAAAGGATGTCATGGGAAGTCTGAGCGTCACGCTGTGAGAGGGTATGTACTGCAAGACCCTCACTCCATTGGCTTCTAATAGGCTAAGTATTGATATGCAAATAAGAGAGGAGCTTGTGTGTGGCCTTTTAATGCAGTCACTAAACATCAGTTCAGAAAAGAAAATAATAAGACCACTTCTCTATATTTCTGCCTACAGATGCACAAAAACCAAAATGGATGCATTTTCACTCAGCTGCTTTGAAAGCAAATGAGGCCATTGCTGAAAAACTATGCATAGGACCCGAAAGCTGAAAATTTCTGATCCAGATTACAAATACCAAGTGCTGAGGTAGGCTGATAAGCAGAAGTGGGCTAACCCATGGAGGGAGGGTTAAAAAAAATCAGTTCCTTCATTCCTAACATTCCTCCCTGGGAGCAATACATGTGCCTGTGGACGATTAGGTGCTGGGTTGCCATCTCTGAAAATAGAAATATGTTTGCAAGGTAGCAGAAAGAGAGGCCCAAAGGGCATCTCCAAGGAGGCTTTGACTCTCCTGGTTCTGACACACACAGATAATTCCTATTTCAAGTTCGAAGCAGGAGTAGAAGATGAGAGGAAAGCAGCTGTTAGTTTATCTTGTAAACAAGCCCCAGCATGCCACCAGATTATGACAGGGCTTCAGGTTGGAGATGGCCGTAGACAGCTAAAAGAGTGAAGTGTTTGAAGAATAGAATTGCTTCTGAGAGCACAGTTACCCAGCTACTTTGGGCGGCCTCAAATACCACAACAGGCCTGAAAGCCCCAAAGTAGTAAGGATGCTGGAAGCCATCAGTCTATAGCTGGGAGGGCATGGGTGGTCCTCTCACAGAAATCAATCAATAGAAAGAAATCTAGCCCAAAATCTCCTTTATGCTCTGAATTCACATGCTCTGAGTAGGCTGTACCAAACCTGGGCTTTCAAGGCATCACAGAGGAAAACCACGGCTGCACATAAAAGGTGGCGCCAGGTTTGCTACATATTCATAGAAACATAGAATATCCTGAACTGAAAGGAGCTCACAAGGATCACTGAAGTCCAGCTCATATATTCCATGTGTGCATGGATCACACAGAGCATTTAATAGAGAGCTCAACGGCCGAAGGATGCACTGGTAAAGGTCCCTCGGACCAGGCTCTTTGTGCTGCAGCTCTGTGTGGCTGAGCTCCACGCACATATGTTAATCTCTATTAGCATATGTCAGCTCCAGCTGCCCACATGCCCACGTGTGACTGGAGCTGATGCCAGAGGTATCATGTATAGCCCAGCCTTCATTTTTTCCACTTGCCTCCGGGCTTGTCTGTGTGGGAGTATACAACAGTGCAAGATAAGATGCTATATTTATATTCCTATAAGGCACTCACAGATTTGCATTCCAGAACGACCACATTTTTCCAGCTTAACTTAGGCTGCTTTGAAAACAACTCAAGCTAAGCAAGAAAAAGTCATTCTTTATTCCCGAATAAGCATGTCCCACATCAGTATTACTGCTGAGTTGCCATTCACCACTGTGATTTTTCATGTGAAAACAAAGAAGGACAGCAGGGCAGGGTAGACCCACATTGGCAGAGCCATGGGCCAGTTGCCACTCTCCCCAAACCTCTCCATGTGCAGGTTCCCCAGTGTCTCTCCTCCTGCGCCCCTCCTTCTCCGGCAGCTGGTCCCACTTCCTCCTGCAGCTTTTCTCTAAATGGGTGCATGCACTCAGCCTGCTGTATACACATATTCCCTCCTAAATTCATTTCCTTTCCTCTATACACAAGCCTAATCACAAGATTCATCTTACTTTCCATTTTCCCTGCTGACATTAAACAAATAAAAGCAGCAGCAAAGAAAGAGAAATGTAGAAGTCAGCTTAATTCCCAGTGGATATAAACTGTTGCAAGGCTGTAACACATACCTGCACACACACACTCATGCACCCATATGAATCTTCATAAGAGAAGAAATCACTTCTGTGTCTTCCTATTATAGAGACACTTCCCTTTCAACACAACTAGTAGGGAAGCTGCTTAATAATGAAGACTTGAAAATCTGCTCTTATTTCTCTAGGCTTTAAATGCTCAGCTCAGCCCTGTGTTGTGGGCATCATCCTTTCTGGCGTGGAAGGCTTAGGAGGATTCACAGAGAGCCCATTAATATTGCTCCTTAATTGGCTCAAGGCATCACTGCTGATCTCAGCTTGGCACAACCTTCATTTCCCATGCCCCTGTCACTTCAAAAAATAGAAAATCAGGAGTAAAACCTGAGAATGGCACATAAAATTAAAACTAGAACTTGATCTGGGAAATCACAGGTGAAAGATGTGCATTTTATAGCCTTCCTGGGAATATAATGCTTTCACAAAACTAGCAAAGACATCTGATTACAGTTTTTAATTCTGAACCTGTGTCAAAGTGTTTAACCTTTCACTTACTGGTGCACCACCACTATTTTAAACTGTGATTAAAATGCGTATTCCCTCCGCTTGTTTAACTGCATAATGCTTAAGGAGGAAAGTAAACACAGGTGCACAGAGGCGTATTTTGCATCTTTGGGCTGCCTGGGGACAAAACTCATACCAGCAATGATGATTCAACCCAACTCACCTGAGCTCTGCTGCATCAGAGCAGGTAATTGCCATAAATCACCTGCTCTCCACAGCATGGAGAAGATTAATGGCAGCAGACATCGGAGCTCCCAACTCGGAAGATTTCTGTGGAGGAGCAGGGACAGCTATGCGTGAGGAATTTGTGATAAAAAGCTACACTGGGGCTATAATAAAGTGCTGTGAAGACACTGAGGTCCTCTTCCATAATGCAGACACATTAAGGTCTGTCTGATTGTGGTGACAGACAGGTATTTGACTGAACACACCAACAGCTATTAAAAAAGAACCAGTAACTAAAAGCTAATGTCAAAACGTGATGTAGAACTGTCAGATGCCATCAGTAATAATTTTTGCTGTGACCAGTCTCTGGTAAGGAGGGCAAAGGAAACAATATTGCTGCTGACTGCAAGGGACCAGCCACCTGTGATTTGTGGGCTTCAGAGACAGAGGGTCTGCTGCCACTCTCTTCAGAAGAGAGAGAGATTTATTGTCTCTGCTGACTTCCTTTGCCTTGGTTAGAGGGAAAACACTGCTGGGGAAGAAGAGCACAGGAATATGTTGCACGGAGGTAAGCAGCAGTACCTACACTGGGATATTATATAGGCTTAAAGGTATCAAACAGCGTATTACATAGGGTAAAAGACCACTGCAGCCTTTGTAAGGGGGATGCAAAAGAGCTGCTGGACAAGCAGTATTTTATAGCCAGACTTTATCATGAATGATTTAGCAGGAAAACAAAGCAGAGCGTTTAGACAGCCCCAGACTTTTCCCTTGCATCCATCCTTAGGCTGTGCCAGCAGGCACATGCTGCTGAGAGGTGCAGTGGGAGGCAGGTGACCCTGTCCAGCTGTGCTGCTACTGTCCTGCTTCCCTCTCTCTCCCCAGCAGCAGCACGGCCACAGCAGGAATAGGGAAGCCTGAACTAGAAAAGGGGAATTGCCAATCAGTCCTTGTTTTGGGACCAGCAGTGCCCCTCTGACTAGAGAGGGACACTGAGCTTGCCCTATCACCTTTAGATCCATCCACAGGAGCAAGGCCATACTGAGGTATGTGTCTTCATTTACAACGTGAAATTTAAACCTCTGTCCCTACTCTCTGAAACAGGCTGTCCTGTCAGTGTTTACGTGGTGTCCTGGCTTGGGCTGGTTTCCAGCAGCACTTTCATGAGTATGGTTGGGCTTCACATCTCAGGAGCTGTGTCTTTCACACTGATTTCCCAAATGCTGAAGGACAGATGTAACACCACCTTTGCTCTGCTCTTTTAATAAAACTTTTTAAATTCAAACTGGACATTGCATCTCTGTGTTCAAACAGACTTCATGTCTTTTTTCTCTTCTGTTAAAGAACCCATTCCCTGCCAACAACCAGCTGCTTGTAGTTTTTTTTATATTTTATTCCTCGTGGATAAAGTAGTGTGCAGCTTTCTCAGGACAAATTTCACCACAAAAACGTTTCCCCAAATTTCAGAGTTAAAAGCAACAAGGAAGCTTACGGTGGGGGTGCAACTAATTATCTGCTGCTCTTAAAGCTGGTGAAGATTTTAGTGTTGCCAGCAGCAGATCTCCGATGAGATCTTCGCAGAGTAATGCAGCAAAGGCACACCATGGCTCGCTGTGACAGATCCAAATGTATCCTGTCTGTCCAAAGGGGGCCAGTGGCTCACAGCAGCTGTCGAGCTGCTTTGTAAACAAGTGGGGGACATAGCTGTTTAACCTAGAATCATGCATCTGAAAATATGCTTTGCCTCTCCAAGGATTTTGCTGGAAATGCTTCAAAGGATTCTGTTTTTCTCAGAAAGCTGCATCATGTGGTGTTTATCCACTCCTCGAAAGTAGTCGCAGCCTTCTTCCATAGGAGAGCGGCACTTTGCAGTTTGACAGTAAAATCACACATGACTTGTTAAGCACAACTTCCTAATGTAGCTCCCTGTCTGTTGCAACAGTCTCCCTGGTGGTAAAAAAATACAGTACATTGCACTCGCTATAGCAACTGTGATGGCAATATGCAGATTACATGACCATATCGCTCTCCAGCATCTAAAAAAGAAATATTTATTTTAGCATAGTTGGTACTCTTTTCACAGTCTCTTCTTTCACTGTGCTTTTCTGTTACACGGTCTCAACTTCATCCCAGGGTCTCTCTGATAAAGCTCAATACTGACCATTTTCTTTCTTGCACACATACCTTTGTATCCCAGCTGACCCTTGGTATTCCACTCTGGCCTCTGTATTCCAGTGTCTTTATTTCTAAATAGCACACATAACCCAAGTTCATGGATCATTTTATCTTACAATACATTGCATTCAAATACATGTCTTCATTCTCTCCTGTGGTTTATACTATTTTTCTGCTCTCTTTCACCTATTATATCTTTCTTACAAAATATGCCCTGCTGAAAGATTTTTTTCCCCTATCTTTTCATTGGGTTTTCAACTGGATGTACATTAAATTAGAGCTATTCTTGTTTTGAAAACCTGTTACATAACAAATTCCCATCTTTCGCAGATTTTCTCTAAAAAGTCTCTGGTTTCCAGGTCAAGGATCACATTTTTTCTGATAATTTTTTATTCTTTGTGCAGGGGCACTATAGGGAAAGGTATGTTATTTGAGCTGCAGCTACAGACTCCTCATAAACTCAGGAAAAATGAAGTTCTGGTTTGAAGCTCAAGTGTCAAATCATTCTTCTTTAGGACTGAATTAAATCAACTAATTGTTTTTCCATGTCTAGAATAGAGGCAATATTGCACTTCCTACCTTAGAGGTATATGTGAAGTTGAAATAATGACAATGAAGTCATAAACTACCCCAGACCATCCAAATCACTCTTGAAAACTGTATTGCTGTCTTCTTTTTCTCATTTGGTATTGTGGTTTAGCCTTTCCTCAGAAAACAGGATTGCCAAGTCTAGTCTGAAGCCTGCATGCTGCTGAAAGGATATTGCACTGAAATAGGAGTGTAGGTGTGGATGAAGACTGCCAGAAGCATCTCCTATTACCCCAACAGGAGAAAATGGCAGCCAACTTCTATATATCCTGTAGTCTGGAAAATGGTGAAATACCATCTTTTTGGCAGCCATAAATGGATAAACATTAGGTAAAAGCTAAGTGCAATGTGAATTCTGTCCAAAAAGGGCACAGATCACAAGAAATTAGAGAAGCTATAAAAATGCAGAGGGATAACTAAATGAAGGAGGCATGCAACTAGCCCAACATGCTTAAATAGCACAGATAAGAAATCTTCAGACCCATGCTCTCTGTGCACCTGACTGGCATTGATCTGCATTGTTATAGAACAATCTCCCCCAGTACTGGCAGGGTATAGGTCTGTCACTCGTGCTGAGATTTTCCTTTTGCTAGATATTGCCATGTGAGTCATGTCTTGTTTTTACCAGGCAGAGTCTGCATCCACCTGTTGTTGATGGTCCGAGCACATACCACGTTTCTTCCACAGGATGTACACACAGACTCTGGTTTTTAGGGTTGTGGTTTTCATATGTGTGTTGCAAGAAGATTGTTGGACTGTTTGCTTCAAATTTTAGCAGAAGATCAGGCAAGAGAAAAGGCAGTAAAATGTTAGCAAGTGTCTCTACAACACAGCAAAAAAGAAAAAAAAAAGGAGCAGTCTAGGGATTAGGTAGATGCTTCTGCATCAGATAGTATATGCAATTTGAGAAAAAATAAATTTTCCCCTGGTTTTTTTGCAGTCTCATGCAGAATCCAGCTCCTCCTCAGGCTCTGTACCTGTTGGACAGAAATCCTACTTTATATGCACTTTAAGAAAATTGAGAAAATAAAGGAAAATTGTTACCAGTTTAATTTATTTTGACAATATATTTGAACAGTGAAATTGTGTTTCTCTTGCATTGCTTAGAAAGTTCATGTTGATTTGAAGATTAGGTTGGGTTTGGCAATGCAAAAATACTAATTTTCATATTTTCTTCAACTCATTTTTCAGTCCAAAAGAGGGAAACATTTTTAAGATAGCTGAATGCAAGAAAACAAATTCAAAGGATTTTTTATAATTTTTTTTTGCAAACTCTTCTGTGAGGAAGTAGAGGAGATTTCTTCCCCTTTAGATGTGTTGATTCCTTATGTCTGCCTTACACCCTTAATTTTCAATTTGAAATTAGTGGAATGAAGAGATAAAAAAAAAAATATTCATATGAAAAGAAAACCAAAACTGGCTAATTTTCATTTTTAGAAATGAAATTACTGGAATATTTGTTGATATATGAAATTGTAAACAAATTTTCAGTTCATATTTTCCAAGTATAAAATTAAAAAAAAGGCCTTTGATTGCAATGACCGTGGATCTTCCAAATTGTATTTTTTGGAAAAAAATTCTGTTCATTCTGCCAAAGTCATTGACACTGACCTTATACGTGTAGATTCCAAGAGATTAATTAAAGGCAAGAAGCACTGCTAAATTGTCAGCAGCTGGGAGATGAAAGTGATTCTGGAGAGTAATTCTCCAATGATGCTGTGGATAAGGCAGGACATTTAGTGGATAAATTATCTCCCTCCTGAATTTAAACTGAGTCTGGTGAAATGGTAGTTTTCTGAATGTCCCTTTATGGTCAGATCCTATTGCTGGTGGTGTGACTTTTTATAAAGCCAAAACAAAATATAAAATAAATGGTATAGTTAACATAAATGCTGCAAGTATACCAAACATACAGAACTTACTGTGCACTAGGGATTATACATAAGATGAACTTTATAGTTTTTACGTTTCAAAACTATAATTATTTTTCCCCTGTATTTCTCAATATGTTTCACAGGCATTCAAAGTACAAGAGCAGAGTTCCCCTGTGGTTAATTTAACCCTAGGAAATTCCCCAGAGCATAATCAAAGACTGCACAGTGCCTAACATTTCTCTCCTGTTTCAAAACTAATGAAGTTAAATCCTGCTGGCTAAGGCAGTATTTCTAAAAGTCTATTAGACTTTAAATATAGTAACAGAACAGACATCAGTCATAACTACAAAATGCATTTTTTTACCAGCTGTCTAAAAGAGGCAGCACAGCCACAAAAAGACCTCTTCCACGGGCTTGTACCAGCCTCATTATCACCTATGAATTAAATTGAAACTGCCAAAAGTCACAGCAGTGAATTCTAGACATGACAGTCAGACCACTGCCCGTGACAGGGAGGCGAAACACCGTCCCCAGACCTGGCTTGGGATTCACTTTTTTCATAGCTTCTTACCCCCACGGGACTCACTGACTTCAAAGGGTGTTCAAGTGGATCACAGGCAAAAGAGATCTGCATATCTTAAGCAATTACAGCAGCTGGAAACAGCCCTATTAGGGGATAAATCCCAGTTTAAAACATGCAGGGAACAGGAAGGCCGTTTGAGGGGACCAGGGTGAGCAAAGCCATGTGAACCCCAGCAGCATTGACAAATATCTGAGCTCTCATTTTTTTGTCAGCATTTGTGCACCTCTTGACTCAGGATATCCCTGACAAGGGAAAGAAAAACAGCAAAGTCACACACATGCATTTTGGATGGATATTTATGCATATTTGTGCAACTGCTCAAACTTTTCATTCTTGTAGCTGCCTGAACTTAAGCGAGAAGTAGAAACACAAACCATCAGTCCCACCAGATAACCCACATATAGAGCAAAGCAAAATCCTAAGTACACCAGGGCAGCAAGTACCACTCACTTAACATTATGTGCATATGCTAGACTTGCAAATAGGATAGAAACAGTTGGGAATAAGAAAGTAACTACAAATGGTTCATTTTAACAGAATGAACAAGTTAGCCATAATAGCAATATTTCTCCCTTTAAATAACCCATTTTAAAACCCTAGGAACCAAACTTGTTTGTGGCTCTGGACAACTCTGTTCTCTTTATTTCATGGGAGTCTTGCAAACATAGCTCATAACAGACGCCTCTTTTAACCCAAACCGTATTTTCTATCATTATGTTTTAAGCCGTATGCAAACTGGATAGAAAAAAAAGTTGTTTTCAATTCATGTTATGAACTGCAACCAGAAGGTCATTATTTACTGTGTTTTTATCAGTTAAATGACTACAAATGGACCGATTAACTGTGAATTACTTGAAGAACCAAAAGAAGAGGCACTTGACAATTCCCAGGATTTGTTCTCTGCTCACTGATCTGGGGAAAGATGAGATTTTTCTGTGTTAATACATTTCTTCCATACAGCCCACTTCTGCTGCTCTTTTCTCCAATGTCATCAGTAATTGGATTAAACCTTGACAGATCCCTCTAATTCATTAAAGAAAGGAGGAAGCAACACATACTGAGGCAAAACAATCCCTGTCCTAACTCCAACAAAACCAAGACAGTATTATCACAGATAAATTTAGCTCATTCTGTCTTAATCTAGTCAGTGACCCCTCCACCCCACCTAAAAACAGAGCCATTACATGTTTATCCATCCAGGATTTTTCTAGTTGGAGAGACAATATCTTAATCTTGCCTTTTCTAGCTGCTAAAACAACTGAATATAACAAAGCCAAGTGAACAGCTAGGTCCAGAGCAAGTGAATCACAAAATTATCCAAAAGTAAACTGAGGAGCAGGTAGCTCTCCGCATGTGTTTTTCCCCACTTTCCTTCTGCACTGTTAATTGATATGACTGTTTGCAGATGTTGAGTTTAATACAAAGATTAGACACTTATCATATGTGGTTGGAGCAAATCCAAGCAGCAGGTTAATGGAACTTTTCTGGAGGGCTTTTTCTTTTTTGTTAGTTGGGTTCTATTGTTTCTTAGCATACTCTGTTGATAGTGTATTAACCAAAAACTTCACATTTATTGCAGTAATTCATTACAGTATTAAGAGCTGGAGAACACGGTGGTATTAGTGGTTTTGTAAAGCTCTTGAATTAACTTTCAAGACTAAATCCCTAAACAACTTCTAGTGTGGTTCTCTGTGTGAATAAACAGCGAGTAATAAACAGTGAGTAGTACCTGGCTGCAGACACGGATTAAGGGAGGGCAGAAACTGCATGGCTATTTTTGCATAGATTTCTCTAAGTTTTTGGCAAAAGGGGTCTGCACTCTGCACTGCAGACCTCAAGTACCCCAGCTCCTGCAGCCTTGGCAGCAGAAGCTCTCCCTGATGCACCGAAGCCTCTCCCATCCTGGACCATTGACGACACCTCCCTTTCTCCCACACTAGCTTCCCACACCATATTCCCTTTTCCCCCTTCCTTTGCTTTGAATCTCCTCCCAAAACAGGGCTTCAAGTTCTGCCCTGTCCACCTGGACTGGAGTTTGGAAGCAGAGAGAACATGACCAGTCTGGAGTGTGGGAAGAGGAAGGAAAGAGGATGCATGATATCTAAGCCTGGGGCACTCAAATATTATGCTTTAAGCCAGACCCAGAGTGAATGACAAGTCAACACAGAAGACAAGGGGGAAAAAATCTCACTGCAAGCAAGGACCTACATTTTCTCCTCATGTTCTCTAGGAAGACATCAGGCTGAGTTGTAAAAACTTAAGAACTGCACTTGTTTGCTGCAGGAGAGCACTTGGCAAAGAAATAAATGGGAAGTTTAGTTTGCTTTGGGGAGGCTAGCATTGTATTTGATTTATTCTGAATTTATGACTTTCACAAAGACAGTTGCTAAGGGACACCAGTGCAGGAAAGGACAGAGGAACCAATGACACTTTTTATCATTTTTAAAAATAAAATAACTTAACTGATCCTGTTTTAAAGCCACTGCATTGCACCAGCAGTTTTACCTCAGTTTGTGTACACCATAAGAGGCAAGTTTCAGCATAAGCAGCACCTGTCTCCCTAATTGCTCTTCTGTGTCTTTAAATGCCACCATCACACACCTTCCATTACACCTGGGCAATAGTTGAAATCAATCTGTTTCCATCATTACCAATCTATTTTCCTGGGACTAACTACTTGCAACGCCTTTGGCCCTGTAATTATTTTAAACTCTATAAAGCAAGGTTTTCTAGAAGTATTCTATCTATATACTGCTGTAGGGCTTTAATTGCATCAAAACAGGTGTTATCCTTGGATATGTCTTTCCCCCCACCCCAAATAATTTAACTGCAGTTGTTAAAACCTGCATTAAAAAGCCCAGCTTTCCATATTGCACAGTGCAGTTTTTAAAACAATGAGCCTGAACCTGGAAGCTGAACAGAGTGTGTGCTGCAATTTTTCAGAACTACAAACCAATCAATTAACATAACAGGAACTAAAGGAGAAATCTGATTATATGAAATTGCCAGCCAGATGCCAAGAATGCTGTAGGAATTGTTTACAAATATTCACTACAGTTGCACCTCTAAAGTCGTTCCCATTTTCAGTATTTCTACTTTTCTAGAAGCTCTGAGGTGATTTCTTGGCATGAAACTCAAAAGCAGACATGTCAAGGGCCAAAAAAGACTCCAAAGATAGTTCCTGTGTGATTTCTCCAGAGACCAAGAGCCATGTACCCGTGTGCTGATGTTGGCACAAGAGCTGGGGCTTTCTAAAATATTGTGAATGTAGTTGACTGACATCTTCCCAGCAAATATTTTATTGACTGAAAAAATGGAAGGCAGGGTAAGTCAACACATCTTACACATTTTTGACAAATACAGTTGAAATTTTGTTTTAAAAAGTTGGAAAATATTGAAGTATTCTAGGACGACATTTTCTCAATGAAAGAGATTTACATAGGGCTGCAGTCATTAAACTGACCACTGCTTCTTTTCTTCCTTTATCTTTCTGGATCTTTTAATACTTCTCCTGATTAATTGTAAGAGAAAAGGTTTTTCAATTTAGTAAAATATTATGCTCAACCCAAAATTATTACTCTTTCTCATATTTTGTCTTTCCACCACCATTCTGAAAAATCAGTAATGTATTTGCTATAGTCATTGCTCACCTAAGCAGAAACATTAAGAAATCAACCTGAATTGAACAAGCAATAGCAAAGAATATTTCTAAAAGAGCTTAAAAAGGCAGCCTACAGCTATAACAAGATTTTAACTTCTTTCACAGCAGTGCAGAACAGCTATGGAGGACAAACTGTAGACAGAATATAGAAATCACGCCTTTATTCCTAGAAAAATGTTGTCACACACTTCCCTGATAGAAGCAGTATTTCCAAGAGGAGAGGGCTCAGGGGAAACCTTACTGCTCAGTATCGGAGCATATGGAGAAGATGGGAGCAAGACTCTTACTGGAGGTATGCAATGATGGGATGAGCAGCAAGAGACACAAGATGGAATATGGGAGATTGTCATTCAATACTAAGAAAATTTCTTTCTACCATAATAGTGGTCAAAGACTGGGTTAGGCTGTCCAGAGAATCTGTGAGCCTTCGTCCTCAAAGGTGATCAAGACAGGAGAGCATGCAGCCCTGAGCAACGTGACTTCATTAGTCCTCTGAGAGCGGTTGGATTGATGACCTCCAGAGATCCCTTACTACCCAACCTGCTCTACGTTTCTATGATTACATGATGCTTAGACTGGATGATGAAGAATATGGACAGTGACATTTCTCATCTCATATTCTTAAAGACTTCCACTCTTAGGGAAAGTTCAAGAGGAAAGAGCAGATCCCTTGCAGTATGTGCTGGGAGGATGTAGCCTGGGTTTTACCTTGGTCCATTGAGGTTCATACCCTGCTCAATAGAACTTCCTTCTCCATGGAGTCAGGCACTTTTATTTATGGTTTGATAACAGATCAACACAGAAGATTCTGCATCTTCTTTGGAAGAGAAAGTATAAATGGAAAGAAAACTCATGGTGAATTCACTTTTCAGAAGAACTTGAGGACTTCAGCAGCTCTTGAGCCTTCTGTGTATTGTACCTTCCTCATGCCTTGAATGGGAAATACAGGATATATTGTGAAAATCATTAGGAGGTGCACACTCTATCTCACTCTAATTCCTTTTCATCATGTTTGCATAAATAAGGGATTCACTGTATGTAAAAAGCATTAAAAGGATAAAGTTACTTGGATTGTTTTTTACAAGCAGAAAAATATATCAATCTCCTTTAATTGGGGTCTCTTATAGAAAAGGACCGGGATGCTGATTCAAAACAAATTTCCATGGAAGAGAAACTGATGTTTGAATATCACGTTTTTGTCACCTGAAATGCTAGATCATTGATACTCTTAAGCAAACTGCTTGATGGCATTACAGCTTTCAGATCCTGTTGCACTCCAGACAATTCTGACTAGCTATTGGCATAGAGCCGATATTATATTGTCTTACTCCAACAATCAGGTAGTAATGAATGCATTGGAAAAGCAGGCATCTCTGTCAGGCTCAAATCCAAGTTCTTGAATGATAAATGTGCTAAAGACTTTCTGCAGCTCTTTGTGTTCCTGTGGTGATTGAGACAACAGTCCCAGTAACACTCTCCTTGTACTCATAGCCTTTTTCTCATTGCTTTTCTCAAATATTTTGAAAATAAAAAGGCCTGCCAACCATACTTCCACTAATTACTTGTTGCCTAGACAGGATCCTCAAGTTCACATCTCTTCTGGAAGTATATATGTAAGTGAATTTTTCTCTAAAGAGAAGAAATCTGTAAATCTCTTTTCCCTTAAACACCACTACCCTCCCACTTTTGATGTAACTGTCTCAAAATACTCTCTGCATCTTGTGCTTTATATTAATTTGGCACGGGCTGAATTACAAAACAGCAGTCTCATGCACTGGAGTGTCTAAGTGGATATAATGCACCATATTGCTTATGATGAGATTCATCCTAGATTTGTTCAGTTCTTTATTCCTCCATAATCATTGGCCTTTGATTATGTTATCCATGTTACTGTATCAAATACTTTCATCACTAGTTCAGATCCAAAATCTGATGACTAAACCAAGATTGCATCTGATATTGCCACAGTAGGAAAATATGCTAAACGTATCCCAGATTTGCCAGGTTTAGATCAACAGTGATAAAATCAGGTAAATGAAGCCCCCAAACCTGCAGCATTTCTCAAAGGAAGATGATTGTGTTTCAAGCTTCGTAAGTGATTGAAAAGGGAATGCCTATTGTTTGTTTCATTGTTTTTTCCACAAGTGATGCTATCTGTGGATAAACAAATAAATAATTTGGCATAGGGATATGTGTTACTGTTTGTGCTGGACCAAAAATGTCAATGAGCAAGGGATATCACCTTGCATCCTCAATTTTCCAGAGTATTACATTCACTCCTGCAGGAGCCAAGAAAGGCTAAAAGGCCTAACAATTGTAAATGAAAGCACAATCACATCCATAACTTTTCGGTACTGACTACATGAGAAAGAACAGCACAGAGCAGTTTCCTATTTCACAGGGACAGAGCTCTACAGTAACATACAGTCCATAAAGAGAAAGTGGCATTAAAAATCCACATAGTAAAAAAAAATTTGCTCTTACATTTAGTTGAAAAAAACCCACCACATTAGATTGTCTGGGAAAAGGTTTTCTACACTTGTGAGGCAGCCAGCTTCAAGGAAGTGAAGGGAAGTCAAGTCAAAGCAGTCACAGCCTCATTTGGCTGGATGATGCAGTGGTGGCAGGCTGGGCTTTGCCTGAACTGGCTGCTCTGGCTTCGTGGCCAGGGAAGTGAGCACCCACCATGTCCCCACTGCCCCACAGCTCCCTCAACAAAGAGCCACCCAAGAGCCAAACCTGACATGGAAATTTGCTGTACAAAGGACCTGTATAATCTGATGTTTCTTCCAGCTCCTACTTTCTCCTGACCAGCCTCTGGTGCCAAGGCTTGTGCTCCCATTGGTGTGATCAGGAGGGCTGATGCTCCCCAGGCACAGACATCACCCCAACAGCTCAATGGCAGGGCAGTGGTGCCACAAGCAGTGAAACAGGGGCATGGGTCATGTCCTCTACCAGTTTGGTCCCATCACTGATCTGCCCTGCTGTCTTCACTTGGGGGAGGTAGGATGGGGCCAAGTACCATGGGGACATCACCCTGAGGCCAGACCATCACCCTCAGCCCTCATCCTCCCTTGCCTGGGAGCATCCAGCCCTCGCCAACAAGTCCAGCTGCAGTAGCAGCAAAGCAGCTTTAATGAGCATTTATCCCATATGCAGGGATATAAATAACCTTGTAAGTACAGAAAATACATAGTCAGTGTGAGAATGCCCTAAGGGAGGACAAGGAAGAAGTGCAAGCTTCCAGCTACCTCAAACTCTCATTGGCAATGTACCTTCCCAATTAAAAGAGACAGAAAAATATCAGTTCCCCAAATCTTTTGGCAAGCTCTGCAGTGGTCAGGAAAAAGCACTTTGAAATGTTCTTGCTGAGGAAGTATAGGTTTTATCCTTTTATTGTTCATTTTCAAGTTAAATACATGCACAGTGATTTTTGTAATCTTGAAGATGTATTTTAATTGATTTCCCAAGTATTTTAAGGTCTATTAATTCCACGGATCTTGCAAGCGCTGCATTTTCTGTATTCCAGCTGCTGTTTTAATCATGTTCATTAACAGAATTACTTTTACCTGCCAGTGAATATTTTACATTGCATTAATAAATCTTCTGTTTGCTATCAGAACTGAGCAGACAAATAAAATACCCAAGTGTGTGAATTTCCACAGGGGTCTAACACTGTTCTGTTATGTCATCCTACCAATGGATTTAACCAGATTTGAATATAAGGGTGACAAAATTAAAAATAAGTGCATAATATTTTAAAGTGTGTACTTTTGCATTATTAAAAATATATTCTTTTTCCACATAAGAAATCAAGCAGGTTTTCTCATATGCTTTGTTGTGGTGAAAGTCTGATGAAAAGTCTGCTTTCTCTCAGAGGAATAATCAGCAGTTGCCATATCCATTACCTTACATACTGCATGATCTACTAATTTTCATACATTTTATGAGCAACATAAAAAATACAGATATTAAGAAATACATTATATCCCCCAAATTTTAGACTTTATGCCCCTTAAAAGAGAGCAGAAATACCTGATACAAAAGTCTTTTTGCTGATATTGTTTCCACATCATTCTCAATCAATTTTTCTAAAAGCTCTGAAATTCTGCCAGCATCACATATGCACGGAAGATAAAATGAAACAGCAATTAATCCAATCATCTTTGATTTAACATTAATGTAACTCAGTGCATTACGCCTTGTTTTACATGCAACTGTGTTGTTCTGACTACACTTTAGAGAGCCCCCAAATTAGCCAATTCACAAATCTTAATTGAACCAAGAAGGATGAGGGTATTCCACTTAGTATGGCCCTTCTGGAACATATCTCTTCCCTGAGGAAGGAAGGCAGATTAACAAGACTGGCAACTCTTCGCCAAGATAGCGAGAATGGAAAACAGGAGATGTTGCATAACCTACATTCATCTGTGCACTGGTTTCTGCAAAGCTACAACAGCAAATTGGGATGATCAGTACTTACAGGGAAAAACCTCTGCATCCAGCAAGTCCCTTATCCTGTGACCCTTGTGTGGGCCCACTGATGAGAGCAGGACCCCTGCATGGAAAAAGAGTGAAGCCCGTGTTCACGTATTTGTAGGGTGAAGGAGCTGACTGGTGAGCACCCCTCTTTACTGCTTTGTGAATACTGGCACAAGGCGAAATGATTCACCTTATTCTAATAGTAAGCATGGAAATTAACAAGTATTAGGACTAATTGCACCATGTTGCAATTACAACAGAGCTTTAAACTGCAGAGATGACTTAGCTGTCTGTTTTGCATTTTGTTCTTTGCATATTGAAGGTTTGCTGACAGAGATGTAATATTTCCTGAAGATACATCCTTTCATTGTACCCCTTCTCTGAATGTGTTTTTGATTTTATGGGAAAGGTTGAACTTAGAGATTGTCATTCAATCACATGGACACCAAGCAAGTTCAATTGCAGTACAGCTTTAGTTAAGGATTCATTAACAGACACTTCATATAAAGTGCTACCACATTCTCTTTCATACTTTTTTTTTCTTTCCCTACCCCCACATCTTTTTTTTTTTTTTTTTGCAGCTGAGAATAATTAACTGTTCTTTTGTGAGTGTCATTTGTTCTCAAGGAATTAAATGCCACCTTATTTCTCAGAACAAGAATTCAACTGTCATAATTATAGCTTCATTTCAGGAGAAAAAAAAAAATCATAATTTATTACAGCTTGTTCAGCATGTGAAATAGGTTTAAATGTCTTTGAAAGTAAATTGTGGCATGTCACGAAGGGCTTTTGCCATCACTGTAATTGATTTATAATTTTACATTTAAAATTAACAACATTCATCCATTGTTCTCCTATTATATAAGGCTCTGGCAGGGAGTTGAGAGTTTTGTGTTCAGTTCTGGTCATCACATTACTGTAATGATAATAATAAAGTTTTAATAGCTTAGGAGATAAAAATGATATGTAGAAGTGAAGCCAATACCAGTATTAAAAATAAACTTCAGACTGAAATTATTTTTTAAAAATATACTATGTCTAAGAAAAAATGAGAAAATGGGGGATTTATCTGAATTGTGTTAACTTTAAAACACAAGAAAGCTAGACTTAATACTAAAGTTTACATTAAAGTGACCTACCAAAAATACAGAAAATATATCAAAATTAATTTTGAAATAATTGGGAAAAACTATTTCAATAGAGTTCTTACATGCCAAACCATTGGTCTTTTTCTTACCCCAGAAATCTTCAGCTGATAGCTGCAGAACTATGACCTATTCCTGCTTTTCAAAATTGCCCAACAGTTGCAGAACAGCAGAAAGAACAATTTCATTTTGTTCTGGGCAATGTTAGTGTTGTGGTAGAGTCAAGCATCATAACTGCCCATCCATCTATTGAAGTGGCTGTATTTCTGGAATAATAATGTTGAACAATGTAATAACGTCATTGAACAAAGACAAAAATGAGATAATAACATTGAGCAGTGCTGATTATACCCAGAGAAAAGGAAAAGAAAAAAAAAAGTGGTTGCTGGGAATGCATAGGAGATACAGAAAAAATCACACGAGTCCAGATCCTGGATGAAAGATTGCACTTATTGGTTTTCAAATACTGTCTGTGATTCTGACCTCAGCAGTTTCTTCAGGTTTATTTGATTTCATTGATCTCATCAGGTATCACACATAATGACGTTAATGTAAATGAAAACAGAATTAGTCCCATTAACTAATTATTCTACACACAGTGATGGGACAGAGAGAGAAATTAATGAAGAAAGATGAGGAGACTGATTTTGTCAGTTCTGCCAGATAAACAACAGGAAACAGATTCCCAGTTGCTCATAGAGATTCCTGTTGTGGTCTCCATCCTTTGGACTGCACAGCCCCAAAGAGGCTTGCACACAGTGAAAACAAACGTGAGAAGAAAAGACTGATTAATTTACCTTTTATTTTTTTTTAAAGGCAAAGAGTACCAAACCTTTCTAGATTGCAGGAGATCATCACACCCGAAACTTCTACAATACTTCAGATAAGAAAAACCTGCCCCCTTGAAAGCTATTACTCTCATTTAAGGCTAACAAAGGTGATTTACAATCTGACTCTGTCCCATAAAACCAGCTTCTAGCAATCTCTACCTTTTGTTTACTGCTTTCCTGATGCCTTATATGTGGAATCACATTTCATGAAGCTTTACGTTTTCCAAAGAAGCAATCAACAATGAAATTATATCTTTATCATTGACATCTTCATCAATTAAATAATATTTAAAAATGCTTCATGCTGGGTTTTGGTTGGGTTTGGTTTGTTTGTTTTTTTTCAATTTAACAAAGCAAAAGATTAACATCAAATCAGAGTGGGGAAACTAAGACAAAGCCATAAAATATAGCCCAATTTTATTATATTAATCACGGCAAATGAAGCTGAAGATAAAACCAGTCCTATTGGAGTCCCTACAAAGATGGGTTCTGGAGCAGTCTGTGGCAGACAGGGATGCACAGAGTGCAGCAGTTGAACAGCAAAGGTTGCCGTCTTCAGCAGAGGCAGCTGAAGGGCATCAGCCTTTCCTCCTCCTCCTTGTCTTTGGAAAATTTTCTCCCCAGTTATTTTGCATATATAGTGTATGATGGTCACTGTCCCTTCTGGAGACCAATAAAAAAGAAATGCTCCCCAGAACACTTTCTTTTCCACATACACCTGCAAAGACAAGTCTCAATCTAAGAGATGCCATGAAGGCCATGAGGTGATACAAACAAAGACCAGGGACAGAATAGGGAGAGGTAGTTGTGCTGACCGCACCAAACACTTCCAAACTCTACAATGAAAAGAGCAGGACCATGCTGTCCTTGCACTGCAGAGAAGCCTGCTGGAATCTAATACTGTTGGGAAAGTCAAGGTCAGTTTCCTCTAGTAAAAATATTGTCATGTAATGTTGTCAAGGTCAGTGTCAGCTTGGATTACCTGCCACGCAAGTGCCAGTCATGCGTGTTCTGCTTGCCTTGGGCTAGTCTAATTCATGCTCAAACTTTTCAAAAATGTTAACGCCTACATCCTCACTGGCTGACATGGGAAATGCAGCCATAATGCAGATTTCATTGCATGGCAGATGATTTTAGTAGATGGAGCATCAAATCTGTTTTATCATAAAATCTTTTTTCTCCTTTTATAAAGCACATATAGCTTGTCTTCACACTCTAATCCAGTCATTCAACAGTGAGCTTCCTCACACTGAAAACATGCAGTGAAAACTATCTTAGAGCTGAATCACCAATACCCCTAAGAATAGTGGCTCTCACTCCCTATTCTCCCCCAGCATCTGCTTCTGGATGTTGTTGGATTGTTTCTTCTCAGTGTATGGAAGTTAAAGCACACATGGAGAGAAATGAATTCCCAATTTAACATACCACTTCTGGGATTCTCTTGTGCTGCAGGACTGCTGTAATGATCTGCTGCAATGAACCGATGCCTCTAGCAATCATCTTCTCTGTCTGCCCACCACTGCCTTTCCTCAGCAGTGCCCTGGGGCTCTGTAGCACACAGCTAACAAAGCCAAGTTCCCAAACCTGCCCTGTTTACCAGAGCTTTACAGTCCTACTTCCTTAACCCTCTTCATCATTTGGACATCACCACACACAATCCATCCCACTCACAAACTTGAGAAAAAACACCAGCAAAAGCTGGAAATTTTGTAAGAAGAATGATCTATATATGCTTCATTTTTTTTTTCCAGTACCTTGCTAAACTTCTTGGAATAACTTGGGAGTTATCTTCAAGGTCAACATGTATTTGCCATTAGTATTTTGCGGTTTAGATGGTTCGCCTGATACATGATGATGTCTCTACCTCAGCAGAGCTTCAGGGGGAAACTGAGAAGGGAAATAAGGACAGGGATGCTGCAGCTTCACCTTAGGGTGGGAATTGCTGCCAGGAACCAGGCTAGAGGTGAGGAAAGGGTCTGGAGCATGTGCTGAGGGGAAGTCTAAAAGTTGAGTCTATCAGGCACTTGTCACCAGTGTCTGATGTGTAATATAAACAATTGGGCTGAGAACACTCAGAAACAGTCACACTCAGCATCTATACCCACTGAATATCAAGAGGGATGATATGTCTGCTCTGACTCGGGCCAAAATTGCCACTGCATCTGAAATAGCATATACTTTCAAGTAACCAGGTCAGATTTGAATCAGTGACCCAAGCAAGTGCTCCAGCTATCAGATTAGTCTTGGCCCCTGTGATAATTTCTAAACTTCACTAATTTTATTAGAAGGTTTTGCAAAAATCAGATTTACATCATTCCACATTCTAAAATCAACTGTTGTTCAGTGTAACATACATAATAGCAGTGTCCACATTTTATACCCATTTTATGAGCCGTATTCGCTATTCTTTTATTTTACAGGAAAAGAAATGGCAACTTGTCAGAAAGTGAGGGATTTATTACTATTTCTCCCTTTGTTTAGAGAGAAAATGCAGTGTGATGGTGCTTTGGTTTTGCATTGATCTTCCTTGTAGATCACTATAAAGAAAATCTTCTTATTTTGCTCCATCTCAGGCAAAGGTTATAACCTCTTCCAGGTTATGCTTATCTTAATGCGAACAAATTACTTCTTTTTTTTTCATCTTTAGTAATATGCAATTGCCATCATTTGAAAGAACTGTTTAGGTTCCTTGACCAGAAGAGGCGTTTAACTATGTCATGTGTGATGTATGGTGCATTTAATTGCTCTGTGCAGCTATTCAAAAAGCATTCAGAAGTAATCATTTAGCATTAATATCCTGGGGCAATTCAAGGTCACAGTACATTAAAAACTAATTCAGAGTAGTTCTAGAATACATTTTTCATATACAAAGATACATAATTCTTTTATGATAAAAGTGACAGTGGTATTGCAGCATGATGAGGGGATGTGGGTATTCTAAATATCTCTTACTGGTCTTATTGTAAAAGCAGAAAGATGCCTTTTCACCATTACTCAACAATTACTAATTTCCAATAAACACAACACATTCAGATAAGTGGTGATGAACAAATATGCTTACAAGAGCAACTTGACTTAGAAGCATTTTTAACTATGAGAGTCTGGTTTCTCTTTTGCTGCTTTTCCTAGAAGTCAAGGTTCTGGACACATTTTTATGGAAAGACAAGCCTGAAACAATTCTAACATGTCCACACATAATTATGTGTTTGATACTCCCATGCAAGAATTCAAAATAAAACTACTATTTTTTTCCTTAAAATAATTGATTTTAGATATGGGAAAGGAGAAGGAAAACATGAGGACAACATTGCCCTCAGGAGTCACAGGGTGAATCTTCCCAGAGTTTGGAGGACAGAGCAGTCACCCTCCTCTCTCAGGGAGAGGAAATTCCCTTGAGTTAAAAATGTACAACACAGAAAACACAAATATCAAAGACACAGCCTGCATGTATTAGAACATGATTAAGTGTAAAATTATTTATAGTTATCCTTGTCACACTTTTACCCACACACTATACAAGAGAGACACTGACAACGGGCAAGTCAGATCTCGTTATGGAAGGAGAAAATAAAGAAAGAATTAAAACAATCATTGCCTCTTCACAATTTCACCCCACAGCCATTTTCTGCTCCCTTAAAATGCCCAGAGCACCCAGATAAGAAGCCATTCAGATTGTGCAGCTTTTGGGAAAATCAGGGATATTCTGTTGATGCAATAAGACCTCAGCTTGGGAGGAAGAGACTGAGCTGAGCTCAAGCCCAGAACAATCCCCTTCTGCAGGGGTTGTATGAGCCTTCACTCATACTGGGAGGTTACAACAGGTGCTGGAAGCTGGTACTGGAAACTAACCAGATCAAAGCTATGTCACTTGGGTCTGTACCAGCTGCACTTGCAGTTCACACTTCTGCTCTCCTACACAGATATAAAACTTCAACTGAGGACCATCACTTTTTAGCTCTGAGGATGACAGCAGATGAAACATAATATATAAGCATCAGGAATTGAGTGTTGGACACCTGCTGGTGTATAGTGATTTAAAGCACAGTCAAACACAGAGGCTGCCAGAAACCAGTTTTTCTGTTTCTATTAAAAAAGTAAAAGTAAAAGGTTGGTTGCAAAGAGAACTATGAACAGAAACACTGGTGTAGGCAGGAGGTTGAGTGATGTGCTACAACACATCACATACTATTTTCTCACTCCTTCCTTCCATTTTTATATAAACAATGAAGATTCTAATAAAGTAGGCACTTATATTATTAGTGTTAGAATGTAAAATCCACTGATGAGCAGGCAGGCTGCATCCGTCATCAGCATTACTGACATCAGCTTCATCAGGGTGCATCTATTTCATATTTTAAGGCTTTTGCTCTACCTTTATTGCATTTTAATAAAAGCCCAATTTCTAAAGGACCAAAATGCCACTCTCACAAGAGACACAAGTAGCAAGCCTGAAGTAGAGCATCTACTGAAGTGTTGGGCTAAGGTTCCTAAATGGTGGATATGGTGGAAAGTACTAGCTTTTTATAAATTATCTCACATAGCAACCTGATAATCATCCCTCCATTAGCTACATTAGATCAAAGTGAACATTTTAATGTAGCAATCAGCAGAAATTGCTGAACATAAGAATTCCTGGTACAATTAAAGCAGCAATTCCTCTTTAGAAAGAAAAAAAAAAAAAAGAAAAAGAAAAATAAAGAAATTAACATTTGGAAAGGTGATATTTGGAAACCCTTGCTAGTATGCAGAAACAGTTTGAGCTCAGCTAAGGTACCTCAGATGTGATAACAAGAGCATTAATATATCCAAACTTGACTCTGCAGAAACAAGGGATCTGGTAACAATAACTCTCTAGTCAAAATGCTCTTATTCCAGTCCTAAGCCACCACTTAAACTGTAAAGAACTCTTTCTTGTGCAGATCTCTGTTCTACTTTGGTCTTTCTCCTCCACCATCTCACAATGTCCTTCTTTTCTTTAGTGCACAATGGCTCCACAAGTGCTTCACAAGCAAAGTTAATCAGTAGCAAAAGGAATTGTGAAAGCAGTGAGTTGCAACAGCATGTGGAAGAATATGCTAAAATCATCCTGCAAATATTTGTAAGCAATACCTCTCAGAACTTTATTTTTTAAATACCAGCATCTATCATGCTAGGCATTAGTGTGGCAAAATGTACTGTAGTAGCCTAGCAGTTTTCTTTGGCATCTTATTATTTCTCTGTAGGCAAGCATTAGTCTTTGTGTATAAGTATCCAAAATACTTTTAGTGAAAGTTTATATAAGACTAAAGAAATGAAAATATGATTTTTTCAATTATGTGACTTTTTGAAGTTGGGGCACTAAATCAGTTTTTTGATTAATTGAAGACATCTAAAATTAGGTCTCAGTTTAAAACATAAATTTCAGTAACTAAATCCAACTTTCTTTAGATTTTGATCCTATAGTAATAAGAAGATATTAAAAATAAAATGTTGATAAACAACATATTTCAACAATAACCTTTTCACTTTAAAATATCTGTGCATTGATAATGTTATTGTGATCAAGGATAAATTTTTATTTTATTGCTCTCAACTGTTGTACTCTCTGGTACAACTTCACAGTAGTGGTGAAAGAAGGGAACTATTAACATCTCTTTAATGATTTAACATTATCATTGAGCATCTTCAAGTTTGAGCTGTTTGTTACCAAAAGCTCAGACACTCTCTCTGTCCTTGAGAGCTGATACCTGAATATAAAACGCAATTGGAAAGCCTAAGAAACAACTGGGCATGAAGGGCAATCAGGATAATAGTCAAAATCACAATGACACATAGATAGATGTTTATGTTTTGACTTAGCTTCACTGTCTAGATGACCAGTCTTAATTAGCTCAGCAGTCCAGATAAACATCTGCATAAGTATTAGCAGGTTTTTTCTATCAGTGAAATATTGAAACAGGTTTCAAAGTAAGTATATTCACAAATACTCTGCTGTGTTGAGAACTTCTTAGGCATGTGTAATGCAGACCTATCCAGAAACGAGCTGCTGTCACTGTGCCACATTGTGTACACGCTGTGTACAAAGAGATCTTGTGCCCACAAAAAGAGCACTCACACATTATTTCCTTGCTAGTTAACAGATGAACAAACATGTCTAAAGGAACAGTTCTTCTGACTTTATTGATTTTAGCTATCAAATCAGAGGAAGGTCAAAAAGCCACCACTGTGGCATCAAGAGAAAACTGAACATGGCACACAAATCGGTACAGAGTCACAAAACCTGGTCAGGCAAGGTAACAAGTAAGCTTTCAGGGAGACCTCAGTCCAGCTAGAGCTCACAGTGAATTAACTGAGAACCTGACAAATCTCTGCATTCCCATTTCCCACCAATGCATCTGGTATTAGCACTGTGAATTTATTCTCCTGGTCTTTTTCTGTAGCTGGCCAATGATACAGTACAATGAAAAATCTTCTTTTTCTGTTTCCCAGTCTCATTAACAGAAAAGATTGATGCTTTAAAATCCAGACATTTAAAAATCAAAATCTGCAGAAAACAAATGGAAATTTCACATGGCTCCCACTGTAGTCATCCTATGGGCAAAATAATTAATTTTTGAAATACCTTATAACTCTGTGGCATGAAGGACCCATTCAGAAAATCAATAAAATAAAAGATCTTTAAAGAAAGGAAGGAGATGACATTTAACAACTAGCTCTATTCATTCTGTCATGGGAATATTTTTAATATGCTTTCAAGTTTTCCACCCAACATTTGTTATTCCATTCAAGCAATCTGATTCCAGAAAGTGCTACACAGACAACATGACGACCTTTGCAACACAAAGGCAATGAATTCAAACCCTCTTGTCTGTAGCTGATGCTGCCATAGAGGACAAAATAGACAGGAAGAACCTAGATACATGGCAATTTTCTTTGTATACTCTCTGCTTTACAGGGACTGCATGTTCCTATCTTCAAGGATTTGTACTTCCTAACCAGACCTTTTCCAATAGGTGATCTGAGACAATCAGGAAAGGACAGAGTCAAGATGGAACAGGCACAGAGCTGAGTGCCACTGACACATCAGCATCACAGGGATGGCACATCCCCTTTCACCTTCCCCAGGTGCTTCCTGGGGACTACACCCCACCTTTGCCATGGCAATTCACCCCAGCTGCTGTGCAGGTGTGCAGGCTGAGAAGGAGGACAAAGCAGAAGACAAGGGGAAGAAGGACAGATCACTGCAGAAGGATCATGCAGTGTCCTGAGTATATGTATGGGTAACTTTCACCTGCCTAATCAAATTACTTTGGTCCTTGGGAACAAAGCATTTCAGTGGGGTTCTGGTTTAAACCCACATTGCTGGGGGTGACAGACGACACACTGATTTGCTGCACCTTCAAATCCCCCCAGTTGTACCTTGTGGGGAGAAGATGAAGTCTGTATTAAAAAGCACACACAGGAATTATATCGCAAAGGAGACATCAGAACAGCAAACTTAATGACTTAATATTGTACAATATAAAATCATTCCAGTTGAATAACTTTTAATTTATTATAATACATAGATGCCAATTATGCCTGATTTATTAAGAGAAGTACAGCAATGCCAAGGCCCTGTGTTTGAGTGGTTGCCATGGTACCCAGCTTTTACAAGGACATCTTAAGGATCATTAAAGTGTCAAGGTGATAAGTTTGACAGTCAGTGGATTTAATGATGGATGATGATAATGTTACCTCTTCACATCCTGAAACACGTAGGATTCAGGAGGTACAAATTTTAAGAATTTTTTAAAAGAGACTAGCTGGAGCTGGCATGCAATATGTTAACTCAGAGTACACTCTGCTCCCTTTAGTGTAAATTCCTTAACCTCAGGTTTTTTAGGGATTTCAGGTTGCCACTGTTCCTCAAAGCATCTCAACCTGCTTTTATCAGATCTCACGAGCTTACCCCTGACCAGGGACTCCTGAGCAGTGCAGGAAATCATTTTGAGGCTGAACACTGCCAATCCAGCTCCTAGCAACTCTTACAGAATATTTGATGGTAAGAAGGGAATTGAAAAAAAAAAAACGAGAATCTCTGCTGTGTACTGTGAAAGAGACCTGATGGCAATATGTTCTGCATCTAAGCATCTAAGCTCTACCCCAGCTGTCAAGCACAACCAATTCATCTCACATTGGACATATAACAACCTTAGGCTGGTAATGACTTTCAGTGACTTGCATAAACCTGATACAAGCCAATAACTTGAATACAAAAGGATCTGAAGGCCTGAGCACAACCCTGAGACTTAAAGATGTACACACAGGAACCATCATGATGTTATTTTAGGTGCTTGTTTCTGTTCTGGTGCAAGAGGTCATCCTTCAAAAAAGTAGCTGCACAGGAAGGAGGGCTCTCACTGCCACACATAGCACTCTACCACCTTCCTAACAGCAGCAGCTACCACACAGTCTGCTGTTTTTTGAAAACAGGATATCCTTGTGCTTTTCTCTTTTAACCTGCCAGGAATATTACTCACCTACCATCTTCTCTGAAAAAAAACATAGTTAAGTCACTGTCCCTTACTTTGTAAGCTACAAAGTGGTGGGACTATGTACTTCCCTTCAGTGTGATGACAATGTCATCAGGCTGATAATTCCTAGGATATCACTGCTAATTTCAACCCTTAGTTCTGCTCAGAGCTAAAATCAGCATCATTTTCATGTAGCAATTTACCAGTTTATCCTCACTATGGATTAAAGTCGGACTTCACAATCTCTTTTTAAGAGCAAATCTATTACACTGACACAGTTTTCATCCTGCCCATTGGACTGGTGCAAATAAAAGACAAGGGATTACAGACCTAAACCTCAAACTCACCACTAGCAGCCAGCACTTGTGCCTACTAAGCTGTTCTTCTTTGCCAAGCATGGCTATGCCAGGTATTGCTTGTGTAAACATATCTGACAAGCATAATCACAGTTTAGCTCTAGTATCTTCTAGTAAAGCTATTCTACTGACATGAGAATAATAGTCTAGGACAAGTACATAATGTTTTCCAGTCATTCTAAACAATTCTGTGCATACTTTTCTCCAGGAGAACAATTTTTCCTGTGCCAACATGGACTCTCTTGCTTGACTTGGCCTGTGTTTTTGGCATAAGTTCCAAGTCTTGACAACTTCCTCAGTGTCACTAATCATTTGGGACAAGTACTGGCTGTACCTTGGATCTTTCAGTCCCTGAACAACTTTTATGTATTCATGCAAATATATTTTTCAGTACCATTTTAGGTAGCTACATCCTGGCACTTCTAGACCTACGGGTTCCTCAATTTGTGAAACGAGTCTGGATCACAGATCTTGACCTCCCTGTACTAGCAGCCTTTGCTTTCTAGAGAAATCACTCAGTCTCTGACAAGACTTCTCATGGATCTGAACAAACTTAGGATACCCTGTTCTGGACCTATTTCTACTGCAGAGAGTCTTCTGGTTTAGGGTAGCTGAAACAGGATGCACAGCAGTTTCTCAGGAATTTTTGCTGCTTAGGTTATTGAGTTTTGCAGATCTTCACATATGATGACTCTTTCTTTGCATCATTTAGTATTACACAGGTCTACTGGGAAGCACTGTCTTCTCTTTCCCATGCTTCACCCTGAACTGAGCTGTTTCTGCTTTTTTGCAAGTCCAGATGTTAGATATTACTGTTTCCTAAATGCCTTGACTTGGAGTGCAGTCGTGGTCCTTTTTCTTACCAGATGGCTTTTAAAAACTGCAGGATTTGTTTTTAAGATTTGACGTTATAGAGAATTTTATGATCTGTTACATCACAGTCCTTGTGATTAAAATATTTCCTTCCTGCAATTCATTTTCATACAGTTTGCAGTATTTTTCAAATTTATTAACCGCAGTTTGAGGGTTAGTCTATCCTACCAATAGGATAGGTTACCTGAAAATAAGTGAAGTGAGCCACTATAATCAACCAACATCGAAACTAAAAGATGTTTTCTGAATTGTTCATTCTATCTTTATGCCAGCTGATCACTACCACAGACTAAAGACCTTCCTTTACTTCCTTCCATGTTTCCAAAGAATAGCAAATTTACAATGGGTTCAGTTGTCTTGAAATTTCTGTGTCCTGGTGCCACTTGGTTTTAAAAGATCCATAATGGACACATACTTACTTTGAAAGCACCATTTCCAGTACTGCTTAATTTATAGAGCACTGACCTTCTAAAAGCACAATTTTCAGTTTTCTGTTACTGCCCAAAGTGCATGAATTTTATTAAACAAAATGTTCCACTATGTCTATTGAGAATCAAGAATTTTCACACAGTTCAAATGTGTGTTCTCTGTCAAAATACATAGCTTTCATCTTGGACATTGATTTGATTTGAAATCTAATTGGATTCTTTAAAACAATGACTGCCATTTCAACGCTTTTGATTTTGTTGTGGTTTTTTCCTGTTGAAAATCAGCCTTTTTCTTGTCCAAGAATTTGTGTAAATGCACATGATGTTTCTGGAAAGATCTTTTATTAGAGAAACTTGGTGATCACCTTTCTTGTCCATTCACCTGAATACTTCTTCAGCTTCCCATTGTTCCTTTTCCATGTTTGATGAGCAATCAAGTTTTTGACAGATTTTCCCCGGAAGGAAAAGTTTAAAACAGGAGAGCGATGATGTCAGAAGCAATCCCTCTGCTGTGCCCAGTCACAGCACAGAAACAGTATCACATGATTTACAACTCACAGCAGCCCAACAGCACGATTTGGAATCGTCCTCACTCACCAGCTGCAATGTAAATCATCTGAATGGATGCTTTTTCAAAAACATGGATATTGAATAAATCAGAGGAAATCACAATTGCTTGGTTAATGTTCACCAAACAGGGAGTCCAAATTTGTTGACTAAAGTATTTGTTAAGAATTATTCACTCACCTCTACTTATCACCATCTTTGCCAAAAGCCCCCAGGCTCTCCTAAGTGTTAGATCAGTACTAAATGCATGCTTCGTAGTGTAATGACTGGTGTTCAAATTAATCTCTTAAGAGGAAAGTTTGTGGCCAACGTTCTGTAACTCATATCTGTGAGGAAACAGGTTCCCCATTTGCAGACAGAAAATGGAGCTGTTTTCTCTTAAGCGGAGAGCTGCCTATTGTGTAGGTAATTACTAGAAGGCCTGTGTTGACCTGGCAATGAGGTAGTATATCTAAATACCTGAAGTGAAGGAGAAAAGCAGAAATGAAAGCAGAGGCCCCATCTGTTAGACTATAATGATTGTGCTATTTGAAGGCAGAAAGGTTTGTCTGAAGCAGCTGGTTTCTCTCCAAGTGACCTTTTAGTATTTCTGCTTTTGCTGTCTGACAGATGTGTCAACTCAATAATTTCAAAAGCCCCTGAGTAAATAACCAATTGTGAGCAAGGATGACCCAAAGCGATGACAAAATGGGTGCACACACAGCACATTACAGAACATAATACCTACTGAAAGAACAGGCAACATTATCGAAGAGGAAAACATTTTACTCTTTATTTTTGAGTAAATGGTTTTCCTGCTCACAGATCAGTTGTTTTCGAGGAAAAAAGGAACTGTGACGTGAATGGAAGGGCATTGTGGCATGTTTGCCCTTGGAGCATGTCTGTAAGCTGGCTGCAGGACTCAGGTGTCATCTCAGAGCTCAAAATGGACTTCAGCTCCCTCCCTTGGCCCACAGATGGAAAGAAGGACTGAAGGCCACAGCTAATTGGCTTTGTGAATTATTGGGGAACTGCAGAGAGGTGACTGCAATCAGACAAGACCCAATCAAGTTTAAAGTCCACTGAAGAATTTTCAAAAGTGATGCAGATGCTGCTTTTAACCCAAAATTGAAGTCTAGCTGAGGGGGAAGCCAGAGCAATCAGAGACCCCTGGACGTGCTCTGGTTTGATGATGCACCAGCTGCTTCACTGAGGGCCCACACCATTAGAAAATCCTTCTCCTGCACTGCTATCACAGACCCTTCCACAAAGAGTCAAATCTGCTAAATTCAGTCATATTTAGCCTAGTTGCACTTCAAAGCCTGCAGAGATATAAAAGAGCTGCTGTCCCTGACAGTACCAAGTCAATCCCTGTTCTGCCAATGAAGAGCAGTACCACAAATAAACAATGAGATGTAATAGATGCTTTATGTTGGCTGGGTCCCCTTGCTTCCTTATGATGTGGTGTAAAGTGATAACAAAATAAACCTTCTTTCTATTCTCACTTTAGTGGGTAGAAGTAGATAAAAACCCATTTAAAATTGAAAGAAGGGCAATGCTGAAAGTCTGGAGAAGGATCATCCTTCTACGGATCTATCTTAAATTCTCTCCACACCTGTTTCTTCAGGTGCAAGATATGATGAATAATATTTCCCATAATTATGCTGTGAGCTATAATTCATTAACTTCAATAATGAATTCTGAGGTTTTGTAAAGAATGAAAGTGCGGAGGATTATTGAGTGTGTGTGTTGGTTTTTGGGTTTTTTTTTTTAATATTACATTTGCCATATATTAATCAGATCTCAAAAGCTTGATAGTCAGAAAGTTCAATAGTGCTATTAATGAAATTACGTCTCTCAGGTGTTATGAGTCTGTCTGAGCAGGGCCGGTGTGCCCAGGCTGTGAACAATTGCCATGTAAAAATTCAGCTGTGATGTCCATCAAAATTAGAAAAAAGCAGAACTCTTAATTAAAATATGCTTTCAATGTAAGAACAGATAGCTATCTTTATTTGAGAGAGACCTGAGGATATTTAAGGAATGATAATTGATTTACCAGAGGAACAAATAAAAATGTAACTACTACTGGTGCCGATCATACACATACTCTGAGAATATCATTACCCCTATACTAAGAATATATATATATATATATATATATATATATGAACTTCTTTTTCATCTGTAGGGACATATTCTAATTTAATAGACCTTAAATCCATTCTGTACAACAACAGTCACAAGCCAGTGCAAGACGGGACTTGGAGTTACATTAATGAAGTTTTTAAAATTTCAAATTTCTTGTGGTTGTTTCAAATTTTGTCACTGATTGGCCATTCTTATTGGAGTTCAGTTGCTGATGTGCATCCAGCAGGAGCTGGCAGTATTTTAGTTTTGGAGTAGATTTTTACATTTGCTTGAGTTTCAAGTTTTGAATTGAAGTTCAGAAATTGAAATTCAATTTCAGAATTGAAATTCCTCTTCACCAAAAATCAAGAAACAGGCTAGATTTTACTCTAGTGACCAAGCAAATTTCCTTAGCCTTCCTGCAGGCATGTCAATTTCAATGATGGGAGGAAGACTCAGATTCCACATCCATGAATGTGTCAGCACTTGCCCTGATTCAGTGATGTAGATCCCACTGTTACTAGATAGGTTGTGAGATGACAGGCATTTGGAAATTATTTTAATTAGAGAAGAATCATATGAAGTTTTAAACTGTGAGGTTTATAATCAGGATTAAAATTCCACACTTCTACAGTCTTACAACATGTTTATTGAAGACTCATGCCTTTGAAAGAAATCTATCTCATTTTGGGCAGAAAATATTCTTTGGATGATGGTTCCACAGCATGCAATCCAAACATTTAAAAACCCCTAAAAATAAAAACCCTTTTCATATTTAGCTGTCTTAAGAAATAAAGCAACTGTAGGTGTTTGAACTCCCATGGGTCCAAACCTGCCACAACTCCACCTAACACAGTCTGCCCAATTTAAATTTTGAAGGTAAGTTATTGCCATCTTGTGCGGAATTGTCACAGGTGATGGATTAGTTCCCCTGAATTTATGTGGGCTCAATCCTCAGCTCCCCCTTTCTTCAGTTCTATCACGGTCTTCCCTACCTTGAAGCTGGAACTGAAACTTGAAAGGGACACAAAGAGTAACTAGAAGGGCTTTATACAGGTATGTCAGCCAGAAAAGGAAGGTCAAAGAAGGTGTAGAGTTTAGAGGCATACAAAGGCACAAAAATTAATTTCTGGTCACCCCAAGACACCCCTCGATAAATAACACTAGAAAACTGGTAGCAACAGATGAGGAAGCCCCAGTCTTCTCACATCTCTCAAGTGGGTGGACAGCAAGATGGGAACTAGGGCAGCAAACTGCTCCCCACTGTACACAAAGATCAGGTTCATGAGCACCTGAGGAACATGAACATGCATAAGCCTATGGGACCCAATGAGAGGCATCCCAGAGACCTGAGGGAACTGGCTGATGTAGTTGCCAAGTCACTATGACATTTGAAAAGTCGTGGCAAGCAAGGGAATTCCCAGTTTACTGGAAAAAGGGAAACATTGCATTCATCTTTAAAACGGGTAGAAAGGAGGGCTCTGGAAACTACCAACCTGTCAGCTTCACCTCTGTGCCTGGGAAGATCACGGGACAGATCCTCCTAGAAGCTATGCAAAGGTGCATGGAGGACAAGGAGGTGATTCGGGACATCCAGCACATCTTCACCAAGGGCAAGTCCTGCCTGACCAAGCTAGTGGCCTTCCTTGATGAAGTAATTATGTCAGGGGGCATGGGAAGGGCAACAGGTGTCATTTATCTGGACTTCTGTAAAGCTTTTGACACTGTCTCCACAACATCCCTCTCTCTAAATTGGAGAGACATGGGTCTAATGAGTGGACTGCTAGGTGGATGAGGAAATGGTTGGACAGTCACATACAAAGGGTTGTGGTCAACGGCTCAAAGTTCAATGGACATCAGTGACACCTGGTGTCTCTTTGGGGTTCATACTGGAACCAGCGTTCTTTATTATCTTCATTAATTATGTAGAAGAAGGGATTGAGTGCAGCCTCAGCAAATTTGCAGCTGACACCAAGCTGAGTGGTGTGCTTGACACACCTGAAGGAGAAAATGCCAACCAGAGGAGTCTGGACAAGCTCAAGAAGTGGGCCCATGGGAATCTCATAAGGTTTAACAAGACTAAATGCAAAGTGCTGCACCTGGGCTGGGGTTGTGGTGTCAACACAGGCTGGAGATGAACAGATGGAGAGCAGCCCTGCTGAGGACGACTTGCGGGTGCTGGTGGGTGAGAGGCTGGACATGACAAAGCAAAGTGCACTTGCACCCCAGAAAGCCAAACATGTCCTGGGCTGCACCAAAAGCAGTGTGTGCAGCAGGGTGAGGGAGGGGACTCTGCCCCTCTACTCTGTGCTGGTGAGACCCCACCTGCAATGCTGCATCCAGCTCTGGGGTACCCAGCACAGAAACCTGCTGGAGCAAGTCCAGAGGAGGCCACCAACCTGATCAAGGATGGATCACCTCTCCTATGAGGAAAGGCTGACAGAATTGAGATTATTCAGCCTGGAGAAGAGAAGGCTTTGAGGTGACTTAATTGTGGCCTTCCAGTACTTGAAGGGAGCCTACAAGAAAGATGGAGAGAAACTTTTTACAAGAGCATGTAGTGACAGGGCAATGGGGAATGGTTTCAAACTGAAAGAGAGTAGGCTTAGATGACATGTTAGGAAGAAATTCCTAATTGTTGAGGAAAAATTGGTGAGGCACTGGAAGAGGCTGTCTAGAGAAATTGCAGATGCTCCATCCCTGTAAGTGTTCGAGGCCAGATTGGATGGGGCTCTGAGCAACCTGGTCTAGTGGAAGGTGTCCCTGTCCCTCACAGGTGGATTGGAACTAGATGATCTTTAAGGTCCCTTCCAACTCAAGGGATTCTATGTCTCTATAATTCTCCCTGCCTTCCTTTAGATCCTGCAGCAACTGCTCTCAATCACTTGCTGGGCTGGACCTGAAGATTCTGCAGGAAGCTGTCCTCAGAAGTATGTCTAACTTTCCCTGCAGCCCTCCTTGATGGAGGAAAGCCAGTTTCAGGCTAGGGCCCATGTAGGTGATTCACTAAATTTTATTCTGTGATAATGCAGTACAGGATCTTCAGGGATGGGGTTCATTATAACCAGCTCTGGTTGCTGTCATGGCTATGGGGACATAGAGTCAAGACCATGGACACTCTGCACTGCTCCTCTTCCCCTTTCAGTGCTCAGAAATTTTACGTGCTGTCTCATGGAATCCACAAAACATTCAAGAACAAGACAGATGGCTTCACTGCAAGAGCAGCCAAGTTATAGGAAGCCTCTACAGAGTTAACCCCAAACGCCTGGCAATGTCCATATTAATGATCAACCACACCATAAAGGCAGCCCTCTCAAATGTCTTTCATATAGTACTTCATGCATTGCTATACTTTTCTTTCTTTTGCCTTCAGTAACAAAGGTGGGGAGGAGGAATCAGGCCCTCAAAACGTAAGAACAAAAGAGCTGGCAAACAAATCGTGTGTGCTCTAAGCCTACATACCAGCTCATAAGCAACAGGTCACAGCTTTATTAAACTACTTAAGATGCAATACTATTTAATATGAAATATAAGATAGATACCAGAAGTATACGGTACATATTTCATGTTTTGGCCCATACTGCTATCCTGTTATCAATGTACCTTCTCAGACTAGTACTTTAAAATAGTCCGACAAGTTAAAACAGTTGTCAATGACAGCAGCAGAAGCTTGTCACAACTGGGTGTCTTAGAGTCAACAAGAAACTTAAGGAAGTGTGCTTGTTAACTTTTGAACTTAGTTTTTTTACTGTTCTCTAAGTTGCTGCTATATTTAGAAAAAGTCCGTGTCTATCTCCATTAGGTTTTTATGCAGGTTTTTAGTGAAATCTCATTATAAACTCAAGGTCAGCAACCACTGAGTCCAATAATTTTATCAAGTCATTACCCAGAAGCAGTGCCTAACATTAGCTGCCTTATGATGCAATTTGCACTAGAAAAAAAAAAAGAGCAACAATCACACAGTATTTATTTATACAAAAATAGCTTTTCAATCATGATCAGGTTAGATTGGAAGATAAGAGAGAACAGCTTCAATTTGTAAAAGTTGGTTTTGGTTTTTTTTTTTTGGTGAGGAGAAACAATATTTTGACTGTTTTTCTGTTCTCCTTTAATTGCTTCAGGGGCTTTTCCTATGCATTTTTTTGCAACACTGTGTTATGGTTCCTAGCAACCATTGATTTTTTTTTTCCTGTGTGTTTTCTTCAAAGGTAAAATTAACATGGCTGTTTTCATATAACAACTTCAGTTTACCCTGCACCTTTTCTGAGCAAAATTATGTTATATCTTCGGTGCTGTGGAGCCATAGGACCAATGCAACTCAACAGAATAGGATCGCTTCATGTACAGTAAAAATACACACAGCCTTTTTATTGCAGCTTATTGCAGAAGAATTTTTCATCATACACATGAGTGACTGATTGGAAAAACTGAGGACTGATCTGCAGTGTGAAATTCCTGTTGGCCTTAACAGGAAAGCAGAATTTCAGAATCTCCTAGGCTTGGTGCTAATGGTCCATACCTCATCTCAAAATAAAATCTATAGTTTCATTCACAACATCTCTTTAATAAGATGCAGCATAGTTCTCTGCAGGCAGTAGTTGAAACTCCTTGATAACTGGATTCAGGAGACCAGTCCCCACCCCATTTCTCAGGGGTGCTGCTCAGGAGAGATCAGGTTCTGAATAAAGAAGGCCATCACTACTTACATGGGTCTCAAAGGCTTTTGGAAATCAGACAAGCCCATCAGCACAGTCCCTGTTCTATTAAAAAAAACCTCAGTGGAAATAGAGTGCAAGGAAGGAAAAAGATCCCAAGCCTTATCCCAGAGAGGATGTGACCCAAAACCAGGCTGCATGGATTTACAAGACAGTATGTCATCTGTAAGGTATCCTTCAGGGTGAAAATCTGTTTGGATACTGTTACTAAACACCATATAAATAAGCATCTTAGAAACTACTTTCCCTCAACCACTTTTACCACATCTGTCCAGATTTGTTATTTCTAGATCACCTAATATAATACCCAAGTGTTTCCATGTGTCAGTGTGGTAGGTGGAATATGCTGAGATGTTTCTATTACTGACTCAAAGACATTAATTTATGGGATATGAAATCAGGGCAGTCATATACAATGGCCTTATCTTTAGAATAGGTTTCAGCTGAGACCTCACAATGTCCGTATCTGGTCAGCTTTGGGCTGCAGAGTGAGATCCCTCAAAGATTACTTTCCCAGTTGAACATTTCTTACTGCAAGGATCCTATTTGTTGACAGGTGAAAAAGATAAGAATCAGGCTGCCTGGTATGTTTTTGCCATCATATTAAGCTTCAGTATCTAAATAATACCCAGATACCATGGTGGATAGGAAACTGCTGTAATAAACACAGCATGGAAATTGGAAAAGGAAGCAACGTAGACATATAGAATGTTATCACGTACCTGAATCCATCTAAAATGGGAATAACGCTAGTAAGAAAAGACATCTAGTATGTCTTCATCAAATGTTTGAAGAAAATTTTAAGTGGTGAGCCATGAATTCTGTCAGACAAAGTCCAAACTTAAAAAACCCAAAATGTGTACAAAAAAGCTCCAGACTGCTACAGACTTCACAGGTAGATGAGGATCTAGTGGGAGTTCCCCCTCCAGACCCTTCACCATCCTTGTGGCCCTCCTCTGGACACTCTCTAATAGCTTAATGCTTTGTTATATTGTTGTGCCCAAAACTTCACGCAGTACCCAAGGTGAGGCCGCCCCAGTGCAGAGCAGAGCGGGACAATCCCCTCCCTTGCCCAGCTGGCGATGCTGTGCCTGATGCACCCCACGACAGGGCTGACAGCCTCCTGGCTGCCAGGGCACTCCTGACTCACATTCAACTTGCCACCAACCAGGACCCCAAGGTCCCTTCCTGCAGCACTGCTTTCCAGACTCTCATTCCCCAGTCTGTCTGTACATCCAGAGTCGCCCCATCCCAGGTGCAGAATCTGGTATTTGCCTTTGTTAAACTTCAAACAGTTTGCAATCGCCCAGACCTCTAACTTGCCTCCAGTGCCTCTCTGCTTTCAAGGGAATCAACAACCTCTCCTTATTTAGTATCAGTGGCAAACTTACTTAGTATGCTGTCAAGCTCTGCATCCAAGTTTCTTATAAAGATGTTGAAGAGAATTGGCCCTGTGAAACCCCACTAGTGACCAATCACCAACCTGATGGCACCCCACTTATTATAACCCTTTGTGCCCTATGCAGGAGCCAGTTACAGGGCCATTTTTCTTGCCCTTCCTGTAAACTGGGACAACATTAGGCAGCTTCCAGTCAGCTGGGACCTCTCCAGATTGCCAAGACCATTCAAAAAACACTGAGAGAGGCCTCGTGATGATGTCAGTCAGCTCTTTTGAGTATTCTTGGATTAATCCTACTAGGACCCATAGGCTTACAAGGATCCAGCTGGAGCAGCAAATCCCACACAAGTTCAGGGTCAACTGAGAGTTTATTATTCTCACAGCCACGGTCCTCCAGCTCAGGACACTGGGACCTTCTTAGTCCATCATCCATGTTGAAGACAGAGGCAAAGAATGCACTAAACACCTCTGCCTTGTCCAGGTCCCTGTTTGTGTAGTGCCCATACTCATCCTGTAACAGGCTGTTGTTATTTCTATGCTGTCTTATGCCATTAATGTATTTTAAATAACTTATTATTGTCCCCCACACTTCCAGCCAGCTTCAACTCCAGTTGATCTTTGGCTGCATGAATTTTCTCCCTACAGTGGCAAGCTGCATCTCTATATTCTTCCCAGATCACCTTACCTTGCTTCCACTGGGCATACGCCTTCCATTTTTGCCTTAGACCCAAAAAAGATTCCTGTTCGGCCAAGCCAGCCTTCTGCCATATTTGCTTGACTTCCAATATTTTGGAATTGCCCATTTTTGTGCCATTAAGAGGTGGTACTAAAACAGAGACCAGCACAATGGACTCCAGCACATTCAAAAGCATTTTCCACGGGCAATTTTCTCACTAGCTCCCTGAGCAGCCTGACTTCTGCTCTCATGTCCAGAGCTGAGGTTTTGCTGCACATTTCCTCCTGTCAAGAAAGATTTTAGACTCGATCTCTTTGTGTTTGTTGTGGCCAAGATGGCACCAGTCCCCACACTGCTCACAGGATCCACTCTGTTGGCAAGCAGCAGACCAAGGAAGGCATCTTTCTGAGTCAGCTCCCTTAGGACCTGTACCATGAAGTTATCATCCAAATGTTTTAGGAATCTCTTGGACCTGCTTTGTGATGCTCCCAGTTAATTTCCAGCCAGTTGAAGTCCCCCCAAAAAGGACAAAGGCAGTTGACTTGAAGTGTCCCTTAGTTCCTTGAAGAGTAATTCATCAGCATCATCATCCTGCCTGGGACGTCTATAGCAGACTCCAGTGATGACATCTGCATTATTTGTTTGTCCCTTAATCCTTACCCAGAGGCTCTCAAGTGCTCCATTGCCAATTGTGAGCTACATACATTCCAGCTCCTCCATTACATACAATGCCACCCTCCTGCCTTGTCTGCTCCACCGATTCAAGCAAGTTGACTTTGCATAATTTTGTTAATTTAAAACTTCAGCCAAATTAAGTAGACTTATATTTCACTATAACACAGTAGAGTTTTAAGACTAATTCCACTCAAAATTTGTCTAATACAGATTTTAAGAATATTTGCATTTGTAGTTAAATAAGCACATTAAAACATTATTGCAGTAATAATGTATTGTTAACTTACAAATTTCAAAAATTACTGACCTTTATTTCATTCTCCCACATAATGTTTGGATGCACTGAACAAACATAAAATCCTGGAAACTGTTTCCTGTAATGGGAGAAATGAGACAACTCTTACTTAAATAAAAAAATTAAAATAACTTATTGAAAACAGAAAAATTGAAAAATTACAGAAATTAGAAAAATATAAAAATTTGGGATCCTATGGCTCGATAGACAGTATGCCCCAGGAGCGCAGGGATTTGAGATCTTCTGGCTGAGACAGCACTGGACCTCAGGTAGAGAAAAAGGACTTGCAGTGCTGGGCTGGCTTTTGGCTGGTCCAAAAGCAAAAAGTTACTAAAGGCTCCTTAATAGGAGTAAGGCTTTTAATGCCCAGCACTGATGTCCACCACAGCTAGCCTGCAGAGAACACTCTCCCCTCTCTCCCTCTGTCACTCTCTGAACTTTTCAAAGCCTGTCTCATTGTTTTTATAGTGCCTTTGCTCCGCCCCAGTCCGCCCCTTCGGTTTAAAGTGATTGGTGCTTTCCCTTTGACAGATCATCTCCGTTCACCAATAGCTCGTCGTTGTCAGAGGGGTGGTATCAGTTGATATAAGGGTGCTAAAATGCCTTCATTAAAATTCAGGTTGCCACGGAGCTTGCTTGCAGGCTAAGGGCTATGGGGCTAAAAATAGCTGCTGGCTGTTAGAACTGGGGTTTTTGGAGTTAGCCCTTGGAACCAAAGTGCAAGTAAAAACACCTAAAAAAAAGTATTAAAATACATCCAACACATCTTAAAACACTTGTAAAAGTGTTTATACTTGTAAAAGTATACAGTAAACACAGGAAAGATAACTCTTATGGTGTACAGGTGGTTTGAAGTTTGAAAAGGGAGCACAAGTTGGGGATTTTTAACTGGGGAATTTTTAACTGGGATGGGTGCAACTCTCTTAGTAAACTTCTTTGAACAATTGAAAACACTGATAATGGAACTTGATTTTTGTACCTGGGCTGATGGGTTGATTTTAACATTTAAAATATTTAACTCAGAATTAATTAATTAAAGCACTTAATATGCAAAGACCAAGCACAATTAGGGATTTCATGTATGACATGTAACCTACTGTAGTAAAAGCTGTTTAGATACAGACTTGCGGACTTACAAATACTTTTAGTGTAGATAATTTTAAAGGATCTCACTGGTTTAGAGCCTAATTTAAACCTTAAAAAAAGACATCTGATTCTGGCATTGTGTAAACCTGTGTGGAATCTCTGGAGAATGAAGCTATGCATTGAGTAACACATGGACTTCCAGAGTTCATAAAGAAGTCATAATTTTTCTACCAAATCATGCCCTAGTGGATTTCAAGATGCTATGGTCAAAATTATACCATGAATATGGTGCTTGAGTAATGTGTATCTGCATTTAATAAACATCTCCTTCAGACAAATGAAGTTGTGCAACACTGAAAGCAGCACAATCAACACAGAGACAATGTGTGCAATCCTGTTAAAGATTTCCTGAAAGGAGAAAGCTTTCGATGGAATGACAGTTAGCTTTAATTTAAAAAAAAAAAAAAAGAAAAAAGAAAAAAAAGAAAAAGAAAAAAGAAAGGAAAAAAAAAGAGGAGGAGGAGGAAAAAGAAATCCTTCTCTGAGTTGAAAAGGACAAGTGACAATAAAAATGTAATCAGTCAATCCCCAATTGAGAAATATAAATAGAAGAAGGGCCATTAGCCCCAGAGATGTCATCTGTGCCCCTGCGCTCTATCTCTGCGAAGGGGATGTGAGGGAGAGACACAGGATACAAGGCAAGGGAGACATGCATTGAGCTGGCTCACCTCCCTGTGCAAAAGTATATTATGATACTATACCATCTGCTTTTCAGTCAATAGTAAGACTTCTTTCTCCTCAGTGCCTTGTGACACTGACTTGTAAAATGGACATTTAGTTCCACTTTCATGACTAAAGGAGCGGAAAATAGAAGAGTACTCAACTATTAAAGGAACAGTAAGAATTGAGGTAATTGATGAATTTGGTAGCTGAACTTCAGATCTTATCATAATCCTTTTCTTGAAGTTTCTACCAACCAACCTAGGTCCCAGTGCTCTAAACAGGAGCCCATTAGGCTCCAAGCACACCACTAGAGAAAAAGGGAGGTGGATTTGTGTGCATGCATCAGAGGTCTTGGGCTTCTTTTGTACCTTTGCTGACCAGGACAGCCATGCCATATAGACAGTACTCTGGCTGAGATAAAGAGGAGGAGGGCATCAGGGAGAAAGAGAGAAGACCCTGGATGGGGTTGTCTCCAAGCCAGACAAGCAGCTCCCCTGCTCTCCAGCAGCAGCTTTGCAGGGTGTTCCTCTGCAAAAACATGTTCATTCATTTCTGTCTGCTGAGTTTAGCCACATTCCCTTCACTGTTTCTAACAGTTTTGTTCCCTTTCTAAATCTTTTCAGGATGTGTAAATGTAATATTTAATATCATGCCTCATAAAAGCTATGCTCTGAAAATGGACAGATGTTTCCAAGTAGGTAATGAGTAACATCTTTCTCCAGCTTTCCTGGCAGATGCAGCAGGAAACAAATATATATGCACATATAGGTTACATTCCTCTTAGAGAAATAATGTTACTGGCAGTTTCCTTTGAGTGGCCAAGCTGGTCAAAGAAAATTATTTTTTCACAGCATTTCATACAATGTAACAGTTGGACTCGATGATAGTAATGGTCCTTTTGAACCCAAATGATCCAATGATTCTATGATTCAATATCTAATTTTCTCTTTTAATTGGCTGAAACACAATAATAATCCCCCAAAAAGCAGCTCAAGCCACCACCAGCTTCATCCAATAGTCATTTCAGTCTGAAGGACAGGAAAAATAGATACTGGTTTTCATACTGTATGTTCTGTAATACAAATTACATCAGTCATAGGAAGTCATTCCAGTCATACAAATAAGCTGCCATATATTTATATAAAAAGGGGGAAAGAAACCTAAAGGATGTTTATTTTTAAGTGCAGGAAAAAAACCATCAATAATCTGCCTCGCACAAAAATCCTACAGGTATGACCTTTGCTGGGGAAAGGGAGCAGGTGATCAGTGCATGCTCTGTGTACTTCATGAGAATAGGCAGCTTTTAAGGTGGATAAAACATTAAATATCTCAAATCTGGCACATCCAAAATCAGTTTGAAGATCTTGATGTACATAGCACTGGCTAAAATACCCAAATTCCAAATATTAACGTCCCTGATTCTTGTCTAGAATTAAGAGGTACACATAGAGATCAAGAGTGGTAAATGATGCCCACCAGTTTCAGGACCCAAGATTTCCTTACTATACATTTTTTTAATATGCATTTTTCCTGTTTTCCCAACATATTGACATATTGAATTCATCCAATTCCACAGTCATTTCTTCTGAATGAAAACTTAGCACTATGGACCATATAACTTCTCCAACGTCTTTCTTCTGCTCAGGAAATTGCAGGACAGGTCTGATATTCACAGGATTATTATTCAGAATTGTCCATCAAGCTAAGCACACCTGTGCAGAGTTCAGCCTCTGGGTTTTCCCTTTGGCTACCTGGCTGCTCGTGGTTAGGGGCGGCACAAGATTGCTTGTGTCAGATAATAAGCTATCATTTCCAGATATCTGACAAGACTTGACATATTGAGACCTAACTGATAGCCACAAAGGCATGCCCAGCACAAGCCTTCACACAAACAAATAGAAAAATCAGTCTGTCTGGATCTGACACACTTAAAGTTAAAAGCAAAAAAAAATCACCAATATGGGCCTACCTAGAACACTATCAATACAGGTTGTAATTGTTTCAGCAGAATAACATTTCATAAATACATCTTGAAGACTTCATGCACGCCAACAGACAGCACTACTGTCTTTTAGAACACAAGCTATGGTTTAATAGGAATAAACTCCTGCAGATCTTTTCCCTCCTCCCATAGCATTTAGCAAAGAACTGTTGTTCTCTAATGGATGCCTTTAAAAGCTCTATATAATTGATTCATTCCTTCTATTTTTCAATGACATTTTGGAGTTATTTCTACAGACTATTCTTGGTTTCTCTCCCACCAACTTCGCCTGACACTTGCCCAAGGGGCTCCTGCATTTGAAATCGACAATTGCAGAAATCTCTTTAAACTTTAGTTCTCTATCTTTATTTTTGCTCTTCTTTTACATTGCCATAACAGCAGCCTGAATTTTGCTGTAAGAAACCCACTGGGCACGACTTATTTTGTTTTCCAAAGTAGGAAAAAGTTTGAACTTTCAGAAAACTATGATGAATTTTCGAACAACACCCAAGAAACATAACCTCACTCACCCACCTCATCCTTTAAAAGCCCAGCAGAACACACATTGCTTAGCAAGACCTGGGGCAGATTTATTAAATACATAGAAGACACAGCTGGTCTGTGCCCACATGCCAGAGAGGATGCATCCCCAGTTGACTGGGCAGGCGGTACCTCTCCATGTCTTGCACCAGGTCCCACAACAGACACCCTGCACCAGTTCATAATGGGGGTTTGCCTCTGTGTGTGTGTGTGTGTGTGTGTGTTGGGGGGGTCTAAATTGAATTGTGGCCCTCAAGAATAGTACTGCTTGGATATAGAAATCAAAATTGCCTCAGGCTATGTACCGTTTTGTACAGCTCATGCTGCACATATGACCATACAAAGAGCACTGTTTTATATGGCAACATTTCAGGCTTTGTGCAATTCAAACCCACAGAATACACAAAATTAAAGATTTATCCTTTTTTTAACATCTCTTTAGATCACTATTTCAAGGCTGTTTAAATACGAGGTAGTAAAGCTTGCCAATTCCTTAACAAAAAACTTTACAAATAAATAAAAAATAAAAACACTTTGACACATATGTTGCTCTAATCCTGATTCATTGGATCCCATTTTATCACAGAAAGAGAAATAGGGAAATAATTTTGTCTGTAAACAGTCTTTTGAAGAGAGAAAATAATCAAGAACATATAAGGAATATATTCCAGAGGAAGCCTTAAGACATGGGCAGACTTGACTCCTCAGAAGGGAGGGGAGATTTACTAGGTGATAGCTAAGGTGCAGTCCAAGACATCTGACTACATCCCCAGCCGGATCACTAAGACTCTACGTGACTTTGCGAAGTTAAACATCTCCAGTATAACCTTGGCCCTGTTAAAATCAACAAGCAGAATTCCCATCAGCTTCAACATTGCAGAGACCTTACAGTTTGTGCTTCAGCTGTCCTGCAGTTTACTGACATCCCTTCCCAGGTGCCATGGACCTTCCTGAGCACACGAAAACAACATACTAATAAATTTAGCAAGTGACATGATCCCAAATACCATAAACCACATGGCTGACATGCTCATCTCAATGGAAATCACAGGTGCCTCTGAAGCAACCTAGAGCATTAATTACTATAGTCCTGTTAAAATGCCCAGTCTCTATTCTACAGATAATGACCAAGATGAGCTTGTCATGGTGCAACTGGAAACCTTGCACTCCAGATGTAAGGTAGGATAAAATCACCGACTGCAGAGGGAAGCAATGATAAAGAGATGAGCCTAGGCAATGTGGTAAGCAGTCTCTTAGGCTAGCTGCTGTGAATTTTGGGGGGTCATCATGGCATATGCTAATTTTAGGGAAGGCTTTGAAGCTGCTTCACCAACAGTGATGGAAAGCACTTTGTGAGAAGAGTAAGGGAAGGATGCACACATCCCATTTGCTTATAATGACATAGATCAGAGCTAATGATAATCTGCCAAAGCCCAAAACTCATCCAGAAATAATGACATAGCAATGAATACCAGCAAATAAACCTCTCTGCAATGTTTATTTAGCTCTGACACAGAGATATCTACAGATGTAGATAGAACATGGTGAAGCAATCCATGTATTTGAGCACCTGGTGTGTTGTTAGCTGTATTCTATTTATATGGAGTCTCAAAGAGAAACACATGAACTTCCAGAAAACGTTTGAGTGCTTTGGAGGTGATGGTGATTTAAAAGAGATACTAGAAGAATAAAAGAAGACCAGGAAGATAGTGGTTAATTGACCTTTATTGTGCCTTCTGGTTCATTTAGAAATGGAAATTAAATTAACATGATAATTCAGTCCTACTGTGTTAAGACTGCTATAAACCCATTAAATTTTATGGCCACTGATTTAACATTTTTTTCTATTAACCGGGTTTAATTTTCAATATTGTTGTGCAGGTTCTGAAAAGTGGTAGCTTGAAAGAACCCAGGTGGATTAATGACTGTGTAGCTGCTTGATGCCAGTGACTCAGTTATGGAAAAGCATGGGCCCAGTCTCTCACAGGCACGCACTGATTCTGGCACCCACCCTATGCAAAGCACAGGGAAATACCCCGTAAAATATGGGCTTCCATCATTTCCAGAGTAAAATTAAGCCTGCTTGCCAACCAACACCCTAAATTTAATATCAAGGAAAGAAGGTAATTCTTTTGAACTGTGCTCTGTCCTGATTCAATATGCTTGCTTCAAGAAATTTAAAACAGGGCTCACATTTGCTGTGTCACCTTGCTCCTTCCTTCCGTCTTCTGGGCTACTTCTTCAGAAAAAGTGATGTACATTTCACAAGCCCTAAACTTGCAGTGAACTCTATGTAGATATAAGCTGGTTGCTGCACAAAGCCTGAACTTGTTGTTATTCCTTTCTATTTGATTATTGTATTTAAATAATTCTTAGGTATTTACAAAAATTAAGTAATCAAGTTTAGAGCAGAGCTGGTTGGAAATCTTTCAGGAACTTGAGTCCTACAAAATCAGAAGGGATGATTGAAAATACGCACACATAGCAAATTTAGGGAAAGGTTTCTCAGGTCCACTGAATATCACTGACAAACCTGGAAATGTAAGGGTAGTCCTCCAAAAATGTAATTCAGAAAATACGGTAAACGTTATTCTATGCAAATTTATATGGGTATTTTTTCACACCTTAAAAAGACACTGTGCATTGTTGCCATGTTGTTTGCATAACAGTCTTTTTTGGAGGCTGATAGTACTCTAAAAATAATACTTTTCTTCCTGTGAAGTAAGAGTTAAGTGGAAGGAGATTGTCATTCCTATACTTTTCTTTCTGAGTACTATTTATTTCTATATGCATATTCTTCATTCAACAAATGATACCAAATTCATAATATGAGCTTTCTGTTTACTGTACATTTCCCCATAGTGTGATGGTTATTTTTCATTAATTTCTCATAATAAAACACTCGCACACTAAAGGAACTTTAGTAATGCAAAAGCATATAGAAAACAACTTGTAACCTTTCACAACAATATATTACTGACAAAATCCCACTCCAGCAAAAGTGACACCAATCTATCCAACATTTTTCCTTCTCTTTTTTTTTTTTTTTAGCTGAATCTAGAAGTATTCACCAACCTCTCCATGTACCAACAATGTCTGATATGACACTTGGCTCTTTAACCTGCCAGAGCTGTCAGCAGATTAGGGAATAAAACAGTTTCCTACGATTCTTGGTAATAAAAGCCTGTCTGTGTCAATTCACTTTACATTGATATTCATCACACAGTCAGCACTGCCTGCTTTGCAGTTTGTCCACAAATGACTAAACCCCAGCAGCACCTCTGCCAACACCAAGCCATAGAAGTAGATCTGGGTCTAGAGAAACAGCAAGGAATTTTTTCCAGGCAAGCAAACTACCAGAATATGATTTTGGATAGGAGTAGAAGAGGTGATAAATGAAAATGGACAAGCTTAGAAACAAAGAATTGAATGGGAAACAGGGGCCTGAGCAGAATACAAATGGCTAAATTCCTTATAACGAAAGGTGTGGGCATTATTTATACACTTTTTACCTGAAAACTCAGAGACATAAGAGGTTTATTTAGCTTACCAGGCTTGGTTTCAAATTTTCAGCATGGTAGTTTCTAATTTGGCTTTCAGATGATTTAGAGTTGCTATGAATCAATCTTTCCACTTTCCTACCATGGAATGCAAATATATGTTCATATAATCAAATTCTGTAACTATCACATGCTGTCCTGCATATATATGTGTGTAAATACCATGATCTCCAGAAAACACTTCAGATGAGGGTTGGATCAAGTGTATATGGTCTTATCCTTGTAGCAGATTCATCAATCCTAGTCAAGGCTGTTTCAGACTTGAGACTAGTTTTACTCCTATTTTGTGCAGGACACTGCAAATTCACCTCCTTTTCCTAACCCATGACTGACAGAAAGTCTGTCTCAGTGGAAAACATACAAACATATCAGCTCCTATGGTCCTTCATTACTCCAAGATCTGTGCATGAGCTGATGTGAATCTGGGGACAGGAATATGGTCCCAAAACTTGCATGCCTTTCATCAGCATGATGTGATTTTATTGTTCTTATGTCTTTGAGTTTTACAGGGTTTATGGGTTTAAATCAAACAATTAACAACAGAATGTGGTTTCTATTTGTGGTTTCATTTCAACATTGATTGTGAAATGCTGTAGTGACACCATCCCTTGTCCCTGTGTATCCCAATTATTGCTGCAGATGTACATCTGACCACAATCAGCTTATAAAGCTCTGTAGTTCATCTAAAACTAAAGACCAGAAAACAATCCCTAAAGTGTTAAGATTTTAAAAAGCAACAACCAAAAAACAAAGATCAGGAATGTAAAGGGAGGGAGAGAAACCACTGAGACAGATTTCTTTTGAAATCCAGTCCAGATTGGTGCTGCCCAAAAGCTGTTCCCAACAGCTCATAGCTCTACTGTTGCCTTTGTGGTAACAGTTTGTGGCCTCAGTCACACCATCAGCATGTTTTTTACTGCAAGAAGCCTCCCTTTCACTCACAGGAAGGTCACAGGGAGACTCAGCAGGAGGGCAGAGGGCCCTGGGCTGCACAGCAGCTCCACCAGGCTCTTCCACCCAACAGAGGTGCCCAAGAGAGAAGCCAGAGCTACTCCCTGATGGTAGATTGGGAGAGTGGATCCTCGGGCTACGGGATGGAGGGCGCGTGGAGGAATGCAGATATTTGCATCCTACTCCCTGACAACCCACTGAGGGTCAAAATCCCACACTCTTCTGCCATGCAGGCACAGATGGGTGCTCAGCCTGTGGTAACCTGCCTCTTCCCTGAGCTCTCAGGCACCGGGCTTGGCCACGTGCTCATCCAGTCCACCCCGTTATCTAATTTTGTGGGCCTGCAGTCATCACAGGAAGGCATGCAGCAATATGAAAGACTGAAAAGTGAATTAATATTAAAACAGTAGCAAGCCATTATTTTAATTAGCTCTTCTTGTGACTGAATTTTTGTTTCAGACTTTCACAAACAAATTATATTTCGCAAGGGAGCTCTCAAGCAAAAATGTGGCAGGGTACTTCTAGAAAATAACACAGATCAATACTCATCTTTTTCCAGACTCAGATTGATTAATATCCATGACATACTAACTGCAAAATGATCACGGTGCAATTAATCCTCCCTGTGCAACTGAAATAACCCATTAACTGAAGCAAAAATACACAGTGTGTCAACACCGAGCAAAAGCTTAGCAAGATGAAAACTGCTGAGCTTGTGTTTGAATCTGACTGTCAACCCCAAACTTAGCAAGACAGCAGACAACCTGGATGATCCAATTGCATTATGTAATCTCACTGAGCCCAGAGCACTCTTGGGGGTGATTTTGGGGCTGCACCGGCAGCATTTCATCCTCATTGTGCCAAGGCTTCCTTGCCTACTCCAAGGAGAGGAAACTGCTCTGGGGGTTCTTTCTGATTCTCAATAAAGGTGTGAGAAATTCACCTTTCCAGGGGGCAAACTATTCAGTGTTTGATATGGGTTATTTCCTGAAAGTGAAATATTTTCAGTCAAATTAGTTGTTTTAGTGTTACATTCTTATTTGTTGAAGGAAGGAATGCTGCTCTTCAAATCAAGAGAATATAATAAGAGTTCTGACTCCAGGGTCCCAATGCCATAGCCTGGGAAGGAAGACTGAAAGAAAATAATGGAATAATAGAGTCGTAGAATCAAAGAATCATAGAATAGCTTGGGTTGGAAGGGACCTCTAAAGGTAGTCTAGACCAGCCTAACACCAATCTTCAGCTAGATCAGGTTGCTCAGAATCCCATCCAACCTGGCCTTGAATGTTTCCAGGGATGGGGCATCTCCACCTCTTTGGGCAACTTGTGCCAGTGTTCCACCACCCTCATCACAAAAAAAAGTATTCTGTATATTTAGTATGAATCTACCTTTTTTCTGTTTAAAACTATTACCCCCTGTTGTATCAAAATCATATCCAGCAGGACAGACACAGAGAAGAAAATGGTTGTCACCTTTACCTTCCTCAGTCAGCCAGACAACCTTAGGAAAATGTGGATATCAGATCTGGTGAATGATAGGGGCTTTCAGAGAATAAATTTCCCCGAGCACCCAGTCACACTGCCCAGGTCTGGCCCAGCTGCAGCAGTGAAGGGCAGCTGCTGCTGCAGAGAAGTTGGATGCTTCAAGAAGCTGGATGCCCACAGGTGCCCCAATCAAAGAAAGTGTCACTGTCAGCTACAGACCAACAGCTAAGATTTCTGGACTCGTCAATGACACAGATATTGGCAGATTGTAATAATACTCTTACGGAAAATGAACAGCATATCGTGGCTTGCATTGGAAAGAACCTTAGAGATCATCTAGTTCCAACCCCCCTGCTGTGGGCAGGGACACCTCCCACTAGACCATGTTGCTCGAAGCCCCGTCCAGCCTGGAGTCCACAGCTTCTCTGGGCCACCTCTTCCAGTGCCTCACCACCCTCATAGTGAAGAATTTCTTCCTAATATGTAATCTAAACCTAACCTCTTCCGGTCTAAAGCCATTACCCCTTGTTCTACCACTCATGCCCTTGTCAAAAGTCCATCTCCAGCCTTCTTATAGGTCCTCTTTGAGCAATTGAATGTTGCTGTAAGGTCTCCCTGGAGCCTTCTCTTCTCCAGGCTGAACAACCCCAGCTCTCTCAGCCTGTCTTCACAGGAGAGCTGTTCCAACTCTCTGAGCATCTTTGTAGGCCTCTTCTGGACACATTTTAATGGGTCCACATCCTTCTCATCTTCCTTGCCCCAGAACTGTACACAACACTCCAGGTGCGGTCTCACAAGGGCAGAGCAGAGGGGCAGAATCCCCTCCCTCACCCTGCTGGCCAAGCTGTTTTGGATGCAGCCCAGGATGCCAGTGGTCCTTCTGGTAATAAGTCCTTCTGGTAATAATACCAATAAAGAGGTTAAAAAGTGGGATATTTTCACAAGGAAATAACTGGGAACAGATGACCACAGCTCAAGCCAGTGTGAATCAGAGTTGAAGTGCTCCTTATTTTGCCTGTAATCCTCTTAGGTCATCCAAGCTGCTCTGGGAAGAACAGTGTAACTATGACTGACCATCACCATAGGAACCATAAGGTCTTGACAACTGTGATGTCTCTATTTGCAGCTGTGGGTTGCTCAATGAGAGAAGATGCAAAACCAGAAGCTTAAAGATTGAAAGCTCTGAGTTCTCATTGTCTGGGAGCTAAGTCCTACACTCAGAAAGCAAAAGGATCATGAGAAACTCTCAAACATAGCCTCAGAAGTATGGAATTCAGCATCCCTCCGAATACTGACTGCCAAGACTCCTAATTTCACTCTGGTGGAGGTAGTCATCAAAGGCAAAAAACAGGGAAAGTGTCAAGGTGAGGGAAATATTAATATCTCCAGGTACTGAATTCCAGCTGTTTTCTGAGCCAAACACAAACCCTGCATTAACATTGTGAGCAGAACCACAAGCAAAGAATTACAAAAACCTGGTGCAACTGTAATAAAAGCAGGAAAACTGCTTCCAAACCCATAGAAGTCAGAGGGCATTTCATTCACAGTACATCTTTTAGAAGATAAAAAGCTATTTTGACCATGTTTTAATATGTTTATCAAAGGAAAGACACAAATCCAACAATAACAACCCAGATTTCTCACAGATGGAAAATGGGAATCAAAGGGTTTTGCATAGAAATCTGCTGAAGTCAGGTTCCATTTAGACAGTAATTCCTGCAAAGAATCAAACCACTTTCCTCTCCAGTTTTAACTTGGATTGATCTCTAGACACTGGAAGCCATCTGTCCTTGAAAATCCAATGCAGACAGAAAACAACCCTGGCTGACTTGAACCACAAATACATGGTTATTTCAGTATTCATCAACAAAAAAAAGTGTTGAGGTCAAATCATCCCAAGACAATTTCACCATGAAATGACTATACAACCATTTAGACATTTCTAAGAATGTGTCTGACAAAGTACAGATGCAGTTAAAATGTAAGGTTGAGTGAAAGTCATATATTATATCAAAATTTATCTGTTACTGCCTAGGAGGGTGTGCAAAGGAGCAAGGGAGGCTCCACTTCCACTGACTCAGGAATGGTTGTGATCAGTTAAGCAACAGGAACCATGCCTTGAAATCTTTCAAGAAGGGAAACAGCAGCTGCATTAACTCGGAGAAATAGTCTGTTTGTCTGTCGTCTCAGAAAGAAGTGAGTCTGGGGCAGAAATTAATTACCCTGATCCTACTAACAGACTAAAGAGCAATGCCTGGAGGTGAAGGGGCCATGCACTGGCTAACAGGGCTTGGGTAGCACCTGCCTGCAGGAAGGCAGACCCTGTGGCTGATCCCTGGTGCCAGACACCACACCAGGGCTCACCCGTAGGAAGGCTCTTCCCACACAAACCCCATTTTTCCATTGTACACCAATATTTTATAAACATTTTTGGGAACGTTATTCATTTTTGGTGTTGTGAATATTTTATTTATGCTTAACTGGCTTGAGACTAAGTTCAAGGCAATAAAATAGAAGGAAAGGCTAAAGCTCTGGACAAGTGTCCTATCTTGCTAGCACAGTCCTCAGAGTATCCAAAGGGAAGAAATGCAGAGCCCCACAGAACCTGGCACTGAGGTACATGTCCTCTGACAGCCAGTGACAGCCCCATCAGGCTCTTTGGCCTTCACTAGCATGCTAGGGAGTCATTGACACACACAAGCTCTCCAAGGCATTGCTCACAATGATACCGTTTGTAAAAATCTGTATTTTCCACAAAGAGAAAAACAGAGTTTGACTTCTTAATACTCCAAAGACCAGCATATGAGTAGAAAACAGCAACTGGCACAAGGAACAGAAGCTGAAAGATATGCAGGGGATTGAGTATAGAAAGATAAAGTTGCTCAGTCAGGGGCAAAGCCAACACACTGCCTGGAAGAGCCTGAACTCTGGATGGAGGTGAACACTGCAGTCCCCACTTCTCCAAACTGATGCTAGAACAGAAAGAAAATATCTTGATGAGGATAATTGAAGTCTGAGCCAATGCAGCCCAAGGAACTCCCAGCCAAAGTCTTGAAAACAATCATGGGAACTCCTCATGTAGTATAAAAAGCAGTGCAAGTGATCAAATGCAGATGCAGATCGCAGCCCTCTTCTCTTCTTCATCAATTTTCTACTAATGAAAAATAAATAGAGAAAATTATTTTTTAAATTATTTCATTTACATGTAGACTTAATTTTTGGCCTTCTGCCAGCTTCTTTTTTTTCCCAGAGGAGGTACCACAGGTACCACAACCTAGACATACCACACTCCTACTTCTTGTTTTCAAAATATCAGAACATATTTAACTGTGCAAATATAGCTCTCAAGATGACAAGTCATCAACATTAAGTTTTCCAGCATATAACATGCAGTATATGGCCTACTAACATATATACGGAGGGGATTAATGAGCTAAGCACAGCCTCCCTTCTTATCAAAACCTCCTGTCACTTAAAAAGAGGGTGATATCTTCTCTGGGAACAGGACCCTGTCACACCTGTGCCTATCTCCCACCTTCCATTGCCCAACTAGTGGCCTGTGCTACACTTAATGAAAACCAGCACTAGGAAATGTGAACACTTTCAGAAAGCAAACAATGCCAACAACTGGCCAGAGTCTTGCCATGTGTGAGACACAAGGAATCAAACTCCCTGATGAAAACTTCCCCAGGTATGCCAGGGACATCCAATCGAATGCTCAGCTGATATAAGACATAAATAAGCTAGGCTTGTTCAACAAACTAAAATATTTTAATTAAAAAAAAAAACCTACTTTTTTTAAAGTCTATACTTTTTCATTGAAAATAATTTCTGAAAACTTGCTGAATAAGATACTGGTTTTCTGTGATTTTGTGAGGAGGGGAAAAAAAAGAAGAGGGAGAGAGAAAAGAGACTCTGGGGCTGGAGAAGGAAGTCCTGAGAGAAAAGCATTGCTGGGAGCTGCCAGATTTGCTGAAACCTCTGCTAGCTTGCCAGATGAATCAAACCACAGAATATTGAATTAGTAAGATTTATGACTGGGAATTTGAGGAAGTTACCTGTGATACAAAGCACGTTGTGTGAATGAGATCTTGTCTGCTCTATCGACAGAAGCGCATAATGAGCCAGGAGCCAGGTCTCCCCTGCATTGCCTTTCTGGAGATGCTCTCTTTGACTGACTGCTGAGCTGGAGCCAGTCAGCCACAGGGAAAACAAGGGCAGCACACTCCCAGGAGCTACACAGCAGTCTTCTGCATGAAACTTTCTGAACCTTAGGAATTTGAAAAGGGAGGAAGGGAAGAAGTAAAACAAATATAAACTTTCCTTCTCCCGTCATTAAACTGACATACATGCACACACACGTGCAGAGGAGCCTCGGAGTCATTCAGGCACCTGAGAGGGCTGCAGCAAAGGTCGCAGAATCCACATTTATTTACCCACCATCTGCTGCAGGAAATACAAAAAAAGCTCCATTGGCATCTGGCAGCATCAGGCTACATCTAGCTATCAGGCTACCATTTTCATAGAGGTTTCCAAAACACTGGAGCACCACATACTATCCCCTTCTCACTGTGCCTACCAGGATGGTTGGTTGCTCTAAAAAGCTAATCAAAAGTGCCTCCTACACAGGGCAATCCACTGGCAGCACGAAGGTGTCACAGCTGTCTCTACAGAGCCTTTTCCATACCTATTTCACTCACAGGCAGCTGCTACACCTAAAGCAGAGCAGGGGGCTCCTCTGCCATTCCCTGAGCAGCCTCACAGCAGGGAAGAGTACAGGGAGCACACTGGGCCGTGGCTTCTGTGCTGCATCCTGCACCTAGCAAGCAGTGGGGCTTGGCCAATAATGTACTGTGGGTTTCATCACTCAAATGAATTTACAGCAGTGTAATTATTATCTCCATCATATGGACGGGGTTTTCATTGCTAGCCACAGGGACTGAACAGGGACAAAAAGCTCCATCTTGTTCACAGCAGCACTTGTGCCATTTATAAATTAGCCAGTTGCAGAGAAGAGAGTAAGCTCCCTGAGTTCACAACTGCACGTGCAGGGTGCAGAGGCTACTTGCTTCACAATGCAAGCAGAAGCCAGTGAGGTGCTTCCACAGATTTATAATGGCATAGTTGTATTCAAGGGGTACATGGGATCTGACAGCCTGCTGATACCTTTCATCTTAACTTCAACAACCTCTCCTTGCAAATGTCTGTAAGTATAAAACTGCTTACTCAAATACTCAAGTGTTACAGCTACCAGCTAGAATGCACCTGAATGTTTCATATAAGAATAAAATAAATCCAATTTTCCCTTTGAAATTATATTTCTGTTACAGAACCTTTGCAAAAAAAATGCTTAGCAAATGTCTGTGAAATTGTCTTTTATAATGTGACAAATATAATGACACTGTGTTTCTCTTTGGGCAAAGGCACAATGCTAACATTGAGCAATACTAACAACGCACAGATGTGAATGGTGCTGTGAACATCAGTGCTGTCCCTTACCAAAAAAACACATGTGAAATACTGTATCTTCATAAATCTTATGGGTTTTATGCATTGTTGCCATTGGAAAAACAACAACATATTGAGTGGTGCATTTTGAGACAGAATGAGTTTAGTCAGTCTACCTAACTTAGCTGAATTTCACCGTATGCTGATCTGAAGGCCGGTATCTATCACCCCCACTTTACGATGTGCATTACTGCCAGCATAACAAGGCAGGCAAAAAGGAGGAAATGTGTTTTAACCACAAAGTGAGAGATGTTTTCCTGATTTATTAATTCTTGCGCTGCATCCAACATATTTTTCTAAAAGAAAAGTCACACGCTCTTTCTTTTTAAAATAAAAAATTTGTTCCATTGTTTCTGTTGTTCCAGGAAGGTGTAAATACATTGTACCCTACTATTATATGTTTTAAAAAGGTGACCTATACTTTTCATTTCAAATGCGGTTTCTTTAATGAAAATATTTTAATGTCAGTCCATGCAAAGCAAATGCATATTAATATGCGTTTACATCTGTCTCATATTAATATTCATGCCTGAATCCACATCCCTACACAAAGCCAATTTTCTGACCATCTGTGTGATGGCTGGTGGATGCAATGAATAAATTTTATTTGTGAGGGGAGTGATAAATCATGTATCTTCTGTTTTTCACCCACAATCTCTCCTCTTAGGTGCTAAAATGTTTTCATTGTGGTGGAGAATTGTTAAGATACCAAACTGATTAACCCCTTAGCACATCAAGTAGCTTCATTTGTCAGGTGAAAGTCCTCAAAAATCATGCAAGGCACTATATAACTGAGAAAGTAGAACTGCAGTTTTAGGAGGTTTAATTATTTACTTTCTTCTTGAATTATTCCTGTCTCAGAATCACACTTAGAGTTATAGTAGAGAGCAATTTTCTCATACTGATTTTGAGGAGTACCTTAGTCTGCAGTTGCAGGGGGCTTGTCTTTGGAGTTAAATACTATTCAAAAGAAAACAATTGTAACCAGAACTACAGCAAAAACTGTTTCACATGGCTTTATTAGTGTTAAGTAACTGGCTGGTTACCAGCCAAAAATACCTGATTGCTAAAGCACCAACTCTACATCAGCTTCTGAGTTACCAGAATACAAACTGACTCTGACTTTCGCTGCAAAAGCAAGTCTGTTTCTAAATTCCCAAAGGATAAATTTTGACCTCAGTCACACCAATGTCCACCCAGAGTAACTTTTCTGATAGTGAGAATAGCTTTTTACCAGAGGGTCATTCTCCGACAGTTCATAGTGTAAATGTAATACAACTGCACAAAGCCGAGTGCAAGAACTCTCAGTTGTAGAGTGTAGATAAAAAAGACTAAACTCTCATCAAAGCTTGGCATCCAGGGAGCCACAAGCCTGGAAAGGTGATTAAAAAGTCTTGGACACAAGACAGGCCTTCTCTAGCCCTGTCCAGACTTTTTGTTTAGTTGGTTGGTTTTTTTGAACCAGACCCCTAAACACAGACATTTGCTCTGACTCAGAAGAACAAAGTCTGAACAGACTCATTCCTACATCCTGCCTAAGCACTGCTGTAACACAGTAAGATGGTGCAAGAGGTACCATGGCTTCCTCTCCCGCGGGCATGCAGACCACACCTGACACAGAGAAGCAGCAGCACTGGGTTCATCTCTGAACACATGAGCCCTGGGCACATACACTGAAAAAATGCTGGACTAAGAAGTGCCAACACCAGTCACCTTAGGCATGGTTAAAGCATTTGCTTGAATAGTAAGAGATTTAAGTCTTTTTCCAGTCTACAGTGCTTGAATCATGGCTGCCATCAGCCCAAGGGAATTCCCTATCCTTCAGGCTGCTAAGTAGTCTTCACCTTTTACTTTTGAATCAGCTCCTCTGAAGGACATATGTGCACATACAAATTTCAAATCAAAACATGTTTTCGCCAATACTAGAGTGAATTATTTCCTCTAACATTCTGCAGTGAAGTCAGCTAACTGAAGTTATGGTGACACTATTTGGCCTGAGATACAAAATTCTTTCCTTAAAGATGGACTTCGCACATTTTTGTAAATACAGGTTACGGAACCAGCAAAAGGGGAAAATTAATTTTTTCTCCTTCTAATGTAGGTCAAATCATGTCAGCAGCAAATAACCTACTTCTACCTTGACAATCCAGCCGTAGGTAGTTTGAAGATTATTGTGTACTGAACTGGAATCTGAAAGAGGAATTATGAATGAGCTTCACACTTCATCAGCATAATTGGCAAGAAATTATTTGTAGTTCAAATAAAAACATACAATTGCTAAAAGAAGAACCTCAAATGGCACTACAGAAAATAATCAAGATTGTCAGTCAATCACAATTTCCAAGAAATCAGATTTGTGAGGAAGTGCTGGCTGAAAATGTATTTATGTCTAATATCCTTTTGTCTTAGTAAATCATGTTCTATTTACAGCCCACCGTAATGGGAAAACAGGACATTTCCAGAGACTGCAAAATTCAAAGGTTTGAATCTTTATTCCTTCATTCCTTTTCATGAGACAAAGACAGGACAAAGAAGGAGGTGGCAACTTTCATCATGACCTTGCCACTCTGGGCCAGTAGTGGCCCTGAAAGATATTGCTGTTCTCATGGGCGTCGAGGGACCTATGAGAAATGAGCTAAATTTCATCAAAGTTCCCAGTGGAAAGCATCTGTATTACAGATACTGCTAGGAACTAATTGGTTTCCATGACTAATGAAATTCATATGGAAATATTGATCAAAACACTCCCCTTAGGTTTCTGTTGAAAGTGTGTAAAATAAAGATATTTAATATAAATGTATCTAACATTTTATATTGATTCCTAGTAAGTTTAAGACATAAAAATTGAATGGATAGATGTATATGAGCAACCTGATCTAGTTGAATATGTCTCTGCTCATTGCTGGGATGTTGGACTAGGTGACCTTTAAAGGTCTCTTCCAACCCAAATTATACTCTGGTTCTATGGTCTTTTATCCACTTGGTAAAACAAAAAACTTTTCAAAACTGGTTTCCTCTTCTCTTCTCTTATGAGTTTACTTAATCACTCATATCTGCTGAGACACATGGAAAATCTCTTATTCACAAAAACAGCAAGGCAATAAAACTCCTGATGATCAAAAGGGCTATTCACATGTCAGAAGATATGAATGTTTATAGATGCTTTGTTAAGCTGTGACCTGTATTATTATTGTCACTTTTAAGATTGCAACTGGCCAGCATAAAAGCTGTGTGTGCACAGAGGGTGCAGAATGAGCCATCAGAGGGAGCAAAAAATAAAACATGGTTTGCCTAGTTTCCTGTAGCTTCACATCCTACACACACTAGAACTAATGGGACAATCAGCCAGAAATTTTAGAAAGGCAGAAATCAATTCTGCAATCAGAGGGCTCCCCAAATCAAGCCTAAAGGGGAATTTTCAAAGTCCCTGCAGATCCACTGTAATTGTGCTGAAAAGAGATAAAAGCTGCAGAACTGCAATGGGAAAAGCCCCTGGTACCAACACACTCCCAGAGATCCCAGGACTGCATTCATCTCCAAATGCCCTCTCTTTAGGAACTATTGCCCTGTCATTTTTTCCACAGAGCCCAAATAAAAAAATGGCAGTAGTCTTGTATGTTCTAAGCTTCAAAAGATCATTTGTGTCTAAACACCATTAAAAGAATTATTTGCACTTTTCCAGGAATGCCAAAACAGGAGGGGTTTCTCCCTTCATGCTTTGGGCAAAAGGCATATGTACACTGTTATTCCCTCCAGGACCCTCTCAACAATTCCAGCACCTCTCTGTGAGACTAATTAGAAGAGAAACAGAGCAGGAGCTGGTGTTAGATCAGAAATTCAAGCCCGAGTCAGAGAGCTCGATTCCTTCATTCCCAATCTTAATGCAAAGATGGGACAAAGCAGGCAATAAAACCATGCTTAAACTCCAAACACTGTGTTTGTGTCTCCTTTGGTGCCAAAGCACACAACATGTGCTGAAGTTCCCACCGTGTGGAAAGCCAGCTGGAGAGAGAGCGGGTGGCTGCTGAGCTCCTGGCTGAGCCCCCCTTGGTCAGTGAGATCAAACAGCACCTCAGACCCTGCAGCCCCATGGTCAGTTCACAGCACTGACAGTGAGTCCATAGAAGAAAGAAAGGAGAATGCAATAGTAAAATAGTTCCTCTCAGACCAATTGCATTTCTTTAGTCTTTCTCCTCCCCAGCATCCTTGTGGGCTGTTATAGTCTCCCTGGAGAACGAATTTTAATTTTAAAAAAGCCTCCAGTGGATAATGTGCGCATAACTTTTCCCAGAGGAGCTGCTGCACTTGCAGCAATAATATCCATCCTGAAGGCTGAAATCACTGACAAGTTGAGCTGGTACTCTGTTTTGGCATGAGCTGCCCATCACCCCAACACTACTATCTCCTGTCCAGTGTGATCAGTATCTACAAAGCTGCCCTCAGGACCACAAAGACAGCTGAGAAGTTTAGAAGTCAGTTAGCTGAGATAAACAGTTAATTTAATTGACTTGTTCCAAGTAAACAAACTCTATTGTAGGAAGGAGATTTTAAAGAGCAACCAAGAATTTCTGGGTTCCCACCAAACTAGTGCTGAATGAGTGCCCTGAGAGACCCACTGAGGGGAAGACATGTTGAAGGGAAAACTCTCATTGCTTTTCCTAGGCTTTGAATCCAGTCTTTGCTATGGCTTCACAGGTAGAAATCTGCAATAATTCCCCTGGAAGTCTCCAGTACAGGTTGCATTTCCACTAAATAAGGTTTTAACAGCAAATTTTCTGGCAAAGGAGTTGGAAAACACTACTTCATCTACAGAAAAGGTTTTCATGGAGTTTATCTGGGTACCAGCAAACTTCTGTCAGAAAATCTTTTTCAGCAGCAGGATAAAATTTCTGGTCAAACTGGAAAAAGGATGTTGCCTCTGCATTTGTAATGGGGACACCAAGAATTGTGCAAAACTCCAGCTTGCAGACCTGCTCTGTCTGACTCAGAAAAAACACAAGCTCTTAAAAGAGCCTCAGAGCTGAATTTTTTAGAAATGTCTCCAGGAATCAAGAGCCTCTGCTTGCCTTTCTGAAGATGCTTCAATCTCTATAAAGAAGATGAATATTCAGAAATGTGAAATACTTCTTGGACTGGCACAGGAGGCACAACCACACAGTCAGGGCTCTCAGCCAGTAACATGGCACCACACATGGGTGAGGGCGAGCTTCTCCCAGGCAGGTTGAGTGCCCTACATACCTTTCACAGCCACATACATATATCTGTCTTTTTCCAAGAAGGAAAAATCTTGAAAAGTTTTTGTTGCTTCCAGCACAAAACAGCAAGCTCCTTTTATCTGCAGAGGCCTTTCAGGTCAAGGAAGATAACCAAGGAGCTCACAGACACGGGCTTCCCTACTCACCTCCTGCTCCACCAGGAGATTCTTCCTCTTGGCATGCTCGCATCTTCTTTCCATCATGCTCTTTTCACTTCTGTGCTTCTCCTCTTGCTGTTTGATGTTTTCATCAGCTTTAACCCACAGTCAGTGAAGTGGAGGATGAGCATCACCACTTCTCCTGGGCTACCACTGGCCAGGCCTGCTGGAGAAAGGAGCTCTCTTGCATCCTGAACCTCTGCAGCAGCTCTCTCCATCTCCAAGGGACCAGAGCTGAGCAGCACCCTCATCCACCCTGCCCCAGCTATTCCCCTCAGCCTTGGTTCACGCTGTTCTCTCAGGCACAGTGTCTCTCCTGTTTATCACATTGGTACAAGGAATCTGGAGGAAAAGTGATGTTAAAATGTTTCTGCAATGTAGAAATCATTGGTGTTAAACTAGAGCTATTTCCTGAAAAAATACCAGCTTGACCTTGTTCTCACTGCTAAGGTAGGCAAACATTCAGTCAGCACTCCTTCTCTAGTTGAATAATGGTCAGGTAACATACAGGCGGGTGAACTTTTGGAAACAGACAAAATTTAACTGCTAAAAAAGTCATTTTAAATGGAGAAAAGGGTGAAACTTAATGCTTGTCTGTCCATGCTCAAGTTTTTAAAGCACACCTCTTTCTCTATCCAAAATTCTGAATTCTCAAAATGCTCATCTTGTCTCTGTCTATTATTTTTCTTCCAAACCATAGCCAATTTTCTCTTCCACCTCATCACCACAAGGGCTCTGCACATGAGGACACTGTGCCATCAGTCCAGTTTATCTGACCGTCCTTTGTGCTATGTCAATTCTGAGAGCAGGCAGAAGTTCTCAAATAGAAAGTGTCACCATCAGAAAATGTAGAAAAACGGTTCATGTTAATGATAGAACTCAAAAGTCTTTCAAAACTGCCTTCTTACCCACAGGGAGACACCCAGCCTTTTTATCCAACTATGATCTCAGCAAGATTTCCAATTTTTTAAACAAAATATTTCTATTCTTTCTCAAAAAAAGCTCTTCATAATTTCCCTAAAGTGGGAAACACTCAGAGTCCCTCTTTCTATTCCCCAAACCAACTTAGTTATTTTTCCAGATCATGGAATTTCTCAAAGATGGCAAACACTCAGAACAAATCTGATCAACCTGTTTCACCACCAGTCACAGTTTCTACAGCATTAAACTTGTGCCTGTGTCCAGGGAATTGCACTTCTCAATGTTGCATTAAATCCATGGAAATATTTTGGAGAATCATAAGCTCTTAAAAATGTAAAACCATTTCAACTTAGTCAGATACATATCGGGATTGGGATTGTCAGATGTGGAGCTCCCTGTAGTTCCACTCACTCGCTGGACCAATGCTAACCTATGAGCCAGCAGAAAACCTAGTTTGTAGTTACTGCATCTCCAGATGATTATCCAAATAAAGCCCTATCAGCAAAATAAAGCTTAATTTTTAATTCAAAAGCAGAAAGGTCTGCACTTCAAGAAGGGCTGGGTTGTTCTCAGCAAGAGTCTTGAAATATAGTCTTTCTTTTGGATGTCCCTCATATCACATCACTAGTTGCAAAATGATATTAATAAGAATCAGTTCTAGAAGGAGAACACTTCATTTTTATTAGTCAGTATAAATGATCTCCTTAGCACTCTGCAACTGACAGATCTTGGGTTTTCAGCTAACAAGCACCAAAACCTGTCTCACCAGCATTGAGCAATAACGTCCCAAATAATTGCAGGAACTCATTTATCATTAAAATGTCATATCTCAAAATCAGCTGCCATATCACTTGGCATGTAGAAATAATTATATTATATTTAACCCCTCAATAACTCAGCTACCTAAGTCATTTCCAAATTATGTGTTCCCTTCTCCTAGGCTTTCATTAGACTGACAAATATCTGTGTCACTGTGAGCTACAAGTTACCTGGAACAAGCGGTCTTCCTAGCAATGTTATTGCCAGCTGATGGCAGAAGCAGGATGAGTGATTTGTTTTCTTTGTGAGGCTGGCTTTCATTGTCCTGAATTCAACACTAACATCTTGCTCATACCGGATTTAAATCTAAGGACACTAATGCCCCCTTTTTGGATCTCCTCCCTGAAGCATCAAAGGCTTAGAAAGGCTAACAATAATTTCTCCATCCATAGGGTTCAAAAAAACCTGAGGATTAAAATCTTTTCAGTGGAGAGGTTGTAAACTATATATTTCTCTGGACATTACTATGAGTAATTCTGCTTTCTTGGAGTGCTATGATCCAAAGTCAGAAAAAGATTAAAGGATTCATTTCCTTCTTGATTCATTATTGCATGTTTTCTTCCTTTTTTCTTATGTTTCTACTCTGTGTACTAGAAATGTTTTATTCATGCATCCTTACATAATTTTCCATGACTATGGCACAAGATACATTCAAATGCCTTGACGTTTCAAATATACATCTCATTTTATAGTTTAGGACAGACAATAACTGCACCGTGTTCTTTTATTCTGATGGCATAATTCTAAAACAATCATAAGTACAAATTCAAATTTTGCAGCGTAATACTCACTTTCCTGTTAGAAAATATCTGGATGCAAGACTGGGCTGGTTACTCTATAAGGCTCTTCTTGGGAATGACTTTTGCCCAGAGTTTTGCACTTTTCTGTCTTCCATATCCACAAAGTTAAAAGACAGAAGTGGGAGGGGAGCAGGAGGAAATACCAGAAACCCACTTCAAAATTTTCAAGGGATTTTAGTATCTCTCATTGACAGCTTTTTCATCACAATGCCAATTATGATCAATATAAAAGTTATTTTTGCCTGGATAAGAATTGTCCATGCAGTTGGAATAGCACGGGTGTCTTCTAAAGCATTCCTGCAAATGTACAGTCATAGCATACAGTAAACCCTCTAATCAGTTCTGGTACGACACTGCTCTCTATTCCAGTTTACTGGTAACAGTAAGGGATGGAGTGTGCTTGCTTTGAATACATTAAACACTTTGTTCTGATCAGATTCTACACACATTTCACAGAGGAAAATACAGCTGCTCCATCGGTGGTATAAAATGGGTATTTCCTCAGGGGTGAGTAAAGTGTATATAAATCTCTGCATCTGCCTGAGATTTGCATAGATGCTGGTACATAGGTCACTTGTGCACTTAGTTCTCTCTGCGATCTGGGAGTAATGCTGGTTAGCTCTCAATGCTGCAGTGAGATCACAGACTTTTTTGCTTACATGTGTAGAGCTTTATTCTCTTATGCATAAGGCTCTGTGCTGCATTCCTGCTTTTTACCTATTTAGAATTAAAAGCTTCCTTTGCATGGTATTGGTGTTTATGCACCCAATTAGTTTCATGTTTTATGTTAAATTAATAATTCACATATTTTGTTTATCAGTGAATCATAACTAGTCTGTATGTTGAAAATATTTGTCACAGGAAAGCACCCTTTTGTACAGCCTATTGTCTCACATTAACTCACTTTTTTCTCAAGGAATTCCCCCTGCAGCAATCCCCACTGTAAGCCATTAGCTGTGCACATCTGCCCACTCTAATGACCACTCTAGTGTACACATACCTGACTGCCATCTAATTTAGACATCACCCATAGGACACTAATACTAGTGTCTCCTGGGCCAGCTAAGTCTTGGATTATTGACTAGCTACAGTTATCACTTCATTTGGTCTTTGGAGGTGAACCAAGTGTACCTGAGGTCATAAATAGGTCAAATGATTATACAGCTTGTGAAGAATTCAAGTATTTTTGTTACCCTAACAAGAATCAAAAATATACTTTCTAGTTTGTTTTGACAGGGGATCCAATTGCTTTGCTTTTATGCAATGTCCCCTTTGTGTAGCTATGAAAATGCAGCCAATTAGGCATAAAATTCTTTTTTCCATATGAGCAGCAAGTTAAACAAATTGATGTCATTTAAAATCAACACAAGAAAAAAAGAAAGAAAATTGGTGGCATCAAATATCCGATAATCAATCTTTTATTTTATAAAGAAAAGAAAAAGGAGGAAATCAGGGCTGCTATTTCTAATTAAACTAGTAAATAGAGATGTGATAAACAATGAGGGTTATGATTGCTGCCTATAAATATGTTGTGGGGAGGTAAATACATGGAGAAGAAAGAGCTATTTAAGCTAAAGGAAAATGGTGGCATGAGAACAAATGGGTATAAATTGTTCCTGAATACATAAGATTGGATTTAGAAGAACATTTTGAGTCTTTGGAAGAATGGGTTCCTGAACAGCCCTCTAATTAATATTAGAGTAGGGGAAAAAATACATAAGTGGGGTAAATTGAAGCTTATTAAATAAATTCTATAACCTGTTTTCATCTGAGAGCAAGGGATTGCATACAGTAATTAAGAATTTCCCATTCAGTCCAAATTTGTAAGAACTGTGTTTGCACACTAGGCCAAATTCAGCTCTGTTGCAAGAAGCACAGCTCAAGCAATATTTGTACCACTGCACATTTTTACATTGAAAGCAAACCCACTTCTCTCTAGAAGAGGAAGAAACCACCTTCTTCCCAAACCCAACAGACAAATTGGAGTTAATACCAGTTCTGAATTTGGCCCAGTGTGGAACTGATTCAAAAGTTCATGTTTGTAATTGAAGCTGTCCAGTACGGCACCTTTTGGGGTAAATAGTCAATTGCAGGAAGTAAACGTGGGAGAACAGAAAATTCTGGGGCTTCTGCTTCTGTGGGTACTTACATACATGTTAGCCCACAGGAAAGACTGACATAGTGAGGACCACATCAGAATGCAGCCTGGATTTTGACAACTATATACTTATGAGAGAAGATAAAATATGTGCTTAAGAAACAATTTATTTTTGTACGAAAAATGCAGTGGTTGGACACACAAACAAATGTGAGTTTTCATGTAAATCAGCAAATCTACTCAAGAGCTGAGTGTGCTTGATGCTATACATCTCAAACCCCATTGCCTTCTGTGTGAGCTTGGCATTTACAAACAGTGTTTATAAATGGATCCATGCCAAGATGCCTGCATTAAAAATGTGAGTGCATACTGTATTATAACATTCTGATAACAAAGTATAAAGGTAAAAGAAAAATAATGTACCAACTCTTGTGTCTGTTCATTTTTGTTTCAGGGTAAGAAGCAGAAGGTTTTCTTCAACCAACTTTCTACAAAAACCCATACTACAGTAAAAAAGGTCAATGCTACAAAACTAGGTGCTTTCCTTTCAAATTGTGCTACTTTCACCTAATGTTATCAACTATTGTACTGAACATTGTGTAAAATCCTGGGAAAGGATAGTCATTTATACACATTTCTTTCTTAGGTGTTTTTTGTTGCATGAAAAGTCATCATTGATCTGCCCCTCACCTGCCTTTGACACTGCGTGAAAGTTGGTGACTGCTGAAGTATTGGCATGGGAGGGGATGGAGGAGGGAGTTACCTGATCTGCTGATCCTTGGGAGAGCTGGCAGGGATGTGGCAAGACATCTAGGAGCCACTCCAAATGTGAACCTCCCTTGTTCTCATCACACACAGCAAGTATCACAATAAATGGGGAGTGATGAGACTAAAAAAAATAAAAAAGAAAAGATTAAGAGGAGTAATATTGTTACAAACAGCAGCAGCATCCCCAGAGTACCACTGCAGCTCAGAGAACCGTTGTTCTGGGAATTGCTTCACTATTAGTACTAAAAAATAAGCAGTCTCACTAGATGAGGCTAACAGTTTTTAAACTGTCAAAGTGCTTCATATACAGTATCTGTGTTTCCCAGTTCCATTTCCTCATTAACAAAGCCAGGAAAAAAAATGACTACATTAATTAGTTCTCCTTCAGCTTTTTTATTCTTCTAATTACACTGGCTCCCCTCCCCTTGCCCATATACATCAAAAAAATGCCACCACCTGCAGGGGGGAGATTTGTGCAAGCCTTGGCTGAAGGATCAGGACCAGTGTTGGAGCAAGCACTGATTCATTCTTTCTCCTACACAACAGAGCACCAGAGATTGAAGCCTATCCCTTGAACACAGGAACACTGATTGGACCCAACACAATGGCTCAGCATCCCTAACAATTTGTACTGGTTTGGGCTGGGATAGTTAATTTTCTTAACAGTAGCTGGTATGGGGCAGTGTTTTGGATATGTGATGAAAAGCGTTGACAACACAGGGATGTTTTAACTATGGCTAAGTGGGGCTTACATAGGGGCAGGGACTTTTCTGCTTCCCACCCCTCCTCACCAGTGAGGAGGCTGGGGATGCACAAGGGGCTGGGAGGGGACACAGCTGAGACAGTTGTCTGCAGCTGACCAAAGAGCTATTCCAAACCATATAGTATCATGCTCAGCAATAAAACTGGACAGAGGTGGAGGTTGGTGGAGACTGCTGTTGCTCTGGGCACCAACCAGTTTGCAGTGAGAAATTGTTTGCTTTTGCATCATTTGTGCTTCTTGGCAGGGAGTGGCGGGGGCGGGGGGAGCAGAGGGGGAGGAGTCCCTTCCTCTGTTGTTTTTTACTTCCTTTGTTTTACTGTGGGGGGCGGTGGGGATGGGGTGGTGTTAAATATTATTAAACTGCCTTTGTCTCGATCCACAAGTTTTCTCACTTTACCCTTCCAGTTGCTCCCCCGCATCCCACGGGGTGGGGGAGTGAGCAAGCAGCCGTGTGTGGCTTTGCTGTCTACTGGGGTTAAGCCACACAACCATCCCAGGGCTTTGCTCTCTGCTGGTGCCCTGCTTTCTCCTCCAGCTATGCTCTGCTACTGCTGAGTGCAGCAGCCTCAGCAATGCAAACCATTACAGGGGAAACACTGGAACCTCCAGCAGCTCCTGCTTTCCCACCCAGCTGCAGCAGCAGGTGTGCATGGGCTGGTCACATACTTAACCAGCACATTTTTTGCACACAGGCTCCAGGCTTATTAAGGCTTTTCTTAACACCAAAGTGAAATAAGGATAATGCCCCTTCATCAGTGTTTTCCCCGGTCTTATCTTCTTTTCTTCTCCTCAACCACAAAAATGCCTGTTCTCCAGACACTACTTTGTCACTCAGCATTTTACAGGGGAAGAGAGATGGAAGAAATTGTTACTATTTTACAATTACCTTTACAATACAGTAAGCACGTGCAAGGTGAAAGGCTGAGCAATGACAACAGTACAGATGCAGCTGCTGCCTGTACCTCACATCCCTTTTTCAGCCTGTCCTCACACAGCCTGGTGGTTTGACTTCCAAAAAAAACCCACTTAAATATCTATATACTAGAAAACCTCACATTTGCCAAGAAAAGAAAGCTCATTTGCTCTGCACAATGCTGAATGTAATTTGATTCCACCAACTTGAGAGGTTTGCTGCATTGCACAGACACCTGTGCAATGAACCAGCCGCCTCTCTCTCAATGACACGTACACACAAAGTGCACCTGCAAATCCCCATCTCTCCATTCACGAAGAAATGTATAACATTAAAATGTAGGCATCTTCCAGAATTTTTAGAAAGGACTAAAATCCAAAAACTGAACTAATGGGATGATGCCTGGATAGAAATGTCTTTGGTGCTATTTCATTATTAGTCTAATTCTTAAGAGGGACAACAGGAGTTCCAGTTTGTACTAAATGGGTAAATTGATCTTAACAAGAGTGATATCTGTGCATTCAAAACTGGATTTCATGCAAACTATTGTCACAGAGGCCAGTCAGGCACAGGATGGTTTGAGGGCCGTTTAATTGATTGAGCCACTTTTCATCTGGTTACTAAATCAGGAGTAGCTCTACATGACATTAGTTGTTCTCTAAGCATCCTGGTAATTTCTCTGCTTTGCTGTCCTGTGGGTGCTCAGCCCTCCTCTCCACTCGAAAAATAAATGTCTGGAGAGCAGACAAATTGTGTTGTTTGTGTGGACTGCCAGAGGATGCAGGGACCATGGCAGAAGTGCTTTCTGGCATCTTTGTCTGCCCATGAGGGCATTCCTCTCCTCCTCAGCATGTACAGGGGTGTGCCCTACAGCAGCCCCCCTTCAAGAGCAGATGCAAGACAGGCTTTTGCTCTGTCCTCAGTTGTTGCTGGGAAAGCACAGACAGCCGTGTTTAAGCCCCTGCCTCCAGATCCACCATTTCCCCTGTCCTTGCTCCTGCCTGCTGGGGCCTCTTGCCCCGGGAAAAGGGAGAGGAAAGGAGAAGGGTCACAAAGGACGTCTTCAGGGAACAAGACAACCCTGCTAGCATGCCTCAGCCTGAGCTGAGCTCTCCTTCCCGTCCCATGCCCAGGCGGTCACTAGTCATTCACTTCCACTTACAGTCACTGTACATGTCTTCTGCTGCCCTGCCTCTGGCTATGGTTAGTCAAGTTCTCAGTCTTCAGGCAAAAGATGTGACAGAATGCATTAGATTTCAATAGAAAAGCCTCTTGATGGAGTTCATCGTGAAACTTTAAAAAGTTTTTGGACAAAGAGTCATGCAACTGAAAAAACAACCTCTTATAGCACAGAATACCCTCAATTTTGACTTTGGAAATGTTTTTTAGATCTGACCTTAAAAAATAAAGACCTTTCAAGAAAAATACATGGTTTATTTTATTTTCTGCTTACGTCCCAGTTTAATTTAAACAGGGTATTACAATCATACTGCTGCTTCGATATGCTAAGTACCTCTCAGCTCAGCAGTGCAATATTCTTTAAAGAACCATTCTTATATACATAAAAGTACAATATTTTAATAGTACTTGGTTCAATCAACAGCAAAAACTAAATCTAAGATCGCAATACTATTAGATTCATAAATCTGCACCTGTCATGCTCTTAAGTTCCAGCTCAGTATGTTGAATTCTGCACAATCAGGAATTTATAAGACCTAAAAACAGAGCATTTTACTCTTCAAGTTTTGATACCATAAGGAAGGCAACTGATTTAACAAATGTGCTAAATTTTATTCTTTCTCGCAAAAAGAAAAATCTAGAGTAACCCGAAATTAATTTCATCATGCTGAACCTTCAGTGCAACCAAAAGCAGAATGTACCTAGGTCTGCATCCTACCTTTTCTCATGATTGGTGATTTTTTAGCACTTTTGTACTGTTCTGGTTTGTAAACATTTGGTTTTTAGTATTTTTTCTACAAAAGAAATTTGAGTAGCACAATTGTTGAACTTTCTTTGCCCATTACTGTTGATGATATCTTCACCAAAAGGAACAAGTATAGTCAAAGAGAGAGGAGCAGAAATTTAATTTTCCTTTTCCCCACGAAACTAACAAGAACATTTATGAACAAGAGAAGATTGCTGGGAACTAAAACCCTGACTTCCTTCCCTGGTGTGAGAACTACAAAGCTCTTCAGCTATGATTAATGACAGGTCTAGGTCAGAGCTTGTAGTGATGACAGCAGGTTAGTGAACAATAAGGGAATGACCTTACCAAGTACAGAAGTATTTCTTACAGTATATTTCCCAAGCTGCATACACCACATTTAACAAACAGCTGATCTGAATGAGAATGCTTCAGGAAACAATGCGGTTTTGAGCACAAAAACACCAGGTAACTTCACACTACCTCACACTCTGTATTTGTTCAACATCATTACACCTTCACCATGAGATTTAACTTTTCTCTGTCCCACCAAGCACTCTCCTGAAATTATCTACATTCTTCATTTCACATCACTTGCCATTCTCAATAATTCAGTCCCCAAAGTCCAACTAGCTGCCTGTGGCTCGGGTCCAGGCCACAGGTGCTTTCCATCCAACATACTATATCTTTCTTAGACAAGACAGAGATGGAAGTTCAAGCAGCAAAAACAATCCAAACACCGAGAATTTTCTCTCTCCATGTTTCCTACTGGGTCAGGTAATGTTTGGAGGTAAAAGATTTCTGTGGTGTCTAGACTATTCTAAAGCATGGTGACAATCAGAGACAAATTTTTGTGCAGAACAGATACATAACCTGCTAAATCCCTTAATGGGTTTTGATATTGACAATTTGTCATATATTTAAGGTACTTTAACAAAGAAATAAATATAAATAATGTTCCTGCACAACAAAGTTCCTGTTTTGTCTGAATTTAAGTTAGTTGTTGCAGTTTTGTTCTACTTTGGACAAGGGAGTCACTAACACAAATTTTTTTGTTTGCTTGTGTATGAACCAGAATGAAAACAGTAGCTCAAAGATATTAACTTCTGGTTTTGGTAACAAAGTCCTGAAATAGACCAGGATTATGTGTTGTTTTTTTATTTTAGTTAAATAACACCCTAATGCAATTTCATTCAAACCTATTGGTGTAGAATAGACACTTTTCCCCCCTTGTTTTGTCTCTCCACTTCCCAACCCTCAGCCGTGATAACTCCACCTTCCTGCTGATGTATTAATAAAACACAACTCTGTCATTCCAAGTCTATTTCCCATTCCAAGCACATGCTTCTAGTTTTAGTGATTTGACCAATAAGATTATACTAACTGACTGTAAACTATTGTTCCTCCTCATTTTCCTTTTAGTCACAGGGAGTATTTGGAAAAGCTGGAGAATCCTAAATAATTTTGATAGCCAAATCCCCCACCTATATTGCTGCTTGATCTCTTTAAGGTCTTATATACATCCCCCCTTAACTATTTTGCACTTAAGCAAACTCAGTAATGTTTCCCAAAACCACACTATAATGATTCCCATTACCTTAATAAAAGCCCTTCCTTTCTGTAACTTTGTGAAGTCTCTGAATCCCTTCAAAAATCCAGACTGAAACTTCATTTGCTTCATTTTGCAGTAAAAATGTTAGAGCCACATTTTGAATCGTTCATGCCTTTTACCCTTTAATTTTTTCCTGTTCCTCTTTAATTTCTGCTTCCTTTTCCACTTTCTAAATCAAATCATACAACAAGACTCAGATTATGGGAGTAGTCAAGTAAATTGCACTCATATCAGCTTTATTTTATTAGAGAAAACATGTAATAGTACCCAGGTTCTTCTCCTCATCACCTCTTTTATGCATGACCTAATCAGGACTCATGACATGCACCAGAGCTGTCTAAAGGTTGTACCAGCTGTACCAGCTAATAACAAATATCACTGCAGTCACAGTCACCCGTTTGGTGTTGGTGCTCAGGAGACAAGAAATGGGTGAATTCTACATTGCTCCAGTTAGAGCAAGGTGGGATCTATTAATTATTGTTCTGATGGACAATGTTGAAGTATCCCAGGCTTAGATCTGGAATGGTGCCACTACAGGTTTTTCCAAAAAGTTATACTGTACTTAGCTTCATCTTTTAACTCTTGGTCACTGACAACCTTTCCATTACTGGTCTCTCCTGCAGTGCTGTGCTACTCAGTAAGCTGTCTCTCATCCCAGTTTTTCCCTTACTGACAATTTTCAGCCCATCACTATCATACATCTATCTCTCGGAGCAAATCTACTTCTCTCTTGAATCCATCTGTGAATTTTGCTAACAGTGCTCACAGAAAAAAAAAATTGTATAGCAATAAACTTTGTAATCTTAAGTAGTTCTTGATATGTACAAAAGCTTACAGTACATCAGTCCCATCTGCAGTGTGCAGATGCCTAGACCACTCAACACTTACTTTCTAGCCAGACTATAACCTTTTTAATTCCTGGCTTATTCATTTTATTTCTCACCTTCGTAATACTTCACTTCTGGTCCCCTGTACATGATGTATTTTTTACAACCCTTGCAGATATAACTTTTGCGCAGCATCTAAGTTTGTTTTTCAAAATTACCCTGATCTGCAATTAAAACATTTATTTTCACAGCAAAACTTAGTCTCTCAAAAATGGTTTCAAGTCTCCAGCTTCAGAATTACAATAAAAACCCCTGTAAAATCTGTTTTCTTCCACACTGATACCTGAAAGTCTGCAAGTTTAAAATTATATTGAATTCACTCATACTTAATGCCCTACAAATACCTGTAAGATTATTCCAGGTGCTGTCTGCAGAAAAAAACTGCAGAGTGGCACCATTTATTAACCTGTGTTTACTGATCCAGCAACAGCTGTAAGTGTTCCGATTCTTACTTCCTACATTGAAATAAATTAATAGATTTACTCTCAGCTCCACCGCTTTAACACAAATCACAAAGCCTGACCTCAGTATGTAGCATCTCAGGAGAATCTATAACATGGAAAAAAACCAGAAAATGAGCTGGCTTTTCTCCAAGAGGAAAGCTAAGTGCCAAAAGAGCAGGCAATATTACCAGTATAAACATGTTTATCGCTTTTTTTTAATTATTCTCAGGTCTGCCCAGGATCTGCTGGGCATAGCTAAGGAAAAGCTGCTGCAGAGAGTCAGGTTTGACTCCATGACTCTGAATCTACTTCTTCTCCACTTCTAGTTCCAGTACTGTTAAAAAGACATTTTGGGCCACTCAGATTTTATATTTGCCAGCCTAAAATCTAAAGGAACATCTACTCTTTAAGGACAACCCCTGTACAGAAAAGCCTCCTTGGGCATAGCAGACCCCCATAATCCTGCAGATATTGGAAACAAAGACCATGGTAAATCTAATAGAAGCCAGACAGGTCCAACTCCTCAGCAGAAGAGGCTGCGTGTCTCTATAGCACAGCCTTTGCTAACTAACACAGCAAGCCATGCTACACTTACTTTAAATTATGCAAATAAAACCATTTATTAATTTGTTTTAATTAGTTCTTTATCATCAAAGAAGTACTATTATACTCTTATTCTCTTTTATTCAAATCTGGGTTCACAGCTTCTGAAAATGTGCTGTTATTTCATCCTCACACAGAAGTTTTACTCATAATAAAGCAAGCAGAGACTTTTGAAGACTCTGTAATGGTTTGAAAAAGGAACCTTTGTATTTAAAATTCTAATTATGCCATTAGATAACACCATTCCAGAAGACCTATTATTACCTACTGTTCACACAGCATAAAACTGGATTTCAGCTTAAAAACAAAACCATCAAATTCAGAGAGAAAAGGACTGCCTGTGAGAGCAGCACTATAAATGTACTTTTAATCACAGACATCATGATAGCAATAAGACTTGGGACAATAAACCAGTCTGTCTCCATCCAGCCCTTCTTTTCTCCTGGACATCCCAGCAGGAGTACTAGTTAGGCAACTCTGGGCAGCATAAGACTTTGCAGGCATTGCAGGCAATGCAAAAATCCAGAATATGGATTTGAACAGATCTGCAAACAAAGTCCTTTGTACTCCTTAAATTCCCTAAGGCACCTACAGCCCCGGCCACTTTTAACACAAGTCTGTACTTTCACCACCTAAACTTAGTTTAGCACCGTGTATTCAGAGGAAGGAAACAAGCTCTTCAAGAGGGTGATTTCTAAGGAACAATATATGAGTTACACCACATCACAAGAAGAAGCATTTAGACTTTAAATGCTGTACTCCAGGCCTAAGTTGTAAGTATTCAACAGAAGCTCTTACAAAAGGCAGACTACCTTTGGTGGCTTTGTACCCTGTGTTGTTGCTCGGTGAAGTCAGTGGGGAAATTCTGCATCCATTAAAGGCAATAAAATTTCCCTACAGCACCGACAGCCTTTCACTTGGTTAGCTCTGAAACAGTTCACAGTTAGAAAGTTATCCAGCCCTAAAATCTGGTATCTAGGGCTCGAGACAGAAGCCACATACCCAATACTACTGCATACAATTCAGTAAAACAGCAAGGGAACACATCTTTGTAAATATTTTCCCAGATAATAATAGAAAATCCTTACAAGTGATTCCAAACCTTTTCATGCTTAAATGGTATAAATCTGAAGTAACTCCGCTAGAATTCATGGAGCTCCAGGGCTGTAAAATCTGTATCAGGAATCAGAGACTCAAATTTATCCATTTTTTGGCATACCCACCAACTTTTCTTCACATATCTGATTAAACTGCTAGGTGTAATTTAACCAAGAGAATAAGCATTATTTGAATTTATAGGCTAAATGACTGCATGTCCTGGGAAACACTTCTAGCAGGTGCACTTTCATCTAAAGCACATTTAGCTGGGGCATCATTGCTAAGATTGTTGGCACCTGGCTCTTTATCGCGTAACAATCCAGTAAGAGTTACAGCAAAACAACAAATCGGTTTTGGAGCAGACAGTGTGCACTAGACTCTGGGTGTGTGTAAACCCAACACATCCAGCTGCATTCTAGGCATTAAGGAGTTATATATACCCACTGGAAGTGTACCATGTTCTGGCAGAAGTTCAAGAATCTCTGAACTTGTATAAGCCCCAGAAGACCTGTTTAATAACCAAAGTGGATGAAAAAAGGGTTAGTATATCCGTCATTTTTTGTTCTTATATAACAAGGCTTCTGTAAGCAATGAAACTGAATTTTCACTATGAAAACTTTAAATTACCTTCCAAAGAAAAAACTTGCAGAAAAGCCCACTGGAACAATCTCAGGGGAAAAAAATCGTCTAAGAGGCAAAACAGAAAGTTAATGAGTTAAACAAAGAGAAAAATACATAGTCATGGATATAATGTCAAAGATATTTGAAAAGGAGCACAACACCAAGAGTTATTCAGAGACTGTGAAACTGATAGCAGACAGAAAATAATTAAATACAACACAATACAGTAGGTAATTTTTGCATCCAATAATTCAATAAGTAATTTATTGGTATAAACTGTCCATTCGCAGTACATCAATTGAAATGAACACATCCTGTGCTGAAAATTCATGACACTTTCAATATCCTCTTGATTTCACAGAAGTTAGAAGAACTGATGCAGCACAGGTTCTGATATTAATTACTCTCTTTTGTCTTTGTATTACTCCAGAGACTCGAGTGGCTTTGAGAGCAGAATCAGCCCTTGTTGCTAAAATGGTAAATCTGCACAGCAGGCACTACACACCTGATACAGGGACAGATTAATTTCACAAGATACATCCACAATGATAATGACCCAAGCACTGTTTTGTAGCAGATCTCACCAATCTCTTACTCAAACATCCTGGGAGGCTTGGGGGTCTGGCAGCAGTCACCTGCAGGGATCTAAGTGGATTCAGCTCCTTCGAGTTCAAAGGGTTCACTGCTTCTTTCTTCTGGATCTTTTGACTTTCTTCCCAATTTTGTTTTTGAGGCTCGCTTTAGTGTTGTTTTTTCTCTCTCAGCTGTTACGCTACTTTCTCTATTTTTCTAGGGACATTTTCTCCCAGTTTCCTGTTCTGTGCCCTGTGTCACATATGCAGCACATGGAAGCAACCTATGTTTGACTTTGCAAGAGAAAATGTTAAAGGCAAAAGTTATTACACTAACTGCAACCCATGTCAGCTACCACCTGTTTGTCCCACCTTCCTTGAAGGTCCTCCTTTAATAAATGAGACTATTATCAACATCAAGGCCTGGCATGGCATGTGTCTATGCCATTTAAGGCTTACTGGGAGGTGCCGAGTAATGCAGCCAACACTTCTTGGTGGCCAAGACAGAGGCATTTAAGACTTCAGGAACTGTGGGTGACTGAGCAGTCAAAGAAAACCATACTATTGATATTCTTCCTTCTTCCAATTCATTCCAGTATCTACCACTGTGATACACAACTATCAAGGCCGTTCTGGCTGCTTTCATAGCACTTCTGATAGTTATTGAAAATCTCTGTGTTCTAATATTTCTTTTACATCAGACAATTTCATATCAGTTGCATTTGGGGTTATATTTTGGTACTGGGTACAGTATTTAATGATTAATCAACCAGAAAACACAGGTGGTTTTACAAAAAAAGCATCCAATAACTGCTACACTGGAGTCAGTAAACACAGTTTGATTGGAAATGTCATTAATTAAATCAGATTCACACGTTGTTCTGAAACACACCCATCTTTTTCACACACATCTTTTTCATACATACTCTACTGATGTTTTCCTATACTTCTGCAGAGTGATCTTAAAAAGACACACCAAGCAATCATTTAACTGAGAACTTGATCCTGGATAAAAGTGAATGGTTTCCATCAAGTCTGTGCTTGCCACTCTTTGTCCATAGCTGAATCCAACACAATCCTTCTGATCTCAGTGGGGAGGACAGTCTCCATCTCAGCACATCTGCTGCAAGTGCTGTTTGCAACCAAGAACAAGACAGTTTGGTTTGCGTTTTTGTTTTTACTTTCTATCCTTTCAGTACTTTCAATAACATTAGATCTTTTCATTTGTGGATTGGTTTTTTTTTTCCAGACAGGCAACATATCTCCTATGAATCATTGTTCCAGTACTGTGGCTTGGCTTCTGTTCAGTTAGGAGGACTTAGAGATCTTGTACAACACTCCAGGGGCTCCAGCATTCATGCTACTGATCTGCCTGAGTTCCCTGTTTCCCACTCCTCTCAGTGCCATGGCCAACAAGTAGGATCAGCCAGACTTCATATATGAAGCAGCTGTGTTTACATTAGACAGAAAAGATGTGACATGTAGCCTGAATGTTAAATATTTGACAAGTTTAAGCACCCTTTTTAAAATTTTATTTTCATATTTCCAGTATCTTCTCATGCAGCCTTTATACCTTGACCAATACGTGCCACTCTTTATCTGTCTTTTATTTAAGTATGTCCTGGACTCCAACTCCTTTGTCAGAATGTTTTTTCAACTGGGAACTATTACCTTTCCTGCTAAACTTCTCACAGGTGTGTAAGTTTAGTCAGGTGTATTGTATCCTCAGTGTACCAGGAACCAGAGGAAAGCCTGAAATCACAAATTCAAAAGCACTTGCACTCAAACAAGGCCAGAGATGCTGTGATGTTTATCATTTTCTCTGTTCCAGTCAGGCTACATTTTGATTTTTCTGCAAAATGAAAGTCAAATCCTCAGCTTCATGATCTTTTCCATGCATTTGAATTTGAACAATAGAACAAGTTTTTCTAGTCTTCCTTCCTCTTTTTAGATTTAGTTGGTGGGGCTGGCCTAATTGACATTTCTAGGAAGTCTCATCCCCTGAAATGTCAGCATGTGTTTTTATTTTCCTTTGACTCTCCATTACTCAGTCTCCAATATTTCATTCTGCCAGGTGCAACAAGCATTCTACTTTATCCATCTTTTGAACATTTGCTTCTAATGTATGCTCAGCTACCTGGTGGTGTGTAGCTGACACTGTCTTTAACATGCCTTGAATCCATCTGTCTGTTGGACCATATGGTTGTAATTTATTTGGCAGCCAGGCTCCTAATCACAAATGGAGCATCCTAAAGTCTCTTGTATTCCAGGAGATGCAGCAGTTCCTCATTCCAGCATTAGGATTATTGGGGAGATTCATTTCTCAGGCTTTCCCTTGCTGCTTTACAACCTCTTTCAGAGCCATCCTCAGCATTCAGCACTTCTCCCTGGAGATATCCAGCAATGCAAAGCCTTTATGCAAACCCTAATGCCAGACACAATCATTTATAATTTTTTCTGTGACATACAGGCCCAAGTCATAGCCAGCTTCTGTCAGAGAAACATCTGTCCTTTCATTGTCTGAGCAGCTGTGCTGGCTGTCTTCCTTTAAGTTGGAAATACTTCAGTCAATTGGTGAAACTATTCTAAGTTTGGGATAAGAAGGGTCCATTTCACAACCTGCTCTATAGTCTAGACATCCTCTTGTGAGTTTATTACTTTTGCATGTGACTGGTGGTTATACATGTTACATTCCTAACACACATCGCTACATCTTCACTCATCTTAGACCATCATGCACCACTTCATAATCTTCTGAAGGTTTTATTCATTCTTGAATTTCCCTGAGGGTAAACACATGTTAACAACCTGATTTGTGTGTTTAGGCACTGTTGAGTTTTTATCTAAGTCGATAGGCTTGTGACACCATACCACTTTCCATCCCAAACTTTCCCACTAAATCGGAGAGGGTTAGATCTGGTGCTTGCAATACTATCTTGCCAAAACTCTTTGTCCTTCCTCAAGATGATGGAGCAGGCCATCTCTTAAAGACTTACAGCCTTGAATGCTAAAGCTGAAGGAGGTGTGCTATTTGCTGACTGCATGCCCCTTTCCTGCAGGGCAAGAGCTGGTGCCTCACTACACAAGCTGAAACAGGATCCTAGCAGTGGCTGATCCACCAAGGTGTCTTCTAATGCTGCCATCTGTCAACCTGAGCATAAAGTAACAGCAACTTTTTCTAGATCATTTTGCTAATACTTACAGCCCCCATCACACACCCCACATGAGGTACTCCCCTGCCATCATAATCTGGGCCACCTACAAACCAAGAAACATACCCTCTAGTTTTTTGGCTTTGTCACTTTTACAGTGCCATCTAAAAAGAGTAGTTTCTGTGGTTTTGGTTTGGGCAGGAAGCCCTCATAGCCTTCCATTGCTTTTTCTTCATCTACTAACAAATCAAACACAGAGACAGCGATGGAGACAGATCCTGACCTCTTCCACTTTGTTCAGCTGAGGAAGTGGCTGCTTGGTTAGCCCAGGGTTTGATGTGACTCTTAAGAGCCTTTCCTGACAGCAGATGCATCACCAGGTGTGTCACAGTGCCTCTTTACAGACTGGGTGGGAGGCACTTTTGAAGCACGCATTGCTAACTTCCAGTTATTTCCAATCTATTTTATAGTAAGGAAGAAAACTGCTCCTATTTCAAAACAAAGTTATCTTGGCACTTCCACCTTCCTTGCATTCAGAGAAGGAAACAATCATCCTTCAGACATCTAGTCCTGCCTGGGATCTCATCTTTCTTGCTTCACTTAACTTTCAAGCCCACCCAGAAATGTCAAATCTGATGCCAAAGTGATAAACATGGGTAGTGGGCAACCAACAGCTGAGATAAAAAAGTCCATCCTCTAACAGACAAGCTTTACTCAAACACACACAACTATGCAGAGCTAATCAGTGATATGTAGCCTCTGTTAATAAACTCTCACTGGTCTGTTGGCCAGATGTCCTGTGAGTCATGAGACTGGAGATGGTCTACAGCAGAGATCATGTAGATTCAACTCCTTAAAGTTCAAAGCATTCACAAGTTCAAAGCATCCACAACTCCTCTGTTCTGGTCACCTTTTACAATTTTTTTTCCAGTTCTTTGTTTAAAGCTGGTAACTCCTCATCTTACCTCAGCAGTCACTTTTCTTCCCTGAGCTGTTGCATTCCTTTCTTTATCGATCCAAGGAGGCTTTTTTTTTGCTTTCCTTATCTCCTGTTTTGCTTATGGAGTCCTAGATAATGCAGAGGGAACAGCTACTCCTGCTCCTTAGGAGAGGGGGAGGAGGGTTCAACCATAAAATAATTATGTCAGCTCTTGCTTGTGCTGGCTACAGACTACTTGGCCTGCAGTCTACTGACTTAAAATAAATTATAGACTAATTTAAATTTAGCTTTTAATTGTTTAAATCTAGTCACACTAACTCATCACTAATAATTCTTTGCTTCTTCAGTATTTCAACAGATATCAATGCCTTTTAAAATCCAAGTAAATTGTGCCTATGAATTCTGCTTATCTGTTTTCTGTTGAAGTACTTAAAATATTCTTGCTCTACAGATGCAAGATTTTGCTTTTTATAACTGTCATTCATGCTCTGTCATGTCATGTCATCTGGATGCTTTATAACTATTTCTAGCTAGCCTTTCTTCCAGTTTAACTAATACAAGTTTTATTGACTTTTCTAGGATCATCCCCAAATTTGCTACTATTGTCTTCCGTTGTGTGGTGGTTTTAATCAGTGGCAGTTTCAATCCAGGTCATGTGTTACTGCAGGAAGCTTTAACCATATCCTCAGTACTGGGTGTCTTGCAATACTATCTTGCAAAAACTCTCTGTCCTTCCTCAAGATGATGGAGCAGGCCATCTCTTAAAGACTTACAGCCTTGAATGCTAAAGCTGAAGGAGGTGTGCTATTTGCTGACTGCATGCCCCTTTCCTGCAGGGCAAGAGCTGGTGCCTCACTACACAAGCTGAAACAGGATCCTAGCAGTGGCTGATCCACCAGGGTGTCTTCTAATGCTGCCATCTGTCAACCTGAGCATAAAGTAACAGCAGCTCTGGAACCTGGGTGTTCCCTCAGAGTCCTGGAGATACTTTACCATTTCCTTTGAAAAATTGTTCCTTGACATAATTCCATCTTTACCTGACACAAGTAAGATCAATGTAGTGAACTCCCCGACACCTTCTGAAGAGGGGACAAAGAAATTATTCCAGTTTTTGGCAGCTCGTGTATCTGTCATAACCATTTGTTATTCTTCAAAAGCTGGCAAAAACCATCACTTCCTTTGTGGGTTTGTTGTTCTTGACATACTCAAAAGTTTTTTGTTGTTTGTGCTAATGTCTCCATAGAGTGATTCACTATATCCTGTTTAATTAGGAGAAAAAATGAGACTTTAATTAATATGTACTCCAAACAACACAAGGAAACAATTCAAATATGTAAACATATGTTAAAAAACATGGGAAAAAAAGAACATGAATAGAAACAGTTCTCATGGATTTACCAAAGGCAAATTCTGCCTAACAGAATAGCTTTGTATGGTGAAATGATTGGCGCTGTGGGCAAGAAGAAAGTAGGATAATTTATAGAATGACTTTACGAAGGTCTTTATCTTATGGTAATGTGTGGTCAAGTTGGTGAGATATTGGCTGGATGAGTGGATGATGAGGAGAAAATAGTCTGGATCACCAGGCTAAAAGCATTATGATCAGCGCCACAAAGCCTAACCAGCAGCTCGTTACCAGTGGCAACCCTTAGAGATTGATACTGGAGCCAATACTGTACATGAAAGACCCAGAAGACTCAGTAAAAGCAGAGATGATCAAACTGAGTGGAGCAGTTAATATGCTGCAGGTAGAGCCGCTATGCAGAGATTTCAACAGCTTTCAGAAAAGGGTTGGCAGGAATCTTCAGAGATTCATAGAAGCCAAATGCCAAATCTTCCGATGCAGATGTAAAAACACTAAGCAATAGTACAATCTGGGTAAATGAAGAAAGTGGTAAAAAAAAGAAGTTTTGCCAAAAAGGACTTAGGTGTTTTGGTAAGCAGTACAATGAACATCACCAACACGTTAGTCTGTTCTAACAGGAGTGTAGCCAGCAGGTTTAATCCAGTGGTTCCTCATCTGTTTGGCACTAATAAAGTCATGTCTGGAGGACTATGTCCAGTAGGGGTTGCCAGTCCAAGCAAAAAATGGACACTTTGAGCAAGGCCAGAAAAGGGCCATCAGTATGGTCAGGGCTGGAGCACCAGACACACGAGAACAGGATGAGAAACCTGACTTGAATCTGCCTGGACAAAGCCACACAGGAGCATTTTACTGCTGTCTTCAGCTACCTGACTACAGAGAAGATGCAGCAACTCTCTTCTCAGAGGTGAACAGGGAGGTGACCAAAGGCAGTAGACACAAGCTGGAACATACAAAATTCCAGTTATATATTAGGATAACCTCTTCTACTACAAGGGCAGTCAAATACTGGACCCTAAGGGTTTATGGATCCCCCATCTTTGGAGCTGTTCAAATCTTAACCAGACACTGCTGAATAAGCTGATCTTTTTGGGCCTTCTTCAAGACTTCATTCCAACCTCCATCAGTAAATATTATACATCCACCTTGGTAAGTCCCTTCCACTTTCTCTGAAATTTTTCTTTGCAATCAAAATTTCCCGAATAACTCCTATTCCTATAACATGATTTTTTTTACATTGACAGCTGTCCTAGAAATAAACTTGAAGGGCTGAGATGATGCACACCATTAATAGGGTTCAACAGCTTCTGTGAATCAGTTTATTTCTCTGAGTCAGAAGCTGGGTGCTTCTCAGCAGCTGGTTGCTATATATAGCACCTGTATATATGGTGCCTAAGCTAAAGACAGTTCAGGTATGTCTTCTGTAAAGCAATCATATTTCATAGCTGGTATTTAAACTTCACCTGCATCCTCTCCCATTATTAGTGATCAGTAGGAGGAGGGTAGTGAGACAGTGACAGTTTTAGGAGTTCTCCTTCTCACAGATCAGATCACATTCAGACCTCCTCTTCTCTTTTGAAATGTTTCTCTCTGGCAGCCCAGCATGACTGCTGAGTGACTCTGAATTTCCACTCTGGTAATGATGCCATGAAGATTTTTTGCCTTTTCTTTTATACCCCTGTTATACCTTTTTACAACTTCTGTATTCCTAATGCTTTTTGCCTACATTCTTGGACTTGTTTGTCAAGCTAAGAGACTCAACATTTTAGAAGCTTCGTAGCTAGGGATCAGTGTGCCCCAGACTCCAAGGTCCTCTCCAGAACACGTTCTGTAAGCCAAGATAGAACCATCCAGGGAAGGCTTCCTTGGGGAGGGGGGCTCACTCAAGTCTCTCATTGGGGAATCTTTGATAGATATGCTAATTAGTAAAACCTATAACGTTATACCCAATCTTTGGGGGAGAGACTCGGTGGGTGCATCTCGGTGCATATGACCTGGATGTGTGCACCTAAGGATCCTTAAAATAAATACCAAGGTAAAATCCCTTTTCCCTTTCTAACCAGGTATGACTCTTGATTTTAAGACCAGGAAAAGGCATCAGTAATTGAGAACATTGACTGTTGTGTTCCATCCATTCTCCCTCTGCTTTTGTGAGAGGAGACAGCAACACTATGTAGCCCCTATTATTTACACAAGTTGGGCTGGCTTTTTTTTCTCCAGAATAAATTATATTAACACACCACCTGTTAATTCAGCTACACTTTTGAAGGGAAAGAAGTAGATTTGCCATTTTATACATAGACTTATGCACTGTCTAAAACAAACCACAAAAAAAAAAATCACTTCCTCAAGTATCTTTCAAGTTGGCATTACAATTAACTAAAAAATTGTCTTCTGACTTGAAGAAGGCACAGAAGTTCTCCAAATAGAGCAAACAAGTAGCTTTCTCTGCAGTGTAGCCAACAACACCCTGCTGATTTACGTCTCAAGGGCGAAGCCTTCCACTGGGATTCTTTGATGTCTTTTGTCTCTTGGCAAGGTCCTTAAAAGGGCTTCTTTCCTCTACAAGGATTTCTATTTTTTCACAGAATTTTTAAGAACACAGTGACTGTAAGACTTCTATCCCTTCATTAAATTTGGTAGAAATTGGTCAGGCAAACATCAAGGCACTAAGGTTGCTGTATTCATATGCCTTCACAAATATAATAGACATACATGTGTATGTCTGCTACCATATTGTCTTATTTCCTTAAGCAAGCAAAATAAAGATATCTTCACAGAAAAATGCAAGCCCCATGAATAACACTCATCCTCAGTGCTTTCATTATAAAAGTTTTTTTCAAACAATAATTAGAGAGAGATTATTAATAATTCATATGAGCAGACTATCAACCAACTACTAACAGAGATGGCTCACAACTATTGTATAAAACTCCATCAAAAAGAAAAAAAAGGAAGAAAAGCAAGGTAAATAACCACCTTTTATTTATGTTATTCATACTCTTCCAATTACGAAAATCCATTTCAAGGATGATGATCCCAGCAGGATTTCAAAGCTTCTGTGTCAACTCTTCCAGCTGTTCCAGCCCTCCCTAACAAACATACAGTCTCAATTAAGGAATGCTCCTTACATTCACCCCCACTTTCAGCTCCCCACCTAGCTGAAGAGAACTCCAGGCAGTAATATCCTCCTCTACCTCCATGACCAAGGACAATGTAGGATAGGTCATGGCACCACCTGTGCCTGCAATCAAACTCATACTTCTGTCTCTGTCCATGAGGCAAGCATTAAAAATAGCTGGAAACATTGACAGGTATAAGTCAAAAATTCATAGGAGGCTTCTTAAGCTGGCTGTGTTCACTCAGTGATTTCCAGTCTTTGTGCCTGTGCTAATAAGCAGCCCATCACACCCAGCCACCACCACATCTTCCCCACCACGTGCTTGTTGCCCCCAACCTTTTGCCACTGGTACCTTGGGGCCATCCACCTTAATGGAGACTGTGGGTGGTGACATCCATAGGAACCAGACCTACTGCTGCACAGGGCTGAAAGGTTAGCTTCTTCTCTGTGTAAAATGGAAAAAGCTGAAGGTCTTGAAGCCCATTCCAGCAGTAAAACTTAAACTGATGTACAAACCAATACAGGGGAATCACTGCAATTGTGTACTGCGGACGCTGTCAGATCCACTTAAACCCAGCTTGCATCTTTTTGTTTGTACTGATATCTATCAATCCAACCCAAAATTCAGTCAATGTGAAAGAATATTTGCAGGTAGATTTCCACAGTGTGACTCAAAATTGGCTTGGTTAAACTCAGGAAGGTTTTGAGGCTAGAACAAGCATAAATTACTAGTATGATCTTTCCAACTGCCAGAGTAAAAAAATTATATATTCTAAAGAATACTAATCATCTGAAAGAATTCTAAAATTATTCTAAGTGAAAATTATCATCTCTATGGGAGATGAAAGTTATAGAGGCAAGCTTCATTAAAATGCATAATTAGGTACAGGAAATACAAAAGACTGATCATAAAGCAGCACAAACTAAAGCCCTGAACTACTGAAAGTATTCCTGAAGGATTATCCCAGAGTCTTAAAAAAGTGATTTGGATTTGATCAAGAGATTTTAAACCCGTGAAGAAAATGAGTAAAATTTAGGCTGCAGTTATGCCAATGGGAGCTTGGTAACTTAAGTGTTGTAAGAAATGTTCTACATTTATAATATACAGGGAAATTTGCACATTGGCATTCAGGATGAAAGAAGTATATATCAAATTTAACTTATATTTATCTGTTTTTCTGTAATTTTATAGCATGAAGGATGTTTTCTTTCCAACCTCCCTTCTATCCATCAGCTCCCTTCCCCTCAAGTCAATACCAAAATTTCACAAAATCACAGAATGGTCAGATGGGAAAGGACCACAATGGGTCATCTGGTCCAACCTCCCTGCTCAAGCAGGGCCATCCCAGAGCACATGGCACAGGGTTGTGTCCAGATGGTTCTTGAATATTTCCAGTGAGGGAGACTCTACCACCTCTCTGGGCAGCCTGTTCTGGTGCAACTGCACAAGTAAAGAAGTTCTCCCTCATGTTCAGGTGGAGCTTCCTGTGCATCAGTTTCTGCCCATTGCCTCTTGTCCTATTGCTTGGCACCACTGACAAGAGCCTTCTCCATCCTCAACACCCTCCCTTCAGAGACTGATAGACAGTGATGAGGTCCCCTCCCAGTTGCCTCTTCTTGTGGCTGAACAGGCCCAGCACCCTCAGCATTTCCTCATAAGAGAAATGCTGCAGTTCCCCCATCATCTTTGCAGCCCTCCTCTGGACCCACTCCAGTAGCTCCATGTCTCTCTTGTACTGAGGAGCCCAGAACTGGACACAGCACTCCAGATGTGGCCTCACTAGGGCTGAGCAGAGGGACAGGATCACCTCCCTCAACCTGCTGGCAATGCTTTTCCTAATGCACCCCAAGATACCTTTGTCTTTCTTGACCAGTGCTGGCTCATGGACAGTTTGTTGTCCTCCAGGTCGTTCTCTGCAGAACTGGTCTCCAGCAGGTCACCCCAGCCTGTGCTGGTGCCTGGGGTTGTTCCTCCCCAGGTGCAGGACCCTGCAGTTGCCTCTGTTGAATTTCAGGCAGTTCTTCTCTGCCCATCTCTCCAGCCTGTCGAGGTCCTTCTGAAGGGCTGCACAGCACTCTGGGGTATCAGCCGCTCCTCCCAGCTCTGTGTTGTTGGGGAACTTGCTGAGGAGGCCTCTGCCCCTTCATCTAAGTCACTGATGAAATATTCAACAATACTGGGCCCAGTACTGAACCTTAGGGGACACCACTAGTGGCAGGCCTCCAACTAGACCCTGTGCCACTGATTACAACCCTCTGGGATCTGCGGTTCAGCCACTTCTCAAAGCACCTCTCTGTCCACTCACCCAGTCCACACTTCCTGAGTGTGCCTGTGAGGAGGTTGTGAGAGACAGCGTCAAAAGTCTTGCTGAAGTTGAGGTAGAAAATATCCCCTGTTCTCCCTTCATCCATCCAGGTGCTTGTTTCATAGTAGAATTCCATTATTATTCCTTTGAGAATTCTAGGGCAGGAGAAGTAATAAAAAGAAGCTGCATTGTTGTATTTGTACCTCAGTGCATGTCGCTGTGTTATTATTCTACTCTTTCTTCTCATGCATTCTCTGTTATCTAACTTTCTAGCATGTGATAGGCATCTGTGTCACCATGAATGCAGCTCTTAGGACAAGGACACATTCCTGTTTTGTAATGGGCCTACTATATTCTAAAGGCTTACAGGAGCGTGAATGATAATACTGTACAGCCATACCTGACTACTTTATCTTAAATCCTTACCAGATATGGGCAACACTACAAGCCTGGGAAGTTAGCAGGGAGTTTGGTGAGCCAATGAACATAAGTACTGTCTTTAGTTGAGCTGTTTACAGAACTGTAACTTCAGTCAGAGCTCAGCTGAAAACATCTTTGACTGTCAAACTAAGACAAAGCCTGCAGAAGTTAGCTCAGGCAACAAAAGTTCCAGAAGAGAGACTGCAATTAAAGGCTTAGATACCATTTCCCAGGCTAAATTAAATGCTGCAAACATACTTGGGAAGGGTTAGGATACAACCATTTATTATTCATAACATATTAGTATTTATTTCCAACTGCATTTTTTTCTTACTGGAGTAACAGTGACACAGTTAAACAGAGCATGGTCTACAGACAGTTTAGCTGATCCTGAAGATTTTTTCACTGGTAATATGACTGCCTATAACACTTTTGGGGTTTTGAACCACTTTTATAAAACTACTATTTGACTAGTTTGAATTCCTTAATTTCATTTCCCAGATTAACTTCTGCAGGACATTTCAGTAAGGAAAGGCTTCTTTTTAAGCAGCTAAACTCAAGTCCTTACTGCTGTCTGTGTCACAGAAGCAAAAGTAACTCTTCAGAGTTCCTAGTAGTGCATGGAGAGCAATCTGGGTCAACACCAAGTTACCCACAGGGTGCTCCTCTCTTGAGGCTGTGGTGTGGGTGCCAGGAGCCAGGAGGCTCTGCACATACTTGCATCACCTCAGTAGCACAGCAGCTTTTCACTTTCCTGGACAACACATACACATTGTACTCCAAAGTAGACTTCACTGAGTGCCATTTTGCTATCGGCTTCTCACCCACATGTACCCCTGCTGGGACCAAGGTTACCACCAGGGAGGACTGCAGCAGCAGCATTAGGTTGGTCAGTGGTCCTGGCACTCACGATATTCCCATAAAATGTTGCACTGTCTCTGTCACAGCCCATAAATCCTTGCAAAGCACATGCACATCTGCACTGAGCTCTGAGAGCACATGCTTGGATGTTACAGGACTGCCTCTTCACAGTGTTACACTGGATAGAGAGATGGTGTAATTAATTTTTTTTCCTTGTACTCAGCCAAGAGATGTTCACTCTGCCAGTTGTTTAATATTCTGTCTTAATGAGAATATTTCTATTTTTCACTAAAAGTGAGCAATTTCAACCTGCTGCAGAGTTATCCTTTTCTATTACATACATATATTAGGTCTAATTTGCAAGTATATATAAAAATTCTTTGGGGATGAAAATCGTGCTTATCTTAAACTACACCATACACTCCACATACAATATTTTTCTAAGAAGTGGTGTGTACTTCCCTACCCATCATTTATTAATAGGCTTACCATCTGTATTCATCTTTAAATTCCACCAATTAATATTCTCAAGCCTGGAAACACTGTGCGTACAGCTTTCATAATGTGCAAAATCTGATATGCAATTCATTTTACACTGAGGAATTTAACCCAATACCAAAGAGATTGTAAGAACAGATTTGTTGCAAAGACTTAAAATAAATTGATTTAGTTGGATGAGACAACTTTCATAGGCATTCATTTAAACACTAAACTTCACTAGCTGCACAGAGTTAACAAATGTGCTACAAAGCTCTTCAACTCCCACACAAGCTGACTCACACAAGATAACAAAACTATTAGTTCTTGAAAGAACTCTATATTTTTCTTTATTGTTCCAATGACTTCCCCAGTTTTGAGGGGCACAATTTCAGAAGTGTACACTATAAAGAAAGTGATGTTTGGAGATGGATGGGTGACCAGGTTATAAATGAAGGAAAATAGCCCTGGTGACAAGTAGTTTATGTCACCACCCCAGCTGCAAAATTCATCCGAAACTCAGTAATTCATCCATTACTTTTCCCACCAGCTAGCAGCCAATCCAAAGCAAGCACAACCATTGCTGTTCAGTTCCTTCTTTTCACTGCATCCCTCTCATCTCATCCTTTTTTGTTGTTGTTGTTGCTGTCATTTCATAACTTGTGCCACATGTCCTCAGATAATTTGCCCACACTACTCATTTGTGGGTCTAAGTGCCATTTCATGTGACTCACACACTTTCTTATTATAATACTTTTTAATCTCATTTTCTTCAGAGTGAAGGAGCTTTTTTTTTCTGATGGATCTATACAGACCTGTCAAATGCAACCTGAAGTCAATGGCTTGTAAATGTCAAATTTAGATCAGATATATCTTTGTTTTAATTTTTATTTGTTTCAGTTTTTATTGATATTCTCAACAAGAAGCCTTACAGTTATTTCTAGGAACATTATTTCTTTGCTTTGTGTAATATATCTGAATGTATTTTTACTAAAAGCAGTTACTTGCAAAGCAGGTAACACAAACGCAGCCTCATGTTTTGTTTCTATTTTGTCTGAATTGGGTCCAAATATAGATAAGTAGCAAAAACAAAATAACAAAATCCCTGAGTGATCTTGTCTTTTAAGCTGTGTCCAAGCTGGGGCACCTTGGAGCACTTCCAGTCTCCTTGGGCTGTAATATACACTCCAGAAATTTGGACTTGGGCAAAAGGCAGGCACACACACCAGCTCCTTCATGCTGATATCCCCTGTTTTCCCTGGGGTGAAAGCCAGAATACATGAGTCAGATCTACTCATGACCTGAACCTTTAGGGGACTGTGAATGCAGAGGTGCTGCTGTAACACATACACCAATTCATTTACACACAGCATTAGAAAAATAAACAAAATTATTGGACCATATGAGATATTCCCCCTTGTCCTACCACTACGTGCTCTTGTAAAAAGTCCCTCTCTGTCTCTCTTGACCCTTCACATACTAGAAGGTTGGAATTAGGTCAATTTGAAGCTGTCTCTTATCCAGGCTGAACAATCCCAATTCTCTCAGCCTCTCCTCATAGGAGGGGTACTCCATCCCTCCAGTCATCTTGGTGGCCTCCTCTGGACTTGCTCCAACAGATCGATGTCCTTCCTGTGCTGGGGACCCCAGAGCTGGATGCAGCACTGCAGGTGGGGTATCACCAGCATGGAGTAGAGGGGCAGAATCCCCTCCCTTGACCTGCTGCACACATCTCTTCTGCTACAGCCCAGGACACAATTGCCTTTCTTGGCTGCAAGGGCACACTGCCAGGTCATGTCCAGCCTCTCATCCACCAGCACCCCTGAGTCCTTCTCAGCAAGGCTGCTCTCCATATGTTCATCCCCAGCACCTTGCTCTTAGTCTTGTTAAGCCTCATGAGATTCCCTTAGGCCCACTTCTAGAGCTTGTCCACGTCCCTCTGGAGGGCATCCCCTTCTTCAGATGTGTCAACCACACCACTCAGCTTGGTGTCATCTGCAAATTTACTGAGGCTGCACTCAATCCCTTTATCTATGCCACTAATAATATTAAATAACACTTTTCCTAATATAGTCTCCTGAGGGTCACCATTTGTCACAGATATCCACTGGAATTTGAGCTGTTGTCCACTACCCTTTGGCTGTTCAACCACTTCCTCATTCATCAGTCCACCCATCAAAGCCACCCCTCTGCAGTTTTGAGAGAAGGATGTTGGGGGGGCTGTGTCAATGGCTTTACAAAAGTCCAGATAAATGACATCTGTAACCCTCCCCTTGTCCACTGATGTAGTCACCCCATCATAGAAGGCCTCTAGTTTGGTCAGGCAGGACTTGCCCTTGGTGAAGCTGTGCTGGATGTCCTGAATCACCTCCCTGTTCTCCGTGTGCCTTAGCACAGCTTCTAAGAGGATCTGTCCCATGAAATTCTTTACTGTGAGTGTGGTGAGGCTGACCAGAGAAGCTGTGGATGCACCATCCCTGAAAGTGTTGAAGGCCAGGTTGGATGGGGCTCTGAGCAACCTGGTCTAGTGGAAGGTGTCCCTGCCCATGTCAGGAGGGTTGCAACCAGATGATCTTTAAGGTCCCTTCCAACCCAAGCCATTCTATGATTCTGTGATTCTATGGATTAAGTTTTGTACAGGTATCTCAACAAGAAAGTCAGAAACATCAAAGAGCAGTCCAGAACAAAAATTATTATAAGTGAAAGCCTACTGTTTTCATGAAAGGAAGGACAAAAATATCTGCTCAAGTAGAGGTTTGTGGGAAACTGTAAGAGAGAGGACTGGAAAGAAGGCTCCAGAAAAGAGATGGGCAGAGGAAACTAAGTGCCAATCAGGTACAGAAAGAGCTGATGATATGTCTGAAAGGATGAAAGAAAAAGAAGATTGAGTGTCTGAGTTTTGATTAAGATTAAATTTGAGTTTAGATAGTGCTGTGAATTGCTCAAGTCTGGTTATGAGGAAATTACAGAAGGGGAAGAAGGGAATGCAGCAGGTTTTTTGATCCATCCTGCCATCAAGAATGGGAATTCCTGGATCAGTCTTGAAGAGGATGAAGAGAAACAAACAAAAGTCTGCACTGATCTCTACATTGATATGTAGAAATAAGATTAACTGCAGCTACCACTTGATCTATTGATTAGATGCCACAAGATGATGAACTGCCAGCTAATGGTGAGCTATTACCCAATTCAGTCTAGGAGCAGTAGAGTAAATCAATACATAGCAGATATCTGACTTTTATTGCTGGTTTGCAGGGATGAAAACCTGTAAGTTGCTACATTCTTTCGGGTATATACAATACAGATATGCACCTTCGAACTATATTTGGCTCTTAGATTTCATAGGATAATTAAATGTTTTTTCTTCAGTGGATTGACTGTACCATCATTATTGCAGCCTTAATCCCAGAAGTATCACAAGCATCATTGTTCAAGCTACAAAATGGATTTCTACCTCAGAAGTAAAAGAAGGAAAGTCTCTACAGGAGATGCAGATAATACCTGGAACTTTTCTATTACTGGAACAGCCATCTTAAGTCAACGGTGGAATTCTCATTATAATTCTGGAGTATGGCTTTCATCCTGTCCTTTATGAAGAGATTAGACCTTCTTGCCCTTTAAACTTAATGAATTTTGACAAGGTTTATGATATTATTTCTAGAAGGTGGAAGAAGAATATTTTTTCAAATGTCACTTTGAATATTTGGAGGGTTATAGTGCTCTCAAGTTGAAAACCCGAATTGTAGGATCAGCAACATCAGTGACCAGATGTCATACACTTCAGTGCTGGGGATGAGTATGATATTAGTGTCTCTCCAGATTTAAAAACTCCTTGAGATGAGTTTTATGGAAGTTTTTAAAAGGAAGATAATCAGTTCAAAATGCTATTACTTCAAATTAACATGTTTCTTTGAAATAAACAATGGAAAAACATGGACACGCTGCAGCACGACCAATGAAGGGCCAGCAATATGATTGAGAGCTAGTAGAAAGACAGGATGAGAAACCTGAATTTGTTCTACCTGCAGACAGAAGGCTCCATGGAACATCATACTGCTCTCTTCAGCTACCTGATGGAAGAGTACTGACAAGATAGAGTCACTCTCTTCTCAGAGGAGAACAGTGATTCAACCAGAGGCAACAGACACAAGCTGAAACATGCAAAACTTCCATTAAAGATTAGAAAAATCTCTTCCACTGCAAGGGTGGTCAAGCACTGGACCAGGTAGCCCTAAATTATGGATCCTCTGTATTTGGAGCTGTTCACAATTTGAGTGTATATGGCTCTGAGTCATTTGATCTAATTGGACCTGATGTCCACAAACTAAACTATTTTGAGCTTGCTGACACTGTGTACACAGGCTTCTCTAGTAAGTAAATTCAGCAAGTCCCTGTCTTTGAAGTAAAAATAGTATTGTTTTATATTTTAAACCAGCCCCCTACTGCCTTCACCAAGCTCCCTGTATTTCTAACACCAAGAAGTTTGCTAAAAAGCCACTCTGCGTTCAGCTTATCCAATATCTCCACAATTTCCAAAAGCTTAATCATACCCGTACATCAACCTTCTTGTCTCCTGTTTGAAGTGTATCAGCCTTTATAGTTCCTCCTCATAAGGAAACTACTCCATCCTCTTAGTCATTTTAGCTGTCTTTGTACCTTCTCCACACTCTTTGATATGCAGAGAGCAGAATGGCATTCAGAATCCCCTGCCTTATTCTGAATACCCTTTCTGATGATTTCCAACATTCTGTCAGCTATTTTTGCTGCTTCACATCAATAAAAAATTATATTTGGTTTAGTAATGAAATTAAAAATTATTAATCCCATCATGCCATTTATTAGTCTTTCTGAGTTACACTGTGGGCCGATTTATTTACCTCAGCTTCAGTCATAAATTCATGGAAAGGTTTGGATTGGAAAGGACCTTAAGGCTCATCTAGTTCCAACCCTCCTGCCATGGGCAGGGACACTTTCCACTAGACCACGTTGCTCAGAGTTCCATCCAGCCTGACCTTGAACACCTCCAGGGACGGGGTATCCACAACTTTTCCGGGCAACCTGTTTCACTGCCTCACCACCCTTGCAGTAAATAATTTCTTCCTAATATCTAATCTAAGATTACCCTCTTTCAGTTTTGATACCATTAAATAGTGTCATGCTTCGAATAAGTTTACAAGTTTCTTATGACAATGAGCATGTCTTCTATTTTATTGTGATGTGCCCATGATACTCTTGAGCATCCTTCAGGCCTGATAGGCAGGAATGAGAACACCAGGTATAGTATTAAATGTGAATTACTGCACTTTGGGGCTAACAACAAGAAATTTTTTTACCAGTTGGTTTACTAATACCTAGAGATTAAAAAAAATAGGGTTTTTAAACTGATTATATGGTTGATCCTAAGCGAAGGTGTCAACACTGGAGGTGATTTTGGCATGACAAATCATGAAATTTAGAATTTCTAGGTAATGCAAACAGAGGATTGTCATTACTGCCATTGGCAGTACTGTCAACAGTAAATTCTAAACTGGAATGCTGTGCATCAGCTTGGTGACCGATTTCCACAAAAAAAGGGAAAAATGATGCGATGGTCTAAAAGAACCATTGGGGGGTGGGGGGGGGAAGGGGGAAGAGTCAAAGAGCTCAAGTTATTAACTCAGCAAAACAAAGTCTCAGGTGAGATACAGTTTCTCTCTAGGAATGTAAAAGGAGTGACATCAGGGCTGGAAAGAGCTATATAAATCAAAGCAAAACACCAACACAAACGGCCATGAATAAATTTACATCAGAAATTAAAGACCAGAACCAGAAGAAAGGGGGTAGTGGGTTGCTACAGGAGGATTTAATGTCCAGTCAGTTATTAAAAATTGCTCAGTCTCTCCTAGATCGTGCAGACTTATTTGAATGGTTCCCAAGAGCAACCGCCTTTTCCAGCTGGGAACAGCCTAGCACCTGTCCCTTTACCCTGTCATAACAACCAAACATTTACTCTGTTTAGCAACCAAACAGGTTTCTGCTGAAGGTACTGGTCTCATAAAGAGGCCTCAGCAAATACTAAACCTGTAAAATTCCAGAAACTAGATAGTGAGTGGGAAAAAAATTCCCATAAGAGATTACACAAAGATACAAAAGCTTCAAAACAAGATGGATATTTTTTAGCTTTAGGGCTATAGATCTATTAAATCTGCAAAGTTGCTGTTGTCTGTATCCACCCTGAACTTGTTCCTCTCTTTCTGTCTCTAAAAGCAATGCTATGGAATTCTATTCAGCAACAGATCTGTTTGGTCTCAGCTGGAGAACTTTGTTTAACTGCTAGTTAATAGCCCTTGAGAGAATTTAGAGAGAAGGCATGCGCACACACATGCAGAAACAATGTTGGAAAGTATCCTCTTGTGAAAGGACAGGAGCAGTAAGCCTGCCCACCCTGGGGAGAGCATTGGCATCTGCTCACAGATACTGACAACCAGGACGTCATGAAGAGAGATGCTCTCATGCAGTGAAACGATTCAGGTTCTTCTTTCCAAAGAAATGAGATGATGAACTGTAGACTGTCACTTCACAGGAAGTTGAGAGGCCTTTTACAGAGGAAGAATCAAAGATCTGGTTCTAGCAGCTCTCAAACTAAAAGAAAAGGTGAAGTCCTGCTTTCCTGTTGTTTATTTTCATATTGTCTGCAAATTTTATTTTTCACTCAAATATCTCACAAGTCAAATATGGAGAGGAGCATGAAGCTTGAACTATCCCTCTCCTCACGCCACAGTGCTTATCCTGGAAACCAAGAAGGGTCTTAAAATGTAACTTTTGTTCCTTACAGCTCCTGATTATGCTAAAAGAAGTAACATTCTGGCATTTATGGGAGAAACCAGCGATTTATTTGACCCATTTTGCTCTCCTTCTTGTTAATAATCATTGCAGCAAAATAATTTCCACTGCAAAATGGCCTCATAATTCTTCAGCCCTCTGCCTGGGTCTTTACTACATACAGCAGTCCAAAAGAGATGTGGGGAAGCAAATAGTTGCCTAACATATCAGTTAAATTCTATGAAGTGTGAATATAAATAGATCAGTACAGATTGGAAAGCCCCTTCCTCAAATTTTTGTTTATTCAATATTGCTCCACTCATCCACTTCAACAAAAGCTTACAGACAGTATGACAAATCACGATTATAGACAGGCTAAGTGCTTCAGTTGCCTTTTTTCCCATGGTCTGAGCAGGAAATGATGATCACTCTCCTATGAGATTTCACAAAAATCTTTTTTATTGAGAAATAAAATGGGTTTTTGGAGAACCTGCAAATGTTCCTGTGAATCAGACAATTCTGCCTCTTGGCAACTTTTCAAAAGTTACCAATATCAGGCAGAAAGTCAAAGCGTTATGAACTGGATGAGGGCAAGCCCTCCCAGGGAAAGAAGAGAAAAGCTTGAGGATGCATGTACGTGCCCTACAGGGAAGCTTTCAGATCAAGATCCTTTCTGACTCATTTCTGATGTCAGCTCAGTGTAAGCTAATGATCACTTTGATTTTTCTAAAGAAGCCAAAATTTCTCTTAACTTATTACTAAAGCTCCACAGAGCATATTATTAACCACATAAAGGCCTGATTCTGTCACTAGTAGCAACCAGGTTTGCTGCTCTACCTGCATCTCATAAAAGCTGTGGGGGTTTCCTGCAAACCTAAAAGCCTGTGACAGACAACGCATCTCACAGGACCTGTGTGCCTCAGTGGGATGCCCAGCCTCCAGGGAGGCAAGCTCAGGTGTGGGGTCTCTGATCACACCTTCTCACTGCTGCAAAACTGTGACCAACACTAATGATATGCCAGAAACTTAACGGAAAGCAAAATGTCAACTTTCAATTGCAAAGTTATCCTTCACCCTGTTGCCTTCAAATGAGTTCCCAGGAGCTGGATGTATTTCCCTGAATGCTTTCAGCTGTAATTTCAACCATCAGCCTTCTTTTGCCACCCAGCATGCCTGCCCTGCGCTTCACTCAGGTGATGCAAATCCAGTGGCTGCCCATGAGGTCTTGACTTCAACTTGTCCCAGCACAAACAACTTGTAACTAGTGAGAATAATATTCACAGGTGTGCCTCTCCTCTGGACAGACACCCATGCACAAAGCCGTTGATCAGATGGTGTCACACTCTGAGGCCTAGCCAGGGACCTTGAAGGAACCAAGAGGACCCCACAAGCTGCTGGAGAAAGCTCTCCTGCTGCATCCCCCGGGCAGCTGAGGCTGCAGCCTTGTGCCTGACAGCTTCATGAGCCTTCTCAGAAATGTGGCGACTGATCGGATGTGGAGCAGAAGAAAAACAGGAGCATCAGGTGACTCCTTGACAGAAAGGCAAGGTTCCACAGAAAGGTGGAAGTTTCCCAGCCTTGCAGAGTACATGACTCACCAAGGAGCAAGCTGCTTACTGGAACTGTCCAATGCCTCCGGACCTCTACATCCAGCTAAGCCTGTAACCTCTCCTATCCAAGCCCCCTGCTCCTTTACAGCCCAACTCACAAGCACTTCATTGCACCTTCTCATTGAAGTTTCTTTCCATCCACAAAGACAGATATCTGTAAGTGCTCATATAGCTGCCATTTGAAAATAAAATACGCCATGCCCCCAACTAACTAAGGGTGGTGATGAAACAGGCAGTTAGTTTAATTCAAAACCTAAGTAAAAATATCAAGCTCCTACTCAGAGAGCAGAAGGTTGACAGAAGAGAAAATCCTGTTTAGTTCTGTTTGCATTTTCTCTAGCAGAAGTATAGAGCCAATGCAACAAGTGTAATTTACTATAATTTAATTATTCAGGCAAGTGTCCTCTCTATTTTTATTTGGTGTCACCCTGAAATAAGTTATTGAAATTTTGGAAGATGGAAAAACAAGAACTTGTGAACTGAGATGCTAAAAAAGAAACCCCAACCAAATAAACCAATATTAGCTCTTTTAAAATATAAGGAATAACTCTTTACTTTAAAGAAAATATTATAAAAATATTATTATTTTTAGTATGTCATTCACTTTCCTGTTAAATATGCATTCCTGTTACTATGAAATAAAAGGTTAAATTATTATTTAAATTATATTTAACATTTATTGCATCGTTCACTCTCTTTTTGGTTTTCTAGTAATTTCTTTCTAATTTTGGTTTTCTAATAGTTTCTTAGACCTCCTTGTATATAAAACCAAGAGAAATTTAATTGAAGTTCACCTTTATCACAATCAGTCTTCAGCTGACTTCTGGAAACTGTCCAAGTATTTTTGCATCAGGAATGTATCCTCCTGCTGCCATACTAGAGATAAGAAGGGACTTTCTAACTCCCAAAAGAAGACCAAACAGCTGAATCCCTCAGACCCACCAGTTTTCCAATCAATTTCCTTTTCCTGGTAGAATATAAAATTGCAGTTGTGCAGTTCATACCTAACAGTCATTTATATGAGATAAAGAACATTTTAAGTTTCTTTAAAATGAGCAATATAGAATTAACCACCTTGTGGGGACATGCTTCATTATTTTCTCATCTTCAAGGCTGACAACATTAAATCTCCCTTGTAATTTTTAAGCTCTTTGACAGACACGATGCAGTATGCAAAAACTTAAATCACACAACCTCAAGAAGAAATAATAATGCAGCTAACACATTTATTCATGTACTATGTAGTACAAGAACTAAACAGTTAGTTGAAAACAAATAACTTTTCCATTTTCCATTAATTTGTATACACTTTCCTTCAGCATTATCTGTTGCAAATGATACAATATCATGATGATGTATTATCAAAGTTCAAAGCTGGAGTCTCTTAGAGCTGGAGTCTCTAAGAGCTGGAGACACTAATAATGAGGTATTATTAATGTCTCAAAAATAATCATGCATATGGTGGATGATTCTGCTTTAAACTGTGTAGATAAAAACAATTATGGGAAACATTTTAATATTTCCATTATTTGAGTCCAAAATAAAGACATGCCAATTTCAAAAGTCTTCATTTTCTCAAATAAAAAAAATTATATAATATATTGTTAACAGACAATATCTGCTGTACTGGGATCTATCATTGTAGCAAAGAGAACCTTAGAAAACAACACTAATTTGTCATTGTCATTACTCAAGCTTTGGACGTGAGCATAAATTCTATTGTGCATTTTTTGTTCACTCTTAAGGAATTTTATTTTTAGAGAGTTCAGGAAAAATTTCTGTATGTTTTACTTGAAGCCATGCTGAAACTTTTAAGACCTGCTTTTGCCTTGTATCTGGCAACCCACTACGATTAACTGCGAAATTTCTGCATAAGCTACAGCAAGTCTGAAGTGGCACATTCCATTATTGTCTGCACTGAACCAAGCTTCCCATTTCTCCTTGCACCTGGAAAGCATTAAGGGTTGAGCATTCAGTATCACACCAACAAGGTGACATGCCAAGGTGCTCCCTGGCTGGCATCTGTGCAGCCAGGATGACAAAATCTGTGGGAAGAACATGACCTCGAGATGTCCAGGCCCAGTCGAAACAACCCTTGGTACTACATTTCCAAGCCTTGTGGCAGGCAGTAGCTGAACCTCTGCAGAGAATATCCCTACCCACAAAGCCGTTAGCACACCTTTCCAGGGGTATTCCTGAGTGCCAGTGTCTGATCTCAGTTTAAAACAGCAGAGAAGCCAGGGTTAATGCAATCTTTTAAAGGGCAAAAATGAACAATGATTTCTCTTTTTTGTGCGTGAACTTTATTGCAACCTTGGCTAGAGACACAAGGAAAATCTTTTATGAAATTATTTTTAGGGTATGGCATTTTCTTCTTAGCTTTGAGTTTAGTTTTTGCCAAAAGATTTCGTTTCTTTGGGCTGCCTTGATCACTGAAACAAAGTTTAAGCAACCGTTGCTCTGCTTAGTGCTACTTTTCAAATCAACTTTTACCATACTCATATAACAAACTAGAGATTGTTATGCTGAGGAAGCTGTAGAAGAAGTGCAGCATGAATTCTTCATCCAGTATCACTGTCTCTAGGAGACTTGAAATGAAAACTGGTAGACCATTTAAAACAAAGTTATTTTCAATGTAATTAAACAAAATCTCCATTTTCAATTACTTTCTGCTTAAGTTAAAGGGTTTATTTTTATATATGCGTGTGTGTGCGTGTGTGCACGTGAAACTCCAGCATGTACTGGGATGAGTTTATTGCAGTTCATGTTACAGTACAGCAAGACTGCCTCCACATGTGCTCTGAGTGAGATATTGGATGGATTTTTTAGGAAATTCAAAGCAGCAACAAAGCAACAACTTATTTTGCTTATTTCACTACTGTCAATCTGAGGTAGTTTGGGGGGTTTTGTTAGCTTGTAAAGGTGGCCATGTTTATTACAGTAAAAGGACCAACTTCCTGTTTTTCTCAGTTTTGTGCAAAAAAACTGGGAACTGCTCGTAACCATTTCTCTGTAGGAAAATTAAGCCATCTCGTGTCCAAAGAAGGGAGCCTCTTTCAGGGACCTCCAGGTGAGCTGCCCTGTGCACAACGCACTGCTGTGCAGAGGCACCAGCTCACACCCATCAGCCCACAGCCAGCACACGCTTTGCCTGGATGGCCCTTGGAGCCAGCACTGTCCTCCCCATCCCTTGCTGCACCTCCAGCTCCAAGGGCAGCACACAGCCCCACTGTCTCTTGTGCCCACAGCATACTTAAGCCCTGATATAAGGTAAGATATATACTAAGAAGTTATTGACAGCTCTAAGCTAAGTCTCAACTTTACCTTGGTTATCCCAGTCATTGACTTCCCAATCGCTTTGTGTTTGAGCTTGTGCCTGTCAAGCTGGCTTACTTGTCTTCTTCTGTATCAAAATGAAAGCATGGCTAGTTTAAAAGGGCTGACAACAAAATCCTCTAGTCTAAATGAAAGAAAGCAAATCAAAACAAAACAAAAACTCTACCTCAGCATAATCATCTCTCTACAGCATGAGAAAGAAAAAAGTGACAGCACTCCGCAGATTTTTAAATTATTTTTATTGATTCTCATTGATGTCCTTGCTGAAATGTGAATAAAAGATTGAGTCATTTACTGAGGTCTATTCAAGACTTTTCTGATAGCTTAACAAATAATAACTGTATAAAAAACTTGGCTGGGTGGAGGCAGAGACCCTAAAAGGTATCTTTATAATAAAGGAAGAGTTCCTAGAGCTGCCACAGGGAAGTATACTCACTCTTGAATACATCAGATGCATTTATGCATGGCGGTTGAAGGGAAGAGTACCAGCATGGGCACCAACTCTGCTGGTTCTGCCCTGCTACGGTGTATTGGGTTTGCATGGCCAAGCTTTGGTAGCCAGGGGCCTACAGAGGTGGCTTCTATGAGAACCTGCTAAAAGCTTCCTCTTTGTCCAACAGAGCCAAGCCCTGGTTGGTCCAAAGATGCACGTGCTGCTGGTAAAGGCTCGGCCAATTAGAGATGGTGGGAACACATCTGCAATAACATACTTAAGAAGAAAAAAAAACAAGTTATTGCATGGTTATAATTGAGTCCAGAGAAGAGTGGGATGAGAACACTCTGCAGGCACCAAGGTCAGTGAAGAAGGAGGGGGAGGAGATGCTCCCAGCGTTGGAGCTGAGATTCCCCTGCAGACCCTGGTGCAGACCATGGTGCAGACCATGGTCAAGCTGTGCCCCTGCAGCCCATGGAGGTCCATGGGGGTGCAGAGATCCATCTGCAACCCATGGAGAAGACCCACACCAGAGTGGGTGGATGCCTGGAGGAGGCTGTGACCCAGTGGGAATGTGGAGAGAGGAGCCTACACTGGAGCAGCCTGTCCTTGAAGGACTGTACCCCTTCAAGGGGTACACTGTGGGAGAGTGACCCACGCTGCAGCAGTTTGAGTGGGACTGTTGCCCATGGGATGGACTCACACTGGAGCAGTTCACAGAGAGCTGTTGTTCATGAGATGGAGCCACATCAGAGTTCACAGAGAACTGTCTCCCATGGGAGGGACCCCATAGTTCAGCAGGGGAAGGGCTCCTCTCCCTGAGCAGCAGGAGAAACCACAGGTGATGAACTGACCATAACCCCCATTCCCTGTCTCCCTGCACTGTTGGGGGAAGGAGACAGAGCTGGGAAGGAGGGAGGGGTGAGCGGAAGATGTTTTTAAGGTCTTATTTTGCTTCTCATTATCCTGCTCTAATTTTGTTAGTAATAAATTCAATTAATATCTCTAATTCCAGCCCATTTTGCCTGTGCTGATATTTGGTGAGTGATCTCTCCTAGTCCTTATCTCAGCTCATGAATCCTTCATTATATTTTCTCTCCCCTGTCCAGCTGTGGAGGGGAATGATAGAGAGGCTTTTGTGGGTGCCTGGAGTCTGGCCAGCATCAACCCACTACATAAGGGAAAGGCAGATAGGGAAATTTATTGTTGTTAGTAGTAAGTTATGATTTGACTAGCACAAGGAACTTATTTGTTGAATTATCTTTAAATCATCACATTTCAGAGTAGAACCACACTTTAAATATGGGAAATGTTATTTGCTGTATTTGTATTATGTTATTAAGCATAATTAAAGTTGAATGCCACGAACCACACTCAAAGCTACTGCAAGGCTATAGAACATTTCTGTGGCCAACAAAATAAAGTACCATATGCTGGAGTAGTCAGCAGGCAAGAAGTAATGCACTTAGTAGCCTAAACTACAGTATGCTGTGGTCCAGTATCTGTGCAAATATTTCAGAAATGAGTAACTAATAACTATTCCGAGAAACAACTACATGATTGCAAACATCATCATTTCTAGATATGCAGACTGCCAAAAACTAAACTTTGGAGAGCAAAACCTCTCTTTTTATGGGTGCAAAATTCTACAGTGCCCTGTTTGAGGCATCTCAAAGATATCATATCTAGCTAAAGTATTTCACCTCTTGACTTTTCTAGAAGCCTTGCTGTGATTTTTTCAGGCACTAAGTCACATAGAATATTCTATGTTTCCTTTGTACCCTCAGAAGTAGACAACAAAAGCCTTTCTTTTTTCCTTTATGTTATGCTTTATTCATAAACATTGAAAAGAAAAATTGGAACTCTGGTGTGAGTCACTCTTTAGACTTTTCTATTAGAAAATTGAATCAGAACAGTAAATGGTTTCAGACACAGATACCCAGGACCAGCACTGGAAACAGAGCAAAAACTAATGCAGTTCCATAGTAATGTTTTAAAATGCAACTGAAATGAGACCTGATTTGCACCAGGATTGCCGCTAGAATTGTTCACTAGTGAAAGAAGTAAGGGCTATCTCTGAGACAAAAAATAATAGCTGCAGGCTTCATTAGACTCCAGAAGAGACGTGTTCTACATCATGCATCCTCCTGCCACAGCTCTGGACTCTGAGCACCCTCAAGGGAACCAACTCTTCCCAGAAAGGTCACCACTGGCAAGAGTGGTGCATACATGATCCATGGTGGTTCTCCCTCAACCAGAGGCATCCAATCTAATGCTTTGGGATGTTCTCAGCTAAAAGAGAGTTTCTCCATCTCTATTGGAACAATCCCCTTTCTTGACCTGCATAGCACTGAAATGGTGACAGCCGGAGCCTGATTCTGTTTCACTGCTATTTCTGATATCTGATACTTGGTAAAAATGCCCTCTAGGCTGGAGGGTATACAACCCATGTTCCCAGCCAAGAACACAGAGTTTGCATTAGCAGAATGTACGGAACTGTTGCTGGTTTCAGTCTTCTACATTCATAGGTAGCCATGAGGAGTAAATCACACATTAGAGAAGCTCGACAATTTCATCAGCTCATATCTGCAGCCAGGTTGTCCCCTAAGTATGTGGAGCACAAAACTTCAGCTTTTTCTAAGCAAAGGGCCAAAGAGATAAAGAGTCAAAACAAGCTCTCTAAAGAAGTTGCTATCTGACCTGTTCCCATTCCTCTAGCTCTGCTCAAATTCAACTAATGAAATATTGAGAATAAATTTTGTCTTTTTTATGAAAAAAAAAGGAAGAGGAAGGGATACTGAGGGCTACAAAGTGATAGCACCTTCTGTAGAGATAGATCACTGACTGAGAAAAATATAGTAGGTATGAGATGCTTAGGCAACTCATCACCATTTAGATTACACTACATCGGTATAAGCGTATGAGAATATACCAGGGCTGTGATAAGGAGGGCTATAGAAAAACCCAGGCTATAGCTCTATGTAAATAAAAGTGAAATACATTTAAAATAAAACTTTTACTGACAATATTTATTTCTTTCTTCCTTTTGATTGCATTAAGGAGCACTTTTGAATTTATCAGTAGTGGGGTTTTTTTCCAAAAAGAAGGGGCACCCCCCAGTGTTCTCTACAAAGCAAAAAAATCATTCACATTCCTTTAAATACCACAAAACAAAACAGATAAAAAACCCCAATGAGCTCATATTCATATAAATACTATTACATTTGTGTCATGTACTTCTTATATCCGATGAACTGTAGCCTTAGAATGTTAACAAAAACCATAATGTTTGCATGCACAGTTCATAGTTTAAAAAACTTGCAATTGATAACAGGAGTCCAATGCGTTTTATGCACACTATTTATCCACTTAAAAGTGGGGGTGGGAAGAAAGCAAGGAAAGCATCAGGGGCCTGATCCTGCTCCCATCAAAGAAAGTGGGAAGTTTGCCATTAAGATGCTGGATGGTGCCTTTGGTGTTGCTGGCAGAACTGTATGTGAGCTTTTGTTCCTCTTGTGGCTAAAACACAGTCATTTGCTGCCCTCTAGAAGCAGGCTGACACATACACTTCAGTACAGGCCTTCTCGCTGTAACTTTAAAAACGTACCTAACAACAGTGAAGAGCAATGTCGAAGGACTAGAGGGATGGGAGGAACTACGAGGTACTGAGAATTTTGAAGTTTTCTCTAAATTGAGTTATTTTATAACATCATCGATTATTCTGTTTGAAACATGTAACAGTGTCATGTATTGCTCCTGGGATTATCAAACTTTCAAGAAGAAATTAACTCAGATTATTGCTTTATCCTGCTTAATAAAACTGAAAATTAACAGAATAGAATCAGGAGTGCTTTATTTAAAGCCCAACCCTCACCACACTGATACAGGACACTGAGAGGAATGGGAGATTCATCAGGTTAGGACAAAAAAAATCACAAAATAAGTCACTGAGTTTCAATTATGTGGAATGTTTTGATAGTTAAATCCTTTATTGCCTCCAATCTCATCTATTAATAATAATTATTTATCAAGTCTTTAGAATTTTCTTTTTCAATTTTATTTTGGTTTTATTAGTAGGGGAAAAACAAGCCTAAAAACCACTGGGAAGTGTCTGGTTTCCACAAACTCCCCAATGGCCTAGGAATGAAATTTGTTTAAAATTAAAATTTATTAAGAAAAAAAGAAAACGAAAAACCAACCCCAAACCTTCTAACTTCAGCTCCAAGAGGTTAAAGAATCTAAGCATGAAAGCAATGAATGAATAGCACTCAAATGTCAAGATACTAGTCAACCATCATCATGCAATGCAATTAGATTACAAGTTACAAGTATATGGTTTTCTTAGATTTTTATTTATTCATTTATTTAATATTTCACTTCCATCACAAGTGGATTTTATGTCTGAAATATGTAAAAGTAGAAATATTGTTCTAGTACCAGTCCACAAGCAGCCAAATGCCACTAAGTTATATCTCACACCTTGCTCACTGCTATATTATGTTCCCTGAAGTGACAAAGGACTTGCAGACCAAGTTTGGAACAGCTGAAACGTTCTTGATTCTCCTTACATCTGACTAATACTATCAGAAAAATTGCCCACTTAAGGATATATGCACCAACCTACCAAAAATCAATTCATATTTAGCAGCCATTTAAAAAGATTTGTCTTAGAATCACCGAACTGTTTACATTGGAAAAATCTTTTCCAACCTATCAAGCCCAACCATTTACCCTGCGCTTGCTTCTCTTCTCAGTAACTTTGACAACAAATACAAGCAGGTCAGGCTTGCAACTTTAAATCTGAAGTTAGGTACTCATAAGATTCAAACTGAATGTGACTGTTGTTGCTATATGATATTTCAGAGACAGACAGAGACCTTCAAATTAAGATTTTGGCAGGTGAAATATATTTCTGATATCTCATTTAAATGTCAAAATTCAGGTAAAGTGAATCTGCAGTTGCTTATATCTCCTCATAAACATTTGTTAGTAATGCAAATGTTTCACACTTTCCAGAATAAATCTGAGTATTTTTCCTTTGAAGTGTAAATCAAAGATTCAAGAAGTCTTTTCAAGTACACTCTCCCCCTAACCAGATCTATGCTTTTTTTGCTTCTAATTGACTTGTCTAAAATCAAACCTTATTTTAAACTGAGGTAAGGTAAGCAGCAAGGTCAAGACCCAGGGTCCAAGGGTTTAAGCAGCTTTCCTGTGAATAAAAAATAGTTGAACAGTCTTCCAAAGAATGGCAGCAAGATAGAGTTTAATCACTTTGATTATTTGAATCAACCACAAGGTCAATAAATGTGTATACTCCCACACTAAAATACAAACAGAAGGTGGGTCATGCATGTCAGGCCCCGACCAATCCAGACCAGGGTAAGGTTAACTATTTTAAACACCCTTAAGGAGTGAATGTCAAGCCAGGTACTCCCAAAGTTTTTCTCAGATTGCTAGCTGTGGAGTTTTCAGCTAAATAAAGTATGGTGTGGATGCCACCAAGTGGTAGCTGTTATCACACACCAGCGTCTTCGGCAGGACCTCACTCTGGGCTAACACTTCAGCTGCAGAACATATTCCTGGTACAGGCATTTGTCAGGAATGGAATATTACTATTGCAAAAAGAGGAAAAGAATTCTCTAAAGAAAAGATTTGATTTCTACTGCTAATGGCAGAACTGTCATGGACTTAACTGAAAGCAATACCAACTTCCTTTTGAAACCTTGTAAAATATTTATAATCTTCTGAGAACAAATTCAAGGTTGATCAAGAGACCAGATCTGCAGTTCAGATTTACAGGAAACCTGCCAGATGGATGCCCAGTGTACCTGGAAGAGACCCTCTGTGCATAACTGATTCTTTGGGTATACATACATAAATGCCATAGGGCCATGAGACAAATCCAAGTATTGCTTAATTGTCTTATCATTACCCTATTTTTGGCAGTTGCAAATTGTTCTCTCTCAGACAAAGTATAGGCACAGTGCTGGGAACAATTTCCTCCAGTGAATGATCACAAAAGCCACTTGGCTGAAATTGCTCCAGGTTTGCCATGCCCATTTGCTCTGAGATTAACTCCCTGCGTTTTCTACCATCCTTCAACATTATTGCAGCAAGGTTTGCAAATATCTCATAAACCACATCTCAGGACATATATAGCCTCAGTTCCATGCCACAAGAGCACTCATGAGGGTTATTTCATGCCTTTGCATTATTTCAGCCATGGTGACTCAGCAAGAGGCCCAACAGGATTCATCCAGGCACACATCACAGAGGTGGGCAGCCTGCTCCACTACCCTACCGAGCCAGGAATTACAGTAAGGGTATAAGACAACCCCTGCCACTCATTGTTGGGATTTCTGGGAAGAAGTTGCTTATGTGAGAAGCAATTTAGAAACATGCCCTATGTTCTCATTCTTGGAGAGCATTATAGACATCCTTCAGGAATTTTCCCACAACTACCAGCATAAGTCTGGCATAGAAGACATGAAGAACCTTCCATCAAAGGTATTGCACCTGGTACATGCTGGAGATACCTGTTCAAATACATGAGCTCCATCCACATCACCACTCTTCCAACCTCACTCATTTCACTTGTGAAGGACCTAGGAGACATTCCCTGCCTGCTGAATGGAGCAATCAAAGAACTCTGTACTTTCTGCTCTACTTTTCAGGCAGTAAAGTGACTTGCCACCAGTTTTGTAGTTTAATAAATACCAAATTGAAAGTGAATAATTCTGACTTGCTTGTTCTTGTTGACTCATACTCATTTCAATAATAAAGTATGTCTGGAAAATAACTATTTACTAATTAAAATTATGTACTATGTTAATAATACAAGTGTCTATTTAATTAATGTGTTTATTAACACAGTTATCTGAAAACAAAAGGCAGATTAGATTGCTTCTGGCACTAGCCTGAGGGGAATGGCAAAACAGCCTGGCTCCACTGCCTACCTTCATCAATCAGAGCCCTGGAAAGCTGAGCAGGCTTTGACAGTGCTACTGCCACTGAAGGAACAAGGGACACTACTGCAGAACGAGGAGCAGACCCACTCTTCAAAACTTCTTCTCCTCACCATCTATACACTAAGTTCAAATAAATACTTTCGTTTTTACTAAAGATGTCCATGGAGATGTGTAGTAATAGTCTCTTTCCAAAAGTCCCCTCTGCTCTGTCCTTCCAACAACAGAAGTAGATTGGCACAGGCCCTTTGTCTTTGGCAATGTTCACAATGTGCCCACACAACTCAGGAACCTTGAGCAGGCTTCAGGTGAAGCATTCTGACAGCCTAATCTTGGATTTCTACAGTGCAACCAACAAAAACTGGAACACCATTTGTTGATACTAATGAATAAGAACATTCAGAATCATGTAGACCATGATTCCAAGAAACAGATGTTTTCCAATTCCTTCCCTGGAATATGAATCAGTACTCACCAAACATTACTGAGATCATGGTCTGCATCACAACAAATATGATTACCTGAGATAGAGTATCAAGCATCATAAACCATTGTCAACACAGAACATTTTCATATGTCCATACTGAGCAATAGGTCTTAATGATAAACCAGCAACAACGTGGATAGGTCAGGCTGGGGAAGCAAGCCAAGGACTTAGGGTCCTACTACATAAACAAGAGTCTGAGAGAAACAAGTCCGAAAGTTTACATGGTAGAATAAAGTGGCAGTAACACTGAACAAAACCTTACTGTCTGACAAACCACTGAAAACAAGACACATCAAAAAAAACTTGTACAGCAGCATGTTCCAGACATATTTTGCATTTCACCTTTGAACTCAGTTTGCATAAAGAGAAGCACGGGAGCAGAAATACTTACACAAAGGTAAACAAGGAACCAAACAAAAGAACTCCTCGTAGTTTATAAAAAACATAACACATAAGTGCCTGTGCTGAACAAAGACCCTGCTAGCCCAACATCCTGCCTCTCACAGCAGCTAAAGCTCTTTTACAGAAATAAGGAAACAACAGGCAAATGCATAAATCATCAAGAGGCTGCTATGCTTTCACCAGTACTGACGAAATGGATGACAGAAGGTTATACCGGCCTGCGGGTATTAGCCCGAGGAAACAATGTTTTACTGTTTTTCTAATTATGTTGACAATTTTTTCTCTAACAAACTAACTGGTTTTTAATTAAGATATCTGAAACTTGATATTGGAGACTTGTGCATCAGAGAAGGATGTTTCCCAAAAGCTGCCTCTTGTCCCTAGCTGTTCCTAACAAAACACTGAACTAGGAATAAGAGGTGGTCTAGCTCCTGCATTAAGTAAGGGAACTGCAGACCCAAAGAAGTGAAATAGCAGGAAGAGGGAAACTGTTGCAGAAGGAGAAAACACTTGAATTATTAAAAGTCTATAATGCCCAATCTGCTAGGAGCTAAACCTCTCTGCTAAAATTAGTGTCATTTGACATCCAAGGTCTACAGTGATTGCCTTTCAATACATACAATAAGATTTGATAGCATAGGTGAACATGAAAATGGAACGTTATATAAAAAGTTTAAAGATTGCAAAAAAGATATTCTAAACTTACGAACACAGTGTGAGAAAAGAAGTAGTAACATGAATATATAGGCAGCTCATCAACTACATGCAGACTTAATCACATAAACTGCAGTGCACAGATGACCCTCTGGACCTGTATGGATCACTCGGTAATTACTATACCACGTAAATTAATGTCAGTTAAATAAAACAGAAGTTGACTGAACATTCTCTTGATATTTTACATATATCTAGGACACACTCATTGATGAAATTCCAACCCAGAAATATGGCTTTACCTTACAAATGGCTAAGGCATTCCCTAAATATGATGGAAGAAATTCTATCCCAATTTGTGTTCCTGAAGTTTCCACAGCCTTAGGCATACCCTGTTTTTTCTACCCAGCAATGGCAAGCAATTCTTCACTACTGCTGAACACTGCTGGAGTTACATACTGTTGTTCAACAAAACAGTACAGAGAATTTACTCAAGCTGATTTAAGTCAGGAGGAGTCTGTTGCTTATCCTCTGGAGGAATATTGGAAAACACTGTCAATTGGGTATTTCAGAACTTTCTTATCTGCAGAATTTGTCATTTATAAGATGTCATCATCTTTAGTATGTTATTCTGGAAACTTACTTAGAGGTAATGAGCAGGAAATTTGGCATTACTTTCAACATAATTCTCCATAATTATTTCTAAATCATAGTACAAAAATATTTTTCCACTCCATGATTTATGCAGCTTGTGCTCTTGTACACTCTGATGACTCAAAATTTCAACAGGCCCTCATGACATTATTTTCAACTTTCTATGTGCAGCTGGAGCTGGTGGGCCATATATTCCAGGACTATCTACAGCATGATATTAAGAACTATTAAGTCAAACCATGTGTGAAATCAGCATATACAAATTAAGTTTTTTAATGTCTATGCCAAGTACCATACTTCAGGACTGAAGCAGAATTAGTTTGCAATAACTGAGGATGAGCTGTCATTCTTCTTTCATGTCTTATTCCAATGACAAGTACTTCTTGAACTTTAATCACAAGTAACTTTTTCTTATTTTCAGTCCTTTAGCCTCTCATTAAGTGGCAGTCTCTGTTTCTCATTGACGCATAATTTGAAGTAAATAGAATTGTACTTCTTTTTACTGTTTGTATAGCACCTCATACAGCACCACTCTGCTGTTTATTAAGAATTTCTGGGTATTCTGGAACTTGCTTTGCTTGACCTTTCCTGGGTAATGAAGTCCAAACATGCTCTAAGGAGCAGAATAGATGTTTTCAACTTTCAGAGCTCTTAGAATTTGTGAGTGAGAGGTCCTGCTGGAGTACAGGTCCTTGTGAAGAGACAAAAATACCTCAAGAGACCAGGAGGCTGTCCAAAGAACATGTCAAGGGCAATGACTTGTAATTAAGCATTTGAGAGCAGGATGCTATCTGAGCACAAAAACGGTGGGGAAAAAAATAAATTAACAGGATAAGCCTTGCTCTGGTATGTCAATTTCCTGCATATAGGACAAAGTGCTTAGATGTAAGTGGAGTTAGGTGAAGAAAAGAATAAAATGGAATGGTATGTCTCAGAAAGTGTGCTACATAAACAACATGCAGACAGTAGAAAATACATTACTGAAGGGGAATTTGGGGAAAAAATCTCCCTCAAAAAATCCATCCAGAGACAGCCTGTACTGCACCCTGATAACAAGCACTGTGACGCAGTCAAGAGAGGGGTGATGGAGCTGTAATTCAGTGGTAGTTGTCTATAATGAATAAGATCTAAGAGTGATAAATTTGGATCTTGCTACATTGTGGGGAATTACAAGATTGCACAGTAATAATAGTGATGTCATTATTTGCTAGGTCATTTAGCTGATTTATTAGATTATTAGTAGTGGGTGGATTTAACAGTAAACATTGAAGCCTCTCCTCTCAGGCCTGCAGTGAGACAAATTAAGATCTCCAGGTAACAGCTGCCCTCTCACCCTTGCATCCTCTGAAAGATATTTTTGGTTTAGATATATTAGTCTGCCAAGTCCTTAAGGGCTGCAAGCCTTTAGAGTGAGTTTTACCAATGATTTCACAAATTTGCCTTAAGAAAAACTGGCAACATTTTGGTTTTGTTTTAGCTTTAGTTGGTGCAAACCACTAATAAGATCCTCATTATTTGAAGATGTCATGGGTTAGCTAGCCTGGTCTCAGAAGTGATGTCCTCGCAAAGGAGTGCTTACAATTTTCCCCATGACCTGACAGAACCTATCAGCTGGCCAGTTTGAATATGGACAATTCACTTAAAATTGTGGCCACCTCTGTGATCCACACTTAAGAATAGACAAACTCCCCCCCAAGCTCTCTCGTTTCCGTCACTGGCACAGGTGGCTGCGGGCCCCGTGTGGGGGCCAGCGGGCCCGGCCAGGCCCTGCTTGGGCCAGGCCGGGCCAGGCCACGGCCATCCTGGAGCCGATGGGCCCTGTTCCACCCACGGAACTCCCCCCACAGCCCTGCTGTGGGCAGCTGGAGCAGCTCGGCTCCCCCCCCTCTCCACTTCGATAAACCACATTCCAGCTGCAAGGCCTAGGTGAGATTAACCCTTTTATTGCTGTGAAGAGCTGAAAACCTGAGGGAAGAGAAAGAGGAGATGCTTAAAGCTGAAAGTCTGTTGTGAAGCTATGATGTATCAGAGTACCCGTTGTAATTTCATGAAGATATGGGGGGTGGAGTGTTCAACTTATACTTGTGAGCAAAAGCACCTGCGCTGAGATAGGCAGATGCTGACGCAGCTGTAATTTCATGAGAAGTTTGGACAGGGAGAGATGGAAGCGATGAGGACTTTTGCTCCAAATAGGAAAGGAGAAAACCTCAGTACCTAGTGATGCTCCCAGAGATAGTCCTAACGATGAAGATGAGGAAGACCCTTTGCTCCCAGGGAAGGAGAAGGGCCTCTGTTCTTAGAGATGAAATGCTCCCAGAGATGGGTGAAGAGAACTTCTGTTTCTGAATGGCTCAACCTTAAAGTTGTACCCCAAAAAACTTCAAGAGTGGACCCTTGAAAGCAGTTGCGGGAAAAGCTGCAAGTCGGGGGAAGAGACTCACATGCAAGCAGAGAGACTCCTCTTCCTAAATGGACTGAACAAAGTTATTTGGAAGTGGGCGGCTGTCTCGTTGTGATAATGATTTCATAGCACAAGCAAGAAGAGACTTCTCTTTCTAAATGGACTGAACAAGGTTATTATGGAAGTGGTAAACAGACTGAACATCTGAAGGGTTGTCTTTTTACATTGTCAGTGGGAGAAGGGAGGAAGGTGGGGGGAGGAGAAGAGTTCTGAAGGTGTAGTATGATTTTTTTTTCCCCTCTTTTAGGTCTGTTAATAAACTTCTTTATATTCTTTCAAGTTTGGTGCCTGCTTTGCATTTCTCCTAATTCTTATCTCACAGAAGATAAACAGTAATGAGTATTTTGGACCAAACCACTATACTAGATTGATGTTTCTGCCCAGTTACAAACCGAACCCACTACAGAAGAATATTTTGCTTTATGCGAATTAAAGTTTTTGTTGAAGTGATCTAAATTATCTACTTTCAACAGAAAAACCAAGATGAAAAGTTAAAAACAAAATTTTAACTAAACCAATTTCTATTCACATACTCATGCAAGCCTATAAAATTATTTTCATGTATGTGTGGCAGTAGCACTCACTTTCTCCCTGGCTGACACATGGGGACAACCAACCTTTCATGACCCAAGGTGAGAATGGGAAGAGCAGAACCCTTGGCCCACAGACAGGGTCCCCAGCCAAGGGGGCAGAGACATTTCTGCACCATGACCAGGTATGACCAGACCAGGCCCTGCTAGACACCCCCAGGTGTGGTTTTCCTTGGAGCAGAGGGTCTGTGAGGGGAAGTCAGATACCCAAGGAGACTTCCCAGACTGAGTGCCCCTCACCACTCTCTCCCAGGGCAGTGACTATTTTCCTACTGGATATCCCTGAGTGATCCTTTGACCCTTAGATCTTCTGGGTACCCAGAAGAGTGAGAAGCCTCTTCTTTTTGTGTGTGTGTGTGTGTGTGTGTGTGTGCACATGTATATTTTGTGTAGTAACATAATCCCAGTGGGTATACCAAACCTGTAACCTGTTAAATGCCATGGGAGCATCACCCCTACCCACTTTGTTCATTACTTTTGGCCATTGGTTTTGGTTGCAAATTAAAGTTTGTTATCTGCATGAAATTGTTGCCATGTACTTCTGTACAGCCAGCATTCTGACAACTGTCTGAGTCCTTAGCTCCCACAGACTGCTGTAATATCAGAGGGGTTTGTGTTGGACACAGCATAGTTCCCACCTTCCCTGTTTAAGAGTCTTTTTCACATTGATCTCATACAAGCAAGTGCAGGGACTCTGAGACAGGACCACGGCCACAAAGTCCTGAAGTCACATTCCCAATACATTACCACTACAGAGAGGGTTGAGTTTTTTAAATGGTTTTGGTTTGGTTTGGTTTGGTTCTTCTTTTTTTTCAAGACATTTCCTGGTGCTCCACGGGATTTTTCCCATGGCTGCTCAACCTCGAGAGCTCTCCCTTAGGTGAAGTCAGGTTGGCCAGTTCCCCCGGTACTCCCTGCCACTTGCCAAGGCTGGACATGCAAAAACAGGGACTTTACCAAAAAAAGTTCCCTATTTTTTTTTTCTGCTCCTCTACCAGCCCAGGCCTTGACACTGTGCTTGTCCTTGAACAGACCCAGCTCCTGCCCTTGGGCATGCTCAGTGTGGGGAGCATCTGGATGACTCCAGTCACTAAGTGGTGTCCCCCAGGGATCAGCATTAGGCCCAGTCCTAGTCAGTATCTGATGATCTGGATGAGGGAATCAAATGCACCCTTAATAAACTTGCAGATGACAGTAAGTTGGGCAAGAGTGTTGAAAGGATCTGCAAAGAGACCCAGACAGGCTGGATCCACAGGCCAAGACCAACTGTATGAGATTGAACAGGGCCAAGTGCCAGGTCCCACACTTGGGTCACAACAACCCCCTGCAGTGCTACAGGCTGGGGGAAGAGTGTCTGGAAAGCTGCCCAGTGGCAAAGGACCTGGGGGTGCTGGTTGACAGTGGCTGAATATAAGCCACCGTGCATCCAGATGGCCAAGAGGGTCAATGGCGTCCTGGCCTGTATCAGCAATAGCGTGGCCAGCAACACCAGGACAGTGATCATCCCCCTATACCAGGCACTTGCGAGGCCACACCTCGAGTGCTCTGTCCGGTTCTGGGCCCCTCAGTACAGGAAAGACATTGAGGTGCTGGAGCGAGTCCAGAGGAGGGCAATGGAGCTGGTAAAGGGTCTGGAGCACAAGTCCTGTGAGGAACGGCTGAGGGAGCCGGGGTGTTTAGCCTGGAGAAAGGGAGGCTCACGGGGGACCTCACTGCTCTGGACAGCTCCCTGAAAGGAGGTTGTAGCCAGGGGAGGGTCGGCCTCTTCTCCCGGGTAACAAGTGATAGGACAAGAAGACATAGTCTTAAGATGCACCAGAGGAGGTTTAGGTGGGACATAAGAAGACTTTTTTCACAGAAAGGCTGATTAGATACTAGAATGGGCTGCCCAGGGAGGTGGTGGAGTAACCGTGCCTGGAGGTGCTTAAGGAAGGACTGGACGTGGCACTCAGCGCCATGGTCTAGCTGACACGGTGGTGTTCGGTCAGAGGCTGGACTGGATGATCTCAGCGTTCCTTTCGAACCGCAGTGATCCCGGGATTGTCAGATTCGGGGACTGCGTGCTCCCCCCGCGCCGCCCGCCGGCCGCGGAGCTGCCGCAGCCCGTCCCGCAGGCCGAGGGGCGGGACCGGCCCGGCCCGGCTCGCGGGCGGGCGGGCGGGCGGGCGGTGTCCATGGAAACCGAGCGCACGCGGAGCGCCGCCCTCCTTCCCTGCTTCCCGCCGGGCCGCCGCCGCAGTCGCCACCATGATGCTCCTGGGCCGCGGGCTGGACGCCAGGTACGGGGGCGCGGAGGGCCGGGGGAGCCCCGCGGTGCTGCGGGGGGGGAGGCCCCGCTTCGGGCAGCGTGCCCGGGGGTGGCGCGGGGGTCGGGGAGCGATGCAGGCCCGGTCCGTCTCAGCGCATCTGCCTTCCTTAGGGGATGGGGGCCGCCTCTGCCTTCCTCTGGTAATGGCCGCAAAACTTTTCCAGGCCTAGTGTGCTATGCAGAGATGGCGTAAAGATGTGCTGCCGATACTTATTTGGACCTCTCGCGAATAATTCTGTAGAGAATTCTAAGCGGTCGCGATAATGGGGGGGAATAAAAACTTCCACCCCCATATAAGAAAGTGTAGTGTTTCGTGTCCCAAAATTAAATACTAGTTGCATGGGTGTACTGTGAGATCTGAATTGTAAAGTGGGTGATTATGGCTTCCGCCTGGAGGGAAACACTTTCTGACATGAAGACCTTTCAAGAAAATAGGAAAGATATACCTTTTACTGAAGATCTTATCAGGTAGTATTAATTTTGAAAAACAGCTTTATTAGTACTTAATGAAATTCTTACTTGCCTACTCACCAGGTGAAACCTTCGCTATTCAAGTGGTTCTGTGCTCCAGAATGTCCTGGAGGACTGAAAACTCCCTTGGATTTTTTTTAACCTTAACAGAATCTCTTTTGAACAGTCTTCCAGACAGCTTGCCATGAAGCAACTCAGCTGGGTTTTTGCCCAAGGCAGAACTTCGGCATGAAATACTTTTCCTGAAGTAAAGGTGTTCCTCATTTGAATTGATAGCATTGTTGTTTAGTCTCAAAGTACCAGAATACTTCAAATTTTTCTGATCATCATGTATCCCAATACGAAGTCAGTGTTTAAATATTGGTATTTAAGTATTCGGATAGTAGGATATGACGGAAGTGTTTGTTTCTGTCCTTTGCCAAGATAGTGGTAGGAGTGAATTCTCTTGCTGAGAATTCTAGCACTTCACACCAGTAACTTGTGTTAGACTGCAGAGACTTCCTAGGACCCAGTATCTGGCAGGTACTGTTAGCTGAATTGTCTTACAGCTGATTCAGTCAGATCAAAAACAACTGGCATGAGTTCACATGACCATCAAATAATATAGGAATATGAAAGCAAAGTACAAAATGAAGTATGTGAGTTACTGGAATGACTTACCTAAATCATTAATAATGAAACATACAGGCATTGTAAATTATTATCTTTTAAACTACATAAATTAATTAGGTTTATGTAGTTTAAAAGATAATAATTTTTGTGCTTAATATCCTTTCAGTGGTATTAGAGTTTTCACCTCTTGTGTTCATGCACTTTTCTTCTTTAATTCTCAGTGGTGTTTATCCTCTGTAGTACTGATCAGGAGCAGTTTGGTAACTGTTCACAATTTAAAAAACATGTAATACCTTTACCAATTTTTCCTCTACTGCCTAATTTCTCCAGCCACTGACTTGCCTGTTTAGATTGTAAACTGTTGCAGGAAGGGGTGGTCTTGCAGGAGTCTTGTTTGAGACTGCAGGTGTTACCACTGTGTTAGTAACTAATACCAGTAGTAATAGTGAGCTTTGGCTTAACTGCAGGAGGAAGACTTCCAAGCAGATTTTTGTGATTTGGGTTTTCATCTATTGGATCTTTAAGTGTAAATCTGCTTTTTTGTTTGTTTGTTATTCATTCATAAATAATCACATATTACATCACTTACAACATTCTCTTTTTAAGAATAAATTTCTGCTTTGCACTGAAACGAGATATCCAAATTATTAATAGTATAATTATATAGTTTTTCTTCTGTATGCGTTGTAAACATTTGTGCCCTTCTTATTTTTCATTTACTTTTCTTTGGTATCCAGGGACAATCAGACTAGACAAATACAAGATGCTGTTTCAAATGTGGAAAAACATTTTGGTGAATTGTGCCAAATATTTGCTGGATATGTACGTAAAACTGCCAGACTACGAGACAAAGCAGATCTTCTAGTAAATGAAATATATGCATATGCAGCTACAGAGACACCAAACTTAAAAGTTGGACTGAAAAACTTTGCAGATGAATTTTCCAGACTTCAGGATTATCGCCAGGCAGAGGTACAAAATTAAAACTGTACATGTTGTGTTTGCCATCTGAACTTTTCAGTTACTTATCTGTGATTAAAAGGGAAATCATATACTCTGCAATTGAAAGAGAAACATAGGAGAAAACATGTCTAAATATATTAGTGTCTGAGCAGGCTGCCAAAGCATTCTTCATTTACCCTCCTAATAACTTCATTGAAAAACTACCTAAAATTAGTCCTGTTGAAGTCGGCAAGACTATCCCTATGAACACTCGAAGTAGTTGAGAGAGAGCACGTTTTTTTTTTATTGTCTTAGACTTTGGGTTATGATTTATGGTTAACAAAGTGTTCTTTTTTAGTTGTTTGACTTGAGTTGGCTAGCAGCAGCTGAGGTAAAGTCAGTCATTTTCCTTTTGCTGAGATTATCAGAAATAGTATTGAAGAGGTGCTGTCAGGGAACACTGTCAATTTCATAAGTTTGTAGTTCAACACTAAAAGTACAAACTTGATCTGGACCATATGTGACTACATAGTCACATTTCTGCTGGATGAGTGAGAGTGTAAAGAAAGGTGTTTATGCCACTTACACATTTATGTGTGGTGCCAGTGAAACTGTAACTTACAATGCAGAATTCCAAATACTGAGGTTAAAAAAAAAATTCATTCACGTGTACTCAAACTAGTTTTTGGAGTATGTGTCTATTCTTTTAGTAGAACGTAGAAAATTCCCATTTATAGTTTTGAACAGCCAAGACCCACTATAATTCACAAAAGAGACTGAAGTAGTTGACATTCTTTATGTTTTCAGACAGGACTTTCTTATTTTGGAGAGTGTTGCAAGTCATCTCTCCATAATAACAAAGTGGAAAAAGAAAACCTTTTAAAAGCAGTTAATATGGGAAGCAGAGTTTCAAATACAAGAAATATGTGAGGATTTTTAACAACCTATTTAGGGAGGGATTTTTAAGAAGTAATAAGAAACTTTAAGGTGTGTGTGATTTTTATTTTTTCCATAAGCTCTTCTACATTTGGCTCCAGCTGAGCCATACACAGGTCCTTATGCTTCAATTGATGTAATAGCAAATAATCCTCTGCTAAAAGATTAAATTTATATTGTGGCCAAAGGTGAATGTGAACTCAGACTGTATGAGCTCTCTGTTTTTGTCATTAAACAATGAACCTGTAATTCTGAGGTACATATGTAACAACTTGAATTTTGCTTCTTTCGATTTTAAATGTGTTTTTAAAAACTGACATTTGGCCTACATTCACCTACCATGCCTGTCTGCAAACCAACACTGCCCTGTGAAGGAAAAAAGGCAGAAGCAGCAAAGGAAAAGAGAAGCTTTTAGTTTTTAAATCAAGTTCTCCTTTGCTCCTGAAAACAAAATATATGATCTCAGCTTTGTTTCTTCTGGGCATCAAGTCACTTAACAGTTTTCCTGTTTGCTGACAAAGTGGACCAGAGAAGATTAGCTTATAAGAATTATCAATTTCTGGTCTTTAGCTGCAGTGCTCGATATATAAATACTGAGGTGTGAGGTACCACAACATGTGGAAGGTTAAGTAAGCAAGATGGGCAGGTTATTTGGTACATCTGTAACATGTGTGTTGTTTAGAGCCTTATTGCCCTATTCCTTTCTATTCAATTGGCAGTTCAAGTGAAATTGTTTGACAGCACACTGGTAGATGGTACCAAGGAGAAATGTTTGCTCTGCTGGCATAGATTTTGGCTGAATGGTGACTACCAGTATAGAGGGAGCTGTCCCTTCCTTGTAGAGGTATGCATCTTGTCCTAATCTGGATGTAGCAGCGATGGGCCACAGGACTCACTCATGGTCCATAAGTCATTGGCAGATTACGCTGGGGCCACTCAGACAGTTTTGTCAGATTTGACAAGCAGGTCTTATCCTATTGCCTGTCTGACCATATGTAGCTGTTTTTCTGACTAGGAGAACTGAAACAAAAATTCACAACCATTCATCTGTGAGAGCATTTATGCATTTTACACACCCTGTTATTGGTATTTTTAGTGCACTCAGTACCAGTGATGCTGTTTCCATTATTCTTAAGAAGTGTTCCATTTTGTGCAGTATATTTGATAGCAAAGATGGCTTAGTCTGTAACCTATCAGTAAGTGTAGAGCAAATACACTGGTCTTTAGGTAGAAGGCTACAGAACTCCAAGATGCAATGTTGGATGTATTTAGTACTCAGTTTGATGTATTCAGAATTTTCCATGTTTCATTTATCCTGATCTAATTAAGAAAAAAGGAATTCTACTAGAAATCAGGTTGAGCTCTTCAGAAAACAAATTACTTCTTGGTTAATGTGCTTGACTGTAGTTTTTACAGAATTTTTAAAAACTTTTATCCTAATATTTTTTCAGCATATATGGACTTAATTCCTAATAAGATGAGTCACTATTAAATTAATTGTTTCCCATTTCTGCACACCATGGATATAGCTTATTTTAGCAATCATGTGATTTCTTTTTTAGGTTGACAGGCTGGAAGCAAAGGTTGTTGAACCTCTGAAATGTTATGGGACCATAGTGAAACTTAAAAGGGTAGGTTAAAAACCTGTTTTCTCACAAGGTACATTTCAGTGTCCTGGCCACTCAGTTGAAAACTTTTAATTTGTGGGGAAAATGGTTCTGAATTTTCATATTTCAGTAATCAGTTCAACTTAATTATGTAGTTAGACATCTGAACTGAAGCTCTATATATATTGGAGGAAAAAGCTTTGATGTGAAGACAAGGATATTCAAGCTCTTTAAACACAAGCAAATGCTCAGAAAAGGCATTAGTATGAAACTTCCTGGATAGTGTAAATTCAAGACTTTTTTATTTATAAATAATGTCATTTATTATTGTTTGATTTTGATGATGATGGTGATATTATTATTACTGTTATTGTTATTACTACTACTACTTTGACTCTTAGTCATCAATATGCTGCCTTTAACAGCTTTCTAACTCAGATTACATTCTACATTAAAGTTCATAATTTAGAAAACACATTTGAACCTGATAAGTAGGCAGTGGCCTAAATCCCTCTCTGCTAAGTCGTCATGATGACCTGAAGATATACAAAAATCTGAGGTCTCTTCATTCACTATATTTTAGAAACAGTGTTTACAGGGGTTTGAAGTATTCCCTTAAAATATCTGTGAGTTTCTTTCCTCCAGAAAGGATAAGCTTGAGCAAGTAATTTTTAATAAGCACATACTAGTTTATAAGATGAAAGTAGTATTCATAATACTTGGATTTTATACAGGGAATACCTTAATCCTGCAAACTCAAATCTGCAATTGATGTATAAGTCTGTACCATAATCTATATAAATCAAAATATTAAATTATTATTATTATCTGATGGTATTTTATGTACAAAAATCTTGAGATGTGTTCATCATGGTTAATTTGAGTAGATTGTGGCACTGCATCTCAAGCAAGCAGTTTTCATATTTTTTTTCCTGTTTTCTTTCCATATGGTGAAGAACCAAGTAGAGTGTTTGGAACCTTCTGCAACCTCACTTAGTGGTTAGAGAAGCCTACCTCAGTTGGTGGTCAGAGAAACAATTGTGAAGGAAATGTATCCTGCTCTTGAGTAGGACTACCCATGGTAGTCCTTAGCAGAGCTGTAGACTACAGAGCCTAAAACCTGGTATCCTAATGGTCACTCTGAAACCCAGTTTGTGAGATCTAGAACTGAATATGCTGTAGGATATACATGTTAAGGATGGGAAACAAGTTTCATGTGTTTGTGGCAGTAGGGTTGCTGAGGAGACACAAAATGTTACAGCAGTGCCTGGGGCTTCCAAAGCATTGAAGAGCCTGCCTTTAGGTGCATTGCCACTGATAGCCAGTAATGCTGAGGACAGAAGCAACTGAAACCAAGTCATTGCTTGCAACAGTGAATGGAAGGAATTTCCTGTGGTCTTTGCCTTTCAGAATGTCAGAAAGCATTGCATGTTTATTTTAGCTACAGTGAGGAGTACAAGAGCATTCTTAAACTGTAGATGGGATTAACTATTTTACTAGTTTACCTCTGAACTAAGAGAGTTCACTAAAGATGTAGGCCATTAAATGGTTATTTTTTTCCCACTGCATGTTCACTATAAACCTTGGTTAAAACTTCAACTGTCTGGTCTTCAGTTATCATCTCTAATCACTGGGACATATTGACTGACAAAGGAAATTCTGTCACTCATGTAAATCTAGCACAAGCTGCTAGTTCTAGGACTGCTTTACCTGTACCTACATTAGCTAAGTAAAACCAGGCAGGGTATGTCATTACAGCACTTTCTATAAAGGGGATGTTCTCACTGCTGCTTACTTACTGGATCTGTTCCAGGATCTACACAGGAGTATTTCTGTGCTTTGTCTAAATACAACTGTTGCTTTTTCTGTGGTGTAAGCCATCAATGTCCTGTGCTACTATGTTGCAGTATCCCCACGGAAAGGAAATATATATGGCTACTAAATGCTTTGAAGAGGCTCAGGTCAATCAGGGTAGTGCTGTCGTTTATCTGCTAATGCAATAAAATTGTTTCATTCACTCGTTCTGGTTCACGATGCTGAATAGCTTCAATGGAAGCGAATACAATATTCTTGTCCTGTAACACAGCTTAAATGTAGGATATGAGGATTTCTTTCTGTTTCATTGTTCTGTATATCAATCTTCGCTTTTCTGCTTTTTGGCAACTCTGTTCCTGGTTCCTTTTCTTCATGTAAAACAGGACATCATAAAACCAAGGTGATCCACGTGCAGAAGAAAGGATTGATTTGCTTTAATAACTTCAGTGACTAAAGCAGGTAACAGTACAGTGATGAGGCTCTGCCAGCTCATTGTTTGGTGGATGAACTGTAGCTGTATTTCTGTATTATTTGAAATTAGATGGGTGACCAGAGTTCTTACATGTGACTTGAATTCATAGGTAAAACCTAGAAGGACTGTGAATAATTTTATATTCTCTGTACCTTTTATCTCATTGCCTATTCCTTTCCATTCCATTTTTTCTTGAGTGTCATTAAAGCATATTTTCCAAAAACATGTCAAAACTTGGTCTAAAAACAGTGGAGGTGAATGTAGGACTGTTTGTGGTAGTTAGTGGTTAGTTGATATTTGTGGTGTTTTGTTTTAAGTGAAAGACTTCACCTAATCTTTGGTTCTTGTTATATGCTCCACTGAGATGAAAGAGCTCTGTAATGCTCTGAGTTTTTTCTGGATGAAAGTATTTAGATGTTAGTAAAATGAATTTTTCCTTTTTTTTTTTCTGTTAGGTAATAATGTATACCTTGATTCTTTCACCATAAATTGCATTTTTCCCAGATTTTTAGTATTTTTATTGGGGTTTTTTCTGCACCCTTTTCAGTTTTTCAACATCTTAGACAAAATATGTATGTAACTAACTGGGCCCTACTTTTGTACATCCAAAACTTGTACACAGCTTCACCACTACAGCCACAGTAGCACTAATTCTTTGTCACACTTTGGGTAGAAGAGATGTATGTTTCATGGTGGCTGTTGCTACAGAAAACAGAGGTAGAGGAGGGAACAGTCCAGTCCCTGTAGGTATTTCCAAAGTCACTGCGCTAGAAAGAAACTGCTGAATTTAATAACGGCAACTCTAGAACTTTGCATTCTCAAGTACACTTTGCATGAAAGTCAGAAACCTTTCAAGCCACAGTGTTAAATCTGATTGTTTTAAATAGGCCTAGAAAGTCAGTGCTGTTAACAGGGCTCAGTCATTGAATAGCACTAAACATGCAGCTGTGACCATTAGATAGAAAACTTCGTTCTGTTTCAAAAATAAATACATTCTTTTCTCTACCTTTAAAATTTAAAATGCAAAACAATTTTTAAAAATTCTGTTATTGCTTTTCTTGCGGCCAAATGATTTTCATAAAGGCAAAAGGCCTTTTCAGCAGTCTTTGACCTTAGAGGTAGCGTAGATGCCCTTCTGAAAGCCGAGCAGTAAAACTAGTTTCGATGGGCTGAAAATGAAGTAGTTTTTATTATCAGAAAACAGCTCTGTCTCTGTAGTGATGAAGCAAAATGACAGTTATATACAAGGACATACAGGTAGTAAGGATAGAAACAGGGAAGAAACTGCATGTTTTGACCCCAAATTCATGTACAGCCTCATTATTGAAGGAACACACAGCACTGTGAAACTTGGCAGTCTTGGGCTTGTCACTGACTAGTGATCTGGTCACAGGATCACAAAACTTGCTGAAAGACACATTCTTAGTTGCATGTCCTTCTGAGTGATGGAGATATACACGCATTAAAATTCTGAAATTCACGGACGGGGCACAGACAACTTCACAATATGATAGTTTCTAATAGCTCTAACTCCCTCCATTCTGGAGTAGTAAATGGAAATGGCATTTTTAGAGTAAAAGGTCATTTGAAGTGCAGGCCAAATCCTGCCTCAGATTTTGTTAGACTTTAGCCTGTATTTCTGCTTGTTCTAAACTACTACTCCTTTAAACTGGAGCCATCAAAATTAATGTCCTTTTCCATACCAGTGTCAATGGAGTGATAAATACTTGACTGATAACCTTACATTCCATGAATGTCAAACAATTTGCAAAACACAGTTTTATACCATGAACAATAATTTGAGAAGACTGATAGATAAACATTCTTAAATTGTCACAAGTCTTCCTAGAAGTACATGCTACTACTCCTTTAGAAATGAGGGGCAAAAATGGTTTTCAACAGTTTCTGCCTTTTCTAGATCAGTTAAGTTTTATCTTCTCCAGCTACATCATTACTTGGATGTATTTTGTTTCAAATGGTTTTAAACACTTTACTAAATGCATATATATAAATAGCCAGTTTAACCCTTTCAACCATAGAACTCCTGTGGTACCTTAAAATCTGTGTAGCACAGAACTATAGAATTGTTTAGGTTGAAAAAGACCTCTGTGATCATTGAGTCCAACCATTAGCCCACCATGTTCACCAGTAAACAATGTCCCTAAGTGCCATATCCACACCTTTTTTGAACACTTCCAGAATGGTGATTCTACCAGTTCCCTGGGCAGCCTATTCCAATGCCTGACCACCCCTCCAGTGGAAAAAAATTTCCTGATATTTCATCTAAACCTTCCCTGGTGCAGCTTATATGACCTCATCTGTCACTGGTTGCCTGGGAGAAGAGGCTGACCCCACCACCTGTAGCCACCTGGCTACAGCCTCCTTTCAGGGAGTTGTAGAGAGTGCTACGGTTCCCCCTGAGCCTCCTCCAGGCTAAGCACCCCCAGCTCCCTCAGCCGGTCCTCATCAGACTTCTGCTCCTGCCCCTTCAGCAGCTCCACTGCCAGCAGTGACAGCAGTTATGTCAGACCATGCCAGGCAGCAGACTGCTGCCTGCTTTGGGTTTTTTCTTACTGATGCCACTTTATTTGATGCTGCTTTTTATTTCTAAGTACCACATTTATTCTGTTGCTAAGTTAGGAATGAGTCTGTCTTCTTAATGCTTTGGGGATCTCAGCCTGTGACCACCTACTGTACTTTTCACGAAAAGCTGTGAATATCCTTTTCTTTCCTTCCCACATTTTAAATTATAGTGTGTGCTATAGGGAGTTGCACAAACTTTATCAATGCCCATTAACTTCTCTTTCAGAGGATTAATTAACAGAATAAGATCAGTAAAATCTGTTTTTGTTCAAAGCAGAAGTTTTGTCCATGTTTTCTAGGCAATGCATGTATGAAGGAGAGCATATTTTGTATTATCCTAGATGTATTTCAAACATGTCTAAAACATTTTATTTCCAGGATGATCTTAAAGCAACTTTAACAGCAAAGCACCGAGAAGCCAAGCAATTATCTCAACTGGAAAAGACCCGTCAGCGGAATCCATCAGATCTACACATTATCGTATCCTGCATTTCTAGTCACTATGAGAAATAGTTTTTAAAATTCTTCGGAATTAAACTGTTGTATTTAAGAAGTAGTAGTAACAATAATGCTCCTTAGAGGAACTGTTTCCAATGTTTGAATCTTTTCTTAAACTTTATGATGAGTTACAGCTGCTTTGTTACTCACTTTTGAATTGAAAAGAAACTATGTATTATTTGTTACGTTTATTCAAGAGAGGTAGGCATAGATTACATCTAGGAATTTGGAAGTTTTTGAAAGTAAGTGTAATCAGACAATTTCTTTTTTATTTCTGTGGATTTTTTGGTTTATTGTTTTTCTCCCTGCCATTTCGGTAATTGTGCTTCCTGGTACCTAGATGGGATATGAGTTTCCTCCAGCTGCATGAAAGGAAAAGTTGTTTTTCTGATAGTAGAATACTCAACTAGACTACTCTTCCTTTCCAAAGACTAGTCACCTCCCCAGTATACTATTTTGTACCACAGCGGTAAAAATTAAGCCTCCATCAAACTGAATTAGAATTTCCATTGAAATCTCATTGAAGTTTCAAAGTTTGAAGCAATCAGAATCTAAGGAATGCCAGAATAAACAGGATCAAGGCAATCCTACTTCAGTCCCTTTATGCTTACTTATTATGATACAGATACTAGGTTCATGATGTGCTGTTTACTTTTTATTACATTTTAGTATTGGACTTGGGAATTAAGCAATCCTGTTTGTTGTTGGATTTTATCAACTATTTCAGAATCTTCAGGATCTTTATAGTGACTGGGGCATGAGACTGTAGAAAGAGTGAAAATGACTGTGTTGGTCAAATGCAACACAGGAGAACTACATTTTATTTTTGTCTCTGCTAGAGAATTTCCATTTAATATTAATCAAATCAGTTAAATCAAGTGATGACTAATTAGAATTCCTCATATAACAAAGACAGATGCATGTTAGCCACAGGGTTAGAACTTGAGCTGTGTTGCAAAGTTCTCTTTTGTTGGAATTAAGGGACTAAATTATAACAGTAAGCTGTTTCCCCAGAGGGAGACCGGTCCCATTTTTCTCCCTCAAGCTAATTGCCATTTCATTTCATGGGTGTGTCACCAGCACCTAATTCATTTCTTCTAATTTCTTTTCTAAGCTTCTCCCAAATACCCTTCTGTGACTTAGCTTCTTGTAACACCTGTTTTCTGTTCTTAAGGCTTTGCCTGAAGAGTTATAAAATCTCAGTAGTCTGATTCTGCACATGGACAAAGGCACCAAATGCTGCATATTTGCATTTTCAAGTGATTTGACACAAAGCGCATAAAAAGGTATTAGGAGCAGGAATGTGTTCATTTGCTTTTGAAGGTTTGTGCAGGTTAGCTTTGAGCTCTGAGAGAGGCTTTACCACATTAGAGCACATCAGCTGGGCTCCTGCGGGGTTTTCATACTGTTTCTTGAGCACCTGTGATGTTGCAGCAGTGAACGACTTTGGCCACAGATAGCAAAGGATCTGTACTCACTCCCATCTTACAAATGGGACGTTAGCACAGCTTTGGAAAGAAAACATTGCCAGATTTTTAAAAATACAAAAACATATTTTTATTAATCAAAATCTATTTTTTTTTTTTAAGTAGTCTGCCTAGGTTGCCTGCTTTTTATTTTATTCTCTCAAAAATAAATAACTAAACCCTCATCCAATACATACAGCTGTCCTGAAATGTTTTCGCCTGGATACTTGAATTCTAGCAAAGCTCTAACAAACTGTACAGCTTACAGCCAGAAGCTTCAGACAACATAATAATAGCACTAAATACATAGATGTTTTGAAATAACTGAGGTAAATAGTTCACAGTATATTAAAAGTGGAAGTCAACTTCCATGAATATTGATTGTTACATTGCCATTTTTTCCTTTACTCATATTTCCAGTCACAGGTGAGTGTTCAGAAGAGAAAATACCAAACTGCTGTTGTGCAAACTATGCAGGCTCTGCAACTTCAGACACTTCGCTCTACAAAAAACAATTCCTCTCCCAAAGCATCTGTGCACAAATTATGTCCAATCTATTTAAGATGTATTGAGAAGACCTATTTGATTATCATAGAAATAACATAGTGTATTTGTATATGTAAGGGCTGCTTATGCATAATAGCTGCCTTCACTTACAGAGAATGACTGATTGAACTAATTGAAAATACACAAAATCTCTTTTCTTTCTGTCCTTCCCTCCTGTGTTTTGGGCAAAATCAATAAAGAGAAATGAACATGTGACCTTACGTACTACTAAAGATCATTATCAATTTTGTTTGCCCAGTAATTGCAGAATTGTGTCTGTGACTTTAGGCTGCTTTTGAAAGGAGATTGTTCCAAGTTGATTATCCTGCAATATAAAATTAGCAGATTATAATCAAAGAAGTGAACAGAGCATCCCTTATGCCTTAGGTTTCTATATATGTAACACTAAAAGCTAGATCACAGGAAATGGACCTGTGGTGTCTTTTTCCATTAAAAAAAATCCTCTCTTACGCTGCAGTTTTGTAGAAATGGAAAGAACCCTACAACCTGATCATAGGATACAATACTTGATTCATATACTACTTTTGAATCTCACAACAAAATAGATTTGTGATGATACTTACTGACTGAGCCTGTAATTACTACTAGTATATGGTGCTTGACCAATAATGCACAGAAAATAACAGAAGTTTAGACCCAAATTTTGTAGACTTCAAGTGCAAGCTTTTACAACTACGTTGTTAATTTGTAATAGTACACAGTTCTCAGACTTGACTTACTGAGAACAGTTTCAACATCTTTCATTAAATGGTAGTGAACTTTCTATAAAATTCATAATTATATCTAATTAAAATAGCTATCTAAAATGCTTTCTGTAGTAACAAAATAAGAAATTCTTTGTAGTTACGTGTTAGGAATTGGTTGATGTGTCCCCAGTGCCCTGTTGAAGATGTTTTTTACAAGTTGTTTTAATAATACAAAAATATTAAAAATATAAAATACCTGAAATGCCTTTGAATCTAAAATTTACAGTAACTCCAGCCTGCAGATTGAGATATTTACAGGATAAGCACATTAATTACAGCTGCTGCTATAATTGTCTATTTAAATAATTTATAAATACTTACTAAGATGAGGTTCAGCACATGATACTGGAAAAGATTCTGGACCCAGCAGGTTGATCTGCCCTAGAAAACAAAGGGTGATCTTTCCTATTCACCCACCACTCTGGCCTGTGCTGGGTTAAGTACCTAAACCCAGTCACTGTGTTGTCAGCAGGGCGTCAGGGCTGGCTCAGTAAAACTATCACGATTATTACAGAAAATGAATCAGGGCAGAGGGACTTTCCTGACTGGCTGCAGCTGGTCATTTTTCATGTTTCACATCAAAGTCACAACAATGTAGAAAGCATCTTTATATGTTCATTAAGCTACAGATTTCAAATACTGTAACACAGATACTGGTTTGAAAACTCAGACTTAAATGTTTTCATAGAAATTACAGCAAATAGTTTTGTATCAAATACAAGACTAATTTCGCCTTTGTGTTACTTTACCAGGCTGAAAATGAACTGCACAGAGCAACACTGGAGACTACTCGAACAACTCGGCACTTAGAGGAAACCATTGATAATTTTGAGAAAAAGAAAATAAAGGACATCAAAGTATGTGTGCTCTCATTTCATCTTGCATAATAAAATTACTATAGTTAGTCAGGGGCAAGATTAGCAACATTCAGTATTCACTGAAATGCAAATCTCATGGTATTCATGAATATTTCACAGATTTGTAAATTATAGATATGTATAGAATTTACAGATAATTTATCCCCAACCTGTTATAAAAGACTGTCTTCAAAACAGCAAAACTTCTGACTGACTACATCTTGTGAATACATATTGGAGATTATCAAGTGACTTTTCCGTAAGACATGTCATTCCTAATACATTTCCTCTTTCCTTTTCAAAGTATTTATTTAAAATTTACTATGAAATAATAACTGCATAAGTGATAGCCCAGCCAGGATATATGTTTAATTTTTAAAATTCAGGTCTGACTATTTAAAAGTACTAAGTATCATGCAGTTATTTATATCATATAAATACCAAACACAGAATACAGTAATTTTTTGAAGTGGAAATGTACTTTATTGCATTAAGAAAATCTTTCTTTTGCTTTCAGAACATATTTTCTGAATTTATAACTATTGAAATGTTGTTCCATGGGAAAGCTTTAGAGATATATACTGCTGCCTACCAAAACATCCAAAATATTGATGAAAATGAAGATTTGGAGGTAAGAGTGATTAAGATCTGCTTTTCTGTTTACTTCCTATATAAAAAACAGTTTTCAGAGTTGGGCTACACATGTCCAATGCAGAAAAATGCAACAAATATTTCAGGCTCCCAGAACAACCGCATGTATACCAAGCCTTTTTTTAGCACTTTTTCAGTAAAAGCATACATGTTTATAATCTCAGAACAGAGAGAGCAACTGCAATGGCAATCTAATCTTTTCCATAAAATACAGAAAAGAGACTCACAAAATTACCTGCCACTCCAAACTCAGCTAATCACAGTTTTTAAAGAACACTTCTCCAGTGAATCTTGTTCTAAAGATGCACAAAGAAAAAATCTTACACTGCTGTGATAAGATGATGTAAAGACTAATTACTGCATTAAAGATCTCTCTCTAACCTAAATTCTGTTTGCTTGTTTTCATCTTCTAGTCATTTTTTATTAGGCTGTTCTAGAATTAAGAGACATTTTTTATTTACTGCATTGGGGTTTTTTGCCCTGTGGCAGTTAACTGCTTCAAGTCACACTTTCTTTTCTACTTGAATTATAGTTTCTCTTTCCCAAGACATGCTTTTCAGTCCTTTATTCATTATTGCAGTTCTTCTGGATATTGGGCCTTTAAACTTAATATCATTGAAATGTGTGTTGTGTATGTATGTTTGTCAAAAAAGTTGGATCATTTTCAGTCTTTTTTTGTAAATCCTCCCAGTCATAATTTTGTCTATGATATAGCTCAGAATCAAGTTAGCACAAGACTTTAAAAACCACAATTCTTCAGTGACAGTCATATTTGAGACTACTTGGTAATTTTACATAATATAAACTATGCCATGGCAATTTTGTACTATTCTAGTTTCACAATTATGATGTCACCAGATTCAGAAATCTCCTTTAAGTCAATACTTCGTCTTTCACAACCAAATTTCTAATATAATTTTAGATTTCCTGTTACTTGGACAATTACTTACTTTTCATAAAAATACTGACCATAATTTACCATCTTCTTGACTTAAAGTCTTGCACAAATAGCTTTATTGGTTATTGAAATAACTTGAAAATATAATGGATGTTATGGTCTCCCCTGTATTCTAAGAGGTTTCCCAAATTTTTCTTGAGTTGAACATCTCCTGTACATTTCAAGTAAAATTTTCCTGATGCAGTTGTGACCGACAGCAAGGATTTGCTTGTGAAGAGGCCAAGAGTTCATCTTTGCAAGAAATAGAGAGCCCCTGAAGGAGTTGCTGGGGTTCATACTTCTAGCTCAGCCTGAAACTCAGCTACATATGTTGGTGGGAAACCATTGCAGTTTTCCCTGTGTAAATGCCCTCAAATCTCTGAAGAATGTGTACTTTGACCACATAAGTATGGTGATGTGTCTCAGGTTAAGCAAGGACATTGTTTCAGCTAAAAGTGATCAATCCAAACTACAGCTGATGCACATTGTCCAATGCTGCATTTCTGCTAGCTTCAAGTCTTGGTGATTCTTAGCTTGCAAGCATCCAAGTCACAGCTTTCTCCATTTGATTAGGTTTTTCGGAGCTCACTTTATCCACCAGACTATCAGTCTCGCTTAGACATAGTTCGTGCAAATTCCAAGTCCCCCCTGCAAAGAACTGGCTCCTCAAAATCTTCATTGAGAACAGTACAGGTAAGACAGAAAAATTACATACTAAATCACTGTATTAAAGCTCTACTTAAGATAATCTTTTAGCTAATTGTTGCAACACACTAATGCACATGGATCCACTGTCTTTACTCAGTTCAGGACCATCCGAAGGGTGAAGAAACTTTCAAGGGTATCAATACCAGCTTTATCATTGAAGGAAAAAAAACCTCAGCTTTTAAAGCTGTGTTGCTTACTTTTGACAAATGCCATTTCCAGTGATACTTTGTCTTCCATTAACAAACTGTGGCATCTTGCAGAGAAGACATCTGGGAGCTTATTTGAAAGAGTAGAAACATTCTTTAAATACACTTGTATATTCTTAGTATTCAGATTCTAGAGTGTGGACTACCAGATCCTAATTCAGAGTAGTGATATCTTCTAGCAGCAGAACAAACCTCTGACCAACAGACCTCTCCTTTTATACTCTGAAAATGAGTGAAACAGTTGAAGACAGTGCCACTCCTTTTGGATCAGCTACCTTGCAAATATCTTTGCCACTTGTTTACAGCAGTAAACTTGCAGACATTGCAAAATGGCGAAGTTATTTTTAATTTATTGCAACTGTAATCCTGTAACTACGACGATTCTTACCAGTGTTGAAGTTAAAGACAAAGCCACGTTTAAAATGTATGCATGTTACTTTTCTTCTTTGAATAGAATAATGCATTGATATAGTAGTAAGGAAAACTTTTCTTGACTTAATACACACTTTACACCTATGCTCTCAACACAGAATGGATCAGTTACTACAGTTGAGCTGTTCTGTTGTTGAAAGTATGAATTGTGTCATCTGAAGAGATACAACTTAGTGAGGCAGTGCATGAAGTACTACCTTGACTGAGTAACTTACCAGTCCTCTCTATCACTCAAGCAAATTTCATGTTCAGGCTACTTCAGAAAACATAAGAGAGAAAAAACAAAAAACAACAGAAAACTGAGTGTATGTACACTGTGATTTCTCCCAGAGATGGAGTGGGACTCCATTTTGACTAACTTGCAAGTTAACCTTTCTCTTTTCTTAGACTGCTGTCTTAATTATAACTTTGGGTCTTAGTGTTCTCATAACCTCTCACTTACCTGAAAAGAACAGAAAGTCACCTAGACCTAGAGGGAAACTGCAATGCAATTCAAAATAATGTCATCTTACTTGGCTGTGCAGTGTATCTGCAGAGGAGGATCATGTGGCAGAAAAAAGGGGTGGAACACCCTACTAATGCAGTCACCATAGGGCAGTGAAGAAAGGGCAGCCTGTTCCACATACCCCCCATGTTGCCCTTCCTGATTGTGCAAATAGCATGGTGCTGAGTTACACTAAGCGCTCTAATCTCTGGAACCACCAAACATCTCATGAGAAAAAAATGCTGTATTCAGAAAAACCTTCAGGTGACTTTTTCTATCTTTTGCGTGGATCTTTCACTCTGGAGTTTCTCACAAATCTAGTTTCCTGCTACACAGTAATCCTTTACTGACTGTAATGCAGTACTTTGCGATTTCCAATGTAAAGCGGTATAAATAATGTGCTAAGCAGTTCACACAATCACACGGCCTAAGTCTGTGGGGCAGGGGAGGACAGACACACACACAAACACTAACCTGTAGGTGAGGTACAGCGTTGGAAGTCACTGCATACCAGATGGAATGAAGTGTGCCAGTAACACAATTCAGGTCTTTTCAGAGGATATAACACATACCATCCTTGAATGTATTTCTGGTTCTGTGGACTAACTTTCTGTATTACCTGTATGTTAAAAATCTAAAGTACTCCTTGAGCTTGATTCATTTTTTCACAAAGACCTACAGCCTTTATTTTACACTTTACTTGGCAATTTATCCTCAGCGTTTTGGTTTACTGATTCAGGTTGGTATATCAACAAACTTTTGCACTGACTCTGTAGGACAGCACAGGATCATTTTAACCATTACTGAAAATGTCCACATCCGAATGTTCCAACACTAAGACATGAGAATTGCCATGCTTCTGTAGTAGCATCTGCAGTGAAACATGGCGCTGAACTGCTTAAGCAAGGACAGTCATCACCTACATGCAACTCATAGAATTAATTTTTACATAAAATTATTTATGATCAACAATTTTTATTTTTTTGCATTAAGTTACAAAAAATTAAATTTCAGTACTGGTGTGTTTTAATTCTTTGGCACAGTAACTTGGTTTAACTGTGTAATTTCTTTTCTCACTTTCCTTCCCTGATCCAGGTGGGTTCTTAGGGATAGCCATCTTAGCACCACTAGTGATAATATTTAATACACTATTCAGTTAATTGCTGCATGGTCAGAGGTATTTGAGTAGTGAGCAGAAAAAAGACGTAAAGCCAAAACACTTCTTATTTGAGGAAAAGGTAAGGGGGAGCTTTTCTTCAGAAACATGATACAAGTTCTGCTGAAGAATTTCAGATGCTCTGAACTAGAAAAAAACTGTAGAAAATTAGTCTATCCCATTGAAATGAAGCTACCTTAACAGGCTCAATCTGCAGCATTCCTTTATCTCCAATTACAAATCAGTGCCATTTGTGTTTTTCTTCTTTCACAGAATGAGAGACTGCTACTTCAGACATTTCAACTCAAGTTAACCCAGCTTCATCCAATGATTAACTCAATTTTCTGTTGTGTTCAGGAATTTGTAAGCAAGCATTTGCTTCAAGCTAAATTATGTATTTTGTGAGCATCAACAAGATTTAAGAACTTTACTGCTTTCAGAAGTTCAATGCTACAGTTTGCTTTATGCACACACAAAAAACCTTACATTATATTCATGGCAATATGAATTATAACATCTCAGAAGTCAGTTTAATAATGAGCATTTAAGGACTTTTAAAATAGGGGGCTGCTTAAAAAAAAGGGCAAGATTTTTCTTCAGTACAGAAGTTTTATTATATCACTGTATGTGAGAAGACACAGAAAATACAACCACAGTTAGAACTGCAGATGCCCTTAGAGAACTACTGAACCTGAAATAATTTTTCAAAAGCATTCCAGATGACTTGGATAACTGTCTTCAACATTCTCTTTCTCATGGGGAAAGAAAAAAAACCCCATATATCTTTCTTTAAATTGTAAATGTTGCATTGTCTGTGAAGAATCTATCTTCAATAGGAATTAGATTGAGCCCTCGTTAGAAGAAAGTACAGACTGCAAAATCTGTCAAATGAGATGAAAGCTTGGCAGCTGGCACTTGTTTTTAAATGTTTGATGAACCAGAGGAGTCACTCTGAAGGCAAGCAGGGCAGGCAAAGAATTCATCTATGAATCAAGACTCTTTTAATCAGTTTGTCTAATTCATTCTTGAAAACAAAAATAAAAAGCTTAGAGCAGCATAGTTTTGAGCTTTTAATGTAAGAGGTCTGATGTCTTCAAGATAAAATTACTTAATACTCATCTTCAGCCTGCTGTTTCAACAGCCAACCCAAGAAAAAACTGATTTGTATCTCAATTTCAAGCATTAATTGGATCAAAATACCATTTTCCCTATCCTGTAATAGTTGTCAAGGACTTACAGGGGTTTTTTTAGCTTTTAAAAATCATTACGGTATTTTTATTCTGTGTCATGTATCTTTCCAGTGGCATGCACGTTAGAAAGGGTTAATAAATAAGCAACTTACAGCCTCCTGCAAATGAAAACCCTACAAACATTTAGACTGAAAATGCCAATGGAGAATTGGTTTTTGTTTGCAGAGAACAAACAGTTGCTATCCCTTTTTTTCATTTTTGTTTTAGCAGATTTCCCACAGAATGCTAAGAAAAGATGAAGAAGAGGAGGACGAAGAAGATGAAGATGAGGTAGAAGAAGATGAGGAGGATGAATCTGGTGCTACTAAGGAAGTGAGATAACAAAGCTGTTCAAGAGGGGGGTTCTTTTACGGGGGGAAAAAAAAAAAAAAAACCTTTACCTAAAGGCTTTTGTGTGTTGGATCTAAAATTTTACCAGGGCTATATATTTAAAATTCCAACAGGAGCAGGAATCAGCACTGATTCTGGAGTGTCAGATAACAAATGACCCATTTCAAAGAATGGAAAAAAATCTGCTGAAAGTGGAGAATTTCAGTAGCTAGAAAATTAAGTATTTAAATAGATGCCTGTATAATATTTGCATAGATGTTATATTGTAATCACATTTGCTTAAGCTTACATGATGAACAGTGTCCAAACACTGCACTAAGCTTTCAAGCAGTTATGAACATTGTTTTCTTGTTACTTTGCCATTACCTCTCTAGCTACACACCTCTTGAATTTATTAAGCACTCTAGCTGTACCTGTTATAATTGGGTTTATCCATCCTAAAGTAACTGTAGTAATCAAGAAACTGTTTGCAGCAACAACCTGTTAAGATTTCATTTTGCTATCCACCCTGGATGGCAGAAGGCAGGGTGAGGTGTACTTTTTTCTTACTTTTCATTTTCCTCAGGCTTTCATCAGGCTCAAATGATTTTTGATTCCTTTACACATACAGAATGAACAGTCACAAATAAGGACCTGGCCCAGTATCTATGTTTAATGCTGCTTTGCTTTTAAATAAAAGTGCCTTCATGATAAAACTAGTGGATATTTTATGTAGTTGATGTTTATTATATTAGTTGACATGCTATACATAGTTCAAATTTCATGTGTTTAGCTACATTATTCAGTTACTGATTCCATCAAATATACAAGAAATTACACATTTTGAGTGTAATTTCTTACCCTGTTTGGAGATGGTGGTTATGTGTGTTCATTTTTTAACAGTGTATGGTTGTCTGCCAGAAAGCTGATAGATACCACACTGTTCACCTCCAGCTTTAGTATCTGCTAAAGAACGAACGCAGAAGAATTCAAATTCGTCACTGGGAAAACTATTTTAAATTACAATGAAATATTCTTTTAGTTACAGAACTAAATCAGGAAGTTCATTTATAATATTGATGCTACTTTTCTCCACTGATGCGAAGTATGCAATGCATACCTGTTTTGACATGTGAAAAAAAAGGTTTTGCCAAAAATTAATGTGATGAAAGTGAAAAGTTCACAATATAGGGTTGTTTTAAACCCAGAAAATAATTTTACACCAGCATTACATACTATTGACACTGAATTATTGTTGCAGTAAATACCAATGAGCAAAATTTTAAAAGTATCTAGGTAATTTATTCCCATCTATTTCAGCAACTAAGGCACTTCAATAAATAGTTGTATCACATCAGAATTCTGGTGATCACCACTTTATCATTTCATACAGAATGAAGTAGTCCGTCTCCAAAACAGATGGCTAACTTCATAACAATTTCAGGTTTTCATATACACATATGCAAATAGCAATTATTTGTGTACTATGTCTTGAGAAAGCAATTCTGAAAAAAAAGGCAGATGTGTTTAGATTAATTGCCCTCTAAAAGATTGGCAGCTAGGGTACAGAAAGAGATTTTTGTTTTCCCCAGCAGCATCAAATTCCTTCTCCCTACGTCACAAAAAAAAGTCAACTTTAAGAATTACAGAAAAACTTACAGAAAAGAAGTACAGTGTTGGGCAATTTTGTCCTGCATGTGTGATGTCTTAAGTTTGCACGTGCACAGAAATTGTGACCTCAAAACTATATATGAAAAGTCCCTGATTAAAATACTTCACAGCCAGAATAATTTAGAATGTTACTAAACAGTTAAATATTACCTAAAGATACTTCTGCAGAGAATTTTCTTATGGTGCATGCTGCAAGACTGACTTGCAGTTATTCCATTCACTCATTTGTATTTTTTATTACTGGCACCTAGGTGAGGCAGGTTTGTATCCATTCTCGCCTAAACTATTTTGCCGCTCTGTTGAACACACTGGCACATTCCTTTGGGATTAAGCATGGTCATCAGACTGTCCAGTTAGACCTTCCCTAAATGCCTCAAGGTGCTTTCATAGCGATCACTATTTCTAGTTTTTGACAACAGAAACTGTTCTCCGTTACATCAGAATTTTTGGACAGTAGTAGCAAAAGCAACTTCAGAGAAGGCATAACTAAGGAAACTTGCTATGTTTTATATCAACATCACAAACTGTAGCATTTCATTTGTTACTCTTTACTATATGGATGGTACTTAAAAAGGAAGAACAGTATTTCAAGCCATGTTAATTATAGACAGTCTCTGATTTGTCCTTTGTACTGGAAATACAGTGCCTCCAAATTACTAAACATCTGATATTATAAAACCCAATTATCAGGAAATGCTGTCACCACACCATGCACCTGTACCACCTATTCAGGCAGAAGCAGAATATAATGCCCAGTCTGGAGAGGCAGGGGGAACAGAGACAGACAGACACACATAGACCCAAAACACCAACCAGGTAACAGCTATAAACTAAGAATCAACTGTTCTATTAACCGTATTATTTAACTGATGTATTGGCATCCCTTCCCAATTTTCCTATGCTTCAGTGCATCTGTACATACTTCGGGGTACAGCTCTTCTCTGTATAGACCTTGAAAAAATAATTTTTTTTGGCCTACCAATCAAACATTTCAGATTAACCTAAAGTACTCATAAACTCTAATCTGGCTTTAAATGAAATACAAATCAGCTACAGGGCAAACAGAAGACCATTTTTAAATGCCTTAATTATGACCTCTGCTATTACAAGCTTTATGATACTTTTTATATGTTCACTAAGGGGGAAAAAACTTTTACCATCCCAAAAACTAATGCTATCTTACCAGTAATTACTCTTAACCTTTTCTGAGAACAGATAATGGTTTTTCTAAAAGAAAATCTCACTTTATTGGCAAAACAACCTACTAAACACCCTTACCTTTCCAGCCTGCAAGTTTGAAATCTCCTGTTGTGTTGTAGCTAGAAGAGCTTTAAAATCAACATATCATCAAAAATGTTTAACTGGAGAAGTTAGTTGTATCCACATTTTCAACTCACCTTAGTAGTAAAGATACTAGCTTACAAAAACAGTCACAATGAAGTTTTCAACATGATGGTAACGTATGTGAAGTTTGAGGATTCTCATGTCTTTATTTTCCCTGCAACATCTTCTGGCTTCTTCATCTCTTTTACAGTAGCTATTTAATAAAGCACAAAATTGTTGAGTTTTAATTCCTTTTAAGTTCAGAGGATTCAAAACTGTATGATTCTGAAGCTAATTCCTACCGGAGAGCAAAAACCAGTATTGGTGTTCAGAATTTGAAAACTTGGCCATTACATTTCTTTGCTCAGAGGACTCTACATATACAGACCTTGCATTATCATTCAAAAAGCTTTTTTCCTGACACTTAAAACACAGAACAAATAATATGCAGAAGAAATAAAGCTACACTAACCTTTTGAAAATTACAGAACAAAAAATTCCACTCATTTTGTTTGCTTGTACCAAACAGTTGGCATGGAAGTCTTGCTTGCATTCATATTGACGACTTTACATAAAGTAATTAAGACTTGACCACCAGTGAGGGGAGATCATTCACTGGAAAGGCTGCCCAGACAGATCTAGCCTTAAAGCTATTAAAGATGCAATGGACAAGGCCTTGAGTAGCCCATTCTAACTTAAACTGCTTTGATGAGGGGATTGGAATAGAGACTTCTCCATGAATTTAGAATTTTTTGGTATTGCCCAAGCAAAGATTAAAAGTTTTCACTGCCAAGTTGCAACTTTGTTTGAGGGGACTGAGACTTAATTCTTTAATACTACAGATACTATCTTGCACAGTTGCAATGTCAAGGAAACTCCTCACCCACACAATGGAAGTTTCCTACTAAGCCTAAATTTTGAAGACACAGCTTTTCCAAGCTACCTTTTTTTTTCTTCCTAAAATTTAAATATGCTGGTACAAAACCAATGAAAACAACCCGTTCTAAATGCTGACACAAGCATTTATTACATAAGAAAATAACATAGTTGGCTGTCAGCTTGGTTGCCAGTGACAGATGTTACTTAAAACTAATCAGAGATTGACCTGGAATGCATCCAGACATCATTAGCAAGTTAGTATTCATATTATGCAGCATGTGAAGATAAAACAAAGACCACTGAAGTCAGAATTCTTGATCTGATTCCAACATTCATCTTCTGCCTCAAGGTACTACAGAGAACAAGAAAAAAGCCTGATTAATACAGCCTCTGCAATCTCTGTAAACTACCCCATCCTTTGCTGTGTTGACAAACTACCAGTTCACTCTTTCCAGAGGAAGCAGCCAGCATCATTCTCACCAGGACCCAGATCTGCTGAGCATAATAGTTGAGATCATTAAGTATACAAGTTTTAAATATAAGACACACATTTAAATGGCAATTTCCTTTTTATTTTAAAAAAGTTGCAAAGCCAGCTAATGAGAACAGGAAGCTCTTTAACAGGAATGCCTGCAAACACATGAAACCGAATAAAACCTGAAGAGTTTACACAAAAGGAAACAACCAAAAAAAATCCTCAGTAATTTTTAAAATTTTATTAAGCTAACTTCAGTAAGAATTGTCATTTACTAATGCAGATAGCACTGAAAATCTTCTATTTGAACCGTTTGTGTGGTCAGTCAACCAGCACTTAGTTTTTATTTGATGCAAAGACATAAAACTGGAATTAATCTTAAAAAAAAAAAACCAAAAAAAAAAAAACCAAAGCAATACAGCTCCATCCCTTTACACCTTGATGTATGACATTCAGTATCCTACAGATATTTCAACCAAGAGCTAAACAACTGAACTGCGTATTATTTACAACTATTGATGGAAACTGTTTCTTTTGCATTTTCCAGTAATTAGAAGTTAAAATAACTGTCAATACTGTCAAACCTAGAATGTGCTATTAGAGCATCTTGTCCTCCTTTACAACAAACTCAACTTAACTTTCCGTGGACCAATGGGCCTATCATTCAGTTCATTAATAGCAGCCATAGCTTCCTCATAGTTTGTCATAGCAACGATGGCATCACCGGAAGGTAATCCTTGTTCATTGTACTGCACAGAAACTGATTCCGGTATCACTCTGTAGCCATAGAAAAAATCCAGAATCTCATTAGGAGTAGCTTTAAAAGGTAAATTTTTCAATAGAATAGGAACAACACGCTCAGAACCACCACTGAAATTTGGATCTGGCATAAATCTTCCTTCAGGAAAATTTCCCATTTTATTATTCCCAAACTCCATTCTGCCAAAAGGTTCATTGTCACCACCAAAATCCATGAGGGGTGGTGGACCCCTAAAATTCTTAGGAGGGCACATGAAGTCCTCAGGAGGATTTCTAAATTCAGAATGATGCCTAAAGTTCCCAGGGGGACCAAACGAATGCATGGGTGGCCCTTGTGGTGGCCCAGATGGTGAACCAACTGGACGGGAGAGGTCACCTCTATCATACAGATGTGAACGACCATGCATTTCATTTGGTGCAGATAATGGTGCTGCTACACCAAACTTCTGCATCTGGTCTTGAGATATAAGTCTTATTAATACTTCTGTTCCCAGAAATGTCTGACGATTTAAATTTTCTGCTTTCATGGCTTGTTCTTCAGATTTAAATTTCACTAGTGCTTCTCCCAGTCCAACTCCTTTTTCATCATAGAGCAAGTAGATATCATCTTCATCAATATCAAATCTTGCAAAGAACTTTTGCACTTCAATTTTTGACACATCAAATGGAAAATTCCTTACATAAACACACGTCTTAGGGCTGGAATGACCTTCCCGGTAACTCTTTTCTGATATGGCCTGTCCAAAATGATCTCTGTCCGGTGATCTTTTCCTCTCACAAGAGTCAATTATTTTCAACATTGACTTTCTTGAAATTGGGAAAATGTACACAGGACGATTGAGAAGAACCTTTCTATGACATTCCAAAGCAGCCTGATATTCTCTCTCACTCCTTAACACTACAAAGGCATCTCTAGTCCTTTTCTGATGCTTATCTGTTAGAATCTTGATCTGTTTGCTGTGTATATCCAGATCAGGAAAAAAATCTCTCAAATCTCTCTTCTCCACATTAAAAGATAGATTTCTTAAGTGTATGTAATATTCCTGGCTGGGAGATGAACGAGAATGTGTTCTTTGTCTCCTTGGTGACCTTGAACGAGAATGCTTCCTTGAATGCATGTAGCCTGAACTTTTTGGAGAATGGTCTTCGCACAAAAAGTGATCCATTTCATCTGGCATGTCTATCCTCCCACCACATTCAATCCACCGTTCCTCTGTAGTTGGACTAATCTCTATAAACCTCTGATCCATGTATTGTCTATGACGCTTAAGTCCTTCTAAGGCATCACCAGGTGTAGCACATTTTACCAAGCAATCACCATTGTTTAAACCGTTGCGGTGCTTTATCAGAATCACCCCATCCACACGTATCCCCGAAAGGAAAGCACGTACTTCAACTTCCGTTGCAGAGTAAGGTATACCACGTAGAAATAGGTAACGATCATCTGGGTTAAATGGGTGAGAATCCTTTCTTAACTGATAGTTTGACTTAGGTATACCCATATCACCGTATCTTGTGCCGTTGGTATGGAAACCAGCCTCCAGGCGACTTGGTGGTCCGTAAGTAGGTTTTCTTATTCCTTTTGGAGAAGCTGTAACTAAATGTGGTATATCTCCAACACTTGATGTACTAGAACCATTAGTACCTGTTCTTCTAGAGCCAGACATAGTTTCTCGTCCCCCACGGTCAAATCGTTTCCGGCTCATTTCTATGGTATTCTGCATCTCTGCCTTGCTGCTGAGAAAGAGCTCTATGCGCGAGTCCTTGATAAACCCTCCCGAACAGCTCATGGCACGCCGTGCATCTTCATCTGTTGCAAATATAATAAAAGCCTCCCCAATCTCTCCTCCAATAATATGCACACCTCCATCAGGAATATTCAATCCCAAGAAGAAACGACGAATATCTGGAGGACCCGCAACAACAGGAAGCCCCTGTAAACGGATGACTACAGCCATGCTGAGCTCAACCCACAGCAAAAATCACCTGCAGACAAAAAGGTACACATGATAGCACGTCTTTAGTACTCAGCTATTACAGTATCTTATCACTTAAGAAGCTAGAGCCTTTTTAATGAATGCCCTTGTCTCATCAAGAGAGAAAGTATCAAAAAACCCACAAGTTCACAAGAACAAGATTAAAACACAATTCACTGAACGTTGATTAGTCAAAACAATTAGCTACTCCACCAGCACACGTGCACAAATCTATCACTATTCCCTGCCCTAAGGGCAACAAAATCAACCTAAGTCACTCCGCACCGTCCACAATACCTAAAGAACACCTCAGGTCTTTCACGGCATAGTTACTACATGCCAGAGATCTCTGCCCAGTCCTAAGCAACAAAAGAAATCCAGTTTACTTTTGAACAGGACACTAGCTGATAAAAGGACAAAGGAAAAAGAATAACTATGTCACTGGAAAATGAAGTAATTCAGAAACAGTGATGACTTTACTGCTTTGACAACTTCCTCTACCCAATGATCAGTTCTGTTCAATAACGTATGTTTTCTCAGCATTCAAAAATGTTGTATCTTTGACGTAGTCAGAGTATAAATTGCAGCGGCCACAAGCATATCCTAGGTGCCAGCCACAAGTCTGTGAGGAAAAAAGGCTGTGTATGATCTTGTCACAATACTCAGTGAGAAGTGTTAAGCTTTTGGCAGCTTACCTGTTTCTGCTTTGGAGACCTGATAAATTCTGTAAAATCAACTTAACTGTGGAAAGAAAACGAAACATAATTAATGGCCGATACCTGTACTTCGCTTTACACACTGTGCTACACTGCTGCAGCCCATCCATAGCAGTGGCTAATACTAAAACCAAGCATGTTATAAACCCATGTGAAGAATTCCTTCCATGTTCCAAGATGCCATGCACTGCATCTTTCTGTTTCCATTTTAGAAGCAAAAGAAATTCAAAATTTAAGTTGACTTCTGGAAATGATGAAAATACGATGAGATTACTTGGTCATCAATTGTGCCACTGAACTGTTGCAATGAAACAGACTGACAGTGTATCGAGGGAACAGTTCTCAACTGAGCTCTTCAAAGTTGCTTAGGTCCATCTCAGGATTACAGGACATGTCCATTCTTCTGAAATCCACCTGGTTTCAAAGTTCACAACAAGAGTATGCTACTGACCAGTCCAGCACTGCACTTAACATACACAGTGAAGACCATCAAATGAAAGAGCAAAAATATCCAACAAGGAGAAACTTCAGAAAGTACCTGAATTTACAAAGCCAACTTCAGTATTTTCCTTATATCATTACTGCCTTTCAAACATAAGAACAAGAAAAGCTTGAAAACACTGACTTAAACATACCCTGATTTTCAACATTTTCTAACATCACACAATAAATAGCACAATATTCTCAGAACAAACACAAGCCTCTGTAGCAGATTACTGCATCCCTTTAAAACAAACACAACAGCCCAACACTCTGATTGTTTGAGAACACTCCCCTACAAACCTTGCTCTATAAAGCACTAGATCCTGATGACGAGTTATCGGTCAATAACCATAACTGTCACTACACCTGAACTTAGCAAAACAAGACCAAAATCCAAATTCTGTAACTAATGGACTGTGTCTCACTTCTGCACCAGTACTCTGTAAGCACAACAAACCGAAAACAACTGCCCATTTAGAAACTTCACTAAAGACCATCTGTTCTCTGTACTTTTGTGGTGAGTCGACCCCAGCCAGCAGCCAAGCACCCACACAGCTGATTGTTCACTCCTCGTCCCCATCAGCAGGATGGGAAAGAACAAAGTCAAGAAAACTTGTGGGTCAAGATAGAGACAGTTTCATCAGTGGAACGAAAAATGCAGAACAAAGGAAATCTCTCACCACCTTCCACAAGCTGACTGATGTCCAGCCTTCCTCCAAATAACTGCCTTGGGAGCCAAGAAAAAAATCCCCCCAAAGAAACCAAAACCATCAAACAAAATACTTCTTCCTCTACCTCAGTTTTTGTTGCCAAGCACGATGTTACATGTCACAGAATATCGCTTTGATGAGTTTGGGTCAGCTGTCCCAGCCATATTCCCTCCCAGCTTCTCACCTACTCTGAGCACACTCACTTGAGGAACAGAGTAGGGAAAATAGATAAAGCCTTGATACTGTGCAAGTGCTGTTCAGCCACAGCCAAAACACCGATGTGTTGTCAACATTCTTTTAGCCACAAATCCAAACTGAACTGTATGGGCTGCTGTGAAGAACGTTAACTCCATCCCAGCCAGACCCAGAACACTTTACAACGTGTCTTCTCAACAGATGCAATGGCAGTGCCAAAAAGCATGGAGAATTCAAGGGAAGAATTTTCATACGGCACCTTCGTGTCTTGAAAAAGCAAATCCGCTGCCCTGCTACTTCATGACGTATTTAATCTGTAGTACTTCTGGATTCACAACTCCGTTTTCTTATCCCAATTTTTAAACATCATTCACAACAGCTCTCCTCCATAATTCTTCGGTGATAAACAGCAAGTTCTCCACGATGCACCAGGGATACAATACACAACCTTCAGTGGTGAAAACCAGACACACTGATTCCAGATCATAATGCCATCTCTAAGAAGTCCACAAACAAATACAAGTTCAAATAATCAGCTCTTACTGACTGTATAATAAACAATCAAGCATGGGTAGAAAGCATAGACAAGCCATCCAACAATTTAAAGTGCATAATCAAAAAAAGTTGACTTGTCATGAAAAGTAAGAGCAATTCATTAACTAAACAAGGACTTCAGAGAACAAGGATTTGGAGAACAGACAACTTCATGCCACAAGTTAAAAGCACAGAAGTACATACAGTTTCATGAAATTTTATATATAAGCAAAATTGGCTAGAAAACAGTACAATACCTATTCTTCCACGGCCTCGGGAAATTCCAAACATCATTAAAACCGTTTAAGTAATCCACATCTTGTAACACAGTAGGAAACTAAGTCTGCACTAGACTAATATTTTTATCATAACACTGAAAGATTACACAGACTGTATGCAAGCTAGAAAGAACACCCACAGAAACACCCCGACTATGAAACTGGAGCAGTATAGAATAACCAGCGGAACAGGGAAAGGTTTCTTACTCTGTTCCTCAAAATAAGCCTTAAATAGAGGAAGCAGCCTGCTACTAATAGCAGTTTTCACAGTGCAGAGGGAAAACGTGAGTGAGCTTTGCAGCTGGGCCCGCTACACGGTCGAATGCAGCACGGAACCGCTTCCAAGCAAGTGGCCCTGCCGGCACCAGCGCTGCTGGAGGGCCCGGCCGCGGGCGGCAGGGCAGGGAACGGGCGAGGGGACGGGGCGAGGGGAGGCCGCCCCGCGCCACACGCGCTTCGGCCCGCCAGAGCCGCCGGTGCTCCGCCCCCACGAAGAAGCCCGTCTGCTGCCCGACATCGGGACAGGACTGAGGGAGGCACCGGGAGCGGGAAAGGGGGGTGGGAAGCCCAGGGACAGGAGGGGGCCGGGGCACACGGAGCGGCCGCGCAGCGGTTCCGCGGGGGTCGGGCAACTGAGAACCGGCAAACTCCGCGCCGCCCGCGTGCTCTGTCCCTCACGCAATTCATCCACGCACCCACCGGACACGCCGCTCGGACGGGGCCCGCAGCTCCCGGCACGGCTCCGCCAAGATGGCGCCGCCTCCACTACCCCCCCCCAACGCTGAGGAGAAGCTGCGCTGCGCGAGCGCTTCCGGCCCGCGAGCGCGGGCCTGCGCGCGCACCCTCCGGGCGGAGCGCAGAACGCCGCGGCCCCGCGACCCCGCCCCCTCCGCGCAGCCGCGCCTGCGCGGGCCGCGCGCCCCCGTCGGCGAGGGGCGAGGCGCTGCAGGTAGTGCGCATGCGCTGTCTGCCCCGGACGTGCGTCTGCGGTCCCCGTCTAAGTAGATCGGATGGAGCTGTATAATAATAGATCTGTATGATTATAGATTTGTATAGTGATAGACCTGTACGATGATAGATCTGCATATAGACATCGATCACACGGTGGCCGAGTGCCGCTGCCGTGCTGTGCGCTGTCCTCAGGCTCGTTCCCGTTCGTGCAGGCGCGTGCCGAGCCTCAGGCGCCCCTCAGCGCTGCTCCTCCAGGACCTACAGACACGGTTTCTGACACATCTCGGGGCTAGCTCAAGTCTGAGTTGTGAGAGGAAAGGAAGGCAGGGATGGAGGAATGGAAGAGGAGAAGGAAAGGTTCAAGGTGGAGGAAAGGGAAGGGCAGAGGCAGAGTACTTTGGTTGTGCAAGCAAGGTATTTTATCCTAATGTTTATCCTACCTGCCTTTCCCTGTCTTTGCTTGTTCTCCCCTGTCTTCCTATGCTTATCAGTATTTGCCTGCTCCATTTTACATAGAAAAAAAAAATCTGTACTATTTATGATAGATTCACCTAGCAATGTTGCCGATTTTAGGAGCTTTCTCAACACAGGCAGAGTCTTGTTTAGAAAAAAGACATTGTTTATTCTGTGCAGGGTACAAGGTGGAGGTTTCCACAAATCAAGCACACCAAGCGGTAAAAAGTTACATCTTTACACAGTCAAATTTACATAAACTTGAGCCTCCGGACAGGTATTTTGACTTGAAAACATCAACTCAACTTTTAAACATTTGTTGAGCCAGCAAAATATATTCAGTGATAAATAAACCATGCTAATGTCGAAAATCATAATAGGGAATTAGCATGCAGGAGGGAGACAATGAGAAATAATTAAAATCCAGGACACGGTGTCTTGCCAAGTTTTGGTAACATCTGAGGGAATAGGACAAGAGGCAAGAGGCAGAAACATGCACAGAAATTTCCACCTGAGCATGAAGAACTTTACTGCTCAAGAACAGGTTGCTCACTGATTCAAGAACTGTCCCAGTCCTGTGCCGTGTGCTCTGGGATGGCCCTGCTTGAGGAGGGAGGTTGGACCAGACGAGCCACTGTGCTCCCTTCCAACCTGACACATTCTGTGATTCTGTGGAATGTGAACAGAAGTGGGCTGACAAAGGTGTAAAAGGTAAAGGGGAGTAACTTTGGTTGTGCATCCATTGCTCTAAGCATATTCTGTGTTTTCACCTTGTTACAACTTTCCGTTCTGGGGAGAAATTACAAACACGTGTTACATTTGTATGATATACTGTGCACCAGTTCTAGAGACGAGGTACCGGAACATGCACGGGGCTCGGAGTCCTCTCGGTTCTTGCTCCCGCTCTCGCACAAGACGAACAAAACCCTCTGCAGACCGCATAGATAAACCCGGGCTTGTGCAAAGCGGACGCTTTGCGTGCTGCGGCGACGGGCCCTGGGCGCTCGCCGTACCGCGCGGCTCTGGCCAATCGGCGTGCGCGGGGGGGGGGGCGTGCGGTGGCCATGGCGACGCAGGGCCGCGGGACCGCTGCTGCCGCGCTGTTCATGGCGCTGTCGGCGGCGCTGCCTCCCGCCCGCGGCTTCTCCGTCCCGCTCCAGCGCCCCGCCGACTGCGGCGCCGACCGCTACTTCGACAGCTCCCGCCTGGCCTGCGCGCCCTGCGGGGCCCACCAGCGGCAGAGCGCCGGCGGTGAGCGATGGGGGAGGCGGCGCCGCCGGCGCCTCGGGGCAGGCGGGACTCGGGCGGCTCCGCGCTGAATCCGCTCGCAAGCAGCGGGAGATGCACAGTCGGGGCTCAGGCTGTGGCGGTAAAACAGCAGCCCTCGGGCACGTCTGGGAAAGCCGCGAAAGGGCCAGGGTCCCGCAAAGACCTAAGAGCCCCCAGCACAGCTATGTTGTATCTGAGATACAGCTCAGAGAAATGACTGTACACCTTTTTTAATAATCTTTTTTTTCCTCAAACATTATAGGTATTTGCATTTTCATCTGTAAAACTACACAGGACCCTGAATTTATGTTCTCGAACACTTCTGTAACTTGAAACTCATTGTCAAAACTTGAATTGGTCTGAGATACCAAATGTCTGAGATCCTCAGGCTGTGCCCATGCTCGTCCGCGTCGCACGTGGGAACTTGGAGCAGCTACAGCACAGCTGGACAGTACTAAATAGAAAATACAGATAATTGGTTGCTTTCTTTAGGACATAAGGAGGCATTAAAGAGTCCATCTTTTATAAATACACAGTCCAACAAGAGTGGGGGGTTCCCTGTTGTTTGTACAGACACAAATTTGAGACTAAGACCCAGCAGCATCTCTCTTCAGAACTGGTACTTCAGTCAGAAGCAGTGATGTGAATGGCTGTGTTCACAACTGCTGCATAAAAGCTGGTCACCTTTTCCACCGCCACCATGGTACCCTAAAGAGTAATCCCATAGTGCACTTACTGAAAAAAAATACATTATTTTTTTTCAGATCTCCTGATGACATGGGTATCTAGATCCATAACTCCCTTTTAGGCTGAATCTTCCTCTAAATCAAGGGCTTCAAGGAGAGGAAAATTCCAAGGGGAGGTCAGGGATTTATTTTTTCCTTCAGATCTGTCTGGAGCAGTGTAGGTAGGCGCCACCTGGTGCACTTTGCATCTTGACTGAATTCCACTTTTGATTGCCCATATTCTCCCTGGCTAGCTCATCACTGTGGATTCTGCTTTCAAGTGACATGCCTAAAAATCTAGGTATTGTCATCGTGAGTGTCACAACTCAAACTTTTCATTGATATAATCCAATTGGGCTTTTTCTTCTTTAGAATTAAGTATAAATGGTTGATCTTTTTGACAAATGTTTCTGTACAACTGGTCTCATTAGAATGTACTTTAAGGTTATAAAGCTTTTCACACAATTTGACATTATTTTTACCCGCACAGTTCAATAAGCTTAAATGATAAAAACAGTTTATTAGTATATGTAATCTGTTTTGGTTTGTAGTATGTACAGAGAGAAATTCACGAGAGTGAGACTGGAAAAGTTCCTAAAAAAAAGTTGTTGAGCACTAGCAGATGAGCATTGTACTGTGCCATGAAAGTTGTGTTTAATTTCATATAAAATGTTAACTGTGTTCTGTTCACTCACTGAAAACCATTCAATATAAACCTTGATCCCCATGCACAGTTTTAAAAGCCTCGAGTTTAAAACAGCTTTCCATACAACAGTTATATTTTGAAAAACCTTTTCCTAGGAACACATTTTGGTTTTAGGACTGACTTCATATTGAAAAAAATAAAACCTATATACAAACATATAATGCTGGTGTTGTAGAGAGGGAAGGCTGTGGCAAGATTTAGATTGAGAGATTATATCTATTACAGACCAACTGGTAAAGTTTGGTTTAATTAAAAAAGGCCACAAAATACAAGCTCCAGGTCCCTGTTTCACCCTGGTAGATCAGTCAGCCTTGTAACATTCTCCTCAAACGTCTGTGTGCAAACTGTAACACTCTACTGAAGGTAAGTTTTTTAAAAAGCAAGATGATTTTCGTCCACATCTCATGTAAATATTCTTATGTGTCTATCTCATCTTCATCTCTTGAGAACAATAGCAGTTGTTCTTAGTATTCTGTTACAACCAGTCAGTTTTATATAGATTAAAAGTGCATCTGTTTTGGTTTTTTAAGGTAGTTCCTGTGTATGTGAGCCAGGATACAGGATGATTTCTAGTAATGGTGGGTTCTCTGTTACTTGTGAAAAATGCCCAGAAAATATGGTAAGTATTGAACTTTTCATGTTTGCCATAATGATATAATACTAATCATAATCATACAAATCATAATCATACAAACCATAATCATTATGGTTTTTTAATTTTAAATTTTATCCTGATTGCAAGTTATTTTTCATTAATTTAAAATATATTTACATAATAGTCTTTGCTTGGGAATTTTTAAGACCATGCTTATAGCTATTATTTTTTTCAACTTAGAATTGTCTATTACTGTTATTTTGCAGGCATTTTTTCATTACGAGTTTGACTCCACAGACAAAATAAGAATTTTTTAAAGTGTTTAAGTTCCTTCCACTGCTTTTCTTCTCTTCTTTGTCCTTGCCCAGACAGCACAACTCTGTACAGTGTTAAAGATGCTTTTCAGCTCATAGGTATCTTAACTGATTACTTATATAAATACTATTATTGTAATATTTAGGCTGTGTCTTTATAATCCCTGATATTTCATCCTCTTACTTCAAAATGAGCTGCTTCTGTGATGTTACTTTAATTATAAATATAGTTTGGTCAGTTCTTTTAACCTTCCTTGACAAATTAAGTTACAATTTTGTGTCATAATCACAGCATTGAGCCAGAGACACCAGGCTTAACCAGATTTTTCCCACTGTAGTAAACAAAGGAATGTATTTTTCCAGCAAACCAACTTTTGAGGGTGAAGCCTTCCTGAATACTTCTTTCCCTTCAATAACTCTAGAATAACTCTCAGGAGAGCAGCTTAGTTGCCTGAGTTATGTGTTTAGTGGCTAATGGGCAATGTAGGTAATTTCCCTTTTCTTCTCATCTTCTTGCTGTGTTAGACAAAGACTTTGGCACACATTCCTTTGTGTTGTGATATTTTGCTGTTTCTTCCTCTTTCCTGCAATGGTGGCATTTGCCTTTGGTCTACTGCCAAGGCTTTTGCAAAGATAAAATGATGATAGTGGGGAAGAGAGAAACAGCAGTAGCACTTGAGGATAAGCAATTATCTTCATTTTCCTCAGCGGTTTTTATCTGTTGTGCAGTTACTTCATAGTATATAATAAGTGTGGATGTGAACTGTCTGGGTAGGTACAAAATTCCAAGCAGTTATTTAAGCTGCTTCACTTAGAACTCCTCCATTTCCATTACTTCTGTATATTTATATGTAATTGTCTATGTATGCATTATTATGTTTATTCAGTGTAAGACTTCTATATCTCTTTTTAAACATTCCACTTTGAATTTTTACTGAAGGTGTAAGCTAACAGGTTCAGAAGATCATAACATTTTTTTCTGTGTCTGCATAGGAACTACTTTTGCCAGATTGTTTAGCCTTTTTTAGTCTTTAAAAGCTTCATGAATGTTATCAATGTTTTATCTGAACACATTTTCTAGTAACTAATGGCTGGATAAGGCATTCTTCACAGATACTGGGTGATGTCTATATTTTTGAAAATCCTAATAGTTTTGTGTTTTATTTTAGAGCGGAGTTACTCAAGATGGGTGGAATTGTATTACTTGCCCCAAAGGCCTGACTTCGAAAGGAAATTGTAAATGCCCCAATAACGAAATACTAGGTAAAAAATATATGCCAATTATGAGATGATAGCACTTGTTTTAGATATTTAAGTTTACTAAGTTATGCTTTTCCGTTAAATAAGAAAGAAAATTTTGCATATGTTTACATATCTAATGTAAAAATTCAACATTCCTCTTGATCTTAATCGTCATTTCTGAAAGATGATGGATAAATCTGTACCATTGCTCATTTCAATAAAAACTATTATGCAAACATTCCATAAATGAATATTGCTCAACGAATACTTCAAGCTCCTTGGCAGCAGATGGAGTTGGAATAAAAACAATGTCAATATAGACTATAAAAATATTACAGTGTTTTGAAGTATAAAAAGCAGTAAAGGAATTATACCTACGTGAGTAGGTGGAAGAGAACAGCCTGAGCAAGTCAAGCAATGGCTGTGCATTAGTGTCAGTGCATTTCATGCCTCCCTGAGACACCTGTACCTGTGGCTTTCTGAGATGTGCTTCCCTATACCTATGCTTCCCTATGTCTGTGCTTCTTACTTGATGCTCTCTAGTAGTTGCAGATGATTTCCAGTAGATAGAAAAAAAATTTTAGTGTTTGTATTAAATGGATTTCTGCTTATTTTGCATAGTATAGACCTGAGAGCAAAGTCACATCACTGGTGTAAAACATAAAAGCTCTTGGGACCTCTACTTTTCCTTATTTTCAAAGACGTGGAATGCCTATAATTCTCTGAATAAGTATTATAAATGTCCACTTTGGTTACATTTCCAACAGGGTATATTGGAGAATCACTGTTTTCCAGATCAATAATTTTTAATTTTCCTAGGAATCTGGAAAACAGTGAATACCAGTCTTCTACCTTAAACTTTATGAGAGTTACAAAATGTTTTCTGGGCCTTTATGGTAAAATACTGAGAGCAAAGCTGAATCCATAATTTGACATGCAGGAAGAACATTAGTATTGTATTTTTTTGATTCTCTTTGATTTGGATTTTTTTTTTTAATAATTAGATTTGAAATCTCTTGCCGGATTATACAGTTGGTGGAAGATGCCATTTTGAAACTTGGAAATTGTGACATTTCCGTGAATCATTTCAGATGAAATTTAGTTTTTTTTCCCCAGTAATTTGCAAACTTGTTGTTTTGAATTTTTGCTTTGCAGTGAGGCCTTTGTTTGAAATTTGACTCAGAATAAATAACAGAGGAACAGCCAAACTAGACAGGAAATGTTGCATTACTCATTAAAACTAAACTGCATGTGCACAGCTACAAGCAGTGCACACATACATACATGAATGTGCATTTCATAGTGGATGTTATTTGCAAGTTTTGCTCTTGATTTTTTCAAAATAAACTCTTTGAATTTATTTTAGATCTGCACAGATGCTGAATTTTTTCACTTATCTTAACCTGTGTGACACTTTGCATCAGGCAATTTTATCACAGTTGCTTTTCTTTTCTACTTAGTGGAAAGAAGCATCAATGGCATTTTGCTTAATGAAGCATTGTGCTTACATTGTAATGGAAGTGAGCAGTCATTCTCTGCCTCAGATGCATCAGGAAGTAGGTGGGTGCTCTTTGCCTTTTGTGATGATAAATTTGAACGTGTCATGCTACCATTCAAATGGAATATTGCTGAGGAACAGACTGTATCTTTGGGATGACAGTTTTGAAGGCAGGGAATTGGAAATTCTCAACCCATATCAAACCCACCGTGTTTTGTGCTGACTGAAGTCCTTATAAGGCCAGCAGCTTGGTTTTTTGTCTTGCTTTTGTGTGACTAAAAAGCATGCTTTGGATTGGAAGCAGAACAGAATCCTTATTTTGATAATTAATTATTTGATTTATTTTCTACTTCACTGATAGTAGAAACAAATCAATAATAACTTTTGAATTTCAGTTCAAACTAGTGAAGTTGCTGACACTGTTCCCAGGCATACTATGTAATCAACTTTCACTGAGTACTAAATCTCATACTTAGCTATGTTTTAAGTGCATTCTTCATGTTTGTGATCCATAGGTGTGTAAGATGTGAAAAGACATTCATCCAAGTAAGCAAGTCTTGTGACTGCAACAGCCCAAACATTTTAGTAAGTAGAAGAATGTTCAGAAGTAAGTAGAAGAAAGTTCAGAAAAAGCAAAGTGATTTTTACAAGTGTATCAATATCATATCAGTATTTTTTTATTCTTTTATTTCTTTCAGACCGGGGGATTGTGTTTTTTGGCTCGTGAAGGCTTACCCCCAAAGGGAGTTGCAACTGTTCGTTTTGCACAGCTAGTAAGTGCATTTATTGTAAAACACTTCTAAGCTTTCTCATTACTTACTTTCAGTATGTATTTCAAATTCCCATTCTTGGAAAACAAAGGTGGAACTTTTTGTCTGATCACGGTGATTGTAAGGTCATTTGCATCAAGATGGAGTGTAGGTATGGACACCAAGCAAGCATTGTTCTAATGGAATTAACTTCTAAAAATTCATGCCCTCTTGGAAACTGAAAAAGGGAAGTAATTTACATTACTTTAGTATCAAAACAAGTAGCGTGTGGCCTTTTGTATTAACTGTGTGCATTTGAAGCATACCCTTGTATCACAAAAATATACTGAAGAGTCCATGAGTGCCTCTGGACTTTTTTACTATAAAATTTGTATTTGTGTAAAATATTTGAAAAAAGATATAAGGGTTGAGCTTACTGCTTGATCTTAGAGCTTATAGAAGAAAATGAGATTGTGTATGAAATTGCTGAACTCCTTGAATTAGCTAATGAATGAAAATATGTTCTATTGAGAAGAACGAAGGGGTTTTCATTGTTTTATCTAATGAACTTTCATTAGTTATGAAATCTGCTCAAAGTTAGGACCATTTGCCAAGTAGTTCTGAATTCAGGAAATGCCATGTGGCTAAGAAATGTACTTTGATCTCAAATGAATTAATGTTAAAAGCTACTGCTTGAAAGAAAGTAAAGAGCAGTCTTCAGTTTTTCTGATATCAAACATTGTTTTGCTCCCTGAAAATGCCATCTTCTAAGTAACATTTTATTGAAAATATGTCTTTTCATTTGCTTACAGTATGTATGAATGCTATGTGTAGTTCGAATGCGAGTAGTTGTAGAAAGGAGGTTGTGGAATAATTAATTTGGCAAATTTGGTCCTGAATTAGATTTACCATCAAGTCTACTTCTTACCCTTGAAATTGTTAGTACTTCCCTTGTGCAGTAAAGAAGACTTCTGTGTCACAGAATCCATGTTCAAAGCTTAAATATTTCAGCTCTTGTTCTGTATACTTTGTCTAATTTAGTGAAGTGAAAGAAATCATTGCATTTTGATTGCGTTTTGAACTGATACTGTTAGACTGAGATATTTACGAAGGACAGAAAGCTCTTAGAAAAAAATAAGTAGCATCTTCTAGCAGACACAGTTTTCCAGACTGTTACCTTATGGATGAGTTGTTGTGAACAAAGACAGTGAAAAAGTTCCTTATTTACAGGGTATAACACTGACATCAGCATGGTTTCTGAAAAACCTGCAGTCCTCAGCCTTTGCCTGTTGGGTGAGTTTCATTAATGTTTGCAGTTTGCTTTTTTATACAGAATGGTATTCTATAAAAGCATGTCACTTTTATTTTTGGAAGTTACCTTGCTTAGTTTTAAATAATTTTATTTTGAGGTGAGAATAGAAAAGAAATAATTATATATATAGAGTGCTTAGAAATATTGAGGGCTAGTCAATGTTACTGCAAGTCTACAGGGTTGGAATTTTCACAAGATGAATGGTGTTAAAGAAAAAATCCTTCAATATTCAGTAGCATGTGACCTACTATCCATATATGTGGATATAAAGGGGTCACTCTGAAAATTAATTTCTTATATATTCAGTATTTATTGGCACCTGCTCTTTACCTCTTAGTTGATTTTCAGTTATTCATAACCACAGAACCACCCTTTTTAGCTTTGCTTTATGTTATGCAAGTGTTACGTACCATTATGTTGCTCTGGGTGACAGTAACCATGGGTGAAAGAGTGGCTGCAGCAACAGAATCACAGACACTTGTGAAGGGCATGTGCCTCTGCCTCCCTTTTACCAACTCTGTTATCACACATGCTCATTTTCCTTCTGTACTGCTCTCTTGAAATCAGATTTTATACTTCTCAGGTTCTACATTTTGTCCCTGTGGGTCACAACCCAAAGGGTTACTTGGCCTAGACATCTCTAAAGATCACAATATAGATTTGCAGGATTCTGTAGTACACAAGCACATGGAGTCTTTATTTCCTGCATTTCTTTATTAGAAATTATTACAAATTATTCCTGGTAAAGTGAGTATAGTTATGATTAGTAAAGCAAGTGTGTATGTACTGCAGTGGTAGCAGCAGTCAATAGTAGCAGCAGACATACATTTCAATATTACAGGTTGCTGCAGAATGATCACTAGGAAAGCAGCAAATGTGCTTATGATGAATTACCCCTATGCGTGTATATTATTCCAATAGTATCAGTGCAGGTACTACACTGCCAGCAGTGGGGCCTCAAAACTGATGACAGATGAAGTTTCACTTCAAAGATGATCAACATTGCAGAATCTGGAGTCAGTCAGGCATCCCTAGCCACAGTCTGATAACTGGCCTAGGAGAGCTCATAGAAAAATTTGTGTAGGGGACCTTCTCTGTGTGTAGAGATTGAGAGAGAGAGACAGGGACGGATTCATTCCCCATTTTGGGTAAAAAGTAATTTTTATATCAGAGAGACATAAGGTGGTGTAGGACAGCACCACCTGGAGCAGCCAATAGATGACAATGTTTTAAATTCTCTCAGGCTACATTTTGTTTTTTCCAGACTCTTTTTCTACTCTTTCATGTACAACAAACAACAGCACTTGCCTATGTCTACTCCTTTGGAATGTTTTCCCCCTTCTAAACCCTAAGCCTGTTCTAGACTCTTTTTCATCTTTCCAGATGATAGGTTGCCGTTACTATTCCTTGAGTTTGTGCTTATTGATGGTATCTCAGAAGGTCTCTGAAGTTCGAGTGCCCAGCTGCACTTCTCAAGGATGTTTCAGACTCCCAGGCCATGTTCACAGGCTGGCAGGTGTCCTCTCAGTCAGTGTTTCAGCAGACTTCTGTTCAGAATTTTCCCAGATCACCTTTGTGGCTGCTCCCATCACCATCTCATAAACACAGCTCTGAGATGTATTCCCCCACTGGTCCCATTCTTTACCACTGACATCAGTTTATCCTGTTTGTCTGCCTCACCCTGCTCAGCAATTCAGAGGTGCTGCCTCAATGTGATGAGCAGCTGCTGGTCTGACCCACACAAATGGGGGTAAGGAGGTGGCAAGTTAATACCAGTGCAATGGCCACTGCACACAGATGCCAGGTGTCACCTCTGCATATCACTTGGCACTGCTGTGTTTAACAAAATTGAACATAAAACTGAAGAGAAAATACTTAGACTACATGCATCTGTAGTTGTCAGTCTGAGGTCTTTGCTGGAGTCATCTTTGCCATACAGCCTAAATGGTATTAAACATTTTGATTTTTACCTTGTTTTCTAAGTGCAGATTTTGACATTTCTGTCACTTTTTACCATCCAGCTGATGCAACTAAAATAAGCTGAAAAAGTGAGAATATTGATTTCATGCTGCCATCTGCAGATCTATAAAAATATGGTACCTGAATACCTGGGAGAAAATATTAGGTGTTGACAAAATGAAATTACTTTCAAGTGAAAACAAGGGTTTAGGAGTGGCTTCTTAAAAATAACATTAATTTTCTGGCTGCCTCACAAAAAGGAGAGGTGATTAAATACTTTTTTCTGTGTTCTTGTGTTTCTCCACTGCAGTTGTACTCTAATCTAACAGCATGCCAAGCTCTTGGAAATATGTGTGTGATGAATATGAACTCATTGAGTTCTTCAAGTACTGATGCCTGTGGTTTGTTTCAGTATATTTTTGTCAGTACAGCCAGAGTAGGCATCGTTCATTCAATACCCTACTGGTAAGTTGCCTTTTCCATAAGTTTTGGTCTTTAATAGCTTTGTATGGAAATTATTATTCTAAATGTTATTTGATGAAAAAGATTATGTTTCTTTAGAGAAAACATTGTTATTCTTTTCAGGAGACATAATCTTCCATGGCTGTATTATGGTGACCAGCCTGGATTAGCATCCCAAGTGCTTGAGAAAAATCATTTTCCTACAGCCTTCAGTTTTAAGGGAACAGATAAGGTAGGTGTTGGGTAGTAGACATAGGGAAGCATACGTTAGGAAGAGGACATAATCACATAAAAAGGTTTAGATTTATTATAGATGTGACTCTACTGAAGGTAAATTTTAGGCAGTGAATGTAACAAAACTCAGTATGAGATCTTATGGAAGAGGAAGGTGTTATTTACGTAAAATAATGTCTAGTCACTTCCTTTGCTTACACTCTCATAGCCACATTCTCATAAGGCCAAGGTGTGCTTGCCTGAGTGGTCTGACCAGGGCACAAGGAGCACAGGATGCCATCTTTTAACTGTTCGGTGTGTCCCCAAGGATCTGGATTGGCAGTGGTAAATTTGTAATTAGACAAACCTTTTAGACACCTTAGGAATTCATAGTTGTTTTGACATTGTCTTTTGTTTCAGAGTCTTGTTTACTTCCCTCTTCATAAATCTGAGGCAAAGTTGTCTTTGTCTTTTTTCTATGTTTGAAATATGTCCATCCTTTTGTCAGATTTTGTGGTGAACTAATGTGAAAAAGAGGGGTAAATGTGACATGCTGTATCTTTGCTGCCACCCTTCTGGTGTGCCAAAGTGCAGGGTCTTTTGCTGACAAGTTGTCTATGCCAGGTTTTATCACAACCCATTTATCGTCTCTGTAGCTGGGAACAGTGTTCTTCATCACCATTTTGTGGTGTTTAACCCTTTCTATTGCTCACACACACTTTTCTCTCCCTATTTGATTTATACCACTTGTAATATTTCTGTTACAAATCTCTACAAGCTGATTGTATCAGAGGTGGAGTCAGTGTATTAGAACCTCTTACTGCAGTCAATTAGAGAAAAAAAAAAGAGGTGACGAAATAATTTTAATGTTATCAAAGCCAGATATCCATCCCTGGGAGGAACGGACTGCTTAAGTAGCTTGTTAACTGGCACAGTTTTATGAAGAAATCGGAGAGTAAATAAACAGTAAAGTGATTTATTTTTCCAAATTCACTGTAAAAATAGAGTAGCTGGAATAGGTTATTCAAGTTCAGGTAATCCCAGAAAGTAGTATTAGTGATAACCTGTTTGTCAGTTGTACTGCCAATTTATCTAGAGTTTTCTTCCTGTCTCAGAAATAAAATGATAGCCTTTTTCAGCCATATTCTACAAGGCTGTGTTTTAAATTGAACAATGTTGCAATGCAGCAGTTGTTTTAATTACTAAAATACTTGTTATTCCTCCTAACACTGAAGGTCCTGGAAGCCCTCAATATTCCAGCATAGTATACATCAGAAATCTGCATAGATTTTGAATTAGTTTAGGGCATGTCCACCTGTGTCGAAGTTCCTCTGGAACTTTTTCCATTCACCAGTAAAGCTGCAGAAGAATGGTATGGTTTTTTTAAAAAAGTAAACTACAAAACCCAAGATTAAAAACAAAATCAGAAGGGGGGAAAAAATGAAGGATTGTGCTGGAAGTTTTAGGAAACGTCAAACAGTTGGAGAGCAGTCTCTAAAATGTGAATGTCCACTTCAGGGCAGTTTCATTGTTCTTAATCTTTTTTTCATCATCAGGATGTAAAGCTGCAATTTATTGCAGCCTCATTTGATGCTGCAGGAAACTTTCTAAAGTGGCAAAGTTTGGAAGGAGGCATCTTACAGGTATGTTTGATTTTAATTATCTTTTCTTGATAACACAACGTTCTGAGTGTCTTTAGCCCAATTAAGGCAAAGGCCAAGAGTTTGGTTACTACACTAATGACAGTTCATAACTGTAGAGCTAGGTTAGGGAAAATAGCCCTTTATTCTCGCTCACAATGATCTCTACAAAATCAAAAGTATAAATTCATCAACACTGCCTTCATCCTTTGGACCAGCATAAATCTGGCATATTGGAAAGCTCTGAAAAACAGTGTTAGTAATTTAGAACCAACTATCTCTGTCTTCCATTCAGCATAGTTGCTCACGTGGGTAGTTTCTTATTAAACCTATTTTTCTTGTTGAGAAAAGTGTATTCTTTAGCTCTTTGTCCACGTGTTTATAGATGATTCTATGAGTATGTCCCTATTAGATGCTGTCACCTATTTGCACACGTCATGGGGGTGACAACCAAATCAGTGGTTATGTCACTGTCAAGGCAGGTAGGAAAGCTGATCTACACTATTTTCTTTGTGTCGTCTTGGAATTTTTTGCTTTCTTATTTCTTTTGTTTTTAAATATAAAATGTGCACTTTGACCAACATGTGCCTGTCTTTTTAATAACAGAAAGTTATAAATACTTGGTGGGAGACTTTACATAGGAAGGGGGACTACTGGGTAGAAGTACCCTTGGACACTACGCCCTTAGATTTCAGGGACACGGACATTCTACTTCAGCAGTACCATGCTGCATAGTTAGGTGGTGAAAAATGCAAGTTAGCAGCAATTAGAAAGTGCAATAGTAATTAGTCTATCAGAGAGAACAATTGGCAGCTGCAACATGTTGCAGAATAGAATTTGTTTAGCAGTCCAGTGGTGATCTAGGCACTCAGTACTTCTCTAGGCAGACAACAATAGGAACACTAGCAAGAACAGTTGGGAATTGTCCGTCTCTTTTCTATTGGAGCACGTCACTTCAGACACTCCAGTGTCTACAGAAGAGCAGCTGACATTCAGGATTTATTTTGTTGTTGCCTCAGGATGAGCCATCTTGCATCTGCATCTCCAGTTTTAAGGAAAAGTAGTGTCTGACAGAACAGGTTACTAAGATAGTTACTATGCCTAGAAAATTATATATTGACATAGAAGTTTAGGTTTATTGGGGCACATTTTCTAGGGCAAAGCTTTTAACAGCTATCCAGAGCAAATGGGAAAGGAATAGCTTTCCCATTCAAAGCCTCTTTTAATGTAGTAGGTTGTGCATGATGATAAGACATTACAGTGCTAAAGTGGTCTCAATGCATAATTGTAGCAATTCCCAGAATTTCAGTTTCACACTAATAGAATTGTGTTTTATGAAAATTTAGACTTGATTTTCATTTTGGGAAAATGGCTGTGCCCTCCACGAAATGCCATACTCCTTTAATTAGACTTTGGCCCATTTTTTTCCAGATTCAGCTGAATCTGCTGTTCTTTGCTGAAAGTATAAATGTTGTATTAAAAAAAGAAAAAAAAATCTGTTATTTGCTATAACTTTGATCCTCTGAGAATGCCAGCTTAAGAGAAACAGGGCTGTGTGAATGTGGACTTCTTTTCTTATGGGATTCTTGAATTTAGCAGAAGCCACTGATTGAGCTTGAGGCAGCACAGTGCATTTAATATTCAGTCCACAGAAAGATTGTTCTTGCCTGGTTGGATGCTGCTGTCCACAGATTTCTGCGATGGAACTGAAAAATGCTATGCAAGTATGAATAAACTAAACCAGCGTTTTAAGAACATCAATATTAGTGAAATAAATAACTGTATTTACTCCAAAATCAATCCTTCTCTTATTAAAAAATAGAACAAAATATCTTTTGTGAGAACTCTGAATGCGTAAGTGCTTGAGGTGCCTGTAAATATTTTTTGCATGAGAAAATGAGACCTTTGAATTAACCTAATTATAACCATGTTTTATTCAGCTTTGTCCTGATACCCAAACTAAATTGAATGCAGCTTTTGCTTTTGGAACAACTTACCAACAAAGTGTAAGTAATATATAAAATGCTATTTTGAATTAAGCTGCCTTATATGTCATTAGTTATTCAGTGCATATTGAAGAACGTTTGGAGTTTAGGCATAAGCTGCAACATGGAGTTCCTTCTTGTGAAATTGAGTAAAGTAAGTGTGGGGTTTTTTAAATTATTTAACTATATCACAAAACTTGTTTACTACATAGCATAATCACAATAAGTTAAACTGGCATTTGTATTTGTGAGGTCGCTGACTTAGCAGTTGAAGAACACAGTGCCTAAATAATGACAGCCATATGCTTTGTATCATATCTCCTAATTTTCCTACCACCATCTTTGGTCAGTTTTCATAGGGAAAGAAGGCAAATCCAGTCATGTGGTGCCTCTATATTGTTCCCATTTACTTTTTATTGTATGCCCTGATTTTAGTGAATTCAGTAAAGAGATTGAAAATGTGTTTTAATAGAATAGGTGACTCATCAGAGGAAAGAGATTCTTTAGCTGTCTTAACTATGAAAAAAACCATTGGGGTTTTCCTACTTTACTAAACACCAGGAAAGGAAGAGGGGATAGAACACTAAATCATGTCAGCTGCAGAAATGGTTCTGCCAGTGATAAAGTTTCAATTTTTGTCACTTAATGTGTTGAATGGGAAGGTGGTACTCTCTTTGGCAAGGGAGTGGAGAAAGAAGCATCTTTATAAAACTCCATATGTGTGCACAGCATCTCATACCTCTATATGAATATTGTTTATTAATTACCATCTAACATTGAAAACCATTCCCCACATTATGTGTTGAAGTGCAAAAATATATAAACTCTGGATGCTATTTAGGTGGTGTGAAAGTCTTGGAAGGCTGTCAAAGCTTAGTCTGGGAAATTTAAAGTGTTTACCAAACAACATTGACAAATCTTTGTTAAATATTTTTATTCTTCCATATTGTTTAATGTTGTTTAATCCATATTTCAGTATTTCAGACAGAATGAAAACATGTTCTATTTAGGATCACTGAACTAGTCAAGTATGGGGTTTTTTTTCTTTTTAAAATCTTGATTATTTGGTCTTGAGTCTGTTATTACCTGTTATTCAGTATTAATAGCAGTTAATATGGTTGGGTTTGAATAGATACATCAATAACTTACTGAGTATTTTTTAGTATAATTATTTTCATCCATTGTATACATTACTTTTTTTTTTCCATATGGCTTTGGAGAAAACATGGTTGACAAATTATATGAGTATTTAAACATGCATGGTTGTTCACATATGCAAAAAGTTACCTACTTTCACATGTAATTTCTTCACACAATCATAGAATGGTTGAGGTAGTCGGGGACCTCAGGAGGCTGTCTTGTCCACAGCCCTGCTCAAGCAGGGCCATATAGAGCAGGTTGCCTAGGACCATATCCACATAGGTCTTTATCTCCAGGGAGAGAGACTCCACAGCCACCCTGGACAGCCTGTGTTAGTGCTTGGTCACTGTGACAGTGAAAACCTCTGTCTTCTGATGCTCAGAGGGAGCCTCCTGTTTCAGTTTATGCCCATTGCCTCTGGTCTTGTCACTGGGTGCTGTTGAAAAGAGCCTGGCTCTGTCTTGTACACCCTCCCTTGCACAATATTTGTACACATTGATAGGATCCCCCTGAGCCTTCTTATCTCCAGGTAAAAGAGTCTCAGCTTTTCTTCATAGCAGAGATGCTTCAGTCCCTTCCTCACCATAGTGGCCTGTGCTGGACTGTATCAAGTAGCTTATTTTCTCTCCTGTACTGGTGGGCCCAGAACCAGATTCAGTACTCCATGACTTCAGCATTTATGTTTCTTGACTTTAATGTTTACACTGTTTCAAATTTTATGTCTGTGAGGTTCACTAGGATATTTTTTCCAAATCTCTTGAAAAATGTTAAGAGCTTCATTCTCCACATTAGTCATTCCAGTTAATTGCAACCATTTCCGAGAAGTTTGCATAAAATCATTAGTACTTTGTAATTGTTTGCAGATAGCTGGAATGCCTTGTCTATCAGTACTTCACTAAAGTGTTTTGACACCGTTTCCCGCAGCATTCTCAAGAAACTGGCTGCTCGTGGCTTTGACAGGTGCACTCTTCACTGGATGAAAAAATGACTGGATGTCAGGCCCAGAGAGTGGTGAATGGAACTAAATCCAGTTGGCAGCTGGTCACTGGTGGTGTTTCCCAGGGCTCGGTAGTGAGTCTGGTCCTGTTTTACATCTTTATGAATGACCTCGACAAGGGGATCAAGGGCACCCCTCAGCAAGTTTGCAGATGACACCAGGTTGGATGGGATGTTGATGTGCTGGAGGGCAGGAAGGCTCTGCAGAGGGATCTGGACAGGCAGGATTGATGGGCCAAGGCCAGTTGCATGAGGTTCAACAAGGCCTAGTGCCAGGTCCTGCACTTGGGTCACAACAACCCGCAGTGCTCAGACTTGAGGAAGAGTGGCTGGGAAGCTGCCCAGCAGAAGAAGAACTGAGGTTGCTGGTTGACAGCCAGCTGGTCAAACATGAGCCAGCATGTGCCCAGGTGGCCAAGAAGGCCAATGGCATCCTGGCCTGTACAAGGGATTGTGCAGCTGGACCAGGGCAGTGATTGTTCCCCTGTACTGGGCACTGGTGAGGCCACACCTCAAGTGCTGTGTCCAGTTCTGGGCCCCTCACTGAAAAAGGACATTGAGGTGCTGGAGCATGGAGAGAAGGGCAGCGGAGCTGGTGAAGGGTCTGGAGCAAAGTCCTGTGAGGGAGCTGAGAGTATTTAGCCTGGAGAAAAGGAGGCTTATGTGGGACCTTGATGATTCTGTGATAGTCTCTTTTGTGAAGAAGTGGGACAGATTCCACAATAATTTTGTAGGGAAGGAATCCACAGCTTGACAAAATAATTAAACAGTTAAAGTGATCTTTTTATTTTCACATTTTTTCCTGTAGTGCAAAATTTCAGTTTCTAAGATTTTATTGGATTTTGCTAATCCAGTCTTTTATGACCTGTTCCTTGAATATAATGGTGGTAATGGACAACGACATCTTTGGGCCGTGCCAGTTTTAAATTTGAATCTTCAATACAATGAAAAGTTTGTTAATCAAGGTAAGATGATGCTAGTAACATGTCTGAAATTAAACAAGCTGAAAACTTCAAGTAGAAATAATCTATATTAATTACTGTTACTATGTTGTTTTTAAAGATACCACAACACGCCATAACTTGTTTCCATTTAAAAAATTTAGTATTTTGTGGGCAGGGCAAGTTCTGATAGTTTAAGTGCAAGCTTTGGTTGCATACACTGTTCCAATCAGTAATATGCACAAGTAGAATAATCTTATTTCATTATGCATTTGTATAAATTGAAAATAAACAATTTTATATCCTAAGTAGTTACCATGTGTTATACAATCATATGTGTTGTTTCTAACACATTTCATTCTTTTTGTGTGTTGAATAATGTGTGCGAAACTGTTATGTTTTTTCATAGGCAGTAATATGAACAACTGGCTTTTGACTCGGCGATTTTTTTTGGTGGATACACTTAGTGGAAAAGAGAATGACTTGGGAAAACCACCAAGGGTAATTCGGATTGCTAGCAAAATAACAATAAGGTGATTAACTCATATAATATATGGTACATAGGAAATAAAGCCAGTGTTGCACAGTCTGCATTTTATTGTCTTAAAGTGGTTTTATTATGTATTTTCTAATATGTCTAATATGTAATATATGCTGCTTTTTCCATTGCATATTTTGAAATAGCATGAATTTCCATAGGTTGTTCTGATGAGTGAAAGAAAACAACATTGACTTGTGGGAGTTAAAATCACCATGATTCCCTTCCAGGTACAAGGATCAGACCGTGTTTGCATAATGCAATTTAGCAGGTGTTCAGTCACCTCATAGAAGCAGGTGTTGTCTGGAAAGGCCTAAAAACTCCTCTGTTCATTCTTTTTCAATGTGTGTGTTGCTGACTATACAAGGGCGTTATTTCATACTCCATATTATTTTTTGCAGTATTTTTACAACCTGTTGCTTATTCTGTTATACAATCCAGAGTAGGCTTGTAGTCATTTAACTGAAATTGTGAGACTACCTGTTAGAGTCAATACTAATTGCTCATCTCAGCTGGAATATATTTTGGAAGAAACTTCTTTTCTCCTTCTTTTTGTGATGTCCTCCTGTGAGATGCAGACAGGTAAAGATTGATTCAGGTATTTTCTTACAAGTAAACAACCCTTCCCATGTTTTTCTTTTTATATATTTGTGTACATGCCTTTGTACACTCCAGTTGCTTTTAAAATGTGAAGTGCCATGTCATTGGGTTAGAAATTCACATTTTATTGATCAGGCTGTTCTGTTCATTTAGTATTTTCTTACAAGTTTCAATGATTGCTTTCCAAGCACTCATCCATTTTTTTGTATTAAAAATCATACTCTCTATTTCTGCAGTATTCGTCTGGTATCCCATACACAGAGAGGAACTATCTACCCTCCTCTAGTTACTGTTGCTTACACAGATGTGCTTATCCAAAACCCTGAAACCCAGAGTGTCATGGTGAGATCTTTGTGCTACCTTAATTATACTTTTAGTTCTGTTGAAATTCTGGTTTTTGGCAGTGGGTTATAAAAATCTAATAAGCAGTTTCTCATTCTGATCAGTTTTGAAGTTACAAGTTTTCACTAACACCTTTTAAGACAAATCAGTTAAAAGAATTCTCTTTTCAATTTTTCTTCAGTCTTTTTTAACTTAAAATACTTAGAATTTGAAGTTGGTTTTATAATGCTAAATTAGGCCACAGTTCAAATAAAATTATACACACAGTAATAGGAAAATAACAGATAAAGGACTCTATAAAACACTGCAAACAATTTATGCAAGGAATTATTATTTTTATTTAAACAATGCATTAAGGGGAGGTTGTTATGACACAAACATTTCAGGTCACCTGTAGTTTAGGTTAAAATATTGGTAATGTATTTAAAACATCCTGTAGTGTTTTGTCTTTCTGTACTGAAAACCACCAAATTCTGCTGTAGCAGATGGAGAAGGGGCATTTCCTACTTGCCCTTTCGCCTGCCTTCATGGGCAGCAGCTCAGATGTCCCATTCTTCTGCCTTGTTTGTGTGTTAGATCACACTGCTTTAAAAAGTAAAAATGTTGATCTTAGGATGGTAGAATAATCATTCACCTATTAAAAAAAAAAGAATATTAGCATTTTCTGCTTGTCAACCTTCAACAGTTCAGACTTCCAGTACAAAGAGATATCTAGCTAGAAGAAATTTGTGGTGCTAGAAGCATTCCTTGAGTTCCATATTAGTTGCATGAAAGCAAGAGAATTAGAAAGTAGAAAAATCAAGACAGTTTTTGCATGCTTAAGTGATATCTTTGTTTAACCACTGAAACAGCGCTGTATCTACAAAGTAATTCATTCAAATAGTGATGGTAGGAACAATTGTTTTCAGTTCCTCAGCTTTCTGTCATATGATTTCATCCTTACATCTATGTGAGATCTATTTGGGTATTGTCAATTTTGGATGTCTTGTTGCATTTAACAAATTTTATGCAACTAAAGAGAGACACTGAATTTTGTTACCAGTTTCTGTAAACACTGAGCTTCTAGTAACTGAGGATATCTAGACTTAAGTCCAAGTGCAGTGATAGAAGGAGGTCTGACAGGAACAAGTGTTTGGGGAAGACAAGGTGTAGGGAAGGATGGATTGTTTTGGGGGCACGGAGGGTTGATAGTTCTTTTAAACTTAATTAAAAATACTATTTATTATCATATTTGTGTTAAATCTAGCTGTGTAGTGACAAAGACTCAGGCCAGAATATTACAAAACCAAGCCAAACATTTTCTCTTCCATGTACAAATTTTTCAGACCAAAGTCAAAAGAGGTCTTGGGTTAAATTTAAGCTAGAGGGAACAATTTCGATGCTGCATGACAATTTTTATTTCATTCAAGCTGAAAAAACCCCAGTATCTGAGCTATGCAAGTTTACCATATGATTTTGCACATTGGTGTAATTACATCAAGGTTGCCTTTAATCACTGATGAAAGGGAAAGTATCAAACATTCAGTGTCTCCTTTCAGGAGGAAAAAAATCATGCACATTTGAAAGAATTCCAAATAGGTATAGCTGGTAACTTGCAGATGGCAGGCACCCATCCCCAGCATTGCTGCTGGTAAAATCTGCAGTAAGAGTAGCATAGCATATGCCAGTACTAAGCTGGCACCAGAGCACACCAGGTCATATGCAGTAAAAAAAGATGTATGTGGTACTTGTATAGTAGCCCTAGATGGGAATTCCCACCAACTGAAACTGTGACAGCTATCACTGTCTGTAATGGTTGTAGCACTTCAGAGTTCTATGCGTGTTTACTTTTTGTACTTTAATATTCAGGTTTCTTTCGCAGTCAGCTACGAGATGAATCAGTCAGAGGCTCAGATTCAGACTGATGTAAGTTGTAATTCCATTTAATTTGTTAATATAATGATTTACTTCTATTTTGTGTTTTTTTAAAAATATCTGCAAGTAATTTTTTGTTATTTTCAGATTGCATTGGGTGTGTTGGGTGGACTGGCAGTGTTATGGTCCCTTCTCAAGACTGCAGGCTGGAAGAGGCGGACAGGAAGCTCCATAATTGACTTGCAGGTATGAACAGCTGGCAAACTGAGATGGGATATCTCTTCCTCTCTTTAAGGATACCTTTGCTGTTGTTCCCTGTGATTATAACTATTCATCTTCATAAGGTAACTGAAATAATTTCTAGCCTAGCTGCATAGAACTGTGCCCCAGAGTTAGGCTCACTTGAGAAAGTAGGTTTTTGCATTCTTTTTGATGCTGGTATTGTCATTCAGGAAATGCTGCTCTAAAAAAAAAGGTATTACAGAGCTATTCTGATCAGTTGAGTGGACTTAGTTTTCAGATTAATTCTTCTTTGAACAAAGACCAGCATGTAGGAGTTTCAGCTAGTCAATATACAATAAATATATAACTAGAGTGGAAAACTTTTGTTCAGGGCTACTTTTCAGTACTAGAGTTTCCTATGTGAGCTGCATAACATTTTATATGAATGCATTATGAGCATATGCATTACTTAATTAGCTTTACAGATGTCTACAGCTGTTTTTCTAATTGCAGACGGTTTTCAAGTTCTTACTGTTCTATGCTGGAGACCTTGCCAACGTTTTCTTTATCATCACCTTGGGCACAGGGATTTATTGGCTTGTGTTCTTCAAAGTAAGTGTTTTTCCAGATTTGGATGTATAAAAACTTAGTAATATTAAATCTGTTTTTACATTAACACTAATTTTCTTTTTTCTTCTGTTCTTTTTTTTTTTTCTTGTCAGACTATTGAGGCAAGTTCTATATAATATTCTGTTTTGTGTGCTTAAATTTTGTGTTCACCTGTTTCTTTTCCTTAGGATTCATTGTACTTTCAGTCTGCTTAATAGTCACTTAAAATAATTTACACATTCAAAATGATTGCACATTAAATATTGATCTTTTTGTGGAAAAGCTTATTCACACTTAAGCATTTATTACAGTTGTCACATATGCCAGGTGAACTGTTTCAATGTAACTTCTCGATTATAGGCTCAGCAGTTTGTATCTGTCCTTTTACCTCTTCCATCTCAAGAAGAAGATTTTGTTACATACATAGCGTGTGCGTTTAGTTTAAAGGTAAATAATTTTTTCCTCGCCATAAAATATATGTCAACATGCTTCTGTATATTTTCAGTAGGCTTGTTTTTAAGTATCTTGTATAGTTATTAGTTGTTAGTGTGTAGATGTTATGTCCTAATAGTTATATTCTTCTAAGAATTAAGTCATTTTTCCATAGAAGTTTATTTTGTGGAGTCCTTATAGGAAAATAAGTATCTCAAGATGGTTACAAAAGAAAGACTGAAAAATCATTCTTTCAAGGATAAAGGTATAAAGAAACCCAAATAAAATAGCATCGTGTCAAGAAAGCAAGTACTTTTGTTTAAAGCAGAATGGAAGTGCTGTGAGTTCCTGATTAGAAAGAAGACAGATTTAAATAATTATGTTCAAATATGTAGAATTCTGAGATCACTGTTCTGCCTTCATGGCACATACAAATATTGTATAAATTATGGGTATTGTATTGAATTGGAATTCGTAGTGCAGGTTAGCATGTTACGGGGAAATATTTAGTCAGTTTTTTTAATTTGTTACTTTGCTGTATTTTCTTCGTAATTTTGGACATCATCACATGACTTACCATATTCCAAGCTTTTAAACAAACATAAAAATTATCAAAAGCTGGTAATAAAGTTGCAGTCTCATGTATAGTCAAGATATTGCTTGTTATGTTTAATGAATAATCTATGCAATGACTATTCCTTCATCACTGTGTATATGCCATTTCTGTCCTTACTTCTTGTGTTTCTCCATTTTCTCTCTTAGGCTCTACAATTTTTACACTTGCTGGTTTCACAACTTACTATTGATATTTTCTTTATTGACTGGGAAAGACCTAAGGGCAAAGTTCTTAAAGCAGTTGAAGGTAACTCAAACTACACTTGTTTGTATAAGCAGCTTTGGTGAAATTCAGATATTACTCTCAGATATTTAATTTTAGAGCTTTACTGTATGTACTCTTTTTAGGTGAAGGTGTTATTAAAAGTGCAGCTGCGCCTGTGAGCATATGGAGGACATACTTTATAGCAAATGAATGGAATGAAATTCAGACAATGAGGAAAATAAATCCTCTCTTTCAAGTGCTTGCAGTTCTTTTTTTTCTGGAGGTAATATTACTATTATTATTATTACTATTATTATTTATAATTCATAAGCAGAGTGTAACATAAGGGTCTGGTTTTTAATTCTTGCATTCTGTGTGGTAATAGGGAATCACCTTTAAATTCACTTGAAATCATGTAAAATCAAAATAATTATTTTACAAGTCATTGCAATATTTCATTAAGGAAGACTTAAAAAAAAAAATCCAACCTTTAAATACCTTAGAGACCTTTGTTAGTTTTGTTTGGGGTTTCTTTTAAGGTAATGAGTTACCTTAAAGGGCTTAAGAGACTGATAAATCTGTGTACACACTCAATTCTTTATTTGCCTACTAGCCCATTCCTGCCACAGTCTATTGCTTTATTTCTGATTTCATATTTGTCTGAACTGCTAATTTGCTGCAGAATTTGCTAATTCCTTCCTGCTAATTTGCTGCAGTGCCCTTTTCTAATGCAGGAAATAAAATGTGCCAGTTCTGTTCCTGATGGCAGTATGCCTTCAGTTACAGCTTCAGGATATGTGAGAAACTGTGCTTTAGCTTTTAAAAAATGTTTTGGTTTGTTTCTTTTATAGTTTAGTAATTTTTTGTATCTTGGGAAGTATTCTTAGTGTTTAGCATATAGCTGTTTTTGTGAGGTTCGTATACATATTTTAATACTCTTATTCAATTTTATAGTCAATTTTTAAATTTGTCCTTTAAATTAAATAATGAAAGTCCTGAAACTTTCCTCATTCACTACGTGAGCATTTTTGCTGTTGGTAAATACCAGCCAGGACCAACTTAGTGCCATGTTACATAAGAGGAATGGGAGAAAAGAGAGCACCTGTTCTTACTGCATTCTGCAGCTACCTGAAAGGAGGGTGTAGTGAGGTGGGTGTCTCTTCTCCCAAGTATTAAGCACTAGGACATGAGGAAATGGTCAACCCACCACCAGTATATTTTGGTGCAACTTCTGTTCTGAAAGATTTTCACTCATTTTTCTCCTCTTAAGTGTTTCAACACATAGTGTTCCTCTCATCTTTTTTAGTTCGGAACTTTTTCTAGATTTTTTGTTTAAAATAGATTCAACCATACAGATGGTGGAGGAAGATATTTTTCTATTAAATAAAAGCAAAAAAAAAATAAGTCTTTTAAGACTTGCAAAATACGTTACTAAAGTGCTTTAACACTGGAATATATAGGACTAAAGAGCTGAAATTTTGCAGAAATTATATCCCTATGCAATACAGCAGTAGAATCTTCTGGAGTTTTTCAGTAAAAACCAATATTGTCTTTCTGTGAGATTTAGCTGCATGTTTTTTAATTTATGTATCAACCCATATATGTACAGGTTATGTTTTAATTATGTTTCTCAGTAACAACACTGGATCACACAATTGACCTCTGTCATAGTGAGCATGCTACTACTCCCAGGTCCATTTTTCATTATTTTTTCTTAGTTCCTGTTGTGATGGAAACAACAGGATCCTAATTAATACTTTTCATTGTCTCCTGCTGTTATATTGACCTTCTTGTCTCTTCAGGTGGTGGGATTTTCTAACCTGGCTTTAATGGATGCTTCTTCCAGTCTTACAAGAAGCAGTGAGAGCTATGTAGCTCCTTGGAGCCGCATTTTAAGATTTGGTGTGTCTGCTGCACTCTGGGTAGCCATTGCCCTCTTACAAGTATGTGAAACACATGACATCCTGAATTATCATTTTCAGGCTGGTTCTTGGAAGCTAGAATAAGTCACTAGGCTGTCCAAACTGCTTATCATAGCACTGGGTATGTTCTTAACCGTTATGTTTAGTTGTTTTAGCATAGTACACCTTTGGGACTCAAAATTAATCTTCTGAGATATGAGACATCTCAGTTTGGAATCAGAATTTTGATCCTCTCAAAGACGTGAATTTATGCAAATGCTTTGTTTTATTTTAAATTACTCTGAAGCATCTGACAAGTTCAAAATGAAAAGCGGGTTCTTGCTACAACTTTCCTTCTTAAAGGAAGTATTATGTCGATCCTGTTTCATTAAGTCCAGTGCAACAGTGGCCACTACAGAAGTCTATTATTTGTGGGTGTTAAGTGGTGAAATTAATTGCTTAATAATGTCAAATCTGATGAGCTAATAAAAGAAAATTTGGTTGATTTATTTCAGGTTACATTTTTTGCTGTGTTTTATGAAAGATTTGTTGAGGATAAGATAAGCCAATTTGTTGATTTGTGTTGCGTGAGCAATGTAAGTATTTCTTAGTCTCATTTGTAGAGTGGCATTTTAAATAGAATAGTACATAAGATAGTTTTAAGAATAATAAATAATATTTATTCATTTAATTTAGATTACTAGCTGACAGCCAAAGCTGATGTTTCTTACAGCTCATTTTATTGGTGAACTCTGTAAGATTTCAGTTAAACTTTAATTGGAAAAAGATTCCAGAAGCATAGGTGTCGATATGTTCTTTTATACCTCTGATTTTTAGGGGTTGTTTTTCTTTTTTTTATTTAAATTGGTTGCATGTGCTGATACAGAATTCAAAAATAACACGTTATAACAGAAATTAGGTGTGGAAGCATTTGCTGCCATTCTGTATATTGGTTTGTGTTTTAATCCTTCTGACTTGCAGGTTGTCTTGGTTTTATTTAATACACTTGTGTTCACTTTCTGCTCCTATCTTGTGTTTGTCCCTCAACTGCTGAACTTCCTTTTGTCCCTCTTAACAGTTACCACCTTTTGCATGTATTTTCATTTACTCATATCTGAACTACTTCCCTTTCTCTTCTTTACATATGGGTCTTGAAGCTTTGTACTGCAGAAATTCCCTTTTAACCAAAGAAGAGTGCAGTCAGAGCAGACCGGATTACCTCATTTGTCCAGAACTTCTTAAAAATACCGATTCGCCCCTTTTATCAATCTTTCCAGCCTTAGTTATTCCTCTTCTGTGAAACACCCATGTAGCACCTGGGTTGTAGAGAGTTACTTTTGGAGTTCATGTGATGTAAGATTGTATCATACTGAATGATAAGCATAGTATCATACTGAATGAAGCTCTGTTAAGTACAGTCTTTTAGGAGTTCAGCTGGAATCATGCCTGTGTATTATGTAGCACAGAAATAACCTTTGAATCAAAATAAAATCTAAGCACTTTAACTTCTTGGCTCAATGGAATTAAGCAGGGATCCTTGCTGTGATAAACTAAACTTGAAGCTGGTATGTGTTTCTAGTTACATGTAGATAAAACTCATTAGTAAAAGAGTTGGTAAATATTTTTCTCCCATGTTTTTTTGGTACCTGCCTACTGTGTATTTGTAGCAGGGCTGGCTGGTTTGACTGATCTTCACTGTGAATTCAGAAGATCAAAAGTAAAATGATAATTGTTGATTAAAGTGTTCTTTTCTTCCCCCATCTCTTAGATTTCAGTGTTTCTCTTGTCACACAACTGCTTTGGTCATTATATCCATGGTCGCTCAGTGCATGGACATGCAGATACCAATATGGAAGAAATGAATATGAACCTGAAGAGAGAAGCAGTAAGTAAAAGTATTCAAGTTTATACCTGCTCAATTATTTATTTTATATAAAGACCCTGCACCTTTGCATTATGGATCTGCAGTTGTGCACTGCATTGAACCATGTTACCTAAAGATAGCAGCTGTTAGTATGTAAATATATGACTCAGTAGTTCTTTTAACTAGCTCTTTATCTTTCTTTTTCTTCACTATTTCTTCTTGTTACTTCTTCAGATTTCAAGGATATAAAATTCCTGTTTCTGTAGAAAGATTTTTTCACGTATTTAAGAACCTTCTTTTCAATATTTAAGCTTTTCATAAGGTCACAGCCACATTCAAAATGGTGCATACCAAAAAGCTTTTGTAAAGAGACAGATCTGAAAAACTAATGCAGAAACACGTAACCTTCCAATTAATTCTTTTAGTCCATCTCTTCTACTGCGGTGATACAACCCATTCTTTATATAAGTTAATTTGCATAAGTATTTTTTCTAGTTTGTCTTATGTTGTATCTTTGCTTCAAGATCAGGCAAATATAAAAGGTCTAATACAAGATCAGAAACTGCACTAAATTTCATGACATCTTGTATCTTTTTAGGGACAACTATGAAAGTACCTTAAATAAGGATATTGCTATTTCAATGTTAAGTGGACAGAAAAAAACCATAACCATGTGAAAATTAAATCTCAAACACTGAAATATAGAGGAATTTTATTAATAATGTTTTTGACTTGTGTGTTCCTACAATTTTTTTCCTAATTTCTTATTTTCATATAATTTTGGGAAAAGCAGGGGGTTTTCCCTATGAAGATGTCAATTTTTTTATTTTCTTGGGGTTTCTCAGATTTCTAAAATGTGACCTGAAAAACATATGGAAAAAGTCAGGAATCCAAAACAAAGAAACAAAAAAAGCGAGACAAGTCTAGAATAAATTATAGACCTAAAAGAAAGGTCTTGAGAATGAATATCAGAATATGTATTATTAGAAGGTAATGAACCGAACACAGGTGAAAAGAGAACTATGACTTTGTGACAGCAGGGGTCAGGATTTCATGTCCTATGGAAATCTTGCTGCAATAGAACAAGAGTGCAGTGGATTCAAATATTTAGAGATATTAAATATTATGTATACATGAAAGAGAGGAAATGAAAAGCTTTTTGACTATTTTTGGGTCTATGAATGGCATTAATAATGTTAATTTACAATTGCTTTAATTGTATAGGAAAATCTGTGTAGTCAGAGAGGTTTGTTACCAAACACAGATGGCCAGACATTTCAGATTTCCATTTCAAGAAAAATGCGACTGCACTATGACTGGATTCATGAAACCTTACCAAGAGTAAGTGAGATATTGGTATTCTTTAAATGTTATTTAAAATACGATTTTTTTCTGCTGAAGTCTTGGTCTTGTTCTATTTCAGAAACGTGGTCCTGCCAGGCTTTTGGACTCGTTTGCAAATACTTTCGAACAAAGTACAAGGGCCTACAATGCCATGAACAAATTTCTCAGTTCTTTTATTGATCACGTATGTATGTTGACATTACTGTATTAAGGAAAATATACTTATTCTAAGTAGATACTAAAAATTGTAAATCCAAAGGAACTGTAATTCCTCTTCAAGCATATGTGCTTTAAGATTTGTTGTTCTATGGCAACCAGAACAGTGCTTCATTCAAAAAAAAAAGAAACAATTGGAATGCTGTCCAGCAGTGCAGACTGCACTTAAAAGTGACAAATCCTTTTTGTTATGTACTTATTTTCATCTTGGAATAGACCAGTGGGTTTTGTTTCATTCATAAAGATATAAGTAGCTGTACTTCACTTCGTAGCAATTTTGAAATCATAAAACAAGAAGTGTTGTTTTGCCTTTTCTTACAGGTTCACAAAGAAATGGATTATATTGTTAAAGATAAGTTGCTGCTTGAACGAATCCTTGGCATGGAGTTCATGGAACCAATAGACAAAAGTATTTTTTATAATGGTAAAAAGACGTGTGGTGTTTGTATTATTTTAAGTATCCCAGTTTCTGTGTAGATTCCTTTCCCAGTATTTACAATCTAAAATGGACTTTACAGCAGGAGGGATCATTCAGTGACTGCTTGTGAGGGAGGTATTTAAGAGAAGTTCTTTAGGTTACAGAAATCCTATTTATAATTTGTCATTTGACTGTGATGTTTTTTATTTAAGGCAGCTGAAAGGATATACAGATGTGCACGTGTTTATGAAGTTCATAATCATAAGCACTGACAGAAATACATTGTTTGATAGTCTGGACTGCCATAGTTCCCAGAAGTTTAGATACAAATCAGGATTTCATGGCACTGAAATACACAATTTGTAATGAAAATACACTGTTTCAAATCAAACCTGTATTGGACATTTTTTGAAAAAGTAGGAAGAGGGAAAAGAGTAGGTTTCCTTTAATTGTTTACATTTTCTTTTCTCTTTTAAAAGTGGTGCTTTTTGATAAAATAAAGAGGTAGATAAATGGTCTAGAGTACTTTGCCTATGAAAAACGTACTTTCACCTTAAAAGACCCATTTTTTGGAGCACTGTTAACCATTAAACAAAAATAATGCTCTGAACCTCCTCCATAGTAAGGCATTAAGTATATGTTTTTATGATTTTGTTGAGTTGGGGCCAGAGCTAATAGTTACTAAAAATTTCAGTGACGAGGAAGTTACATCTGCTTCTCGGTTTAAAACAATTTTTTAAAATAACCTAATTGAGATTTCAGGAGTAAATAGAGTTGAGTGTGACACATGGGTTTTACCTGTTGTGTTCATCAGTATGATGCCATTTTGTAAGTGAAAAGTTTGTGTTATTTTTCAATAGAATGACAGAACTATCTCTATGTTGCCGTAGAATGCCATAAATTGCTATATCTCTGATTTTCCTTTTTCTTATCAGCTCTCTCAGCATAGACTGATGAAACTCCACAAACTTGCAACTTAAAAATAATAATTTGTAAAAGAATATTCTCTTTCCACAGATGAAGGACACTCTTTCAGTGATGTTCTCTATTATGGCAATGAAACAACACTGCTCATCTTTGATATCCTGTTTTTCTCCGTTGTGGATTTAGCTTCCCAAAGTTTTGTTTTAGCAGCTATTCTAACATACTTGCAACAAGAGGTAAATTTCAATTTAAGAACACAGTAATATTTTTTAAATGGGAGTCAGTATGGCAGTTTAAATAGTTAACTAGATAATAGAGTTAGCAGTATGCAGTGACAGAAGATTATACTGAGAACTTATAAAATAGTTTTTTTATTTATTTTGTCAAATAGACTTGTGAGAAATTAATTTTGTTCACATGGTGATCCTGAATGAAGAGGTTACAAATAATTTGTAGTAGAAAACACAAATACCTGTTAAAATTAATCACACGTAATTCTATCGTAATTTAGGGTGGAAAGGTAGTGGAAACTTTTTAAAAATGCTAAAGGAAGTTAAGCACCTAATACATTCATATTATTCACAATTTAAAGACAATCTGAAGTTACTATTTTATCTTAGATACTGAAACATACTGATGTAAGTATTTCTTCATTAATACATGTTTACTAAAATGCTCTTAGATATTTAGGTTTATTCGTAATACACTTGGGCAGAAGAATTTGGCATCCAAAACCTTGGTGGATCAAAGATTTCTCATTTAATTAAGAAGATGAAGAACTGTTAAGGATTTAATCATGGAAAATACGAACATGATCGAAGCGTCTCTGACCTGCAGATTAATTGTAGTGCACTTTTCAACAATAACATGTTGTGTGCTATTAAGCTTTATTTTTCTGTATTTATAGGGGTTTTTTTTTTTAATTTCTGAACACTAAGCCATAGGCCTTTAAAAAGAAAGGTACATGTGAACAAGACAGAAGTAAACTTACTACTGTTTTTATTAAAAAAAGATAAAAATTATTTTATGGCTTTTGATAAGATATGGACCACTGACTTTGAGGCAACAATTTGAGCATCTGATTGACAGCAGAGGTTGCCAACTCTGAAGTTCTGTGAAAATACCTTCAATCTTTTTTCTTTAAGTAATTTTGAGGTGTGATGTTTACCAAATATATGTCGAGTTTTACACAGCATGGCTTTTATTCTGAATTAAGGTAGTATTTTAGGAGGACTTTTTAAAGATCACTTATTTGCAGCGACTCCCACTTGAAAATTTACTTTTCTTTCTTGTGTCATACAGTATTGTATGATTCTGTCTCTTCTCTTGGAGTTTATCATTGTTTTTCGTGGGTGTGGCCTACACATGATGTCCCATGTGTTTGAGGTACAGTGGTGTTACAGTGATGTAGAAAAAGAGGCTATGATGGAGCAGAGGAGATGGTCATCAGCATTTCGGATTTTTTCCTGATCTTCTGTCATGTGATGCAAGATGCTCAGGGAAACAGCAGTAATTATTCTGTTCACTTTTTCCACACGAGTGAAATGGAAACAATTTTTTAAAATCTTTTTAGAATTGTTTTCACAGGTGCTCATGTACCTTTGGTCTCTTAATTTTCTGACTTTATTATCTTTAGATATAACAGAGACCATAATCATTTTACCATCATCATATTTTTGTAATTTAGGCAAGTTAATAATTACTCAAGTGCCACTACTAAGTGTTAAGGGAGGTTATGAATGGCCTTCAAACCACCTTAAACTGAGATGTCTACCTCCCATATTTATCACTGAAAAGTCTCCCGACCTTTTTATACTTAATGTCTTTTCAGTAAATGGTTAAACGTGAATAGTGTTTGCTGGGTTTATAGCTGTTACTTGTCTTTAGATGATTCAACAAGAGACTTACATGAGCAAAAATACCAGAAAAATACAAGTCAACATCATCTCATGTTTATTCTGAAACAGAGACTGAGGACATGGTTGGTTTAACTTAGCAGATTTCCAGTTCAGACGTGCTTATCTGAGTTGGAGCAGCATTGCATTTCAGATGGTTTTTGGCTTCATAAAGAGGAACATGTTCTCATGTTGGTACCATGTCATATCATATGAAACTTAGAGTAACATGGACGTAAATCTCACAGTCGCTACTGCTGCACTGCATTTGCTTTTGGTGTTGCAAAGCCTGTGTCACTTCCTAGTCCTATACAGTTGCTATTGACTGATAGAATGTGCCTGCCAGTAAGGCTGTGACCAGAGAGATAACTGAAAAGTTGATTTCCAGTGGGACATCCATTTATTAATGTGCAGTTTAGCATGGGCATTTCCATGTCATGCTTTTGTCTGCTTAAGGACACAATTCTTAATTAGTTGGTGCATACTATGCCTCAGAAAAGGTGTGAATACAAAGCTTCTAATGGAGTGGATTGTCCAAGATAAATAAAAATAAGGTTGTTGCATTTATGGTGAATGTAGTAATTGAAGTGTCCATTAGGTTCTGGATCTGTTTAAACAGCCAAAAATCGTATTTCCACTGGGAACCATGACTGTATGACCTCATTAGTTGTGAGGTTTCTTGTCAGTGATCTACTGAGAGCCAAAACTGTAAATTAAGCTAAGGAGCCATCTGAAAAAGAGTCTGCAGTAGGACATTCACAAAGCAAAGTTAGCCTCACCTGGTGTCCAGGTATTTCTTTGGTGGATATCTTTGCACAGCTTCACTGAACTTAAGTCCTTACAAGTTCTACTGCAAAGTCAGTGAACGAGAGAAAATAAAATCTTTGTCATGTGACCGTATTTACTCAAGCTAACAGATGTGACTGAAGGGGTGTAGGGCATTGCTGTGGTGCATTAATGAGCGAGGGTGACCCTGATGAAGTGTCCTAACACTGGTCCAATAGAACTGTGCGTCACTGTCAGTGGTCACAGGCACAGGCTTGTTCTCTGTGAATTCTGATGATGTATTCATGATTATGCAGTTTTTCCAGGGAACAGAACCACACCTCAACCATACGTTCTCCAGAGTGGTCAGATTTATGACCAACTGCAGTCAGAATAACTAAACTAACTAGACTTGGGTGAATCAGAGAATGTCTGAAAGCAGAATGAAGATGTAGTTGTGGCATCTGTAGATGTGTGGTTTTAATTCATTCGGTTTTTATCAGTTCTGTACCAGCAGAAATGGAGACATTTCACCATGTGGGCTCTCACTCTGGGCTCTCTTCTCATTGCTTGTGCTAACCAGGTACACTTGTCCATACAAAACTCCTGCTTTGAGTTTGCTTTAGATATGCCTTTAATTATCTGCTGCACAGAAAGGCACGTGAAAGCTTTAATGACCTTGAATTTTGCAAGAACTACTGCTAAAAGCAACTCTTCTTACAGAAAAATGATAAATTAATCTAAAAACATCCTGTCAAAACAGTTCAGTCACTTGGCCCTCTCTTTCTCCTCAGTGTACACACTACTCTGTTTTATTTTTCCAGATCATTTGTTAATATGTTAATATAGCTAACATAGGCACTCTGCATGATTTAGGAAATAATTACAGGAGTCAAAAGCTCCAGGAATTCATAGAAGCTTTTCTTCATTCTTGCTGTCCAGTGAACACCTGGAACAGGTTGACTGAGCTTTGTTCCCCTATTCCGTGATATTTTTTCAGGAAATACCAAGCTCGGTATTTGTTCAATAAATATCTCTTGTGATTGTATTTCCAGCTTAATGGTTTTGGGTTTTTTTAATTAATATGCATCTACAATGTGTTGTTCATGTGATGAGTGTCTTTCAGGTTTCTAAATGTTCTGTTTGCCCACGTGGTATTTCAGTCTCTCCTGTCTGTTTCTCTGAGCAATAAAAAAAAAGTCAAATATTGGAGATGGGTTTTTTCCCACTTGTTAATTGAGTTGACCCAAACCTACAACGTGTTTCTCCTTCCATGCACGAGAGTCTGGCCAGAGGCTGCTGCCGGCTCTACAGTCCAGAGAAGCTCTGTCAGAACAAGAGTGAGAAATGGGTTTTGCAGTCAGTGCAACAACAAAGGATATGATTTTGGATAGCCAAAACTAATGGAATGAGATGGATGTTTTTTGCCAAGTTAGAGACCAAAGGTACAGTAACTTCAAAAATATGTTAAAATTTACAAGTTTCATTTACTAGTGAGGACTTGCCATTTTACTGCAACATTCACTTGAATGGTAGGGGCAGATGTGTGACTGAGGCAAACCCTACCAGAGGTGAGAAGGGGAGCTGGCAGGGTGCTCAGCTTCCACTCTCCCATCAGCTGCTGCAGCGTGGGCAGCACAGTGATGCCAGCCAAGCTGAGCTCCAGGGGTTTTGGTTTGTTTTCAGGCTCAGCAGGAGCGTTTGAGCAGTGGGTGAAGGGGACAATGGCATTGTGACACACTCCTAAGAAAATCACAAGTAAACAGATGGTGGAAGGAGGTAACTACCAAACCTCTCAAAACTGGTCTCCCTCAACACTACCTGCTTTCTCCTAACTTTTCTTCTCTATCCAGTACCATGCCCGTTTCTCCTGTACCTTTTCACTAATTAAAAGCCCTAATCCCCTGTTCAACTCTCCTGCGCCCCAAGCCACTGCCTTCAGGCAGTGCCTGACACAGCCTTCTTCACCCCATCACTGTCAGCTGAGATGCAGATCCTGCCCCTCCCTTCCTGCAGGTCTGGCAGCCAGGCTCTGCCGGGGCAGTTGCTGCCGAGCTGGGCAGCACTGTGCGCCAAGCTGTGCCTTAGGGTTGCAGCACAGGTTCTTTGGTGAGAAGAATGAAAATCCAAACATAGCCTTAAAAGTCAGTTTAAAAGTATGAAGTCCCAGGTTCATATGTCTAAAAGGAAGAAGGTATGAAACCAAGATGCCTCCAAAAAACCTGCTCTTTGAGCATTGGCTTCCTCCAGCATTGCCTACATACCATCTCCATCCCAGAACACCGCTTTCCTTCCTTCCCAGCCTCTTACCATGACACAGCAGACAGATGACCCCCGCCATAGGGGGCTTGAGAAAGTCACAGTCCTTGCTGGCCCACCACTGGCTGCCAAAGGGAGCGGAGCTGTGGATGACATCCTGCAGGTGGCTGAGCTGTGCCAGCCTCCATGGGCAGAAGTGTGTGGGCAGGTCTGGGCTCCAGTGCCCATGGGGAGGACCTGGATCCACAGGTTGGGCTGGGGATCCTGGAGCCTGTGGAACAACCCCCAGGAAACTCCATGGGAGATGCATTTGCCTCTCCACAAGCTGAGTTACATTTTACCCTGGTAGAGCTTCAGTAAGCTGTGATGGTCCAGAGCCCTGACCAGTTTTATCCCTCTCTGTTGCAGACTGCTTTACCAAACCACTGGTGCTACTCAAGACTTGTCACCCCTTTAGTTTTCCCCTGTCACTTCAGTCACAGCAGGAGTAGCTCCAAGCCTGGGAGCTGGGGAGAGGTAAGGCGGCCCTTGGGGTTAGTGAGGAAATACTTGATTTTCAAAGCTTGTCTGTGGAATAGCTCTGCAGAGATCAGGAGGCAGCACTGCGTTAGCTGACATGGAGAATTTCCCTTTGAATGTTCAGAATTGTTCTTTTGTTAATCTGCAAAAGCTGAGCCCACACCTGTCAATCTCCTCACAACCTGTGGTGTGCATGGAATCAAACCAGAGGCTGAATCTGAGCAGAGAGAAGGAAATATACTTGCCATAGTACTAAAGCTGTTACTCCTAGAAAACATGCAGCAAATAAGAGACAGATCTAGATGGTTTCTTTCAGTGGCTGGGTTTAGATTTGGGGTTTTTTACATATGTGCCTTTTATTACAGAATTATTGAATTTCCATTTTACAGGTCTGTGTGTCAGGGTGGCAGAAAGGCTCAGGCAGTATGGAGGAAACGGGAATGGGTAAAATGACCTGTAACCCCATGGTCTCCATAATCTTCTCACCCTGATTTACAGCTGCAGGAAAATAATCCCCTTCAAACCATACAAGAAATACGTCTCCAGTTCTTCCTGCAAATGCTGAATGGAGATATTTGCTTTTGGCTTTGCCTGATCTCTGGGACAAGAAGAGTTGTACCAACTGACCTTCCAAGCAAACAGCTCAGTACATCCCAGAGCCTGATCCCCTTTCCTATCCATGCCCTGCCACCAGCAGCCAACCTGGGATGAATAAATTTTGCACTTTCATGTGCTATAGTTCCCCCTGAATCCTCTACACACTCCATGGAGCTGTTGGGGCAGCATCCCCCCCTCCGCGGCCTCTCAGAGGATGGATCTGGGCACTGGCTTTAGGGCACATCCCCAGGCTGCTGCCCTACCTGCACCAGCCCTTCTCCTCACCTCTTCCTTTTCAGGTTCACCTGGGCCTGCAAGAGAGCCAAGCCCCAGAAACCTTGTCAAGGGGATTGCAGGAGTTAAGCTGAAGTATTTATGTTTAGCAACAGCTGTGCTGAAAGCTCAGTATTTATTGCACTATCCTGGAAGGTCAGAGCAGCAATGGTGCTGAGAGAGGGACCCCTCAGGTGTTCATTTCTCCTAAAAGCATACAGTCAGAAACTAGTTTCTGGTTTTTTGACAGTTTGAGACAGGGAAGGAAAAGGCTGCATTTCTCATTTGCAATATTTTCTTTTTTTTGTGTATGTGGATATTAAGTGATGAGCTTCACTATTGAAAAGACCAAAATTGCTCTCCTGTACCTCATAGTGGAAGTTATTCTCTCTACAAACACTGGAAAATATTACTGCATGGCCAGGTACATGACAGGATATGCAGATGGCTTTCTGTGGGGATTACAATGCAGAGGGTGTTGTGACATGGGGCACCCAAAGCTCAGTGCAGAACTTGATGAGATTCTGGGTTCTCCCCACATCAACCTAAACCCACAGGGACAGGGAAGTATATCTTTTTATAAGGATGGAGGCAAAGCCTGACAAATTCATCTGTGTAGACATGGTTACAGTTCTTAAAAAAAAAAAGACAGAGAAGGAATATGGCTGCCCAGCTTGCACAGGCAGCTGCAGCTCTCACTGCCAGCTGATCTTACTGCCTATTATTTCTCTTAGGTGACACCATGCCTTTGCTTGTGCAGAAAAGCCAGCACCGTGCTGTTGGGAAGGCAACACAACTGAATTCCTTTGAAGGCTGCAAATGCTGTGATGAGTCTCAGGGATTTGTGAGCATGGTGATGGGAAAGCATTGAGTCTGAGACCTGTGGATCAGGACCATCTGGTCTGTCAACAGCAAGAGCAGGATCCTAAAGTGATGCTGTCTGGTTTGCAGCTGCAGATGTGCAGCTGTGACACCCCTGTTATACAGGTTGTAAGGAAGGGTTGGCTGCTGTCAGTGAGGAAGTTTTGCTTCCTCACCCCAAATACCGTGACCAAACCACAATTTCCTCAATCTCTTTAGCTGTTTAGCATTGCTCTCCAGTGGTTTATTTCTGACAGTCTGAATAAATGCAGAGCAGTGCTTTGATGACGTGCTTCTTGGAAATAATAATATTCATTGCCCATGCTCACCAGACGAGAAGCCAGAAGAGACCATGAGGTAATGGAGCTTCCCCTGGTGGCCACTCAGGGCTCTTGGCTCCCCTGGCACGGTCACACTGATTTCCCATCCCGTGTCATCAAGGGAAACGCTGCCTTCTCAGCAACCATTGCCAGGGAAGGGCTGGGATTCTTTTCAATGCAATTAAGTAGGAGACATTTAAATGTATCTAGATGAGGGAACAGAAAGGAGTTGGTCTGCTCTGGGGAATGACTTCTGTTTCCTGAGGCTTCTAGCTTTCTCTGCTTCCCCTTTCTCTCCAGCACTGTTTGGTTGCAGCTGCTTTACCTGGGAGAGCTTGAAATGGGTGCAGTAGGTAAGGGCAGAAGTTAAGAGAATTCAGGAAGCTTCACTTCCCGCCAGTCATTGCCATGCCATCCACAGTTACAAAAGCTGTACTGGAAACCACAGTGTATAATTAGAGGAGTTGCATGTTTTCACATTCTCTGTGTGTATGCAGGAGTGTAAAATCCTGGCTGCTCTTCACACGTCTTTTCAGTCTCTCAGCTCAAGGATGGCATAATAGACATCTGCAAGGAGCATGAGCTAGAACTCAGCTCACAGCTGGGAACAAGCCTCAGCCCCTGATATTATCTGTGCAGTGGCACTGAAATGGATCTAACTGGGCAAGTGGCTCAGAGGGTTGTTTGTGAGCAAAGAATCCCGACAGGGTTTGCTGTCCTGCAGGGCAAGGATGATGCTGGTGGCACCAGGTGAGGGGAGAAAAAGTGGAGGAACCAGGCCTGGGAAGAGATGCCTGGGACAGCAGGCCTCAGTTTTACCCAGAGACACTGGAGCAAAGCACAGGATCAGCCTAGAATCATGAGCTCTTTCAGCTGTTTTTTGGCATTGCACAGGAAATATAAGGCAGCCCATTCTTGTGTGCTCCATCTCTTCAGCAGATGTCACGAGGAGAGCGTGCAGTAAATGTGAATGCTGAACACACGGTACCGCCCCATCCCTGGCTGCCAGCAATCCGCACACCCAACGTGGGCAAGCTGGGCCTACAGTGAGGGTCCCAAGCCAATGCAGCAGGGACAATCACCCAGTGATGACGCCTTCTCACATGGTTTTGTATTCAGACCTTAGCCAAGAATTACCAGATTCCATTGTCCCAGCAAGTATATGAGAAAGGCATTTCTTGAGAAAGGTGCCTACAGTCCAGGAAGTTACCATCTTCAAGATTTTCCACGTGCAGATCCACGGTGCAGAAGGGTATATGCACCAAATTAAACTCTGTGGGAGGACTGGAGCCATCAGCAAGGTGGAGAGTGGAGAGAAACGTCTAGGGCTCCCAGCAGTGGGTCTGGGTAACCCCAAATTGCACTTTCCTCCTGCAAACCACCTCTGCAAACAAACCTGATGTTTCCCAGCAGGGTGGCCATGCTGGCAGGTAAAAGGTACCTGGCCCCTAGGTGTCTCTAATCATTAGCCCAAGAGCCAGCAGAGACCAGTGACCTTCCTGGCCCCAAGGCATTGCTTAAGAGTTTAAAGGAGGGCTGTAAGCAATATAAAATGCTCCAAAGTTCATATTGCTGTCCAAAATCTGGGGATGCTGCAGGTCTGTGTCTCCTTTGTTGCCAAGGAGTGATTTAACTAAAGGAAATGGGAAACCACCCCATTTACTTTGGCTGGAAATGTTTTTCTCAAAGAAACGCACCAAGCACATGCTGAAACCCCACTGGTGGCCTGATCAACCTTGCTGTGTCATAGCACAGGCTCTTGCACAGTTTGCTCCCAAGGTATTTATTTTTAGGGTTAATTACTGAGCAGAGGACAGTATTCATGCTCCCAACAGACTACACTGTTAAACACAATTTTCCTCTGGGTTTACACACGCATAAAAAAGGCTGTACTCAAGCCAAACCTGGAACAGAAATGTTTCAACCAACCTCCCTCTTGTTTGCTCAGTCCCAGAGCAGTATTGATTTAAGAGTATTGTCTTGATGGTGACCTGATGGAAAAGTTTAAATTTCTTTCACAACCTGGAGAGAAAAGAGGGCCTCTCAGTGAAGGCCTCTCTCTGCCTCTCAGTCCCAGCAGTGGCAGAGGTTGGCACTCCCCAGGCAGCCAGCTGTGCCCATTAATTCTCCTGGAAGGCTGCATTGACTCATCATAGGAAAAAAATGGAGGGCTCTGGAAAAGCACAAATTAAAGTAGCTGGTAGAATTACCTATACCTGAGCATGCACGTTTAAATGAGATGCAGCTTCAGAGCAGTGCTTTTGGAAGGCTGGGCCAGTGCTGGAGCCCTGCTGGGGTTGGGCTGTCTCCTGGGTCAGGGGACTGCACTCCCAAATCACGGAAGAGAGCTGAAAGCGGCGATGTATGCAGGGGCATCTTTGGGAGCGTGTAAAACTGTGCGACAAAAGGCACACTTGTGTAAGCTCTGGAGGATGAAGGAGAAAGGGTGTTTTCTGCCGTCCCTTCCTCTCTCCAGCTGCTGCTTCCAGCGCAGCCGCAGCAGCGCTCGCACACCCGTGCTCCACCCACCTGCCTCCGAAAGGGCCCTTTTGACAGGGAAGCGCCGCGTTAGGATCAAAGCCATTGCGCAGCAGCAGCTCTGCTGTCAGGCCGAGCTCTGGTCAGCAGGAAACTCCTCACAGCTGCAGAACGAGGAGCCGCAGAGGCTCTGGGCAGCGCCCGAGGGACAAGGAGCAGCTGTCACGCTGGTCTTAGACATGTTGCTGGGGGTTGCTTGGCTATTGCCCCAAACTCCTCTTCCCTCCTAAGCTCCCAAGTCCACTCGTTCAGCCTCTCTAAGGACACTTGCTCACTTTATGCACCTGCCTATCCTAAATCCCATACTACAAGGCTCAGAGCGTCTTCCTGTCCCTGTGTCCCACAGCAGACAGTCCCACTGCCTTGCAGTCTCTTTGCAAGGACACGGCGGACCACTGAGAACGGGTGCTGCTGGGCAGCTCTGGCTACCACCATCCTGTCCATTACACTCAACTGCTGACAGAAGTCAGGCCAGACAAAGCCAAGCATCTTCTTGGACATAAAGGAATTACAGGACCACCCTTGGCCCAGGAAAATTCTCCATCCATGACCAATACAGGATTTTATCTTGTTTCCTTGGATAGAGAGCACTGGGACGAAGAGGGTAAAAACATCTGGGAACATAGGAGAAATGCCTTTTGATGAAATTAGCTATTGTTTTCAAAAAATAACTGGGCTGATTGCTGAAAGCTTTGGTGTGGCAATTTAATTTATGTGACGCAACTGCAGCACAGAGAGCTGGGGATGCCCACAGAGAATGGTGGTTGAAACACGCCGGAATACTCCCAGATACTTTGCAAAATGTTGTATCACCTCTTTGCCATTGAGTATCTGCCAAGCACTTGGAGGTCCCTGGCCCAAACCTTCTCTGTGCAGCCTGCTCTTGCACAAGGACAAGTTCTAGCCCAAATACTGCCTTTCCAGCAGTGATCCCAACACTGCCAGCAGGGTTTCAATGCTAAGGCTTCTTCAAAGTGAACAAAACCATGACCTTCTCTGACCATCCCATCCATTGGCTGTGTATCAGACTCTGCTTCTGCTGGCTGCCAAGGGGCCAAAGCCAAAGGAACAGCCTTCCACTTCTGCTTGTGACAATCTCTCCACTGAACTCCAGTCGAGTTATTAAGTGCCCAGCAAAAACATAAAATGTATATTAAAGGAACTTCAAAACAACATGCTTGGAATAGGATCTCAGTGAGGGAGAGACATAAACATGAAAATATAGTCTTAATTAAAGCCAATCTCCCTGTAATTATCTGAAGTTAATGGTCATTTTGTAATGTCATGCCTACAATAATCTGAGCTAATGTTCTTTTATGTATATGTTATATATATTGTTATAAAGAACAACCTGCAAATCACTTCAGGGTTATCAGCTTCTTGTCATCTCCATCTATATCTTATGAATTTTATTCTGAAAGTATGAATTGAGGCAAAATAGCTAGACCTTAACAAAGCCTCAGTTATTTTAGATCAATTATGATCAGAATACACTTCCATGGGGCCATATAGCCACCTGCATACACATACATTCCCTGGTCATGAACTCAATCAATTCAGGGGTTAAAACCCACATTTTTTCTCACCCCCAGTGTAGTGAAATGTAAATAGGCCACGTGTTTTGCTGCTCTGCTCCGTGTATCAGCCACAGAGGGTCCAGAAGTTAGTGCTTAGCTGGCAATTTTGCTGATAATGAGGGAGGCAGAGCAGCCAGTTCATTTACAGCCGCATCACCTCTGCTGACAGAAGTAAAAATAGGCTTCTGTCAACATCAATAAACAAATTAGAAACTGCTCTGGAGAGACAGAGCTTTGGTAGCCCCATTGCGTCAACAGTGAAAGGCCACCGGCTGCAGGGATATGAAGGACCTGGCTGCCTGTAACGCTGCTCCTCTCTGCTGCTGGCCTGGTGTGAAGGCAGGACCTAGTTCGTGGAGCCTGGTGAGGTGCAGACTGAGCAGGGCTATGCTCCCTGGGTATGGTGGCTCAGAGTTTGTTGGCCTGGCTCCCACTGGTCACTGCAGCTCCGCCAGGCAATAATGGATGTCCTACAGCTGGCAGGAATTGTCTTCAAAACAACAGGTTTTTATCAGAAAATGCCAGTTCATCAAATTCAGCCATCTTTGAACCAGCAGAGCAGTTTCTAATGAACTTAAAGAAAAAAAGAAACAGATTCTTTTCAGAACCTGCCTAATTCCTTCCTGGTTTCTTGAGCTGCACATTTGCCAAGGACTCACCCATCCACAGCTCTGCAGGGTGGCTAATATCTCAGACTTTTTATTTTCCAGGGCTGAGAAGCCTGGAAATGCCTAGCGGGAATAGGGCTTATGGGTCCCTGCAGCACAGAACAGAGCCTGGCATCCTGGAGGATATCATATCACACCAAGGACATAAAGGTTCCCATGCCCAGGGAACAAGGAGCCTGGACACATTGAAGAGGACTTGGATAACACAAAATTAAATTCCTGGACTAAAGGAAGTTTATAGGAACACCAAACCCTAAACTACCTAAATTTAAACCCCAGGATCTCCATTCATGTTTCATACTATCAAAACTTGATTTTGAAATTAAACATCTCCTGTGTTGTCTGTGAGGAACAGACCCACCATCTGTCCTCCCAGCCCTGAGAAAGGAGAATACTTGTGCTTTCTAATTCTCCATCCTTTTCTCTCACTTCTTGCAGTATCTGCAGGCATTCCTGCACATTTCTTATGGGAAAATACATTTACCTCAGTGCTGCCTTCATGGTATTGAGGGCACACAATTTGTCGTTTTATCCAAGCACTTATCTCTCCTGTGTTTGATGTTTATAAGAGCTATTTGCCAACGATTTCCAAGGTGTTTTAATAACAGGTGTTGCTTCCTTTATGTATGCCAGAGTGAAATTGCTTGTATGAAGATCCAGAGATAGGGCAAAAAAGGGGCATACTGGCTATGATAGTCTCTTCTTCTGGATAGATGTTTCCTTCTACCATCCAGAGTGTGACTGGATGTCCAGTTGGGTGGGTCATTTAATGCTGCTGGAGGGAGCAAAGGCTACTCTGTGCAGTCCAAGGACTTTTCATGCAAGGTGACAAGCCCACAGCCCTCATTGTCTTACCCATGCAGAGCTGTTTGGATGCCTTTCAAACCCACAGCTCAGAGAAAACTGGTCTCCAGGGCTTACACGAAAGGTGACATTCAGGGGCATTTTGTAGACATGCAGGTGCCTAGCTCTGACAGACACACTTTCCAGACTCCAAAGGGACAAGGCACACATTTATAACCTCCCTTATAACCTGGAGTGCTTCCATTGATGTTTCTGGATTATTACCTGTGGCTAACCATCTGCTTAAGCTTGAAATTCTTATTAACAACCATATCAGATATCCACACATTCCTCCAGAGCTCTGGTTCAGCCTCACATGGTGCTGGAGGGCATAAAGGAGCACCAGCTACAAAGGGTGTCAGACCCAAGCTGAGAGCAGAGAAGGTGTCCCAGAGTTCCACAAGGTTTTGAGGAAAGGCACTAAATACATCCCATTTCTTTTGCTTGTGGGAAGTAAAAGCAGTGAGTGACATAGGGAGCAACAGAAGAGAATATGAGGAAAGGTGATGGGGAGAGAAAAGGTTTCCCCATTGTCACCACAAAGGCTTTGTGCCTATAGCAGGGATGATGAAATGACTTCTGATGTCAAATAAATCGTGGCCTGATGCACCACCCTATTTTCCTTACAATTACTTGATTACCAGACCACCTTGTGCATTAAAAGCACCTGCCTCAAGGTTGTAGTATTGTGCCTTCAGCAGAAACCAGCAGAAATCATCACCATGCTCAGCATGGTGCCTTTTTTGGTCAAAAAACCATCAGAACCGCAGGCAGCTCAGATGACAATGCTGCCCTCTGTATCCAGGTGGCCACACCCTCAGAAACAGAACAGATGAAAAAAAAAAATGTTTAGAAGAGGTTAGGATTCAATAAATGGAGAGACAAACACTTTGATTTGGGGAATGGCCTGTCCTTTTCCCATCCTGATGACATAGGTTTACTGAACTCAGAGACACAGGACTGCTCAGTCCTTCACCACTTTCTCGTTGGTTGTCTGCTTTTGCTGTGTTTGCTGCTGGCAGAGTGAGTTCTGCACTCAGTCCTCACATCCAGTTGTCATGTCATGATCAGCACTTTGCACAGACACCTGTGCACAGAACATGCCTTTACTGACTGACCTCCATCTCCAGCACTACTTCGCTCTGGGCCTCATCAGATTTCCACCACAGCACTCCTTCCACTGCTTTACTGTTGATTAAGAAAGTAGCTTTAGTTCTACTCATAATTTTTAAGAACTTCGATAATTTTAACAGAGCTTTAAAAAAAAAAACAACCCACATGATTTTTCATTTTATAATTACTGCATCAAAGCTTAAAAAATTATAGATTTGCTACAGTCCATGCTTCAGATGAGGGCTCAATGCCAGTTTTCCACTGGGGACTAAAGATAAAGCAAAGATGAAAGAGTAAATGCAGTCCTGTGTGTTCAATACAGAAGCCAACCATACTGTTTCAAGGCATGTTTCAGACACGGCCACATAACTGATTTAGAAAGGAAAACTCAGCTACAGTTTGAGAGAATTCAGTGCTAACTGGAGCAATGATCGCTCTCTCTCATAACAGAACTTTATCAGAAAAACAAAAACATCCTTAATAATCCTAGCACAAACCAGGCATGGATCCAAAAATATTTTACCTCTGAGTAACTGGGGAAATGAGCTTTTTCCACCGTGCGTTCTACTGCAGTGACTCACCAAGGAACTCAGCCCCCAGTGTAAGGCATCCTTGCACAGTGATCCATCAGGAGCAATGCTCAGCCAAGCATATGGCATCACAATCACAGGCAGCAAGCAAACTGAAGATTTATTTCACTATGGGTATGAAATGCATATTTCATTATGTCCACTATGCAGATGTGCTGGGCATATAACCTCAGAGAGCTTGATTACAACACTAAAGCATGGTGAATGCTGGTTTTCCTTATAGTTCTACCAGGATTGTATCAAACATTCAAAACAAAGCTCTGTTCATGTCAGTTTTTGGTGGTTCGTCCCAAACAACCAGGAGATCCCTTCTATACGGCACATACCTGCATAATCCTGTCTAGGAAAAAAAATCCAGGAAAATATTCACAGGACAAAGATTGGCCCTATCCCATCTTGTGCTGTGAGTGTTCCCTCCCACCCACCATCTCAGGAGAATAAAGCATATTTATTCTCGCTACTGTATTAAGTAAGAGGTGCTGATTGTTTAACAAATCCTATGGTAACGCACACACTTTTAAGCTCAAAAGCCACAGCTTGATGATGGAAAAGAGCTAAGAGGACAAGCAGACCTGCTCTCCTTGCTCCTCTTTGCGACCTGGCTCCCCTCGCCCCGGCCCACTTACTCCTGCCTCCTCTATGGGCATATTCAATTCACTGAACCAGCAGTATCCAATGCTGTGAGGAAAAAAAAAAAAAAAGAATAGTCATCTATTTCCAGCTTTGGAAGCTGTGTTGTCCTGGCAAAGGGTCTGTGAAATATGACAGCCGGCACAAGGAAGGGGGCTGGGCTGCAGGTGAGAAATGCGGGAGCGCGGTGAGGATGCGCTGTCGCTGCTGTACCGCGGAGCCGCTGCCCCGCTCGGGCCCGTGAGCAGGGGAGGCGTCGCTCTCACCGGTCAGCACTGGGCAGAGCCAGATATGCCGAGTCCTCACCTGCAGGCCCGTACGACCCAGATCCCAGTCTGCTTTGTAATGACTCAGGAGCCTGACAAAACGCCTGAATCATTGCCAATTATCTATGTGTGATTTTTGATGTGTTAGAAAGCAGCTCATGGAGACAAGTTGTTCTGACAGTAAGACATACCTTGTTATTACTCAGCTAGGGGAGAAGGCATTTGCTTTTCAGAGGATACTACGTGAAGTCCTTGACGATTCCTGCTTACCAGCCACCATCCTGAGACCTATCTAAACCACACAGAAGTCAGTGTTAAGACCTGCCAGCTCCAGTCACATTGGGACCTTTGGTTTTTTGTCAAAATAAATGCCAACGTAATGCAGGTCTTTACATGCAATATATCCTATATAAAAGGAAGCCGTCAGTGTACCTGTTTACTTGGTGGTGTATATTTTTGCAATGAATGAAAATGCCAAAAATGCCAAACTGAATTTCAAGGACTAGGCTGAAGATGTGCACAGAAGGTATGCAGACTGGGTGTGGGAAGTACCATGTCACTCACTGGTTTGGGGGAAAACAAGACAATGGAAAATGTCCCTCACCTCACATTTGCTCAAGCATTTTTAAATGAATGTGCAAGATCTTTCACATCACAGTTAATTACAGAGATGGAAATGTGTTTCCCCCTATACCAGAGCAAGATAAGCGAGGTAGGAAACCAGAATTGCAATACAATAGTGCCAATTTCTGAACTCAGCTGTAACTATGGCAATCTTCATTCACAGTATTTAACTGAGACTATAGAAAAATAGTGCACCTAGCAAGCTTGAATAAATTACTACATCACTGGCTTACAAACATTTCAAAGACATGAACTTTTACAAGAATAAAACTTTATAAGAAGGTTGTATTTGCAGAAATCATTTGACATTACCTCTGCATTGACTGTTCATGTTGACTACAGGGACTTGTCTTTTCAGAGTAGCCAAGTGTTCAGGGAGATACATTTCAAGAGGACAAGCAAAAAAAAAAAAAAACAAAATTAAGAAAATTAAGTATTAACATAAATTCTAATACAATGTCCTGTTACTGTGCAGTTACTGTTAAAAGATGGCACTGACAGCAACAGTATTTTACTTTTCCTGCTTTATATAGAGTCAAAAGGGGACACTGGGCCAAATTTTTCTCTCCCTTAAATGTGTGTTTTTCCCTCCCACCTTCACTGGCATCAGCAGCCTCAGCTTGCTGCATTGTCCCAGTTCCCAGCTGGAATAAAGGAGTAGTGTGGTACAGAAAACAAAACAAAACAGAAGCAATGGATCAATATAGTACATTTCCTCTCTGCATCCAGCTCCCCTGATGTTCTGGGCTGTTCACTCACCAGCTGCTCCCTAGTATGTGGCACAAGCCTGTTGTTGTTTTTTTCATACAGCATTTTTCTCTACTCTTCTGGTACAGAAAGTGGCTGTAACTGACAAAAGATAAAGCAAAAGGATAAAAAATAATAATTGTCAAACATCAAAACCAAACCTTTCTTAATAGAGGTGTTTGGTTTGAGACAGCCAGTGAACAAGTTTCTGCTTGCTACTTATTGATGTCCAAGAGAAGCCGAAGAATGCTCTGGATGCTGTCGTTGTTTCAGCATTCACTATACCAATGCAGCATGTGGAGAAACTGCACCATATATGTTTGACAAACACTTAAGCTAATCCATAGCCACACAAGTTTGGTTAGTGGTGCTTGGACGCAACAAAGAAGATACTTCTAATTCATAGGGATGGGCACATTTCTGGTGGGACTCATCACTGAATCCCAACCAGGTCAGGGACATCTGGCTTCCCAGTATCACACTACACCTGGTGATTCGGCCTTGGTAGCAAGACCAAACAGGGTTGGCCACAGGAACAAAACAAAAGGTAAAGGTGGCAAGGCACCTGGCAGAATTATGATTGCTGCAGGCAAGCTAAAATCATGAAAACATGATGGTCTGGTGTTCTGAGTGCTGTAAAGATGGCCTTAATGAATGATCCTGGAAAATGGTACAGTGTGGGAAGAGACTCAGTTATGCTATAGTCCCTTTTCACTTACGTATTCTTTGAAACTTTTTTTTTTTTTTTTAAGAAAGACCTGGCAGCAAAACAACATTTTTGAACTTCTTTCCTGACATGATTGGAATGTTTGGGTGGGAGCCTTGCTGCAGTATGTGTTACAGCCTGAACGCTGTGCAGCAAGTGCCATGCCTTTGAGCACAAGCTGAGCATGGGGAGTGCACTTCTTGTGCACATGGGAGCCCTGATATTTCACTGTCTGGAAACAGTTCAGAGTTGTCAGCGAGGCAGATTTGCTAATCAAAACTCCACATGGCTGAAGGACACACACACACTGACCTTTACTACAGCCCTGGGAATGCTGCAGCAGCCTGAAATGACTTTCCAGAGTTGCTTCCACTGCTTGAGTTTTTTGCAAGTACTGGTGGGGATACTGTGCCTCTGAACAAAGCACCTTATTGATATGTACTTTTCAGAGAGAAGAGAGGAATTATCTCTGATTCAACAGGGTTTTCAGACACCCTTTCCAGATTACTACAGTGGTTTCATTCAGTTATGCAGACTTCAAATTAAAAGTTAATGAAAACTAACACACTTCTTATTTCTCCTGAGGCTCATTTGCTCTTCTATTCAGACAGCTGAGAAAAGTAAGTCAGAAGAAAATTCCTCCTTGTCTGACAAAGGGTGCAGGGATTCTGAGAACTGCCTGGCAGCAAATTCCTGCATCAACACCGTTGCTGTAATTTTGAATCAGTTGTGCTCATTTTCCAAGGGTGTTTTATAGCCACCTCCCACATGGCAATGCGTGAGCAAGTAAACTATCATTAGTTCTGATGGGCACCCTTTGTCTTCCCAGGAAATGACTAAATGCTATCCTCAAAAAGCTGACCATTGGAGAGTAGTAGAAATTACAGACTCATGTTTGGCACACAGTGTTGTATTTGCAGCTGTACTGACTGCCTGCCAGGAGCTGTCTGCCTACAGAACATGCTGTCTTCCAGCTGCTCGACCCAAGATAGTCCACGAGGATAAAAGCAGTGTTAGAGAAGTGAACAGACTTTCTGTTTGCAGATTTCTCTTGCTTGGTTTTATAGCTCTTCTCTGGGGAAAGCAAGCTTGTTGCCAGTCTTCACATGATGGCAGATCCAAGAAGTGTTTTCTGGATTAACCTAAGGCACTGCCTTTTGACTCAGGGCAAGGTGACCCTTCATTATTAACATGCAAGAAAAAAACCCCACCCCATGATTCATGTATTTTATCCACTGATACATGCAAATACAAACCAGAATGACTTGAATACAGGAAAAGAACTGGGATTTTTTTTTTTTTGCTAACATCTTTAAACCCTTACATCTTCATAGACCCTGTTCTCCCTTATTCCAACTCTTCAGCTGTTCCTGTTTAATCCTAGCAATCACCTTGAGTCATGATGCTGGGTATAATGCAATAGACTCACATGTACAATTCCTTTATTTAAAATGTTCTTGTTTTTGTGAACAAAGCAAAAAGCAGGCAAACAGCAAGAGCCCACCTGTGCTTACATTCAAGCCCTTTCCAGGAAGCCCTTTGCCCCAGTGTTCTCCTTCCTTTCAGTGTCGTCCCTGAACTCAGTTTACTGTGCCCTTAGCATTTCTATACTTTTTTTTAAAGGTTTTTTTTTCGTCTCCTATATGCACGTATGACTCCACAACTTCTGGCTTAACCACTTTCTATCTGTATCATTTACCAGTACATTGCACTGCAAGCCTGTATGGGGACATGCTGTTACTTAATTTTGTGATATTGGTGCAATATTTGGGGAGGTGGATTGTACTGGTTTGGTTTTCAGTAATCAGTCATTTAACTGTTTCCTTATGCCAAACCAATTTAATGTATTTTTTCTCATTACATAGCTTTTTCTTACTATTTTCAACAAGAGTTGATGTGATCACAAGTTGATTACATTTTGCTACGTGAAATTAGCATTGCACACATGAATTTTTCAAATGGCCAAAATGATACTGGGATAGCTCCACAGGCTGATGGAGAGAACAAAAATCACTCCCAGGGTGTAGTTCTGTATTCCCTCCTGTTCCCCTGGCCCGCTTCAATGCCCTTCCCTGCTTCCAGAGACTGCTGCCTGCCCTGCTCTGCATGCTGAGCAGTTGGTGGAGTTGTGCCCTGAACTGCTCTGTGAAATGATCCAAGTTTAAAAGTGCTTTTGGGAGAGTTCAGAGCACTTTCACTTTAAAGTGTGGCTGGACACGCTCTTGTATGGGTGGTGACTTGGAGGGCCTGGAAGAGGACATGGAAGAGGAAGCAAGAAAGGTCTTTCTACAAATGAGGGTACAGTTGGATGGCTTAAACCAGACAGCAGACAGAGTGAACAGAAATATAGTGATCTGCCCTAGAGACTCCAGAGTTATCTGTTATTGTGCCTTTAACCTGCATGGCATCGGTATGACTGAGCCAAATTACACAAGAGCACAGTGACACATCACAACCCAGTCGTCCACTGAGTAGATCAAAGCACTCAGCGCACTTCGACCATGCATCTTACGTCTTCCATTGGCATCACATGGTAAGGGAGATAATTGCTGGGAGCACTGAAAACAAATGAGCATGAAGACTGTGCCTATGATGACAATATTTGTGAATGCACTTGTTTTCTAGTATTGAAAGTAAATATTTTATTCATTATCTCATGTGAATGCATGATTGTATCAGCAGCACATTTAAAAGAAATAAAAATATAGTGTGCTACAGCAGTTTGCTAAGGAAACTGAAATAATGAGTTAGGTAAATCAGTCCTTGATAACCCAAGCTGTAATTTAAAACGCAAATGCCTTTCTGAGCTCATCTATTCTAAGCTGGATAGAGCCCAGCATGTTTCAGTTTTTAAATAACTCATTCCCATGACCTTTGCAATTCACTACCTTACACAACAGTGCAAAAAAGAGCCTCATACACATGACTCAGGCTGCCTTAGGGTTCCTGAAATTTAAGAAGGCAGCCTACATAACATGATCACAAGCAAAAGGAAAATAAAAGACGGCTTATATAACAACCAGACAAACTGAACAAACCTCTGCAGTTACACAAACCTCTGCAGGCTGCAGAGATGCATCCAAAGTTCAAAGAAGTTTCAAAGAAACAGCCTGATGTGCCTGGTGTTTAGCCCCAGTGTTTAAAGTCAACACTAATAGAATAAATAATCCTTCTTCTTAAAATACTACTCTAAAACACTTAGCTTGCAATCTGGATTTCCTCCAGGGCATTTGAAACACATTGAGTAAAATGATCATGGGGAAGGAGTAAGGTGCCTGGACTGCTCATTTGCAAGCCCAAAAGGTTCGCAGGAAATGTGCGTCCTGAGCTCCTGAGAAGCAGCAGGGTAGCAGTCATCTTGTGCTTACTGAATGTCCTCCCAGTGCTCCTAGGTCTTTATGGAGGTTTCTCAGAGTCACAGCCCATCCATGGGGGAACGTGTGATCTTGCACCACCTCCCTGGCCTCTGCCACAGGGACATTATTGAGCTGTGCAACTGAATATGAGGGTTATTCAGACTTGCTAGCCAAATCCAGCCCTGGGCTGGAATCCAGATTCAAGGAAAGCACCCCAGTGCCAACGCAGGGCAAACTTAGAGCGGGGATCCCTAAACAACATTATAAAAAATTCCCCAAGACAAGAAACACCCCTAAAGCAGCCTTGCTGGAACTGGTCACAGTCAGGCCTTCTCTTTTGATTAAAAGCCTGGCACAGAAGCACAGCTTTGTTCTGCTGAGATGGCCAAGATCTCTCAGAGGGAGTTGGCTGCCTCCAGTTCCTGAATACCATAAACAAAGCTCCAGCTCCACTTGTATGACACAGTGGCCCTCCTTCTGCTTGTTCTTATTTTAGCATGTAACAGCCTAGTGGCTAAAGCTTTTAATGTAAAAGGCTGGTATAATTGTCACCTTCATTCCCCACTGCCTCTTTTCCCAGGTGAGTCCTGTTACTGTCTGGCTGTAGGTCAGCTGAGGCAAGGGCAGTGCCTTACCGTGCAGTGAAGACTGGTCACTCACACAAGAATCCACCACTCCTTGGCTCAGAGGCAGCAAATGAGGCTCTGTAACCTTCTGTTTAGGATACCTGCCTGGAAGAACAGGATACTGGATCTAGTCAGGGAAAGGGAAGAGGTTAGAACAAATACATGTTTGGTTTGTTGTTTAAAAAGATAAATTAAACATACAGTATAAAGCAAATCATAAATATTTATGTAGATGGGGTCACTTGAGAAAATAAGTCTATTTATCAGCCAAGGAAACCAGTAACCCAACTCATCTTTTTTCTACAGAAAAAAATAACAAATGCTTATATTTTTTTTCATCAAATATAAACCCCAAAGGATACAAGGTCTTATTTTCCCAGCATTTAGGTAAGGCTAAACTGAGAAAGCAAATAGGAATGAGAGGTCACTTTGATACTCTGTCTAAACTTCCTTGTTACAAGTGGAAATGTGACCTGATCTAACCCTGCGCCCCAAGACATCTAAGAGATTTGTTCAGAGCCTACTCTTGGTTCTAAATCAAAATTTCTAATTTTATCTTCCATAACTACTTTTCACTTCAAAGTACCCCCTCATGCTAAGACAGTAACACCGGTATTTCTAGTAATTGGCACTGGTTGCTCTTCCTCATTGCTGGAGAAATTATTAGTCCTTAAGATTCACATTTGCATAGAAAGATCTCAAATAAGCCAGCTGTTTCTATAGACCATCCACTGGCTTTCCATTTCTTGACTCCAGTGACCTCAAGTAAAGACAAAAGGCTATATCCAGTTACCAGCCTCTGAGCAATCTTTTATTTGAGGGTATCATATCTGATAAAATGAACCCAGGATATCATTGTTCCAGCAGCATTACGTAAACAGTATTTTTTCTGTTGAAAAGTGTAAGCTATTCTCTGCATGGAAAAATGCAGGCAGATTCCCCTCCCAGTTTTAATCTCCACTATTTCCCCTGAAATCTATTGAATCTTTTGCATGGCAGCCATTATAACTGCAAATGTAGTTACTTTTTAAAATGACTGTAACAAAGAAATATGAAAAATGCACATGATGAACTACAGCTGGAAAAGGGATCAGACCCTTCAGAACTGAGGTAATTGCTGGATCCAACTTCCTGATATCCTGAAACTACTTCCTCAAAGCCAGCCACTGATAATGTCCTAAGTATCGTTCCTGAAGCTGGCCAAGAAATTATTTTGCTACAGAATTTCCTTTACTTCATCAAGTTAGAATGCTCTATTCCCCAAACTGGACACCAGACCCTGATAAACCAATCAAGGTGAAAAGTGCAAACTAGTGCACAACAACTACCAAATGAAAAAAATGCATTTAATTCTCTGCTCATGAGATGAGAATCAACATATAGGATGGTACAAAGAAGTCCTGAAGGGAAAGAAGCAACAGATACAAGCTTAACAAGGAAAATTCTGATTAACTAAAAACTAAAAATCTTAAAAATTAAAGTGATGAAGTACTGGGGCCCAGGCAGACTGGAGCACCTCAGTCCTCAGAGATGTCCAAAACAGGACTGACCAAGTCCCTGAACAACCTGACCTAGCTTTGAAGGTGGCCCTGCTTTCAGCAGGTCTTGTCTGACCTCAATTACTCTCTGAGTCTAGGAAGTTGAATCTGAACTGTTGAATGAGTCAGACCCACTGCTTCATTTTGGAAAGGAATTAAGACTGAAGATACAAAGGGCCTGCAGGGCAGACAAAATAAATTAAACTATCTGTGCATCCCCACTGAAATGGGGTATCTGTGCATACCCACTGAAAGCAATTTGTCTGTGATTCGCCATTGGAATTGCCTTTAGAAAGGGCAGGGGAGAAATGAATCATGTGGCTCGGTGCTGCTGGTTTACTCTAAAGTTGATACTCTTAGACGTTCTTTAAAAATCACCTTTTGCACGGCTCACTGTAAAACTTCGGAAATGTTCACTATACTCAGAAACCCAGCTGTGTTGAGGGAGGACAGATACACCACCCACAGCAAATGCTCCCTGAGAGGGCAGCAGAACACCTGAATGCACAACCAAACTCTCCCTTTGAAGCAGACTGAAGAGCCCAGGCCACCGCTGTTTGCAGGTACTCCATCTGCTTTGAGCTCTACCGACACATTTATTTTTGCCACATAATGCTCCTGATTTCTGCTAAAAATAAATTGCTCTCTGTGGAACAGCATACTCAGACTGCTGTCATTGCTTCTGTAGTGCTCTCAGGAAAGGAAAGAACGCAGTTTAGTCCTGCCCAATCCTTCCTGTTTATTCAGTACCTGGCATGCTTGTCTCCCTTATTTTCTCCCTTGTTAGGCTTTTCTTTCTGCTCTCAAAACTTACATGACTCTTCTGCCTTTTTTTCCCCGCTCCAGATCGGTATGGCAGCATGCCAAGTGGAAGTGTTTGATCTATGCACTCAGTTTTAAGACAGGTTTAATGAGCAGCTGCTCTTTTCAACAAGCACAGGAGAAACACAGCATTTCTGGAACATTGTGTGCAAGGATATCAGAAGAATGTTAAGGAGTCAGGGGATATAAAAACAAGTGAAATATTACCCAGTGCTCCCAAACTAACTTGCAGTAAAAATTAGTCAATAAAAATGAATCCATTTTTATACATTAGGCATAAGAATCTATTTAAACTAGAAGGTTATTACAAACACTTGATTTCAAATGAAAATGGATTTTGATGATTTGTAACAGAGTTTCTCTGGAAATGTATTTTTTTGGAAATGTGTGTTAGGGTAAGTACTGCAGCACTTCAGCTGCAGTGATAATGCATAGCTGCTTGTTGGTTTTGCAGTGCAGAATTAGCCACTACTGGCAACAGGCACAGTAAGACAAGAAATGATGGCTCTTCTTACACTCTGTTGATAATCCTTTCATCCAGGGAAACAGAGAATTGCATACCTTGAAGTAGTTACAAGTAATTGCTTTTCCATCAATCTCTGGTGTAAAATGTTAAATGTGGAACAATATGTTTTTATTCATTAAAACATTTTTTATTCTTTAGAATCAGCAAAATTGGACTGTTGCTCAAAGTGCACAAAAAGGTCTTGGCAGCAGCAAGATGAAGATAAGGAAAACCTAACTTTCCAGTTACATTGCAACATCCAACTTCTGGCAGCACACCAGCAAACTCACAGCTTGAGGAGCAAAATGTCAGCCAAATTTTAGCATTTTGTCTTTAATTTGTGGGATTTACATGTGGCTGCTAAGGCCAAAATCTTTTCTCACTCAGTGTTTTAAAATTCAAATTTTTTGTAAAGTTCAGCGATATCAACAGGATACTGTGAGACAGGGAGCTACAACTTCCAAGACCAGCTCTAAAAGTAGCTCCTCTCCTGGCCTTAAATCAGGAATAAAGGGATAATTAAATAAATAAACAAGGAGTTGTACCACTAACGTTTCAATTTCACAGCAAATTATGGAGAATTGAACTAATGGGCACAAGATGTTCTGAAGACCAAAAGTGCTAAATGCTAACTATTTTGTGGAATTTTTTCTCTAGGTAGGCAACTCTGGACAGCAACATTCTCTGTGGAAGTCATACATGAAGCCACTCTACAAACTCCTTACTTAGAGGAATATGAGCTGATCAGTGGTGACTGCATCCCAGTCCATTTCTGTGTATCTACTCATACAACCATCACTCAAATTCACCCAGGCAGAGGTCTGTCCTCCCACAGCTTTCTTGCTTCTGACAGGGTGAGAAGGTGCCGTGATAGTACCCCTTTACATAGTCTATAAGAAATTTTCTAAATTTTGGGGCTTTACAATCATTCTTGCTGCAAATAGAAAATTATGTAAATGGTTGTTGATTCAGCACATTTTGGAAATCTATTTTTAACCATGTGCTACCGTTAAAAAGGCATGCAAATAACTTGTTTTCAATGCTGTTTAATGAAGTTTTTAATGTACAGTGGTGTCTGTCAGATGCCTTTTTTTTTTTACTTCTAAAATAAGCCTCAAAGAGAAGATGATGTTTTACCATTCTGGATAAACAAATAAATGTCTCGAAAGTCACCCAGAACACCAATAAATGAAAATTTTAATACTCTGTGTTTTCAACTCCTACCATGAAAGACTTGCATTTCTAAGGATGGCATCATTTTATCTTTCTAGCTGGTTTTCACACAGAGGGTCACAGGGCAGTACTTTCCACACTCTTAATTTCAAGTAGAGCTCTTGAGTCTTCTGGGCACTATGTGCAGATTTTCCTTTGTTTCTTCTCCTGGTTTTGGTACACAGCTGTACACATCCTACCAACTGGGTAAAGACATAAGTATAGTCAAAATCTATGTTTTGTTACAGCTGCTGAGGGAATGCTAATTGCAACACCCCGAGGCTTGCTAACATCTGCTGCCAACAACACACAGCAAAGTGGGCATCCCGGACATAGTGAAAAATAGTAAGGCGTGAGAGCACAGGCATCTATAAACAGAGAGATGATCAAAGAAATCAAAATATTGTCGAATTTATATACTTTCCATATTCAGAAATGTACATGACGAGCAAGTCTGGATAAGAGTATCTCAGAAGCACGTACAAAATTGAGTGTTGCCGTAGAGATGTGGAACAGGGACAGGACAGTAACTAAGAGAGGGGAGAGAAATGAGGCTACTGCTGCTGCCGCGCCGGCAGGAACGACAGGCAGCTGCTGCCCTTCTAGGGAAGGGCTGCTCCTCCTTCGCAGCTACTGCCCTCAGACTGCTCATTGCTGGCACTGCCGGCAGCGGGGTGGCGATGTCGGGGCAGAGAGGTCCCTGGTCTTTGGCACTTCATAGCAGCTTGCTATGCCTGGAGGGATTCTGGAGAATCCCCGGGGCAAATTAATAAAAAAAAAAAACCGGGAATCTCCACGGGGCAAATTAATAAAAAAAAATTAATAAAAAAAATTAATAAAAAAAACCCCCAAACCCCGACGTTTCAGTACAAGCTTCAGTGGTCTCTTGCGGAGTTAACATGCTTTGTGACTGTTCAAGTCAACTCGAACATTTCAAGGGGGGAAAAAAACACCAGAGCACCATTCTTTAAAAGGAATTCAGAGTAAATGCCAATACGCCCTACAAAATTTAGACATTTTCCCATATTCGGTCTCCGTAACAGTCAGCAGTTTTGTGACTCTGACTCCTGACCGAAGGAATGTGGGGGGCTTTTTCAGGGCAGAAAGGTCCCCGGCTTAGGGAACAGACTTTAGCGGTCCCTTGTGGAGTTAACGTGCTTCGTACCTGTTAAAGACCCTTCACGAGCATTTCAGAGGAAAACCCCCACGGCCCCGTTTCCCACTCGGAAAACCGCACCGGGGGCCTCTCCCTCTCCTCACGCACACCTCGGGGGATGGGGCGGGCACACCGCGCGCCGCCGCCGCCTTCGCGCGTTCGCGCCTTCCTGCCCCTGCGCGGTGCGCGCGCACGCAACGCCCCCTCCTCCTCCCGCCCCCCGCGCTCTCCCTCGGCCTCCGCGTCACGTGCCCGCCTTGCCCTCCTCGGCAGCCAATAGGCGGCGCGCCGCGCGCTGCAGGGCCCTTTATAAGGCGCGGCGGCCGCGGGCGTGAGGCGGTGGCTGTCGGGGGTTTGGGAGCAGTGGTTGCGTTCGGGGCGGCGCGGTCCTTCCACCCGCTTCTCTTCTTGCGCCGCACGGTCCTTCTACCCGTCTCCCTGAGCCGCCCGGGAAAGGCCCAGGTCTGTGCCCGGGACGGGCGGAGGGAGGAGGAGGTGGTCGTGCCGGAGGCGGGCGGGCAGCTGGGGAGGGGCGGCCATGTCGGGGCCGCGCAGTGCCTGAGCGGGTAGCGGTGTCCGCCCGGCGGCGCGCAGCGCGGGCGGGCCCTGCCCCTCGCCCTGCCGGAAGGGAGAGCGGGGCCGGCTCGGTGCCCGGGCGGGCGGCGGGTGCGGGCGGTCCCTGCGGAGCTGGCTCGGTCCCATCGCCGGGCGAGCGGCAGTGGCGGCGCCGTGCGCCCGCAGAACGGCTGTGTGTGCGTGTCTCCTCCTGTCTGCCGTCCCACCTCCGTGCCGGAGCTCTACGTCTTCTCTAACAAACTCTCTGCCTTGCTTCTCCCCCCGCCCCCCGGGCTTCTGCTTTGTGGATGTTGGCGGCTTCATGTTGTGACAGGAGAATGTGTGTATGTCCTGGGCCCAGGCGGATCGGTATGTATCTCCCTTCGTGGAGCGACGGGTTCGGGGGTCGGATGGGACCCGGGAAGGGGCTGCTAGGCTGGGCTGTGTCTGAGGGCCGAAGCCGAAGGGAAGGATTAACGGTGCTGCTTGTGTTGAATGCTTATTGTTCGTCCTCCCCCACCTCCCCGTCCTCTCCAGCTGGCTCATTCAGGTTTGTCAGGTGTAGGAAAGGCACCCGAGTAAGTGTTTTTACCCGAAGCCATGGCGCAGTGTTTTGGAGGAACCTGTCTGTGCAGTGTCAACTAGCCCTTATAGAATGGCTATAACGAGCCTTTATTAAAGAAAAGTGGAACACTTTTCTATTTTTTTAGTGTAGTACTACAAAACCCCTTAGTTGACCATCTGACTCATTATTGGTCATAATATGTTTACAGTTTGAAAAATAACACTTGTACCCTGCTCTGGGCTTGGGGAGGTGTTTACACTGGATTGATTCTACTATCTTAATGAATCTTGCTTGAACTGTAAAATTTCTACTTCTTTTTCTTCTCTGCCATCTTTTGATCAGCCATAATGATCTTGGGATCTTAATTATTTAAAGGCTAGCTGAAGTGTCTGGTTATATTTGGGGCATCTGTGTTGTGGGGGTGAATGGGGGAGACTAACTTCCATTCAGGTTTGGACACTTGGAATTATGCATTTACTTAATCAACTTGGAATTATTGAATCTGGTATGTGAAACAGACTGATCTCTTAAACTGACACAGATCTACTGTAAATGATAAGAGCCAGGGAAAATGGGAGGCCAACTTTTTACTACTTTCTCTTGGATTTCATGTAACATTTGATAAACTAATGATTAAAAATCAGCAAAATATTCTCTGCTGGCACTGCAGAACTGTTACAGCAGCAATACATTTGTATTTTTGCTACATCATGGACCAACAAAACTGTCAGAACAGTTGAGGCACCACTGTGGGTCAGCACTGAACACAAATGCTGAGCAGTCAGGAGAACTTGATCAGTGGGAGTCTAATGGGAGACCAGTACTGAAACTGAGGTGCTGCTGTAGGCCAGGCACATCCATAGAACCTTAAGGTTACTGTTCTGTAAGCAAAATTGTTGCTTTTCAATGTCACGTGAAGAAATATGCATAACTGTTACCAAAATAGCTCCCATATAATTAGAAGGCAATGAATAGAATTTAAAATCTATATTTAGAGTTGCAGTCTATTGCTGTCATGCTGTGTGTGTGTGTGTGAAGCCTGGACTGGAGAAGCAAATGGCTAACATAAATTCAGTATGCATCTGGAAGCTTGAGCCAATTCACTGCTGCTGGGTGTCTGGACTACAGCCCAAGCTCTTCCTGGTACCTGCACAGCAGAAAACTTCAGTCTTCACAGCTGTCAGTGGGAGATTCGGGAGAGTCTTTGTCAACATACAACAGTCACTCACTAATACTGGGAAGTCAGTGGAGTGATAGCAACACAAATTCTGCTCTGCTTTCAGCACTTACATGTCATGTAACAGAGAAATGGGCTCCAATCTGGTTTACTTAAAAAGAACAAAGAAGCTTGGAGGGAAGAATGTGACTTGCTGCCCTTTTTTGAAACAGAGAGAATGGGGTAAAGCTTCATATGTTTCCAGACACTTCTTAGCTGGTCCAGGTGATCAGAATCCTATGGCTGAAGCTATGGAAAGCTTATGGAATGGGGTGATTGCAAAATGCAATTTCTCCTGTGTTGTATGATCCTTTAGGCTGAGTATTTGGGCTTGCTGCCTATTTTAGTGGGGTTGAGTCTCATCTGAAATACTGGTATGCCTGCTTGGCTGAAAAATCCATTTAGTAGCTGAAGCACCTTGCATAACACAGCAATATCCATTTCTTCAGTAAAACAATATGACATTTAGTAGTCCTGATAGATTAGTACTTATGATTGCAGTAAGCCTTCTAATGGTCTTTTCTGAGAAAAAGCTTTTATGATGAAACTTGATCATAAAAGCGAAAATTGAATTTGCCTTAAATGTGTGTACTTCACACAAGGCACAGTTCAACTCCATTCCACTCTGGAATTGTTTCTCAAGTATTACATTGTGAAAGACTTCCTGATAATGAGGCATAGTGAATAAGGCTTTTGAGAGGCACTCTCACTGACGTTGTGATTTGGTATGTAAATGGGGACAAGAAAGAGTACGCTAGCATACTCTTTCTTCAGGGAAGTGAAAAGTAAGGAAAGCTTTTAGATGTGGCAAGTAGCAGTAGAATATTTTTTCAGATACTAGTGGTTTATCTTAACACTGAATTAGAGTATTGTGCAAGCCTGTGTTCTAGACACGGAAGCAAATAATTTGCATACAGTCCTTCAATTGAGTAGCTTTTTAAAGTGCTTTGTAATCTTAAAATTTACTGGGATGGAGTAGCTGTTGGAAATATATATTATTTCCTTTCTACCTCTTGTACTTATATCTTAAGCTAGAAAGTTGCTGCATAGATTGCTGTGGCTATTTAGTATATGTCACACAAGTTTGAAGTTTTACATGTGAAAGGGGGGAGAAGAAACAAAACCTGCTACTGGCTTCTGATTGTGTAAAGAATATCCATTCTCTATCACCTACTGCTTGCTTCTGTTGTCTAAACAGTCTTCACTGTATGTCATCTCAGAGTTGTTTCTTGAGTCCTCCTGTTAGATGCTTTCTCTTCTTCTGCCTTATAGAAAGAGTTTTCTTCCTTGCGTGCCATGTTTGTCTCTGTCAGCTGTGAAATCACCAGGAAAGCAAATAGCTGTAAAAGTCCTGTGGCAATTATGTTGAGTGCTCCATGCTAACCATTGTGCTAAGTTGTTTGAAGCTTCATTGACTGTCTGGGTGATGCTTTCACTTCATGCCTGCTATCTGAGTGGGTATAAGAGCCAAAATACCTGTGCTGAGGTATGGTATAGATTTTTGGTTACAGCCCAATGTAGTGTCTATAAACAAGCACCTTGTAATGCCTTTCTTTTGTCAAGTCCTTTGAAGCTATGAACTCTATATAATAAGCAACTCGGTTAGGAGCTGTAAACATCTTAACAGAATTCTGGGGAAAAAAAATCTGTTAGCTGTCCCGCTAAGCATAGTTGTTCTCTTGTCTTTCAGCAATTCCAGTCCGAAGCTCCAGGCTGCCATTGTTGTCTGATGCCATGCCAGCACCAGCTCATCTGTTCCCATTGATTCGTAACTGTGAGATTAGCAGGATAGGCAGTACTGCGTGTTACTGCCACCATAGACATCTGTGTTGTTTGTCATCTCATTTTGCTCACAGTCACTTCAGATATGCACCGCAGAAGAAATTTGCGGCACTTTATAGGCCAAAGGAGCACTTTAATCACTTTATTCACACAAGGGATTATGCTTCTACACCACAGAGGTTTTACCTCACCCCTCCACAAGTCAACAGCATTCTGAAGGCAAATGAATACAGTTTCAAAGTCCCAGAATTTGATGGTAAAAATGTAAGTTCTGTTCTTGGCTTCGATAGCAACCAGTTGCCTGCTAATGCTCCGATAGAGGACCGGAGAAGTGCTGCCACTTGTTTACAGACAAGAGGGATGCTTCTGGGTGTGTTTGATGGCCACGCAGGCTGTGCTTGTGCTCAAGCTGTCAGTGAAAGACTATTTTACTACATTGCTGTCTCTTTGTTACCTCATGAGACTTTACTTGAAATAGAAAATGCTGTGGAGAGTGGCAGAGCTCTCTTGCCCATTTTACAGTGGCACAAGCATCCCAATGATTATTTTAGCAAAGAGGCTTCCAAGCTTTACTTCAACAGTCTAAGAACTTACTGGCAGGAGCTGATTGATCTCAACAGTGGAGAGACTACTGATGTGAGAGAAGCTTTAATTAATGCCTTCAAGAGGCTTGATAATGATATTTCTTTGGAAGCTCAAGTAGGAGATCCTAATTCTTTTCTCAACTACCTGGTACTGCGAGTAGCATTTTCTGGTGCAACTGCCTGTGTAGCTCATGTGGATGGTGTTGACTTGCACATTGCAAACACAGGTGACAGTAGGGCAATGCTTGGCGTTCAGGAAGAAGATGGATCTTGGTCTGCAGTTAATTTGTCCTATGACCACAATGCACAAAATGAACATGAAGTGGAACGTGTGAAAATGGAGCATCCAAAGTCTGAAGAGAAGAGTCTTGTGAAACAAGATCGTCTCTTGGGTCTCCTGATGCCTTTCAGAGCTTTTGGTGACGTAAAGTTTAAATGGAGTATTGAACTGCAAAAGAGAGTAATAGAATCAGGCCCAGATCAGCTGAATGACAATGAATATACAAAGTTTATTCCTCCAAACTATTACACTCCCCCATACCTCACAGCTGAACCAGAAGTCATACATCACAAATTACGGCCACAGGATAAGTTCCTGGTTTTGGCCACAGATGGGCTGTGGGAGACAATGCACAGGCAAGATGTAGCTAGAATTGTAGGGGAGTACCTCACTGGTGTTCACCACCAGCAGCCAATAGCTGTTGGTGGCTATAAGGTAACTTTGGGACAGATGCATGGTCTCTTAACAGAAAGGAGAGCAAGAATCTCTTCAGTATTCGAAGATCAGAATGCAGCAACTCACCTGATACGTCATGCAGTGGGTAACAATGAGTTTGGAACAGTGGATCATGAGCGACTGTCCAAGATGCTTAGTCTTCCTGAAGAGCTGGCTCGAATGTATAGAGATGACATTACAATTATTGTGGTGCAGTTCAATTCACATGTTATAGGTGCATATCAAAATGAGGAATTGTGAATTTAATGCAGTGAACTAGTTACCAAAGTTGTAACAAGGGCCAGTATGAGCAGCAAATTTAAAAAAATCCACCCAAAAATAAAATACAAAAAAGCCTTTGGCAAACAATTGTTTGTTTGCTAGATTCAGCATATCTATTGTTCCTGCCTTTCCCCAGAGCTCTAAATACATGGGAAGTGCTATTGACCTAATACAAAACTTGACGTGTGTCATAGCTTGGGAAAAGAGGTTTTTGTAACAGCTTTGCACTATTGATTTCATGAATGCTGCTAAAACAATGTCTTGAATTTGGCAAATTTGGTTGAGGGAGGAAGTAGGATAAAGAATTAACTATCAAATATCTGGCTGTTCAAGAAACAGCTTGCTTATAAAATATCTGCAAATATATACACTTAAGTAAAAAGTATTGTTGAATTTTTTACAGGGCTAATTCTTGCAATGGTTATCTGTGAATATATTGTCTATTGTTTCTTCTAAGCAGAAGGTCACTTTAACCATGTAAGTCTTCAGTGTAGCAAAGTTGTCTCACTTTCATATGGACAATGTCATCCACGCAAGGATATTTGTCTAAGTGTTCACTTTCAATGCAGGTCTAAGCCATAATCAATACCTGAGATTATGATACAGCTTAATCATATCTTATGCACGGTAACTTCTAAATTTCTTGTGCATTAATACTTGGCTGTGGGTTTCTGCACAACTTGTAGGGCAATAACATTACAACATGCAGCAAGATACCAGATAACTTCGTGGAGGACTTCAGTTTTCAGTATAAAGAAACTTTCAGAATTTTCAAAAAGTCAGTATTGTTGGTTGAGGCTGTGTTTGCTTACCTAAAGGTTATGTCCTTCATGGACTCCACCCCTCTCTGGCGTTGCTTATCTAGTAAATAATTTTTCACCTGAAAAGACCAGGAAATCATTGCTAACCTCTTTGTAGCTTTATAACTTGCACTCATTTTCACTTTGGATATTTCAAAAGGTTGTATTGTTTGTCCTTCACTTGAACTCATATGTGTAAGTTGGGTTGAAAACTACAAATTACAAAAAATTGAAGTATGGCTTGTAAATAGCGTTTTAATTGGGAAACTCACTGGCATGCATGTGTATGTTCAGTGGCTATTTCTAGCAACTTCTTTTAGCTGTGTGTTTCTGGGCAGCTGGTATATGCATGCTTTTACAGTCCAGAATGCTATCCCAGAGCCATCTCTGAAATGGGTCTCTCTGGCTTGGAATGGTTGAATTTGAGCTTAAAAGATTGGCTATACTTGTGTGCCAAAATTGTTGGGCTTGTAATAGTAAAAGTAGAGACTGACAACTACTTGGTCATCATTGCACCTATTTTAGGTATGTTACATTGTATACAGATTTATTTTAACCTACCCCTAGGTTAAAAACTGAAATGCCCGCTGAAATACTAGTCCTTGATGACACAGAGAACACATTTACCTTTTTTCCTGGGTACTAGAGGACAATGAAGGTCAGCTTGTTTCACTTTACCAAGGTGTTTCAGTTAAAATACTTCCCTAGCCCTCATTATAGCTAGCTAAATCAACACTTTACTCAATTAACTGAAATATACTAGGTTTCTAAAGTGGCATTTTCTACTAAGTGTGTCTTGCCAATTAATGCTGCTGTTACATAGGCTGCACTTAGTTTGAACAATGAACCTGTCCTATAGTAAACATTGGCTTCTCAAACTCACAAATGCTATGTGTACTCAGTGGCCTGCAGCTTTAGTGTGTCTCTACCTAACCTTTATCAGCTTCAATACTGCTGTAAGGTTAATGATACCTAAGTTCACATTCAAGATGTGCACAACCCTTCTTTATTTGAAGGGAAAAGGGGAGCTCTAAAATGCTTAGACAAGTACTGGCTGTTGACATTGCTTCTGTATGTTGTGTTTTGGTGACTGTGTCATTAACTAGGTCAACAGACTATGTTCTATCATTCAAATGCAGTATGTATCTCCGCTGTTGCAGTATTTAACTTTCTTACTTTTTTTTTTTACTGTTAAAGCTCTATTAACATGCATTGATGTATTTAACCTATGGTTGTTGATACAGATTTGGTACAAGTCATAGCTAGAAGAAATGCACATTGGTCCCACGGATACAACTTTATTGAGGAAAAGCTGCTTTTTGTAGTAAAGATACTTAAGTATGGGGTCAGACAATATTTATATATTGCTTGGAGACTTGCTCAGTATGTATGCAGTGAACAGAAGCAGCATAACTGCCTGCTGAACAGGTGATGTGAACAAACATCTTTTAACAGATTCCAATAAAATGATCAATTATGCAGAAATCCACGTGTATTGAGTTGATGTAGAATGTGATATCTGTTCTGCTGGGACTTTGTTCTTTTGTGTGTCCCCTGTTATGAATATATCAGATGGCCAATGAAAGTGAAGTATAAATGGAAACAAACTGAGAATTGAACTTCAGAGCTTTTCAATGCCACTGTGAGGCTCAATGCCACCCTGCATCAGGCATGAGGGTGCTGCCTCCCCCAGGCAGCAATGCTCAGATGCTTCCATCAATATCGCTGCATGTCTCAGTTCCCAGCACCTCATGAGTACCTTCAGGGCCAGTGCTTCTGAGGAAGCAGCATCATTTCAGACCTTAAAGCTGCGTACTGTACTTTGTAAAGAGCAGTACAGCATTTCATAAACAGTCTAAAATATGTGCAGGTTAAATTGGGATAAGAACAAGCTGATGGTGAGCTAAACAGACGCAGCTCTTGTGCCACAGGCTGAGGACACATTTGCCTTGTCTTCTGCAGTGTTGCGTTGCAGAAAGTATGGTAATTGTGTATGTGAGGGGATGCTGGGATTACTTTTTCAAATAAGGATTTCACAGCTGCAAATGTGGTTCAACGAGGGAGGATGGCTGAAACTTGACAGTAAGCACAAGCTTCACCTTAATCTTTAAAACTGTTCTAGATGAGTGTGTCAGTTTAACAGTAATACTAGGTAAGAGAGGAGTGGGACATCTGTTACCTGTACTTTCAGCTTAAGGCTCTGTTAACTCTGTTCCCGTGTGTTCAGTGGTATGTGTATTGTATTTGCCTTTGGCAGTATTTTACAACTACTCTTGTGGTAACTTCTATATTCTCAGTTTACTAAGGTTGGAGAAGACCTCTAAGATCATTGAGTCCAACTGTTAACCTAACATGGCCAGGTCCACCATTCAACCATGTCCCAAAGCACCACATCTACATGGGCTTTTTTTAATACTTCCATGAGTGGTGATTCCACTACTTTCTTGGGCAGCCTGTCTCAATGCCTGGCCACCCATCAATAAATTTTTTCTAGTATCCACTCTAAACCTCCTCTGGTGCAACTTAAGGCAGTTTCCTCTTGCAGTATCATTTTTTACATGGGAGAAAAGTCTGACCCTCACCTGTCTATAGCCTCCTTTCAGGTGGTTGTAGAGGGCAATAAGGTCTCCCTTAAGCCTCCTTTCCACTAAACACTAGCTCCCACAGCTGCTTCTCCTAAGACTTCTGCTCTGATGTTCATTTGTCCTCTATGTGTATGACTTTGAGTACAGAACTTAAATATTCTCACTTTCCACTCATTTCCTCATTGCAGGGCAGAGTTTTGCATATAGCAGACTTGTAAAACGTGACCTACACCAAGGAGCATAGTCTCAACACGAGGTACTGTTTGTAGTTAGATTCTTGAACATGAGTCCCTGTACTTAGAACAATTCTGGAACGAGAGGATGTTTTGTAACTATTTCTGATAAGTGCTCTGCAGAATGGCTAAGATGCTCTGTTCTTCCTCAGTGGGGAGTCTATTTGTGATGAGATTACCTGGCATAGAACTAGAAATTATCCCTCTAGGTATCTATGGTGACCTAAGCTCCCTGTTGCAATCTTATCTGGTCTCATAACAAAAAAAAAGTTTGCTGCCTGATTTGCACCAGAGGCCCTTGTGGCATAGGCTGCTGAACACTGTCTGAGTGCTGCTGCACAGCAGTCCAAGAACAGTGCTAGCACAAGGCATTTTGGGAGACCAGTGGAGTTGGCATCTTTTAGTGGATATGCTTGATCCTGTGTGAGAAACCTGTGCAGCTCCTGATTGTTTTTCAGTATTGTATAAGTAGAAACAAAATCTGTGGAGTTGGAATACTTTGAGGAAACACATAAGTTCACTTTACTTTTACCCTATTGTAAACAGTTAGATAATAAACATTATTTATGACTAATTTTTGGTGTTTAAGCTGCTGTCTTGTAAAAAACAAAACTTGAAACTAGTTGCTGAGTTGCTTTTACTAGGTGAAGTAGCTTCTTAGTAGAGGGTAAAATAATAACAGAGCAAATCTTGTAATTAATCTTTTAAATGGTCGAACTAATTTGAACTTTTGTCCTGTTTGGCATCCCATCTATCTGAATGGTGACAAACTACCCATGTCAGTTGTACAAAGAGTGTTGTTTCTTATTGAAGCTTAGGTAGGGCTGTATTCAAAAGCTTCCTTGACAGGTTTCCGTATTAATTGTTCACACCACTAATGTGGTGGTGGCGGCAAGTCCAGGGTTGTGTTGCAATGCAATAGATAGGCCTATTGTTACAATCCTGGTTACACCTTCTGTTTTATTTGCTGCTCCTGAGTATTACTAATAAATTTCTGGGTAGAAGGAAAGGGTAACTCGAATTTCATAACTGGATCACAAATGAAGTATAAGTTGGCCGGGGCATTGGTGGCAAAAACAAAGGCAATCTGAGATGCATAAATGGTCTGTTCTTACCTGTTCTGCAAGGTCTGAGGGTAAAAAAACGCCAAACAACTTATCTCATGTATTGATCAATGTGCAAGTCTTCTGAAACGGCATTTCTTGCAAATGACCCACCTAATCAGTCATGAAGCTTTCCAGGATTACATAAAACAGCATAAGAAAATACAGGCACCATTCAGTATATACCATGATAATCAAGTACTTTATTTTGTTTGTGGCAATTAAGAGGAAATTAGATTTTTTTTTTTTTTTTTTAGAACTTAACAAATAAAAGGAGTAGACTAAAAGTTCTCTACCTCAAAAAATCAGGGTGACCCAGTACAAGACTATTTTAGGATTGTTCTCCCTATATCATCTCTTTCTGTGTTGAAGGGAAAAAAACGTGAACTGCGAAGTATGTCTCTGTTCCTATGGTTCCTAGTCTGGATAAGTAAGTAATCAGTCTTATGGATTTCAGGGGATGTTTTACACAGCAGACTGTTCACTCTCCTCATGGCCAATCTTTCTCTGAACACAAAAATTATGCTTGCTTTATAGACTTTCTATTAGATTTCCTAGATAGAAAATCCTATTTAATAAAACTTGTGAATGCCAAACTATTTTTATAGCATTATGAACAAACTGGTCAGTTCTAATATCCAATGTGTACTAAGGTAGCCTTTAATGTATTGCCTCACATCTTAATTGCAAAAACAATCCAGTTAGGGCTGTCTAATTGGACATCATGTCATGTCACATGATGCTGAAAGACAGGGAGAATGCCTAATAAATAGGGAGATCATTGATGTTAGCAGGAAAGCACCCATGAGCTGACACACAGCCATGCATTAAGCATAGTTTCATTCAAAAGCTCTGTATATTAATGAAATGAGTCTGTGAAAATTGCTATAAGCCTTTAGTCATTAATTCCGTAGTCTTTCCTGTTGCTCATCTCTAGTACTACTTTGCCCACTGTGGTGGTGCAACAGCTGGGCTAATAACGAGAATACCATTTTCCAGGATTTTGTGGATTTTATGCAAGGTGATTTAAATGGCTAATAGTAACTCATTAGTGTTCCCAGGTTTAGGCAGCTGGGAGAGGAATGAATGTTGCTTCCCTGGGAGCAGCTTCTTCTAGAGGGGGAAAAAGTAAATCTTTCTCTTAACAAAACCTGAGTGCTGTACAGAAGACCCAGCCATAGCACAGTAGTGTTTGATAGGGATTTTTTACTCTTGCTAAGAAGCGAAGTGTATTCATTTGTACAGCATGCTACATGAGTGCAGCTACCTCCCTGCTACTCTGGAAGTAGCTCAAATGTCCCTGCAAAACTTGGTGTTTTCCTGTGTATGTATAAGCACTGTTGCTTATGGGCAGATCCCTTACCAGCTTTTTCTTAAGACACTTGGGTGCTTCTGTGTGTGTGCTGCATCCTGAGTGCTGAAGCGCCTGTTACAGGCGGTGGAGTCCAGCTGTCCATGCATTCAGTGCATGCTGTGGAGTCTCAGCTGTTCAGCCCATTCCACACCTACATTCAACTCCACTGAGCACAACAGAAATTTAGTCACCTTGTCCACACATAGGTAGCTCCACTTAGGTGTTTTCTGGAGACAAATCTTAAACATTTTTTCCAGGGTCTTCAGGTACAGTAGTCCTGAAGTTTTTGCATCTGCCACTTTTGCATAATTACTTTGGGTTTTTTATTGTCTTGTACCTAATGTACCTGTAATTAACCCTATTCTAAGGGCTTGTTCTTGCTCTTTGGTTCTTAAGGTATGTGGAAGTGCATCTCAAATGCCAGTGTTATCTTTTGTGTTGACCTAGGCAGATGGCGTGTAGGATGTCACTGCTGTGCGCTGTGACGTGTTGCTGTTACACCAAGGACTGCCTTTGTCTGCCCTGTTCAAAGCCCTGCCAGTGTTAACAGTTAAGCAAGCAGCATACGGTTCCCTTGGCATAACCTCTGAAGCCTGCACTTGGAATAGCGTTCAGCATTCCTTCTTGCCTAAGTAGGAATCTGTAAAGCTCCCAACACAGCTGATCAGAGGAATCTATGTTCTTCTATTTATTCTTTTACAAAGCTCAATCCTAAGAACAGCTCTACAGAAAGGATTATCCAGGCCTTTACGTAGCCCCCCTTTACATGAAAAAGAATTAAAATATCCTAAACTGAAGAGACAATGTCTTTTTACCAAAATAGTCTAGCTTGTAAAAGGCTGAAATATTAATAATTAAGGAAAAACAGAGCCTGAACTTACAGTTGATAGTACAGAAGGCAGAAGAGTCTTCTAGCGGGTGGCTTGGCAGCACTGTAGTGTGGCAATGCAAGGCAGTCCTGTGTCTGTCTTCTGAGGCTGATCTAGAAACGAGCAATAAAGTACCATTCACTGCTTAGCAAACACTGACAAAAAAAGTCTGAGAAGCTGTCTAGCTCAATGTCAGACAGATAAGCATAAAAAATGTGTAGATTTTTGACAGACACTTTGTCTTTCTAGTATTTGGGGCTTTTTTATGTTTGGACCGTATTTATGTAACTTCATGCCAAATTGTGCTCAAACAGGTGAAAAGAATCTATATTCTATAGAATCAATGTGTAAGACACACTTCTTGCAGCTGAGGAATGAGGAGCTGACTACTCCTGCTACTTTGTGAAGAATATGTAAGGAACTGTTGTGAAAATCCAACTGGCAGAAAAATGCAGTGAGGAGAGGAGGTCATACAAGATTAGGGCCCAAAAATAACATAGGCTCTCCAGGTTGGTAGATGGCAAGCATTCAAGCTGGATTTAAGTACTGCATTTTAAAACCACTGTATCATACAAAATTTTGGGGATTAAAATTGCCTGAGTTATGACAAGGGTTCAAACAGTTGAAATATATCATGACTAAATTGATAAAAGACAATTCTGATGTCTGCTGTATTTGCTAACCTGTATTAAAATGGAAGTATTGGAGTGTTATGAGTCTTACTTCTCAATGCTGCAGCTTAAAGGGGCATTTGAAATGTATCACAGCAGTGATACTAAAAGCTCAGTTCTGAAGTCAGAGAATCATAGAAGTCCCTTTGATATGAGATCAAGTGTTCCCAGGGTATGCACAGGAGGAGGGCTTGGAAACTCCCACTTGCTGCAGCAACTAACTCTTAAAAAAAACCCCAAAATACCACAAGATCTGTCTAGCTAAAGAAGAGACATAAAAAGCCCATCATAAGCTGTGAAGCGGTGACCAGAAAGGCAATAGGAAGTTAGGAGACAGATTCAGAAAAGCAACAGAATGTGGATTATTTCAACAGTACACAGAAATACAAAAGTGTGAATCTAAATTCAGGATAAAGTAGGAAAATGTAAGGGAGAAAAAACCTGTCATAATGTGTCTTTAAAGCTGAAATTGCACACATGAAAGAAAACTTAGGTGTGTGTCATAAAACAAATGCAGAAGGCAGCACAGTAAGCCAGAATGATGTCAGAGATGGCTATGAAGAGAAAGGTCTTGCAGCAGTTATGGTTTGTGACATGGTCCTGCAAAAAAAAAAAAAAAAAAACAAATGGGAGATCAAGAGATCAGAAGTGACTGAATGTCTAAGCTGAAGACCAAAAAAACCCAAAACAACAAAAGCTGAACAAAGTACAGCTGCTGTTGTTTTGATTTTTAAATGAAGTTTACTTTACCATTTCTGTGCAAATATGAAAACAGAGACACAAGTCATCAAAACAAATGTATGTGTGCAGTGCACATTACAAAACAGTACTTTCCTGATTTTTACATTGCAATGTCACCTCAGTACAGAAGACAGAAAGAAAGCTGTGAGTGAGGATGAAAGAAAAAAGATCAGAAAAAACTAAGAGGAAAGAAAATCAGAGCTGAGGAGAACTTGTCACTTATTTTCTTTTTCTGTCAGTCTTCTAATTTGAATGATGCCTGTGTGGTTTTTTTCAGAGGTTTGTGAGCCCTCGGGCTATGCTTGTAGACCGTAAAAAGTTAAGTTTGGCTTAGAATGTAGTTAAAAGCAACTACATGCTGACATTTTCAGGGTTGTTAAAATGCCAAACTGGGAGTTTTGCTCTTCTGCATTCCACCAGTTGCTGCCCAAATGAATGCTAATCATTGTAGCATTCCCTTGTTCAACAAGTTTTTCTCGTTCTCCATACCCCAGGTGAATGCTTCTATCCTGAAGACAGAAAGTTCATTTTGTCTATCTTAAATCACCCTCACCCAAGAGAAGAACAATGCTGCAAGCATGCAAATGCATGTCCATGTGCATTCCTTAAATGGAACGTCCTCAAGGCATTTGGACATCCTGCCAGTCCATTAAAGACAACTGGGTCAACTACTACCAAGAGGGGAGTAAATAATGAGATGGCTGAATTGTTTGCAAAACTGGGAGCATCACATGATGCCTAGCAGCTTCATAGGCAGAGAACTAAAATTTTTATCCTAGGATGACTTTTGGGGGTGTTTCATTTCCAGAAACTTCCTCTGAGATAAATTTAGTTGCCAGAATATTCCACTGGTGGAAATTTAGTAGAAGTGACTTATGTCTGTACTGATGGTGTGATTGTTTGGGCAGAACCTGCCAGGAACATAAGTGCAACATACATTTCAACTTTGCAATAGTAATTGATCAGTTATTGACTGAACTAAGCAGAAATTGCATTCTAGAGCACTTGATTAGCAGGGACAGTAATACATCCACACCTGACAGCAAAACATAACAGGAAAACAAAACCCAAAGTAAATAGAAAACTTGACTCAGATTTTAAGCTTAATAATTTAATGGGCAATCCTATATATACCATGACAATAAAAGCATTATTGGTCTGGATGAAAGTTTGTAAAATATGAAGTAAAATTTCCTGTTCCAGCTGAAAAAAAACAAACAAAAAAACCAACAAAAAGTCTAACACACCTAGAATGAACAAATCTTTTCCATTGTAAGTTCAAAGTTTTCTTGTAAAAGAAGGGTCAAAATCCAAAAGCTAGTGGTTAATAATAAGGACAGAGATAATGTTTGAGCAAATACCAGTTTTGATCTACTTTTGATTTTAGAAAATCAATAGACCTACTCAAGAAACAGGTCTTTGCAGATGTATTTGTAAGAGAAAACTAAGAAGTAGCATAAGTTACAATGTCTGCAAAAGACATCATGAATTCAAAATGTGTATTAATTCTCATATGCTTAAATAGATTTCCAAAGATTTAAACAAATCAATTTGCTGAATTAGTCTTCAAAGAAGCAGTGAAGAGCAATATTACAAATCCATTATTTGCTAGTTTTATTTTTTTCTTAAAATTTAAGTTAAAGTAAACCATTATTTTTTTTTAATTAGGAACTTGAATAAGACATTTTATATCTGTAAACTTCTCCTGAACATGTTGCATCAGATTTACTTTTCATTCCTTCACTTGAGTCAAGAAAAGAGAGGGTCAGAATAAGGAGAAAATAATGGTTTGGAATTATTTAAGAAGTCAAGTAATTTAAAAAAATGCTCTGTATATTTCTTAAATGGGAGGCAAATTCCAGCTGAATTTCATCAGACTTTACTTTCACAGAATAGTGGAGGTTGCCAGAAACCTCTGGGCATCATCTCGTCCAACTCTCATGTTTAACCCCCTGGTCCGTTAGTAAAATTGCTGTTTCAGCTCAACCAAATTAAATAAAGCTTCAGGCAGGTCAAGAGATGTTTGGATAAAGCGAGCCTGAAGACTCTCTATCCTGAGGCCTTGCAAACTCAGTACAAAGCTTATGGCCCATTGCTAGCAATGCCTACGCTGTATTACAGGGCTGTGTGGTTGCAAAGGCCATGCTGGCTGTTCCCAGTAACCTTGTCCTTCAGTTGTTTGGAGGTGCTCTCCAGGAATACTTGCCCCATCACCTTCCAGGGGACAGAGATGAGGGTGACCAGCCTGTAGTTCCCTATGTCCTCCTACTTAAAGACAGGAGTGACATTCACTCTTTTCTATGGTTTAGGAACTTTCCCTGATCACCATAATCTTTAATTGAGAGTGGCCTCAATGACACCAGCCAGCACTGTCAGGAGGCATGGATACATCCCATAAGGCCCCATGGACTTTAATATTGCTTTTTTAAAATTAAACATTCCTTAACTTGATCTTCTTCCTCTTGCTCCAGACTTTCTCACAGGTTTCAGGGCATGAGGTTCCTGAAGGCTGGCCTTGCCAGTAAAACAAAAGTACCTCAGCTTTCTTGTTACCAGGTCCCCTACTGCATTCAGCAGCAGGCCCATGTTTTCCCTTGTCTTCCTTTTGCAGCTGGTATACTTGTAGATGTCCTTGCTGCTGTCCACAATTCCTTACCATGTTCAGCTCCAGATGGGTTTTGCCTTTTCCAGCCCTGTCCCTACGTGCTTGGACAGCATCTCTATATTCCTGGCAGTTCACCTGTCCTTGCTTCTACCTCTTGTACACTTCCTTTTTCTGTTTGAGCTTTGTTCAGTCTCCTTGCTCATATTTGCAGCTGCCTCTTGCCTTTGACTGATTTCCTGCACATTGAGATGGATCATTCTGAAGCTGGAGGAGGTGATACTTGAAACTCAACTGACTCTTCTGGTCCCCTCTTCTCTCTATGGATGCATTGCACAGGATTTCTCAAAGTAGATTTCTTAAGAGGCCACAACCTGCTTTTCTGCTCTCCAGGGGTCAATCTTGCTATTTTGCTTGTTCCCTTTTTGTGGGATCCACCACCATTTCATGGCCACTGCAGCAAAGGCTGCCTGTGACCTTCACATTCCCAGTGAGTTCTTCCTTGGTTGTATTCCTTGGTTTTAAGTGTGGAGTCCAGCACAATGTCTTGCCCCCATTAGCTCTGTGATCATATTTGTTGGCGACTGCTCACTCTAGTAACCCCCAGATTGCTTGGGTCCTTCTGGGTTGACCTCCCAGCCAGTATCATAGCAGGGCTGAATTTTGTTAGAATATAAAAATTCAGCATTTTATTAAAACAATCTGTTGAAGGTACTTGTTTCTGAAGAATGCAGAAAATAAATATATTGCCGTGAGATTTTTTTCTGAAGTCTTAACAGCTCAGGTAATTTTATTTTGCAAAGTAGGCAACAACTTAAACATGCTGAAAAGTAATCAAGATAGCAGCAGACAGATAAGAAAGAGAGAAAACTGCTTACCTTACTGTGAATTCTGGGTATGTAAAATAAACGTACAAACAGGAAGGAAAAAACACTCTGCTTTTAAACTGAGTGAGCTGAAAATTGAGCTAAAACCCACCCAGATGAAAGAAATCTTGAATTAAACTCTTCCTCAAGTGAGATCAAGCTAAATCCTTGCTTGTTCTTTTGACGTATCTGGCAGCATTTTATTGATTATTGACAGGCATGGATTTTGTTCCTTATTCTACCAGGCACGGCTGGGTAACCTTAGGTAAGTTGCTCAAGATGAAGTTTTGAAACACAGTCACTTAATTTGCAAACCTCAGGCTTTGGATTACAATTTCAAAAGCCCGTGCCCATACAGGCTCAGAGTGCACATGCACCCTTTTGGCTTCAAGTGGCTCTCAGAAGGCTCAGTACACCTGAAAATCGAGCCAGAGAAGTCACAATGTCACAAGGGCTTTGTGCGCTTGCTCTTCCTACTCTTCTCCATACTGCTGTAGCTGTAAGATAGTAATGAGGCTATTCACAAAGACAATGCTCAGTGAAACTAAGCTTTGTGGGTTGTGCTGTAATAAGCATCATAAATTCACAGTGAAAACTGCTGTTGCATATTCATGCAGTAACTTTACTGTGTAAAACTTTCTACTAACTTTTACTGTTTCTTTCAGCATCATTCTGTAGTCCCCAGGGAAGCAGTTTCACTTAATCACACCCTCCTGCCTGGGCAAAACGTGCTTGGCATCGTAATTAAATGAGTCTAAGGAAAAATAACTGATGTTGTAGGCTCTTGTTGTAGGCAGTTGGTCTTTGATGTTTCTTCCCTTTGGGTTCATTTCCAGTCACAAAACTTGTGTTCTCCTTGTCATTGGGAAAAGTTGGAATAATGTAATTAGGCAAATATCCCCTATCTGGTGAATCTTGTCTCTGATGGGAAATTAGTTGTAAAAAACGCCACTGTTTCTTTCATCAAGAGGTGGTTCTTCGCTAATCTGTTTAGCCTGGGTATGGCTAAGGCAGAACTCTCATCTTTTCTCTTAATGAATTATTTGTAAATGGGGCTCCTCCTTGTGGGTGATGTTCGTAGCACAGGGCTGGGCAGGGGCGAGCCGATCCCTGCAGCTGCCTGGATTTAGGCACAGCAAATCATTAGCGATTAATATGCAAAAAGCCCTTCAGTCATGTGCCAACGCTTCACACCGGAGGTTCATGTGCAAGCGTGAGAGGTGACTGATGGTTACGAGCTCTGGAGGTGTTTTTGTAGAGCCAGGCCAAGGCGGTGCGAAGGAAGATGCTCTCCAGAAGGAGCCCGACCAGCCTTTTACTCACAGCAGCTGCTTATGTCTTAATGGCTGCAAGGCACAATGGCTGATACCAGCAAGTTTACCCACCACACTTCCATTAATGTAAAATTAATCTTACGTTAGCTGGAGCTACTGCTGCCAACAGCATCAGGCTTGGCAAGGGCAAGGACCCTGAGAGGAAACGTGTTACAGTGACGATGCTGTAACACATGTATCAAACAACGAGGCCCGTGGAAAAGAAATATATATGGGTCCATTCTTGATAGATGTTTCAGAGATGTTTATTTCCCCAGCCGCATGGCCAGGGCTATGCTGAGGAACTGCTCAATCCTGGGACCCGAGGGTCCTTGCCCGTGCAGGGGAACACAAAACAACCAACGGGGAACGAGGCTGACCAGGGGCAGGGAAACCCCGTGTCTCCCGCCCAGGGCCCCTCTCCCAGGGCCATGTGGCAGGGGGGAAGGGGCCCCGACATTAACACTTCCCTTTGTCCCAAATTAATGCAAAATGGCCCTGACCCCTTCTGCCTGCAGTTTTATTTCGTGGTGATTTTTCACTCAAATATTCTTTTAGTAAAGCTGGAATAATGAGCTGCATTTTCAACCCTTAAAATATCATATCTGAACGTTATGCAGAAATGAAGGATCCTGTTGAAATTGAAACTGTCCACTCAAATCTGAAAAACTCAAATTTTACCTTAATAGAATTTATAGATAGTTCTTATATGCAGCTTTTCTTTGATGTTCTATCTTATATATATTTCCAATCACAAAACATGTTCTCCATCTAATTATGAAAAGTCAAAATAAAATTAGGTCTGCCTGAAATAAAAACTGAGATTTTCTCAATATAACATTTTTGAATTTTCATTTAATTTGAAATTGATTGTTTGCGAAAGGCAAACACTCTTAAAAGGAAACGGATACATCCTTTACAGAAATGATGAAAAAAATCTCCCTTTCTTTTATATTAACTGGGGGTTTTATGGTGTCTTTAGGAAGCACTCTTTGTACTCTTTGCTTCTCTTTGTACTTCTCTTTGTACTCTTTGCTTCTCTTTGTACTTCTCTTTGTACATTGAGATTCCCTGGGCAGGAAAAGCAGTGGAGGATGGTTCTGGTCCTGGCAGGGGTGTTTGTGTAGCTCCCAGCTTTGGCAAATGGCAAGTGTAACATCCACACTCGCTTGGAAAAGAGGGGAGAAAAAAGCAATCATTCAACTTCATTTCCCTTTAGTACTGTTCTTTTTTCATTTTTAAGATAGGAGGACAAGGGGAAGTAAAAATGTATGTCTATGCATTGTCTTTATTTTCTAGCGAACATGTCAATCAGGGATTTGTTATAATATCCTATGAAAGGGATATGCAGATGATTAGACAAGATCCAATACAGGGAATAGCTTTCACAGTTCTCCTTTTCTTTGCTCTTGGTCACTTTTTCACTCTAGACAGACACAAGCAATGACATTTCTGTGTCTTTCAAACTACAGCTGTGACCAGATATGCATGTGTGCCTGGGAGTGTGAGCAGTCAGAAGCGCTGGCTCTGGCCTGCAAGCTCCACACACTGCAGCCTTGTTTTCAGCTGCTATGAGCTTGCTTGGCTGCAGGAACATAGTCCAGGGACTTCTCATGTCCCTTTCCTCATCCTGTAGCTTCACCCTACTGAGCCCTCACGTGCCACCAGAACAACCAGAGGAGTCACCAAACCACTAAGTTGAATTCTCATGGGATATAACTGCATAGGTCCTTGGGACACGAAGATGACCACAGTGCTGTTGTGATTTTCCATTTGGATTAGAGTTATAACAGTAGAAATTTACTATAAAAATAAGAACTAAAAAACCTATCTAAGTGATCTGACAGAATCACTATCTACTATGCATGCTACTGAGTGCAGAAAAAAAATCCTATACAGATAGGTGAAACTTTTTCTGTGCAGGTATTTAAGAAAATAAGCCCATTTGTTTGCTCTTTGTAATATGGAAAAAGTATATTTAACAGCCATGAAAGGAAATAAAAATAAGAACTACAAAAGAAAGGGTTTCTTACAATCAACCTGTTGATAGTCTTGTAAAGTAAAAAATGAATCTTTATTATCTTTGTGTCTATATCATTGTCACAGAGATAATGATATAAACAGCTGAAGTACTTGCAGGATTTTATAAATGCATTTGGAAATTAGGATTACTTCCATACTTTTAAGGTGAAAGCAATTTTGAGCACCTTAGGAAGTACATTGTTTTAGTAATAAGTTACTTTTTGATTGCAAACTATAGATTTCCTGTAACTTTCTCAAAAAACTGTTACATTGGGTTTGGAGATGGTATAGAAGATAGAGGATAATGGAATGTGAGAAGAATGGTTTAGTAAATATATAAATAAGATGTATGGATTTATTGGCAGTTGTATTCCTGGCTCAGTAAATAATCCAAACAAGCCTTTCCTGAAGAAGCTAATGTCACTGTATTGTAATTAATGCAAATTTATCTTCCTGAAAGACTGGCAGAAAGATACCTTTTAAAATTCAATATTCATACTGTTCCTCAAAGGAAGAATAAATTAGCTCGAACATTTTGAGAAGAACTAACAAGATAAATAATTGAAAAATACTTGAACTGACAGAACTGATTTAGGAGAGAAATTGGTATTTGAGTGGATAAGCATGGAATTATGATCTGCCTGCCCATCTCATCATGTAGAAGATAACAGCCACTTCATGGGAAGGTGTTTTTTTTTCTTTAAGTTTTGTCCCTATGATTAGTCCTATATTTTATGAGAACTTGATGCTGACATTTATGAGATATTAATTCTATCATTGTCCTGTACATGACAGAACTGTTAGTGCTAAAATTTGTCTGAGCTTCTGTAACCCAGATCTCAGCCTAGAAAGAAATACTACTCCCCTGTGATAAAGCTGACTTTGGAAAGGGAATTTATTGAGATGATTATAACTGGGTTGATCCTCTGGTACATCACATTATCTTAGTGTTCTGCACTAAATGGACTTCTGACCTGAGCTATCTAAAAATTATTGTGCTAAATATGGTTAGCAAAAGTCAGTCCTCCTCTTGGTACCTTATGGAATCAGGTTCACCTGTAAGAAAACCAAATAATTTGTTTAATGTACTGATAGGGACTAAATGTAAGGCCAGAAAGATACAACTGTGTAAGAAGCACTTTGTTTTGGTCCTGTATCTGTGAACCTTCTGGATATCCTTTGGCCTCTCAACGACAGCAAAACACCCCCCATCATTTTCTGAAACAAAAACTGCATGATGTTTGCATGATGCCCAGGTCCCTGGCTCCTGGAAGGAAGGGGCTGAGCTACTGAAGTCAGGGAGGAGTTGTAGCATTCACGTTCTGCTTTGAATTTTTGAAAAGTGTCTGCAATGTTTAAATTTACTCCATGTGACTGCATGCTGGAAAGCACCATCTGAAGAGCATTTCTGCTTGTTATTTCCTACATCTGTCATAATTCTTGCTTCAAGCCTGAGTGTGGATGTGCTCTGGCTGGCGTAAACCAAATGACTCATGAGTCAAAAACGTCTCTCTTCAGATTCAGTTCAGCTTTATAGATTGAGATTGCTTGGCCTTTGCTTTTCAGCTGACATCCAAGAGTGCAAAAATAGTTGGGGTTTTGTCTCCAGGCATTTTCCTTGGTTTAAACTGGAATTCTCAAATATTTCCATTTCGCAAAGGAGCAAATACCGTATTTTGTGCCCAGAGTTTTTCCTCACATGGCACACACTGAGCAGCCATGTCCTTCTCGAGTCCCTCCTTCTGTTATTTGGCCTTTGCTCTCATTACTTAAATGGACAAACTATCTTTAAAAGATTAACTCTTTGTTATGTTTAAAAGCATCTTTTTGGAGGGAATTATTGGAAACCTTGTTACTCAATACTGAATGTATATATGGCCATTTTGCAAAGACACAAGACCAAGGCTTGTGTCTTTAATTAGTGAGGCCTTAATTTTGTTCTCGTTTTTTACCTCCTAGCAGCTTAAGCATGCAGCAGATCTCACAAGGGGCTGGCAGGTCTGATAGCTCTGGTTAGTTCTTCCATCCTTCTTGGCACATGGTAAGTACAAAACAAATTCTAAATTAATTTTTCATTTATGGTAGGGAGATCCTAATAAATATAGCAGCTAGGATGTTTTCTTGCTCTATAGTTAAAGCAGTTCCAAAGGACAAAACAATGTAGTGAGACAAAATAAAATAAAGAACAAAAGAATAACATAAGCTATGACAAAAAGTAAAGGTAGGAGAAGGATGAAAGGTATGCCAAAATGAAAACTGCAAGCTTTGAATTAGAAAATTTGTTTCAAACAGGCCATTTTTATACCTTAAAAAAAACCATTTGCTTGGTACACTAATATGCTTGAGAGTCCTTTGGTGTGGCACCAATATAGCCTTAATCATCTTAAATTATCTCTCATACAGGGAAGAGTCCTCTCAAGAATTCTTTTCTTCTGTTTTTAACTATACATTTGAAATGGATGTTATGTTGCAGTCATATCTGTCCACTGAAGCTACTGTTAGCCTACCTTGGTGTGCCACAGCTTGGCTCAAACCCTAAGAGAACTCAGTTCACCAGTGTAGCATGGGTATTGTTTTGACACTTAAACATTATTAATTGTTACTGAAGTGGATGTCTGCAGATGCTATTAGTGAAGATTCCCTCATTATTTAATAAGTATGAATATTTTCTTATTATTATTTCCAGCATCATTTGTTTCCAGAAGTTTAAGGATAATAGTATTTAAATGTTAAAAGGCTAATACAAGGATTGGCCTATTCCAGTGTGTTGACACTGTTTGTTTTTGGCATTTTCTGAAGCCTTGTATTATACTGAATTTCATTAATTTGCATTAATTCACATTTTAGTGAATTGGGCCGATCCTTCCAACAGAATCTGTAATGGCTTGTTTTAAAGAGTCAGAATGAATCCTTTCTCACATTTCTCACATCTCCTTTCTCACAGAGCTACTGCCCCACAGGCTCTCAGCACCACACAGGAGTACTGAGCAGACTCTGTGAGCCTGGGGGTACTCTGGGCTTTACATCGTTTTCACAGTGCTGTTGTCACATCCCCTGACAGCATCTGAAAGCTGTGCTGGGTAGGGCAAAAGGAACAGCCCTCGTCTGCCATACTCAGTAAAATTCCCAGGTTGCTCCTGGGACTCACCTCATCTCTGAAGTCTTGGAGAACAACGTTCTTCATTCCTGTGTGAAGAGCTGTTTCATAGAAAAGTGCCGAAAAATTAGGGGACCCAACATTTTCTGAAATAAGTTGTACTTATTATCCATATCCTAATGGTCATGTGGGCATATAAATCATAGAATCATAGAACAGTCCAGTATGGAAGGGACATCAGAAGATCATCTAGTCCAACCTTTCATGGGAAAGGGAGTGTAGATGAGATTAGCAACCACCCTGTTCAATCACATCTTCAAAACCTCCAGTTATAGGGACTCTACCACGACCCTGGGAACATTGTTCTGTGAATGATTATTCTCACTGGAAAACAATTCTTTATCTTCAGATGAAACCTAATGGGCATGTCCAAGTGTGCACGTGGCAGTCTCTGTTCTTGCCTGGGTCAGGAGTGCATGAGCGGTGAGGTGCAGCAGGTGACTCATTTGTCCTGTCAGCTGCAGTAGGGTAAGAGTCCTGCCCAGTCACCAATAAGTCTTGGAAAAAGCTGCCTACCCAGTCATTTTGGCAGAGATTTCGCTTATCTAAACAGGCTAAAACCATCAGCAGTACCGTTAATGTCAAGTCCTATTGGCAACATCTCATAGTGAGAGGCAGGATGTGACAGTGGTAGAGTTGCTGAGAAGTTGACCAGCATAATAATTTTCCACTAGAAAGTGCTAATTTATCAAACTCTGTATTGTAAAATAACAATTTCAATAAATTTAAAACATTTTTTTAAATGCCTAGAAGTTGTTCACATACTCTATTTCAACTTTCCAGTTAGATTTTTAAAAAAAAATTTTAAAATTTAAATTTATTTTCAGCAAAATTAAAGCCAATTGAAACAAGTATTTTGATTATCAAAAGAAAATATTATAGGTCCAATCTAAAGTTACTCCTTTGCAGGTTTTCATTGTTTAAGCATACTTGAGATAATTATATTTTTTCAACTGAAGATAGCTGATCAAATCTTGACTTATTGGTGAAGGCAGTGACGAAATGCCTGGCATTTTGATTGTGTCATAATTTTACCCTGTCTCTAAATAAAATGTTTTCCTACAGTTTTTAAACCATTAAGATATCTTTCTATGCCTATATATAATTATATACAGATGTATGTTCTCTCAGTTCCTCTGAGATATTTCTTGTTTTGTCAGTGCAATGAGAAAAATAAGTTTGAGAGAATTCTTGCCCTGCCATGGCAAGGTGACAACAGCACTTCCAAGCCACAGTATGGTGTAAGCATGAAAAAGCCTGGCAGCATTGTGGGTTCATGTATCAACAATGCAGAGCTGCTTATTGGCTTCTTCCTGATCATTGCAGATAGCAGTCAAATTATTCTGCATGCTTATTTGACATTAAGTTATATTGGAAAGTCATGGCAGTCAGGTGAATTCCTTGGTGACAGAAAAAAGTGAAACATTGCACCCATTTTTAAAAAGGGGAGAAAGGAGGGTTCTGGGGACTACGGACCAGTCAGGCTCACCTCTGTGCCTGGAAATGTCATGAAACAGATCCTCCAAAAGCTGTGCTAAGGCCCATGGAGGACAGGGAGGTGATTTGGGACAACCAGCACAGCTTCTCCACGTGTAAGTCCTGCTTGACCAGAATAGTGGTGTTCTATGATGGGGTGACTGCATCAGTGGACAAGAGAATGGCGATGGATGTCATCTGTCTGGATTTCTGTGAGATCTTTGACATGGTCCCCCACAATGTCCTTCTCTCTAAATTGGAGAGAGAGGGATTTGATGGGTGGACTGTTTGGTGGCTGAGGGGTTAATTGTATGGTCACATCCAGAGGATAGTGGTCAATGGCTCAGTGTTCCAGTAGAGATCAGTGACAAGTGGTGTCCCTCAGGAGTCCATGTTGGGAACAATGTCTTTAATATCTTCATCAGTGATATAGACAGTGGGGTCAGTGCACCCTCAGCAAGTCTGCCAATGACACCAAGCTGAGTGGTGCAATTGACACATGTGAGGGATGGGATACAGAGGGATCTGGAGAAGCTCAAGAAGTGGGCCCATGGGAGTCTCATAATGTTCAACAAGCCCAAGTGCAAGGTACTGCACCTGAGTTGGAGCAACCCTCTGTATCAATACAATCTGGAGAGGAAGAGATTGCAAGAAGCCCTGCCAAGAAGGACTGGGGGTGCTGGTGGATGAAAAACTGGACATGACCTGGCAATGTGCACTTGGGGTTCAGAAAGCCAGCTGTGTCCTAGGCTGCATCAAAAGAGGTGTGTGCAGCAGGGTGAGGGAGGGGATTCTGGCCCTCTGCTCTGTGCTGGTGAGACCCCACCTGCAGTGCTGCATCCAGCTCTGGGGTCACAGCACAAGAAAGATGGATGTGTTGCAATGGATCCAGAGGAGTGTCACACACAGGATTAGAAGGCTGCCCACTATTTATGAAGTAAGATGATTCACTTACATTTGCATAGCAGCAAGGCTTCTAGGTCACCTTTCCAGACAGCCCTTGGCTCCCATGTTGGCATCTGTCCCCCCAAGTCCAGAATAAGCTGGATGCAGCCATCACTACTCTCACTGGTGGTTATGGCTTAAGCATGGGTGCAAGGAGGGGTGGGGAAAGGTGCTGCTACACTGTCCAAGGTCTGTCTACAGCATTTAAGGTTGACTTTGACTGGGTTTTTTTGGAAAAAAAATCTCCTTTTGGAAATATAGCAGACCCTGGAAGGAAAACAGTGGGATTTGCAGTGTTGATTTTTACAGCTGGAAGGCGCAAAATAGTGAAGGAATGTAATTGCAGCTTATCTACTTAGGTACAATTTCTCCAACAAGCTGCAGACTCTAGTTATAACAGGATGCTACAGACTTGGTTGTCATTCAAAACAGCAAATGCAAAAAGCCCAAAACCTAATAAAGTATCATAAAGTCACTATATTGCAGCCAAAAAGATCTGAGATAATCTGCCACTGTCTTATGACATAGACTTAGGTCCTTCCTTTCCCTTTTAAATGATGCTGAGCAATTTGAACAACTGTTCAGTCAAAGTGACTTTCTGGTGCCTACAAAAATTATTTTCCCAAGGAAATAACTATTTTTTTCCTGTCTTTCACCACTAGCTTATTGTTGGAGTTCCTCCTGTGGCATACCTGCCAGTTTGGGCTGGAGTTCTGATCACGGAGTGAGCAAGGGAACTGGGGTTGTTTAGTCTGGAGATACCTGAAGGGATGTTGTAGACAGGTAAGGTTGGTCTCTTCTCCCAGGTAACAAGTGGCAAACAGCCTCAAGTTGTACCAGGGGAGGTTTAGATTAGATATTAGGAAAAAATTATTCACTGAAATGGTAGTTAGGCATTGGAACAGGCTGCCTGGGGAAGTGGTGGGATCACCATCCCTGGAAGAGTTCAAAAAAATGCGTAGACATGGTGCTTAGAGATATGATGTAGTGGTGGACCTGGCTGGACTTGGTGATCTTACCGGTCTTTTCCAACCTTAGCGATTCTATGGTTCTATGATTCTGTGCCAGGAGAGGCAAAAGCTGCGAGCCGTGTCCTTTGCCTTGAGGAGAGCTCAGCCGGGGCCGGGAAGCGAGAAGCCAGGCAGGGGGCAGCATCTGATCATCCAGGGCCCCGCTCCGGCCGCGCTCCGGCCCCGCTACAGTCCCGCTGTGGTCGCAGTGGGTGCAGCCGCTCGGGAAGTTTGGCCGGCACAGGGAAAGAAGTTTTGAATCTCTTTGATGTGTTGCTGCAGATTCTGTGATAGTGGTGGATCAAACTAGCGGCAGCCTTGCTGATGAAGTTATTTATATAGATATCAAAGTGTTCTGCGGCAGGAAACCTACTGCCACATCATTGGTGTAGCATTCATGGCTACAGAACTGGGTGCTAAGAAAAGTGGTGGGGACAGTAAATGGGACAGCTAACTGTGGACTTTTGTCGTACCTTGTTTTATCTAGAGCGCTGATTTCAGCTGACACAGATCAAAAAGTGACAACTAGTCCAGTTTACTGCTAATCCAAGTGTTACTTCTTCTCATATATATATATAGGTCCTTTTTTTTCTAGGTGATAGGTTTATTTATGTAAGGACACAAAAAGCTGCAGGTTGAGGTGACAACTTGAATTGCAGAACACCTATGCAGTTATTTTCTTCCACAACTGACGCTGGAAGCCACAGATTAGGGTATGAATCGCAAAATTAATTGAATCAGTTCCTCAGCCTCCTGTAACGGATACAGTACAAAAGGGAACAGTGACAGCTCCTTTTTAGACCATGAGTATGTAAAAATGAGCACCTAACAGTCAGTATCACCAGCCCTAGGAACCCTTGTGGAGTTAAGCCTGTGCAAACCAATTCATGCCTGTCATATGTAGTTTGTTCTTTCTTTCATCTTATTCCTATGTATGAGCAGTGAAGTGTTTGTGAGAAGTTTGGTCCTTGAGAATGTCAGGCTTTGATGGCCTCCATTCACCAGACATGGCACTCTCTATCACTGGGCAGGTTCAGCTCTAAGGCCCCAGCTGTCTTTACTGTAGAGTTTCAGGTGCTGGATATGTGTTCTGCAGCCTTTTTACCAGGGTGAAGTTAAATGCTAGCTCTGCAAAAGTGCAGACACATGCATCTTCCTGGCAGAGGAACCATGGCACATCCAAGCACTGGCTGGAGACCCAGTCTTGAGCCCAGGTGAGTTCTCCACCAGCCTCTGGGGCTTTGGATGCAACTTTATCATCTGACTGGCAGACATCGAGAAACTTGGCAGATCGCTGCCTGTAGCATAAAAGCAAGTGCTTCTTACAGACTGGTCTGCACTGTGCCAAAACAAATAGAGGTCAGCTGCAGGTCCTTCTTTGTGTTGTGTGGTGTGGTTCTGGTTTGCACCATAGCGACTTTCAGAAGGAATACGGGGGACTCCCGGAAAGCCAGGATAGGCTGCTAAGCTGGTGTTGATGAGCTTGCAGCAACACAATGCCAGTGCTCTCCAGCAGTTTTTTAATATGATGGCCTTGTGCCCACTAGTCATCCTCCCTGTGTTAGCACACTGAGATTCATAATGTAGTATACAATTACTGCCCAGCTGATTCCTCAGCCAGGGTTGAACAACAGATACCATCCCTTCCACAGCCCACTGGAGTGCAGGGGAGGTTTTTCATTCCTTAGAATTGGAGCAAGATTTGTCCTTGAGGGCTGTATTCAGAAATGAATTCAGACAGACTGGATGTTTCTAGTCCAGAATTAATTTTACTTTTCCTAGATATTTCCCTTGAGCTCTTATGCTGCCTGCTGAGATATTCGCAGTCCAGATCAGCAGGTACAGGGTTTCCCTCACAGTCAGGTCAGATTAGGGGAATTAGCCAGAGTGGTGCAGAGTTCCCTAAGAAGACAAAGAGGATACATCTTTTTGGCAAAGCAGATGACAGCAAAAAGTGCTGTCAGGGCTACCACCTTCTTCTCACTGCTGCAGAGCTCTTTCTGCCTCATATTTGTGACTGCTTAATATAAACTACAGTCATAATCTCACAAGAGGGAGCCACAGTGTTCCCTCATCTTTGTCAAATGCCCTTACCCAAAACCAGTGCACTTTCTCTAAGTCTTCTCAGTCCCTTTCTCTCTGCAGTCCCGCATCTCTCCCATAAGACCCTGAAATGGCATGCAGTTTTTATAGACGGGCTTGTGTTCCTGTCTGTTCTTCCCTCCCCTGCTCTAGCAGTTATTGCAGATATTTTGAGCTCTGGTCTCTTGCTTTCCTAAGGAGTACTCATCACTAGTCAAAGAGGCAAAAGTGGTGCCACTTCAAATGAAAACAGTTAATCTTGTTCCATTGTTTGAAAGAAGTGAGGTAGGTACCTTTTGTCTGAAGGATTCCTGGCTTTGGGTCCTGCAGGAGTGCAAGCAACCACCTGCAGTCTGAATTAATCCCCCCCCAGATCCAGCTTCATTCCTCCACCTTGATTTTATTTAAAAAAAGTTAGATGGCCATACGTTTCATGGGATGGGGTCATATATCTTCAAAGAAATAGTCAGAAACCCCCACTCGGAGATGCCTGGCCCCATCCCATGGGGTGTCCATTTTGTAACAGGGAATGCTGTGCTCTACTCAACAAGTTCAGTGTTGCCTTAATGCTTTACTGGTTTCCCAGGGATTTGGGTGTTTGTGTTTCATTTTTTTCCCCAGGTTGTCTATTTTAAACTGTTTGTTGGTTTTAGATCCAGTCTACAGCTGTTCTAAACATCTTACAGTGTTAAGCCAAGTGAAGCCAAAGGGTTTGGACGAGGAAGGCAGTGACTCACTTTCTCTAGCCAACCTGATGGCCCATCACCTATGTCCAGCTTTTTAGTGTCCTCCAGTTAGTCCATCCTTATGTTCAAATAGAGAAAAATGCATTGCATTAAAAAGAAATATCTCTTTCCAGTCCTTTTCCTTGCATAAATTTGGAAATGTGCATGCTAGCTCTAAGGGCAGGTGGAGTAGGCCCTTAAGTATTGTTATGACTTACTCAGGGCTGAAGGTTTTGTACATTAGATGCTTTCCTATTCCAGTAATGGGGGCATGGTGAAACTCTCGAATTTTTTTCCAATGAGTTAACAAGCTACAGTACTTAGAAGTGCTGTAAGTGAGATCAAATACTCATATCATTCTCTACAAAGTTAATTCAGTTCAAGCAGCTTACTCTGCATGATTAGGATCTTAAACTTCAACTGTGTGTGCTTCATTTTTTCACATATGGGCTAGGCTGACAAAATTCATAAATATACAGAATCATCCTAGCAAGCTGCAAGCATGTTTGTTTTTGCATTCAATTTTAATTAGGACAAGACCACTGTGAATCATTTGAAAGGTTCTTGGGACCCATTTTAATGACATCCTTTTTTCTGTTTTTTTTTTCATGCAAACTTTAACTGGCATGCTCACGGAAAAGATAACTAGCAATATACGAGTATACTTCTCAGAAATAAAACTCGTCTTTGCTAATTATTAAAACAAACAAACATGTGACTGTTATTCAGGCATGACAATTTTCCAGCTAATAGGTAAGTAAGTGAACAACTGAAATGGAAATGTTTGATATCTCTCTCTTTACGAGTTCTTACTTAGATGCGCCACGGGGATTTAGACAAAAAAAGACATGGAGGACTCTTCCCCTGCTGTGAAAGTGCCTGCTAGAGGACTGGCACTTCCCACCTGCAGCTGCTAAAATGAAAGTGATGACCCCAGGTTAGCTCTGGGGGTATCTCCATTGCTCCATTGCTGCCCCATGCCTGTCTGCCCAGAGAAATGTCATCAGTCATTGCCCAACATGGGTCTATCCACATTCCTGAAGTGGTCACACACATATATAATAAACAATGATGTTGTACATTAAAACAGACAAAACAAAGCATCTGTGTCAGTTTGACTGGAAACTGTTTAGAAGGGACAGACTGCGTTCACCATGTTCTCCGGTGTGCTTGTTGACCTGTGCAGTGGAGTGAGCTGCCAGATTATCTTTTGCTTTAGTCCTTATGTGAGTGTTTTATGGCCAGCCTAAGGCACTAATGTATGGCTTTTCTTGATCTTCTTTAAGGGAATTTACACTTTTTCCTAAGTATGTACCAGAAGATGTTCCAGAGAAAGCACAGTCCTGTGTCCCTCTACTTTGAGCTCTTGATCTTTATTGATCAGTGCAAGAGTCTCCAGAATAATTCCTTGCTACCATGATCTTTTCCCAGTTCATTTACAAATTGGACTATTACCATGGTAGAAGTTAAACTCTTCATGGTAATTTGCTTCACCAGCAATTTTTATTTTTCTAAAAAGTTTTATTTTTCTAAAAAGTTTTATTTTTCTAAATTAATCTTGTGCAGTAATATCTGGGTGGCTCTCCTTCCTTGGTTGCTGCTGACACACTGTACTGTTTTGCAAATTAACTCCTGTCATTAATTCTGCCTGGGTTTTGTTTTGGGTTTTTTTTGCCAGCATGACTTGCTAGAGCACAGACAGTGCCAAAGTCTGCAAAAATTTCTATGTGGCTAAGAGATATCTGCAAGGAGCAGGAGGAAACGTGAGAGAAATCACCTTTCATTAGTGTGAATGCCTTGAGTGCAACATACAGGAAAAAGTGTAGTAAGTGGCAGCTTCTATAATTTCTGATTTTTCTATGAGGATGAGCCCTTTGTCAAGGAGTCAAAGTGAGTTTCATGCAAATGTATAGAAACACTTAACTCTTGGAGTGCTAGAAATATTCTGTTAGATGCACTAAAAACTTTCTCTCCTGAAGTTTTATATTTCAGTAGGTGACCTCCTGTGTTTACATACACATATGCCACACATCCAATATATCAGCCCTTATCTCCAGGCCTTTGAAGGGAGCTTGTGATGAGCGCACCTACTCCATGGTGCAAGTTGATAATCTGTGCAGGGTGGATCCTTTAAACTTGTTGTCAGTTTTATCAGAGCCTTAGTGGGATGGGTGGGAGTTCTCCTCTTAATTCCACTGAAGTCAGAGGAAGGGCTCCTGTTAAGTCTAACAGGCCTTGGATCAGTGTCTGTGGGAAGCTATTTTATAAATCCCAGCTTGTCTTGAGCAGTGTTCAGTTCTTGTAATTTACTAGGACACGTTTTGATACAAAGCCATTTTTTACTTCATTTCTTCTAGGATTGCTTGGAGTAATTAAGTCACCCTGTTGAGCTAAAATCTGGGGTCTTGGAGGTGAAGAGAAGAAAGTGGTGGTAGGGCCAGTATTTTCTTTGATGCAGTCCTGTTTACTTGTGAAGAATGTAAATAGCTCTATTATTCCCCAGAGCACAGCTGGGGTCAAGAAGGTTACAACTCTCTTGCTTCTAGCACTGAAACCTTCTTGCAAAATCATCTCTCCATCTTTCAACAAATGCACTCTCATGCCTGTCCACAATGCAGTTATTGTATGACCATGCAGCACTCTCTTGTGCAGTCTGCTTGCTTTATTTTCCGTTATAAATTAGACTCTCACTCACTGTTCCTCCCATGAGAGACTATTTCTCTGTTCAGACCAAATTTATACTGGATATTTATATTTATATTTTTATTTTTATACATTTTATATTTTATACATTTATATTTACAGTGCAAGCTTCTGGGGGAAGTGACCATTTTTTTGTTCCATTGTTATAAATCGCTGGTCTCTTGGTCCACCCTGAGGATAACAACAATAATAACAAAAATGAAAACATGGTGTTCTCAGTTTATTGCAACTCTGCCCAGCACTCCCTCCACCCAGTACTGCTCTGGTAACACTGTCTGAGGTAGGTTTCCAGCTGCAAAAGAGCTTCTAGGATGGTTGTTTCCAGCCCCATATATCCCAAAGGAGTAGTTAAGTGGAAGGTGCTGAAGGGGTAAGGAAAGTGGACAACGGAAAGGGAATGACCTAAAATAGTGTATCTGGCCATTTCTTTCCCAACTGAAGCTCACAAAAGGCTGAGTCACCTGATTTAGGTCTGGGGACAGGAATTCAGGATTCCCAAGTGGACAGAGGAAAAGGCCACAACCAGCATCTGCCGAGGGTTCCCTGTGCATGTGGGCAGCTTGTTTTCAACAGAAGACTGGTGTCTGGGAAGGACTGAGTTATTAATGTGAGTATATAAAAACAAATAGCTTGTCAAGCCTCCTGCTGACAGGATTTCCTATCTTAAAGCTTTGTAAGTGAGGGGGCAAGATTTTCTAGAAACAAATTCTGTTCCTTGAAGAATCACTTGGTATAAAGGAAAGAATTCATGGTGTTTCCATCCAGTTTGGGCTCATTGCTATTGCTTATCCTGCTTTAGCATGGGATTGATTTGTGAATGTGCAGTGTTGAAAGATGGGAACACGAGCCGGGCACATCCAGAGAGTTACAGTTTGTCAGTGTAGTTTCTCTAAAAGGAAAATTATATGCAAGCATTTGTAATGCAGCTTGGGTGCCAACCCAATTGTGGGGGCCTGCTGTGTTCATTATAATGGCACATTGCATTCCTTACTTCTGGGAGATCATTTTATCACAGCATTTGAAGTATAAACTGAAGTCAAAGTAACAACCAGCTTTTTTATTGCTGCTGGGAAGGTCATAATGTACCCTGCTGAAAGAGTGATGGGGCACAGCAGAGGGCATCCTTCAACAGAGGTACTGGTCCAGCCCTCTGACACGGCTGTGCAGGCAGCAGCATTTAACTTCAGCTGGGCAATGGCACTGATGTTTTCCATACAATCACTGTGCTCCCAGGGCTCTTGGTGCCCTTGTCTCTTCTCACAGTGGGATTATGTTGCACGGGGCAGTGCCATGCTGAGACACCAGTCCTGAATGAGCTGCCTTGTCTACCAGGAGCATTTATAATTGTGCTGATGCAACATTTGACTTTTCTGAGAGACCACATGCAGTTGTTCAAGATGCTCTGTGTTGATATCCCTGTTTTGTTTGTACCCTTGCACTACGTTGAATATCTTCTGCTGAGCCATAGAAACAAATTCATGTACTAGCTGTATCCAAGCCATCCTCTATGGCCCTGGGTACTGTGAAAGACAGTCAGTGTAAAGTCTTACAGATATAAATGAAAAATCATTCATCTTCTCTACTTCAGACACTTTTGGTCTCCTGATATTTTGCCCCATATTCTAACATATTTGAAACTCTGAACGATGTAGGAAAGAATAAGGTTATGCTGAAAATACAGGCCGCTGGAGAACAGCTGTGTTGTGCCTATCTATTATTAAATAAAGAATAGAGCTCTAAAAGTGTTTACAGATTGTAAAACAAAAGCAGATCGAATATGTTTTAAGTTCTAGGAACTAACCTAAAATTTGCTATAAAACAAATATATGGCTTACAGCTGGAAACCTGTCAAAACACCCAAATGATTGTTCTGCATTGTCTGGAAAGAGTTTCTGTGCCCAAAGAGTTTAGAACAGCAACAGATGTACTATTGCATAAGAGAGACATCCCTGTTTTGAATTTCAGTTTATAGGACAGAGAGGCATACAAGAGAAGTAAAGTTCTTTTCATCTTACCCAGGTGCCTCTGCTTCCTCCTTAACATCTCGCTCCATGTAGTTCTCCTATGCTAAAGCGATTAGCAGAGATATAGAATGATGGGAACATACATCGTTTTAAGAAGAGAAAAAGCCATCTGGCTCAGTGTTTGTGGCTGGCTCTTAATTCAACCATGTTGGGTTTCTTTCCATGCCCCTCAAGCCCCTCCCTTTCCAGAAACAATCTATGTGATCCCACATCTCTTGTTCAGTAACGCATTCCAGATGGTCAGCTTTGTGCAGAATGGATTTGCCTCAGCTTCTCGGGTTTTTACTAGGGTTTTTTTTTTCAGATTGCTTCCCCTTTATTTGAAACCTCCTTACCCAATGTCTAGTTCTCCCTGGATCTTTTTTCCTAATTTTTATAGTGCAATCACACAGGTATTTTTATCACATTCATTCCCTGCCACACGATAATATTGAAGCATTTCTTGTCTTTAAATGGAGTTGTGAAAGAGAGGTTGTGGGAGGCTGTGTAAGTAGGCAGTTTTATAGAGGCCATTCAATTAATCAGTATGAATTCAGCACTTTTATTAAATATTTTATTCAGTGGCTTAAATAACATTCCTAATATCAGTCAGCAGTGTGGCTTCTTGCACTTTAGGATGGCATCTACACTTCAGAGAGCTTAGCTCTGCAGTTCTTATCTATCTCCCTGCTTCCTGGCTGCCCACATGGCACCAGTTTGCCCCTAGCCCCTCTTTTGGACGAACTGGTTCCACATGAAACCCAGTGTGCGTGTGGTTCTGGAGGTCTCTCCTCCCTCCTGAGACCCTCCCAGAGGATAAATTTGACCACCTCCCCTTTCATAGCCCGCTGGCAGTGTCCTGGCAGTGTCCTGGCAGCCTCTGCACCCTCAACCAGCCTCACTTGCTCTCCCGTGCAGCCCAGGACATGCAGCATCTACCCTTCTTTAGAAGCCCTAGAAACACTCCACAGACTGCTGGGCTGAACCACCGGCAGCAGAGGGGGTTTGGACATTTTAAACTGAAATGAAAAAGTCCATAAAAGCTAAATTAGTAACTAGGAAGCACATGGGCTCGATGGACTCTGTGTTGATAAGTGAGAGCCACAGGCATTGTCCTTCCAGCCCCTGGGCAGGCTGCACAGCAGGGCAGGCACAGCCAGAGTGTCCCCCCAGGCGAAGCAGTGTTATCCATGCGTGTTATCCTGGGAATCATCCCACAAAAGTACCTGGGCACTGTCCATGAGGGGATCTGATGGCTGGGGCTGAAATGGCCAGACTGCCAAGCTGGGGAGGGGGAACAGAGGTGTGTCAGTGTGCTAGCCCTGGTTAGTCTATTCACATCGGTGGGACTGAGGAGGCTGTATTTACAAGAAATTTTAGAAACTGGAAATAATTATGAAAACATCTTGAGGCCTCATGGGAGTTCAATAATTCTGAAGATGGAAAAAGATGGTCTTTTATAACTGGAGTGTTATACTCTCAGTCCTCCCTGCAAGGAAATAGCCAGTTTTCCTGGACAAGAAGTAAGACAAGTCTCATTAGGTTAGGAAGATTTCCCACATTTTCCATCTGTTGGTGCAAATTCTTGAGGCAATGAATGTGTGACATTTCACAAAGTCAAGAGACTCTCTCAGTCTATAGCTGGGGGCTATTCCTGCTTATTGACAGCTCAGCCCTTAATGTACAGATTTCTGGGAGAAAAGTGGTCTGTGGTGCCAGGACAGAACAGCTGGAGACACCCAGCCACAGTTTGTCTCCAGTCTTGCCATGGCTTGGAGGTCTGTGGGGGAAGTAGGCTGGTCACCTACCCAAAGCCCTTCAGCCCTAATTCCTCTCTGAACTGCCACTTCTCCCTGCTTGCAGCCACAGAAGTGCACTTATTAAATTTAGAGGCATAGTAAAATGCAAAATAGGAGAATTCCTTCTATAAATATACCTTAAAACAAAGAGGCTTTTTTTTTTTAACATGGAAAAAATATTAACCAAAACAGTGGATATCTCACAGCCCTTATTGTTTAGAAACAGGGATTCTATTTTTCCAGTCTGCTCTTAATTTTTCCATTCTCTCTCAATTTGGAGTGCAATGAAAATACAGCACAGCTACATTTCTGCTTTCTATCCTACACCTTACCTATCACACTGACAGCAGTTTAAGCAAAAGGATTGCTCAGAGTCGCAAGGATCCTTTGATTTACAGAAACACCTAGGCTGGAGACACACCATGCTCTCCTGCAGGAGCCCAAAAAAGAATGTTATGTGGATTATGTTGCATATTTTTATTAATATCTTTGTTGTCTCTCTCAGTTCATACCAGTTATGAAGGAGAAAAACTTTCTGTGATAAATCTTGCATATCAAATTTGATACATAAGCTCAGTTCCACATCTTTAAGAACAATGACAAGCAATCAGTCAAATCAACCTACCTTTTTTCATATTCCCCCGTGGGAAAGTCTTCTGAAAACTAGTTGTTTGCATTTGTGTTCAGGACAGGCATTAATAAGGCTAAGAGAGCTGCAAGTTTGAAGATTATTCATAATAATTTCATATTGCAGGAGTTTCATGGGGAACTATAGCAAGATAAATGCATCATACACACACACTTTTTGAAGGCTTATCTCTGCCTTTTTTCTAGAATAGTAATTGAGCAAGAAAACACTGCAAGCATATTCATCTGATTTGAAATAGGATTGAACCGCATTTGCAATCATTTCATTTCATTTACCATAGCTTTTGAGCATCTGAGTTTACCTAAATACCCAGGAAGTGTTAATGTTGACCTCACTTGTTAAAAAAAATCCTATTGTGATAATTAGCTTTTTCACCATAATGTTTCTGATGAAGATGTCTCCAATCTCTAATAGAAACCGTGTAATTGTGCCCTGTACCTCTCTCTCTTTTGCTCTCTCTCTCTCTCTCCCCCTCCTTATCTCTGACAGTGCAATTGAATTGTGGAAACACAAAATTTGGGAACACCTGGGTTTGCGCTTACTGCATTGTAGGATCAGGGCTGCAGTTTTGTATACTGTGTTTTCTAAGCACCACTGTCATGGAGTGGTTGCCTTGCACAACCTAAGCCATAGCTGTGTCCTTCTTGTGGTTAAATACCCTGATCTACTGTATGATCACCTCCACATTCAGACTATCACAGACTATGCCTTTTGCAAAGTTTTGCTGCCTCCACAATGAAGCACAATGGAGTCTGCAGCCTGTAAGATGCCCAGAGCTGAGCTGTAGTCTGTTTTAGTTTTTACTCTGCAATCAGGATCATGCCTTTGCTCTGAGATGTTTGTCTTGTGACATATACAAATGATTTTACAAAGTAAATTCTGTGGTTTTAAAGGTTATGTTTTATATTTGCTTTTTAATCTGGCAGTTACACAGAAGTTTTGGGGATAACTCTTATCTGTTGGGAGCACACCCTTCTCTGTTCAGGAGGATGTGGAGATTGTGCTCCAGGGAGTCTCTAGGTCTATGCTTGTCTTGTGCTAGCTCAAGGATTTGTAAAGTTCCTTAATGAAGGTGTTAGGGAGTTGCTGTGGGTGGGCTGACTCTCAGTGGGTTGGTGCAGGAATGAACACAGCCTAGGTCCAAGGCCTGGGGATGATGACAGCATTGGCAGGTGGTGACAGCAAGGTCTCTCAATAAACAGAGGAGGTGGCTTTGCAGCAGATGTGGGGAGCAGCAGAAAGCCAAGGAGAGGACATCATGCTGCAGCCTCCATGTGCTCACAACACAGGTCCTTGGTGGGAGCTGTCACAGCAGCCTGGTGGAGGCTCCAGGCTGGCAGATTTACCAGATCCATGTGACATTACATCTTTTGGCAGGGAAAACTTTGTGGAAAAAGCAAAAGTTACACTGGATCTTGTTTTGATTATTTGTTTCTAACCTCACTACAAATGGAAAACATTTCTCTGGTGAGTGTCTGCTTGTTATTTTCCTATTGTTTTATCATCCTCCCTGCTCTCAGTTGGGACAAATAATCCTCAAATGCTGCTCCAAAGGCTGGCACTTAGGCCAGATTATAGAGCTGCAGCACTGAGGGTGGATCTTTTCCTTCTCTTTCATTTATTTTCCTTCGCTTTATTCTGCTTCTGCTCCACTCTCTCTTTCTCCTTTTATTTTTCTGTCTTTCCAAGGACTAAGTACAACCAGCAATCCCTTCAGCAAATCAACCCCTCTGTCTTCCTCCCAGTTCTGTTTGAAGGTGAGAGAGATGGTTTGGTTGTGGTAAACATGAAGATTTCCATAATCAGGACAAGTAAGGTGTAAACACATTGTACACACACAGGCAACCAGTATAAAGTAGGACATTTGGTGAGTATTTTTCCAAACAAAGAAACCAAAAACATAGTTTTAGGGATAGCATTAATTTGTAGTAAATTTGCAGCTCCTGAATCAAACTGAACCAAAGGTTATGTTTAAAATGGCCTTTCTCAAGCATATATGGCCTTTTGAACTTCAGAAACTGAGCAGAAATCTCGGATAACTATGGGCTCTGCACAAGAAGAAGATTTGCTCTCAAAGAACTGAAATAGAGATTCATAGAATCATAGAATGGTTTGGGTTGGAAAGAACCTTAATGATCATCTCGTTCCAATCCCCCTGCTGTGGGCAAGGACACCTTTCACTAGAACAGGTTGCTCAGAGCCCCATCCAGCCTGGCCTTGAACACCTCCTTCACTGCTTGGAGATCAAAATGTGACATAGGAGAAGATTGGTAATGAGGAGATGGAGGGAAAGAGAACAGGAACAAGTAAGCTTTTCTGCAACATCAGTGACCTTTGTGCAGTTGGGTATCTCATGTCATTGGGCAGGTACATTGAGTTTTTTACTAGAGCGTGAGTGCAGTTTTTTAAAACGCAAAAATGTTATTTCACACTGAATCACAGAATTAACTAGATTGGAAAAGGTCTTTGAGATTGTCAAGTGCAGTCTATGACCTAACACCCCCTTGTCAGCTAGACCATGGCACTAAGTGTCACATCCAGTCTTTTCTTTAACATCTCTAGGGACGGTGACTCCACCACCTCCCTGGGCAGCCCATTCCAGTGTCTAATCACTCTTTCTGTGAAGAACTTCTTCCTAATGTAGAATTTTCCACTGGGTAGTAATTAAAACCAGTCAAACTATAACATGTAAGAAATATACATGAAATTATCCTGAGAAGTAAGTTTATTTCGGGATAGCTTTAGGTTCATAGGGTTTATGTTCCGGATAGGTAGGAGATGCATTACAGTGCCTAAGTGGAGAAGGATTATGCAATGATTAGCTATATCTAGATCTAAACTTAGGCCTTTCCTCCCTCACAGTTTAATGTCTTAATTTAAAAAAAAAAAAAATGCTTGTTACTGTACGTGAAAATATAAAAATATTCAAAACAAACTTTTGTTCTTTGCTTTTAGGATTAAAGCATGATTCCTCTTGTTAAATAGTTGAAAAATTGAATCATAACATAAACACAAAGAATATTGTAATGCCACTCCTAATTCCAGCTGCCTCCATCTGTTCTCTGCCTGAAGTACAAAGTAAGAATCCAACAATGTAAGGAAATAGCACTTTTGCCTGATCCTTGCTAGCTTTCAAAGCATCTTATGGCACATGTAACCTCTGTTGAGAACAGCAGCACAAGGCCCTGATATCGCAGGTGTCCCAGCTTTCCTGTCTGCTGGACCTCATTCTCGGCTCTGTTTCAAGACACAGACCACTAGAGAAAGTGAAGGTTATTCAGGGTGCTTTTCCAGATGCACAGCCCTATCTTGCCCCAAAGTCCCAAAGGATGTGCAGTCTCAGCAGAAAAAACCTGTTTTGTTTTGAGGCTGTATACACCAACTCTGTTAAAGAGAAGGAGATCTTGGGGATGTATCAAAAACTTAACTAGTCAATCATAATCTCTTCAGCCAGATATTAAGTTCTTGATTGCCTTTATTTAAAGCCCAGTGGCAGAGCAGGATCCTTGCATCCTCATCCCATTCCTCTGGGCAGAGTCTCTTGCCACATCCTGTCTTGCATGATGTGGTACCTCTCCCTTCACTGAGCTCCACATGCATTTAGTGTGATGTTCTGTGATGAAGAAGTCCAGACCACAGAGGAGCTTGGATGGAAAACAGCTGAATTTCAGCTCCTGCAACTAATGGAATAATGTAACGATATTTCAAAATGAAAATATTTTATGGTCAAAATGTGTTTTTGTTGCTTGTCCAATGGCATGAACATTTTCCATGGTGGCCACCTATTTCTTTGTGATGAAATTTGTTTACTCAAAACCCTAATATTGTCAGTAATTTTTTGAAGATGAGAGACCAATTCCAAACCACGCTGTATTTGTTTACTATGGACTGCATTTGTCCTCTTTGTTAAATTTAAGGAAGAGGTATTTGGCCTTCAAATTTTAAATTTAATTTCCAGTTTGAATGAAGGCTGCCATATTCCCACTGTTTTTTTCCAGCCACATTCACTCAGCACAAATACTGTGATGGAGTAGACCATGGGCATAACACACTCAACCTTTACTCTTCTGTGGAGATATCAGCCAATCAGCCCCTGTGTGTACCCGTGGGCCAAATTTGTATTTCCTCACTATAAAAAAGAATTTTAGATTGAAAGTTTAATTCTGGACCCTTCTGTATTTTCTAAGCATCACACAAAACTGAAGCATGTTTTTGATAAAGGATCTTTATATCATGGAAGAATGTAAATGTCTGAATGATAATAAGAAATTTCTCTATTTTGGGAACCCCCTTTCCCATTATGCCTCGAGACCTTTTGTTTTGCTAGTCTGATTGCAGGGACTTTAATAGAATCACAATTTTATTAAGCAATTCCTGTCTTTATAAAGAAAACCCCTCTTTTTTTAACATTTGCTGAGCACTAATCTTGGTAAAATCTTGTGCTCATAAAACTAAGCACTGCAGTAGGAATTTTTTGCAAGACTGAGTTATTTCTTCCTGCTGAACTTTCAAATTACAAGAAAAATATATTGCCCTTTTCTAAAAATATATTCTCCCATTAAACTCAAAAATAAATCTGTCAGCAGATATCCTGATAGATGCAGACTTTACTGTTACTAGTTAATAAAAAATTAGTTTGTCTTTCTAAATCTTACAGTAACTTATAAATGGCCTGGTTTTTTCACCTCTATCTTAGGTCCATTGTTCTGTTGTTAGATAAGAAATGATCACTTCTGTTTATTTTGCCTTGTAGCATATTGATTTTTGTTACCTTACTGAGGGCACTCTAACATACATCTTCAGAAAAAAAATTCGTTAAAGCAGTATGCCTTCCCTTCCCTTCCCTTCCCTTCCCTTCCCTTCCCTTCCCTTCCCTTCCCTTCCCTTCCCTTCCCTTCCCTTCCCTTCCCTTCCCTTCCCCTCAACACCACAGGACTGTCAACATTGTTGACAACTTTATTCCGCTTTGGAATTACCAGCAGAGAAATCTGCTGTCCATTTAAAGTGATTTACATTCTTTTTACAGTAACTACTTTGTGCTTTTTCTTATGAAAACAGGTTAAGAGACACATCTTGTGCGAGGTGGACACCTCACACCTGAGAGAGTTGGAGTGGTTCAGTCTGGAGAAGAGAAGGAAGACCTTACAGCACCTTCCAGTTCCTAAAGGGGGCTTATAAAAAGGAGGGAGATGGACTTTTTATATGGGCTGATAGTGACAGGACAAGGGGAGATGGCTTTAAACTGAATGAGTGCAGGTTTAGATTAGATGTTAGGAAGGAATTCTTAACTCAGTGGGCGGTGACATACTGGAGTAGGTTGGCCAGAGAATTTGTGGGTGCCCCATCCCTGGAAGTGTTCAAGGCCAGGCTGGATGGGATTCTAAGCAGCCTGGTCTAGTGGAAAGTGCCCCTGTACATGGCAGGGGGTTTGGAATTGGGTGATCTTTAAGGTCCCTTCCAACCCAAACCATTCTATGATTCTATGATAAAATGGCACTAAATCTCATTTTCATTTCCATATGGTTTTCATCTAGAAAGACATTTGCTTGTTTTTCCTTTATATTATGTTAATTAACCATAACAACTCTGAATTTGCTTTACCTAATTTATCTTGTAAATATTTTTCCAGAATTCATAAACTGCAATATTCACAGTGGCACAAGAGGTAGCTTGAAACATTAGTGGGCAGTAAAACTGAGCAAGCATAAACACACAGGGAAAGCCTTTGCAACAGGGACAAAACACCTCCTTGGATCCACTGAAACTCCAAAAATGCAAAGAACCTCCTGAGGCAGCCTCCTGAGATCCAACCCATCCTAATTCCAGCTTATTTAGTGATCTGCCCTTTGCCTAGATATAAAAAGTGATAAATACTCTCAGTTACATCTTAAGATCTCCCTTTCAGTCCTTCATACTTTTGATTAAGAAAACTGAGTATGCCTAACTGAGAAAGTACCTTTTTGTTTAAATAGCCAAGGTTTCGGTTTTTTGTTTTTTGCTTGTTTTCACAATTGTTTTTAGGAGATCTTTTTGGCCAAGATTTCATTAAAAGTGTTTTTCTTCTGGAGCTTATGGTAGCAAAAATTAAAACCCTTGTTGTGATACAGTTGTTTCAATCTGTCAGTATGGCTCAAAACAATTTCTTATGGAATTAGATATTACAAGGAAGAGTATGAGAAATATCTGTAGACAAAGTTTTTGTGCAGACCAAACGGGAGAGCAATTCTGGTTTCTGAAGGTTAAAACTGTCACTGAAGGCCCATATCCTTTCTCAGTTTTTGCTTCATTCTCTTGAAAAACCACGCCAAGATCAAGATTTATGGTTTCCCCCATGGCTGCAGAGGAAAACATTATGTTTTTCATCATCTGATAAAGCTTATTTAAATGTTATCTACAGCACTTTTTGTAGGTTATTTGTTCTGAGCGGCATGTTACACCATTTAAAATTACTCCCAAGGGAAATAAGGGCCACATTACTCAGCTGTGGCAATGAGTTAAGAGACATTCCAAATGGAGATATATTAACAAGAAAACGATGGAAGAGTGCTCTGATGCTCACTAATATAAGGCTCCTTTCCATTGTTCTTCTTGGGAATAATATTTGATAAAGACTGAAAGACTTTGTCATAGGTTAGCAAGCATAGTCCCGGAAGGGACGTCCTTGCTAAGGGGTGCTTACAGTTTCCTCTGGGAACTGATAGAACCTATCAGCTGGCCAGTTTGGATATGGACAATTCTCTAAGCCACTTAAAGTTGTGATCACCTCTGTGATCCACATTTAAGAATAGGCAAACTCCCCCTCCAAGCTCTCTCTCGTTTCCAGCGCTGGGACAGGCGGCTGCGGGCCCCGTGTGGGGGCCAGCGGGCCCAGCCAGGCCCTGCTTGGGCCAGGCCGGGCCGGGCCACGGCCATCCTGAAGCCATGGACCTGTTCCACCTGTGGAACCCCCCCCACTGCCTTGCCGTGGGCAGCCGGAGCGGCTCGGCTCTCCCCCCTCTCCACTGCGATAAGAAAAATTCAACATTCCAGCTGCAAAGCTGCAAGGCCGAGGTGAGAGTAACCCTTTTATTGCTGTGAAGAGCTGAAAACCTGAGGGAAGAGAGAGAGGAGATGCTTAAAGCTGAAAGTCTGTTGTGAAGCTATGATATATCAGAGTATCCTGTTGTAATTTCATGAAGATCTGGGGGGTGGAGTGTTCAACTCGTAAGCAAAAGCACCTGCGCTGAGATAGGCAGATGCTGACGCAGCTGTAATTTCATGAGAAGTTTGGACAGGGAGAGATGAACCAGATGAGGACTTTTGCTCCAAACGGGAAAGGAGAAAACCTCAGTCCGTAGAGATGAACCAGATGAGGACTTTTGCTCCAAATGGGAAAGGAGAAAACCTCAGTTCCTAGAGATGCTCCCAGAGATAGTCCTAAAGATGAAGATGATGAAGACCCTTTGCTCCCAGGGAAGGAGAAGGGCCTCTGTTTTTGTTTCTGAACGGCTCAACCTTAAAATTGTACCCCAAAAAACTTCAAGAGTGGACCCTCGAAAGCAGTTGCGGGAAAAGCTGCAAGTCGGGGGAAAGGACTCACACGCAGGCAGAGAGACTCCTCTTCCTAAATGGACTGAACAATATTTGGAAGTGGGCGGCTCTCTCGTTGTGATAATGTTTTCATAGCATGAGCAAGAAGAGACTTCTCTTTCTAAATGGACTGAACAAGGTTATTATGGAAGTGGTAAACAGACTGAACATCGAAAGGGTTGTCTTTTCACATTGTCAGTGGGAGAAGGGAGGAAGGTGGGGGGAGGAGGAGAGTTCTGAAGGTGGTATAATTTTTTTTTCCTCTCTTAGGTCTATTAATAAACTTCTTTATATTCTTTCAAGTTTGGTGCCTGTTTTGCATTTCTCCTAATTCTTATCTCACGGCAGATAAACAGTAATGAGTATTTTGGACCAAACCACTACAGACTTGATCCAGTGAACTTCGATTTAATGAATGCTCTTGCAGAAAGTGAAATCTACTCAAATGTGTTTTGGACTGTACGAAATCATGGATGTAATCAGTTTGTGGGAGGAATAGCCCAGTACTATGTGGCTGCTCTGAGAGGAATCTACAAAGATCAGATGTGCTTGCCTCAGACAGTCACTAAGTCACCATGTACAACAGGAAATGCTGCTGCAGCAAAGTCCTACACAACCAGCAATGTATTAGTAATAAAGGAAAAATCACAGAATTTTTGAGGTATCAGTCACAAAAGCACTTCATAACAGTGCAGTAACCAAATCCCATTAGTTCCTAAGCAAGAATATGTGTTTCTGGATGCAAGAGAAAAAGTATGGGAAATAAATGACCTTTTATCCAGGATAATTGGGGTCTGTGATTGTCTGTATTATTGTTGATAATTTGTCAGAAAAAAAAAACCACAAAAGCAAACAAAAAACCCTAACAAACAAACAAACAAAAAACCCCAACCAACCAAACCCTAAAAGCTACAAAAGAATAAGAAATATTTAATTCTTGGTCTTTCAGCCATTTTTACTGCTTGAGGCCAAGAGGGTTACTACCTGCAGATTCAAGGGACCTTGACTACTTGGAGACAAGCAGACACCAAATGGGATGGAAGAGAGTGTGGCAGGGAGGGTTACTCTTGCAATCCCATTTTTTGTATGTTGGGGGTTTTTCCTTAGGTAATTCAGTCATAACATCTTGAAGTGGTGTTTGTCTAAAGTCATATCTTCATTAACATAAGTCCTTGCAGAAATAAACAATGAGCCAGAAAGCTTTCACATCAGGTGGCTCCTGAAAGAATATGCAAGCTCTAGCTGTGGCTTTAGGTCTGCAGCCATGACCTTTAAATTGTAGGGCCTAGACACTACAAGGACTGGAAAATGTAAAGTTGGCCCTGGGGCACCTTCAGGGACCTGAGGCCTGGGATGGACTGAACTGATGCGCAGCTCCAGAAAGCCAAGGGCACATGAAATTTTAGATGTGGGTCTTATTGCTACGATCCTTGAGAGCCTAAGGAGAAGAAAGGGGGCAACTCAACCAGATCTCTGACAGGAGGTTTGTTCATTCCAGTTAGATTTAGTACTGATGTCTACCAATGTTGTGGTTTTCATCTGTAAGTGTGTCCCAACCCTGGAATACATTTGGTATTGTCAAGTTTTAATGTCAAATTAACTTGCCTGAGGTTGAAGCCAGGCTCTTGTGGTATCTAAGCAACTGTTCCAAAACAGTGGTTAACAGGAGCCTGGGATGTGCAGAGCTGGAGGCAGGGAACGCTGGCAGCTGCACATCCACTGTCTCTCCCTGTTCAGAGCAAGGTCATTTGTACACGTGCACCTGAGGGACTGTGTGACCATCTTTGGGCTGGAGTCAGCATCCCGCTCACTGCGGGGCTTTTTTCTCCCAGCTTCCTCTAACAGCATTTTCATGACAAAGCACATTTGAAAAATGGTGCTTTCACATACAACAAGCCACTGAATCCAGGATCAGAAGCTATAAACCAGAGGCAAGTTTTTCCACCCACACACAACTGCTTTGCCCTTTTGCCCAGAACCTTTCCTGATCCTGTTTTCCCTTCAGTTGAACCAGAAGAGCCAGAAAATACCTATGAACTGTCTCTGACCTTGAAAAGTCCCCTTTTACCCTGCTGACCTGGCAGCAGGCACAGCACATCAGTGTATGTTTCTGCTGTTCTGTTGATCCTGCTGTTCTCTTCAGGGGCAATCAAACTGCCTGTGTTTCAATTTCCAGCTAAGCCTCTGAAGACTAGAGCTGTTTTAAGGGGGAACTAACCCCCTTGGTGACCAGTCAAAAGAGAAAGATGAAATTTGCAGAGGGTAATGCAGGATGCCAAGGGTAAGCTCTGGTGCTCAGTTCCTCTCCAGAGGTGACCATTTCTGTACATATTACCTGTGTGGAGAACCCAGTGTGCAACATCCCTGTCCGTCACTTGGGTTCCCCCAGGCTGCAAATCCTCCCTCTTTACCTGGCTGGTGCTTGCTCATGGTCTTACCTTGCTGACTCATCTTGAAAATGTTCTTGCTCCCTAAATCCTAAAATAGATGCATGGATTTATTGATTAATTTAATCTACATTAAATTAGAAATGGGGCTTTGATGTGTGTGAAAGGACAGAGAAAGCATCAGCTAGACCTCAGCTTGCAGCTGCAAGGGCTCACATTGGTTGGTTAAAGTAGTTCATCGTCACAAATCATACACAGTTGCAAAATGTCATGATACTGTTGAATGCATGCTATGATACCTCATCTGGGTTCATAAGAAATTCAGACCTCAAACTAAATGGAGGGAGTGGCTTACGTCAATAAAATTGTTCAGGATAATTTAGGAAGAGAACAGTACTGAAAGCTGCAGGCTATTTTGCTCTCTGCCTAGCCCACAGTAACTCTCAAATAAGAATATTGAACTGAACTAGATTGACTTGTGTCCTGTACTCTTCTCAGTACACGGCTTTCCTGACTGGAGTTTAAATGGAAATATCACTATTCTGCAGCATGGCACAAAGGCTGAACATGACAATGAGCTTGCTGACTGCTTATGTTCAAGCCACTCACCTGGAAGATGTGTCAATGAGTATTAAAATGCAGACACCCCCAGCAGTAAATCCTAAAGATGTGGTTACTGATGATTATCAAGGCCACAGGAAATGGTCCATGAACCATAAGGGATTCATAAGGGCCTCGTGTTCAGGGAGGACAGTGCCTGCAGTGCCACGTGGCTGCCTCTCTATTGCAGGAACCTGGATGGCCAGCCAGGGCCAGCAATCCTGCAGACTGGGCCCTGCAAAACGAATAACTGGGGATAATGTGTTTCTGTAGTACACACAGACCCAGCATGGGGGTTGATCACAAAAAGAGGAGACAGTTGAGGCACACTACCAATCTGAAGCATTACTGTGCCTAACTACGTGACTAAGTACCACTCTTTCTTCCAGACACGAGAGATCAGATTTGGGTTTGGATCTGATTCATCCAAAATAGCTGACAAGGGCAGTAAATCCTGGATTTGTTTCTTTCTGATTTATTTCCAATGCTGCTGAGTAATTCCCTTTTATAGAGCTGTGTTGTTGAGATACATGTCTCACTCTTAATTTCCACTTCCTTTTACTTCTCTGTCTAACTATTTTCTTGCAGAAGATATGAGTATAGGGGGAAAGTGAAGTAGATGGGGACATGGCACGCAGGCAGAGGTTCACTACAAAACCCTCCCCTATTTGCTGTAGCTGAAGATATATGAAAGAAAAGACAGATACAAAGCTGGGTTTTACACAGTATTCTCAAATGTTGTTGAACTCCCACTTGTTACAGTTATGACTGCAATCTTTCTTCTGCTCTGAGTTTAAACAATTTTCAGTGGGAATCCTTTACAGTGGATACTTCTGAGCAGTTGGCACTGCTCTTATATTCCAGTCTCCTATTTATGGGAAACAACATGTCCTCAAAAAATGTCTGGGCTGATCTAGAAATCTCTAATTATAACATTAATTAGTATAATATTCATATCTCCTCTTCTGTACTCTTCAGGATTTTGTGTCTGAGATGTGAGTCTTGTCAGCCCCCAATGTATGCAGGTCTGAAGTGAGACATATGGCTAGCTCCAGGGAAATGCTAATGCTTGCATCCCTCAGCCCTTGCTTTTAAAATTGAAACTTGGAGTATCAACTTTAAGTGGTCTTTCTGTGTGTGAGTCTTGTAAGACATTCTCTTTGGTGATCTTCGTCATTACTTTTGGGGCTGAAACGTTATTGTAACTTGGTTTATCTGTAATGGGCATGACACAAGCCAGCCTGACAGCCTAACATTGTCAGTGGGACAGGGATTGCAGCTCAGCCACCAGAAAGCAACGTTCATCTGCCTGAGGCTGTCTGTAATATGATAATTCCATTACCACATGTTGGTGACTAAAAACCAAAAAGAGAACGATGGGGCAATTCAAACCCCTGCATCTGGGAGGGTCTCTGTGTCCAACCTCTTCCCAAAACCCCAGTCCATTGGCAGTGATTTTTTTCTCAGTGAAAATGCCCTAAGGCCATTTTACAAGTGGTTCTATAGTTCCAAACAGAATAGTAATATTTTGGGGGCTGAACCCCATGAAAACAACTCAGGAAAGTAGCTTTAATCCGAAAGCTACTACTTTTTTGTTACTGCCAGCATCATCTTTAATTATTCTGAACTTTTACATTTGGTGCCTCTTTAGTTTGCCTGTGTTTTGAACACAAATAATCAGATATACATGGTCTATAGCTCTGAGCACTGAAGGCAGGCTTCTGATAATTTTCATAGTTTCCTTAGAGAACAAAGAGTTATGCTAAGCATAATAAATGATGTCAGTAACCAAAACTTCATAGAAAACGTGGGACATGAAAGAAAAAAGCAGAAAACCTACCAAGCACTGAGACTGAGCCCAGGCTTGCTGAGGACGGGTGCCTCCCAGAAATATAAATCCCCATGCCTCCCCACCCAGTCTTTGCAGATGATGTTAGAAAAGGTATAATAAAACATTCTTGTTTTAGTTAATCATTTCTTCAAGCTCTCCCAGCCAGGCTGAATTGCACTTCATGAGGTCAGCACACTCCTTGTACTCACAGCCAATGTTCCCTTTTTTTATTAGTATATCGACAGCACAGTTTACTCCAGTAACACAGCAGCGTTGAGGCCTCATTTTCCATGGCATGAAACTGTTCCCACTTCACCTGCTAGCAAACACAGCCCTGCTTTTTTTCGAAGTAGTCAGACCGTTCCTATCTTGTATGCCTTGACTTTGTCTTGAAAGTTTCTCCTGACAATGTACAGGCCAATTTGTGAGTTATTACCCAGTCCCTCAAAGTATCTTAATGTCTTTCCCACGGTGAAGAAGGTAATTTAGAAAAAATGTTCTCAAAGCCATCTCAGTTGTGACTGAGTTATTATCTGCAGTCCTTATTACTAGCTTGTCATATGTGGGCGCTGTAAAGCTAACAGCAAACTGGGAGGCATGAGTTTAAAATACGTCAGTATTGTCAGTGTCTAACAACTTCTAAAATATCAGGATGATTTTGAAGGTTTTGTGACCTTCTCAGGCTGTCAGAAACATGCTAATTAAAAATCCAAAGGAATTGCAGAATCAGAGGAGCTCTCAAGGTGAGAGGGATAATCCTTCTCTTCCCAGATGTCAGTGATGGGAAGAAACTAAAAGCAAGAAAGTATTTGAAGGTTGAAAAAAAGAAATGAGGCAGAACAGTTCCACCTTTAACAGAGGAAGACAGGCACAAAAAAAGCTGGGGGCTCTAAGTGGCTCTGGAAATATTAGGAGAAAGGAGACATTTGATCCTGGTCTCTGCAAGGTAAATAAAGCCCCAGATCAGCTAAGGAGGAGCCCTGCTGATAAACAGGGTCTGTAAATGCATTTCCTTGCTTGATGTTTTTCTTCTGCAACAGTGCTTGTAATTGCAATGACTAAAACATCATTCTTAGCTTGTTGTTTTACAATAAAAAGTGCTAATTTCTTCTGATTTTCATCCAGCATTAAAAGCAGTTCCCGAGAAATCTGACACACAGTAACATTCCTGGAGATGATGTACCCCAAATGCCATTTTTAGTATCAGTCACAAAGACAGAGACATTTGGGGCTCCCCAGCCTGCAAGATGCTTTCTCCTAAAACTGTGTTTGTGAACTGAATAATCCAATGTTTAGTGAAGGAGGGAAGAGAAGTCTCCCTCACGGGTTGTCACCGTTCCTTCTTCAGCTACTAGGGAAAGGCAGCTGCACAGCAACTGAAACTTTTCAAAGATGATAAAAGCAATGGCCAATAAAGGTGACCAAATTGTTGAAAATTAAAAAGTAGGATCTGTGGGGAGATCTGAAATCAAAGAGATTTCTAATCAGGCAGAAAACTGCCTGAGAGAAACTCAGAGATCTCTTACCTCCCCCAGAGGAGAAAGATTTTCTGTTTCTGTGGGGCAAATCAGTGTGGATTCAAGAGCATGAAAAGTATGCAGGTCCTGCAAAAAGGCAAGGAGATGTCACCTTGGAGAAGCCCTGCTTTTATGTCTTCCTTCAAACTTAGTAATGGAATTCCAGGAGCCAATAAATATTTGAAGGACAAAGCGAGCACACTTACATTACATAGAATTAACAAGAACTTCACAGCAACCTTTCTCCTAAACTAAGTAAGCAGTGTTGAGTGTTTTTCACATGTTAGATAATGAATCTTAAAATAAAGGATAATTCACAGACTAGTTTTCTGAGAAACCAGTGGGAGGATGGTTGGTTGTTTATGTTAAAATTCATTGTATGGGTTCAATACATCTCCCTCAGTCCAGTTTCTGCCTGAGAGCAGAATATTCTATTGCAAATTCTTCTGGAACTGTATTTTCAGCACTGGCTGTTTAGGGAAAGAAATTGCAAAAAGGAGGCAAAATTTAGCAATATGTTAAATGTGTGGTTACATAATTTTTTAGCTGTCTTTTTATTCCAACATGCAAGACAACACGTCAGGAATTCTTCTAGCTTGAAAGGGCTTAGGCTGAATCTCATCATTTTAGGCTGAGAGAGTCCTGGTGGTAAGCGTGGAGTGGGAAGTGCAGTTAAATTTACGTTTCCCAGGGTGCTTGAAGTGGAGAAAAAAAAGAGGTGATCAGTTTTGAGGGGGGATAGCAGCCAGACACAGCGGTGGCTCTGGAAGGAGCTGATCCTGTTCTGGCATGGTTGATAAAGAGCTGGGGCTGAAGGGCACTGGGGAACTGGGCTCTGCCTTGCTGAGTGGTTGCAGGTATTGGGTACATCATCTCCAGGAATGTTATAGTGTGCCAGATTTCTCTGGAACTGCTTTTAATGCTGGATGAAAATCAGAAGAAAGTAGTACTTTTTACTGTACATCAACAAGCTAAGAATGATGTTTTAGTCATTGCATTTGCAAGCACTGTTGCAAAGGAAAAATATCAAGTCAGAAAATGCAAAGGCCACATTCCTTAGACTGCTCTCCTTTACTGGCGCCTGCTGGCTCAGAGTGCTTGGCATCTGTGCTACCAACTCCTTTTCTGCCCAGCATCCAGGTTGCCTGACCCTGAGAATAGACCCTAACCACACCATCTCCCAATATGCCTGGTGTCCCCTGGTGGGGATTCCAGGGTGCAGGGCATCCACCCAGCTGCGCAGCAGCTCGGCACAGCCTGATGCTGTCCAATCTATCTGTATAGCCTGAGCCAACATCTCAGCCAACGATACAGGGAAAATAGCATGAGCTGGACAGAGAGCTGTGCTTTAAAGTGGTGTTAAATAAATGTCCAAAGTGGTGCTTGCATGACTGCCCCTTTCAAGCTCCGTTCAAATTGGTTGTGTGTTGACAGTGGCAGGTCACTAGTTTCCATTGAGATTTCATTGTTGATCAGTGAATGTACAAATTAGCCACAGGGTAATTTCTTCTCCTTATTTAATCAAATGGAAACATTCAATCCATTTTTGTGTTCACAGAACAGCCCTTACAGTTTATTTAAGTAGGTTAAATATAAACCAACACCAAAAAAACAGCCCAGCAGCATAACAATGCACTCCCTTTTATTTCTTGATAATAATTTGATATAACTGGCAATAATTTATATTATCTTTATTTTCCTTGGTCTTGTGACTTCTCAGAAGTGTTTCCTACAGTGCCCATTGGCATGTGTTTGCTAGTGCATAGAGCCCTCTGATTTATAGGCTTTGACTTAGTGCTGAGGCTTCAAGGGCAGCAGCTCAGCAATTGCAGCTCCAGCCCAGGGAGGAAAAAGTGCCACTATCCTCTCCATGTTAAAATCAGGAACAAAGCTCTCCATGGATTTAAATGGAGCACAATATGGACAGTTTTATTTTTTCACTAAATATAGACAGCACATTCTGTCCTCCGGATGTACAGAAATAGGAAAGAATAAGATGTAGGTTTTATACACCTGAGCATAGTGTGATGGAAGGAGGGTAGAGAGGCTTTTCCAAAGGCACTGGGGAGCTCTCCATGAGGGTCACAGCCATAGTGTGCATCAGGCCAGGGACACTGTAATGGCATAAGGCATTTGAAAAAATTGACTGACTGGTGCTGTGGATGACACTGGGATGCAGGTCCAGCAGGGCCAGGCAGATCTGCACTAGATGTGGCTGGAAGGTTGGAAAAATGACTCTTCACGGGAGAGGTTTGAGTTGGGGATTTTGCGTTGTTTTTTCATTTTCACATTCCCTGTAACAGCTATACATGTGGAAAATCAAAAGGGGGAAGTGAAAGAGTGGGAGGGATGTCTTTGCTTGAGGAGGTCTGGAGAAGATTTCTGCCACCACCTGACATGGCTTGGCTCCTTGAGTTCTGTAAAACAGAAGAGATGGGAGTAAACTCTTCCCAGCTAGTGAACATTGAGCCATTGCAGAATTAAAAGAAAGTCAAACAGCTCTCAGGAAGATGTGATTGTTTGATAAACAAGAACATTTTATGATAATCTCTGTATTTACAAACACAAGGATGGGTCAAATGTGTGCTCTTGGAAATTTTTTTTCTAGCAGAAATTTTCTTTAAAGCCTAGCAGTTAGAAAATGCTTGTGCTAAAAATAACTTACAAAAACAGCGATATTGATCCATGCTCTTTCACAAAATTTAGTGTTTTGCAAATATTGCTGGTTTTTAGATCACTCTATTTTTGCAAGGTAATGTAAATTCATTTATATCAAATCATAGAACCTGTAAATCTTGAAAACCACTTAACTTTAGGCACATCTGGGAAAGATTGCAAATGTAATATCTGATGCTGAAAACTCAAAGGCACCAAAACTGAAGAGGATGTCAAAGACATCTACTTGAGTAAGTTTGGTGGCAATATGTTCAAGTACACATACACAGATGGATATATGGTAACCATTCATGACATTTTCCTTGTATACACCATTTTAGGTAACAAAATGTCATTGGTGAATGTAAGAAAAATTTACAAAGCCATCATTGAAATATATTGACAGAATTTGATGTTACATCTGTAATCTGTGATTATTTTGATATACTTTGCAGATCAAGTTATAAGTAAGGACATAGAATTAAAAAATCTATCCTGATTCCTTGGAAAAGGTATTTACATTTCAGAGATCCTGCCTGTGAGAGGTTGCATGCTGCATAGCTTTTTTCATTATTTTAGAAAAATACAGATAGATGAAAGACAGGATCAAAAGGCCAAGAAATATTCCTCTAACTACCATGGTCCACATACCATAGTTTCATTTCACTCAAAATTCTCATTGTCTTCAGTTCTGCAGTAGAAATTTCATGGAATTACAGGGAATTCTGCCTACCACCTCTGTAGTGCTTGCCTGTTTTGTTTGCATTATATGTTCTGGAAAGTTGATGTTATTGATCTGAAAGGCCTTTATAGAAGTTACCACTGTAACCAGAGGTTGAGTCCAGCTCTGAATCTGTAGTGCATAACAGCCCTTAACAATTAGAATTGAATATCCTGAAAGACTTAACAGTTTTGTGTAAGACATAAGAAAAGTCCATTAATACAGGAAAACACTGAACAAGACTAGACATAATGATCTTCTCAAATATGACATGACATTTTTTTGTTTAGAAAAAAGCTATCTTGGATTACAGATATGCCCTTTCACATTACTTTCTGCATCCAGCTGCTAAGGTACTTGTTGTTAGTTCTGATGTTTTGCAATGAGGATTCTGTGTATACTTTTAACAGTTTTGCTATTAAATTGCTATTGAAACAACAAATTATGTCATTAAACAACTATATCACAGCTTATAATATGTTAATTTTAATATCTAATACATGAAGTTAAGTCTAAGTCTTGCTAGAGAGCTCCAAAATAAGACTAATAGGATGAGTAAGATAAATGCTAATTCCAAAATTGCAAATTGCAAGCTTTGATGCAGCTGATGACTCAGGAACATTACCACTCATTTTAATGTTGCATGTAGGCAAAAATAATTACTGTTCCCAATATAGAGGCCTCTGGAAAATATCACCCATTTGAAAAGGGACCTACTATATCAGAAGATTGATATCTATGTTTCCTACCTATGTTTCCATGGTAGGAAACATAGATATCAATCTGTGTTTGGTATTGTCATTGTCTAGAGACATGAGAGTATTCCCTGTTTGAGTAATGTTGCCTGGTGTTAACAGTGAGCCATCACATGCTGTGTTCCTCTCCACACCACATGTTCAATCACCATTATTAAAATAATATTTTAATAATAAAAATAATTTAAAATATGATCAATAAGTTACTAACAAGCTACATCTTATAGCTGGTGTGGTGCTGGTGAGATGCTGATTTTAGGAAGATTGCAAAGACAAGGATGAAGTTGATGGCAACAAGATCCAGTCATTCTTTTTAGGCCCATCTGGGTGCTGTGGTACTTCCAACTTCGCCTGTACTGTAAGTTATTTGAAGCAAGATTAGTTTCTAAGGGTTAGAGAAAAACTGATTTCCCATCCTCATTTATTCTTTGGTGTCTCTTGCTACAGGTATGCTGGTTTCGATGGAGGCAGTGATTTTCAGCTGTAGACACTTGTATTGTACAAATGTAGAATCAGGATGCCACAGCTGAGTTCAGTAATTCTTCTGCACAGTGACCAGAGGTCAACACCTTCTGCTCAACATCAGTCTCAGCTGTAAGAGAAGCAATGATTTGTTAGATGTGCTATTATTGTCACCAACAGTTAGCTAACCATCACTTTCCAAAAAGAATTTAAAACTTATCCATAAATTGCTTGGATATGTACAACAGAGAAATATAGTGAAGACGGTGAAAGAGAAACATACCATTCTTCATCCTACTCGTAATCCTGCACAGCTTTCTCCACTTCCTCGTTGCCTAATATAGTAGGGAGAGCTCAGCATCTCATGGCTGCTTCTACCTCCTTCCCACAGCCCTCCAGACTCCTTAGCTCTTACAGCCTGAAAGCATGATGCTTAAGAAGATATACCTGCTGCTGCCTTTCATTTCCCTCTAGTGTGGTCAAACATTTTAAATGGGATTGGCTGATTGATAAAGTAAGGCACTAGGGATTTATCCTAGACACAACAAAGTGTTGAATGTTGGTAACATTCAACCAGTACTCCATTATATATTGTCAAATATTTCCTTTATGTGACCAGGGAGATCTGAATTACAGAAAACTTCTCCTTTGAAGAAGCCATTGTTTCCTTATTGTCCTCTGTTAAAAGATGAGAAGAACAGCCTAGTTTGATTGGCAAAAGCACAAAATCAGACGGAATGTACTTACTTGGGCCTGCTTTTTCAACAAACTTCTGACTGCTGTTGTTTCCACACACTAGGTAGTATGGAGATGACTTCTCTTCCTGTGAGGTTTTTTTCTTCATGGGAGGTAGTGATCTCTTTTGCTGCTGTTCACAGAAGTCACAGGCACAGGTTTTGTGGGTTTGTTTCAATGCCACAGCTCAACATGTGTTTGACAGTATTTAGTGACTTAAGAGAAAGGGCCTCTTCCCTAAACACATGGCCAAATCTGCATGGTTGAGCAATGGCAAAATCCAGAGCTTTGGATTCTGACCTGGCTCGGCTGTGCAGTGTCATTTACAGCAGTGTCCCTGAGCTGTAGGCGAGGAAACACAGAACTGGAGTCTGTAGCTTTGTTTACCTCTTCACAAGGAAAAATAAAGCAACATTAGAAACAGATCCAGAACAAGTACATGGAATAAGTACATGTAGCAAAAAAAAAAAACAAAACAAAACAAATCAGAAGAAGGCTCAGCATCAAATAGCGATCTTATCTGTGAAATGAAGCAATAGTCCCACAAGTGGTTGTATTCATCATGACACAGAGTTAACTTGGTGAAGCTCCAGGAGTTTATGTACAAACACATACAGTAATGTATTCCCAAAATGTTAACAAGGATCTCACTCGCACTTTTCACCTTGGCCACAGCACATCCCCAGGAGGAAGGGAGCATGGCCATGTGCCAGAGGCACTGGGGAGGCACTGAGAGCAGGCATGTGGGAGGGCAGCTGCCCAGAGAAGGGTGCTGGCCTGGGATCCCCTACCAGACCCTGAGAAAGCAGTTGGTAAATGAAAAGATGCTACGATAGGGAGAAGCAAGCAAAGAGCCATTGCAAGAGTGTTTTTGCCACAGGCAACAGCTTATCATGTCCTTTCCACTGGCTCCCCTCCAGGGTGAGAGCTCAGCATGACCTGTGCTGGGCAGAGGATAGGGGAGTGGTAGGACAAGTCCCAGACACAAGGCACAGGGAGTTGTGTATGATTTGCTGTGGGATGAGGCATGACTTGCGCCAAGAGGGCCCAGTGACACATGGGAATGGAGTAACCCCAGGAATTAATCCTACACAGCAGCAAACTGGCCACAGGGCTCAATGCATTTAGAGATTTCTTTCCTGTAGTTTTGGACTTTACAAGACTCCATAAACTAGTTCATATTTCAGAGATATGGTATTTGATTCTGAGGTGGAAGATAAAGTCCTTCACTTGTCTGACTGCCCTACTGATCTTTCGTTGGAGGCACACAGTGGTAAAAAGTCCTAAAGAGTGAAAAAGATGGTTGTACTGTCTGACTTTTCTAGCTTGCCTTGGGATTGCTCAAGACTTCAACTCAAACAGAATGAAAGGTCTGGTGTCTGGTTATAGGATTCAGAAGGATACACCACTTCCCAAAATTAATATCTTCTGCCGTCTGACACACAGGAAAGGAGGAGCTCGCTCCTTTCTACAGCCCTACCATGGTCCCAGAGAGCCAGGGGAGAAAACTCCCTTGTTCCTATTCCACCATAGTCTGGTGCAGGGGTAGGTGTGACTTTCACCAATAATGATAAAGCAGTGGCTGAATCATAAAATTTATCTCAACAGCCTTGATTGCTACTTCTGAAATATATAGAATTCTCAATCATGTTATGATAAAACACTTAGGTACAGCAGCATCCCCAGGCACACCTCAGGCAGCATGGCAACAGGCTCTGTACAAACATGAACTTAGGCATTGCCTGACCCATGAGCTCCTATTTTAAGTAGACCTGGAGAGGTAGAAAGAAAAGCAGAGGGTCACAGGTGAAGGAATTTGTTTTCCCTGGCCTGTAGTGATCTAAGGTTCAATGCCCTACTAATAGAGTCTCCCTTTTTAAATAATGACTAACATGCAGGAAGATGCTTCTCACATGTTTTTTCAAGCAACAAATCACAATAAATTAAGCTTGATGCTAGTATGTGCATGAAAAGCCTCAATTAAATTCCAAACACATTTTGCTTACAAAAGTCTTTGCATACATAATTTTCTTAGAGTTTTTGTTTTTTCTGTTAATAATCAGTCACATTGAAAATATTTATTTTCTCTTTAATGGAAAATTGTGAAGTCACAACCCTGAGTGGAGATCAGCAAGCAAATCTCTAAGCTGCCATGCCCTGTGAATAGGGGCCATGGTGCTGGCCTGAAAGTTGAACTGCTTTGCAGAAGATTTTGCAAGACAAAAGGTCTCTGCATCAGTCCCAAGAAGCCCAGACCTGGCAGATTACATAGGATATTGCAGTCAGTGGAGAAGGAACTGGGAAATACATTTTTTCACATGTATGTCACACTCACAGAAACCAGCAGTCAACGTGTGCAGCTTCAATACCACCCTGATGGTTGGGATAACTTAGGATGGTTGGTATAGCACAGCCCACCAAGCACCTTGCTGCCCTTTAATTCTACTGTGAGACCCCATGGGCCAGAGGGAGGCACAGATGGGAGGGAGATGTACTGCTCCAACACATGCAGCCATCTGTGTTAGTCCCTGGGAGCTCAGAGCAGGAGCACAAATACTCTTAAGTGCCAATATCAGTGTCTGTATTTGGGCATCAGTGAAGTTTGCTGTCCCACTGGCAATTTCCTATTTAGCTTTACAACATGACAGTTCTGGACAGGCCCTTGTTCCCGCTGTTATTGGTCCACCAGCTGCATGTTGAAAATTACTCCTTACTATTACACTGAGCCAAAGAAATTCACAGCTGATACAAGGAGTTCCATGAATAAAAAAGCAAACTAGAAAGGCAGCAGAAATTGTATTGTGGTATCTTAGAAGACTCACACCAGAGAAGGAGCTGTTTTATGCTTGTTGGGTTAATCCCAGCAGCAACTTCCCTTTGTTTGGAGCTCTTATGGAGAGCACTTTCCACTGTGCACACCGCACACGTGGTGGACAGATACAATTTCAGCCTCATTGCAAATTCTGGGGAAGGTTCTTGTCGATCTTGGTGACCTTCAGGTTGCTTGCTCTTTTGGGGGATGGTATGGTTGGACAATACATGGATAACTACACATGCTTTTCATTTTAGCATCCCCCGGAGATTTTATATGGCAAATACTTAAAGCATAGCACCACTGAGACACAATCATCTCCTGATTTGCGGGCAGCTGCTGAGCTGATTGCAGTGCAGTTTGGGTACAAAGTACCCAGGAGAAATCACATAAAAAAAGGCCAGGAAAGCTTTAAATTTGACATTAGACAAACAGAATTGGGCATAATAAACTTTTAAGAGCTATATCACTTTTTCAGAAAGATGAAACAGCAGGTCAGTGATGACAGGGCATGAACTGGACAACTAAAGGAGGCCGGTTTCTAAAAAGAGGGGAGGCGCAATAAGGCTGGTGAAGTCAGTGCAGTCGGTGCAACGAACCCGGGGCCGTTTCCCGGGATGCCTGACAGAATTTTCCTTCTGTGGGAAAAATCAATGACTGGAATAGGTCAGTCTTTTTTGCCATGGCAAACCTATACTTAAGTGTGATTAAAATGCTTTTCGGCAAAGGAAATACCCTGTAGTTTAAGCCAAACGTGGGGACATCCTCTGTGCCTCTGATTGATGTTATGGTGGTTTGTGTGGTGTACTATATCCTGAACCAGACCCAAGTCAATTAGGCACCATTTCAAAGTATTTTCTCGTGCAGCCCAAGGTTTTGCTCATGACAGTGAAACCCGAGACTGGGGGAAATGAGAGCAGAAATGAATTCTGTGAGCGAGCACAGCCAGGCCATCGGGTTAGCAGGCAGCAGGTACTGTAGGATTCCCTGCTTCAAGGAGCAAGATGCCTTTTTCAAGTTGTGAGATTTAATGGCCTTTTTGCTGAGATCAAGTGTAGTATTGGTTTAATACCTGATACAAGCTCCATCAGGAAAGTATATCCTCTCTTTCGGGGGGATGAGGGCTCTCCAACTCACAGGGGCAGAGGGCTAACTTTTATAGGGATGCAGGGGATGGGTGAAGGCCAGTGGGTTACAAAGGATCTGCATAGGGTCTCCTAAAGGATTGTGGGTCTGTCTTTTCTCACCGTGACTAAAGAAGTGGTTGCCTTTCCAGGGAGTCCTGCTGGGAGATTGCACAATCTCAGCAGATATCCCTCCAGGGCAGGGGCTGGGCATACCCCACAGGTTTCCATGGAGGTCATCTATGAAATGGTGGCTGGTTTCCAGAAAGTGGTATGCTGGACACAGCCTGTGGCGTGATGGCGTTCCCAAGCACAGATCAGTATTACTGTTTTTCTGTGGAAATCACATTCTAAATATCAAAAGGAACATGAGGACAAGACAAAATATAAATTAATTTACTCCACTCAAGGCTGGATTTTTGTAAAGACATGAGCAGGGTGTTATAAACTAGAAATGATCTGATGGTGCACAGCAATGATTCATCTGCTCGGCAGAGATCACAAACAAAGGAGACCTCTGACTTTGCTGCTGTTGCCGGCCAGTTCCAGGATAAACAGTGATGAACACGTCCATTGACACAAAGAAAAGAAACATGTAAAGAGAGGGATTTGCAGAACAGGCTCTCTGCCTTCCTCTGCTGAATATTCCTGCCAGCAAGGAAAAGGTGCAAGAAAACCCTATAGGCTTTACCTCTGTGCTGTACCACTGCTGTGTCATTGCAAGTGATGGCAACACACACAGTTCAAAATCAGGTTCAGACACTAAAGCCTGGTTTTGTCTGCTGAGGGCTCCCTGTCAGTCTGTAAAACCTCGAGCTCTGCCTCCCTGGTACTGATGTTGTGCCTTTCATGGGTAATGTTTATGCCCTATCTTGAGCTAGAGGAATACCACCTCTGTAACAGCCCCATTTAAGTCCTACCAACTTCTTCTTCCCTGCTTTGGGGATGGTTAAGGAAAACTACTGACCCCTCCCCATTGTGCAGGTGCCAAGCATTTCTGGGAGGAGGCCATCAGTGACAAAAAAAGACATCTTTCATTCTAATTGTGTTGTAGCATCCCTAGGCACAGACTAGAGACACTTCCAGGGCATGTGACCCCGGGAGCTCTGCAAAAATCAAGAGCTCTGGTGGGAATGGTATCTTTGGTGCTTGGAGAAGAGACAGCACTGACACAAAGGAGTGCCTATGGTGTAACAATGATCCTTGAGTGGTGACACTTCTTGTCATGATATGGTGTTTTATGAAGCTTTGCTTTATTCAAATGTGTTTCTTGGATTTCTCTTCAAAACATGGACTCAAGGACAAATGCTACAACAAACATGCCAATTATAAGGGATAAATACTGAAAAGATATAAAGATTTCTTCTGGCGGAGAAAGCACCTGCTAATTTTAAACTATTTGAGGGATAAGAGACCCTCCTGTTCACATTGTTGTATTGAACCATGAGTTGATTACTGAAGAGCTCTTTTGGTTCTAAGCAGCTACAGACCCATAAATATTTCTGCCAAGGTCTGTCATCTCCACAGCAGTTCCTGCCGCTGTTCAACCATACCAGCAGCAGTTCCACAAAGGTTTGCAAGGGCAGTGTTTGTGCCATCCAGCCAAGCTTGAGCAAGGAGCTATGTCATAGCATTTGTTCTTTCCACTCAGTGAGATTTGCAGAGTAGCCACTGCAGAGTGGCCCTTTTGTCAGGGCAGACACCCACCGTCCATCCCATGCTGGAGCTGGGGCAGTCCATGGGATGGTTCGCTGTGCTGAGCTGTGTACTGAGCTAGTGAGACATCCCACCCCAGTCCTGACCCCCCTCTTAATGTCATCCTAATCTGAAGCCAAATAGTAGCTGAGCTCTGACTGTCGTTTAGCTGTGTTTAACTTTTCCATAGTAGACATTTTAAAACAAGCTCCTGATATCAATGCAGAGTTAAAGATCATTCAAGAGTCACATGGGGAGCCTCAGTGGCCATGGTTGCCCCTCCGTCCCTCGGCTCCTCGAGATGCATGCGGTTCTGCACTATGGATGACTTTTCCACTGCATTTACTGGAATGACCCCGTTCTCCACCACTGTCCAAGGGCTCTGTTAACAAACTCAAGTAACAGTAATAAATCTTTCTAGGGCCCAGCACCAGTGCTGCCAGAGCTGTGAAGCCACCTGTCTTGGCATGATGTGAAATTAATGATGCACTTAGAGCACTAGAAGCCTAGAGGTATTGTGCAATACCTCCTCTTCTGACATGCTGGTGTACAGAGCTTACACTTAACCACCTTGGCTGTTCCTCCTCAGAAATCCTCCTCAGCACAGAAGCAATTTAAAAAATTGCTCAACCCACCTCAGGCCTGAGTTGCCAGTGTTGTTTGCACACAGAATTCCTTTGTCAGTTATCAGCACTTACTCAGTATTACTCAACTCTGAGGCAGCTAAGGGAGGGAACAGGACAGTCAACATGAAGCACAACGAAACATATGTGTTTATTGAGGACCAGAGCCTGCCTGCTCCCACTGGGCTACTCCCACTGCCCACAGCAAGGGTGTGAGGATGGGGTCTCTGGTTTGATCCTGCCCCATCATACTAGTCCTGCAGAGAGGGAGGTGGCAGATGCCCTGAAAACCTGCTTTCTTTGGGGTCTTGGTGGAGAAAGAGTTAATGTGAAAAAGCAGAGAGTATGCACAGCAATGTGCAGAGCAGCAGAAGACGTTTTGTCTGCTCCTTTTTCTAGTGGACAGAGCTTTTTTGGCAGGGGGTTAACCGATCAAGACTGGAAAAAGATATTGGGAATAAAGAAAGGGGTGTGAATGGCCACACAAGAACTAGTCAATTTTTTTCCAGTGGAAGACTGTTTTTTCAGTTAAACAATGCCATTCATGTTAACATAGAAAGTTTCCATGGAAACATGAGTATGGCAGAAGCATTTTATTTTAGAAAAGGAAAACCTCCAGAAGCTTCTAAGGAAGATGAAATATTTCAATCTGGTTTATTACTTCTCTTTTTTTAAAAATTTCCACTGTCAGTTTTAAAAATGTGGTGTTTTTCTTTTACATCGGGATAATCTTTTTCAAAATATTTGAGCTTTTCTCTTAGTGGAAATGCAAAAGTCAATGTGAAATATCCTTATGGAGAAAAATGGTGGGTTTTCAGCATTTTCATTTACTTTGTGAAAATTTCATGGTGCTCTTTTTCAATTAGATAAAGAAATTGCCCAAAACAGATATTCTGAATCTGTTCTTAATCTAAGTCCTGCTTCAGAATGGGATCAAAAAAGAAATTAGATTTGTGTTTAATTTTAACCTGTTATCCAGCACTGTGTCCAGGTGGCCAAGAAGGACAATGGCATCCTGGCCAGTGGCATCCTGTCAATAGTGTGACCAGCAGGACCGGGGCAGTGATTGTCCCCCCTGTACTGGGCACTGGTGAGGCCACACCTCAAGTGCTGTGTCCGGTTCTGGGCCCCTCAGTTCAGGAAGGACATTGGGATGCTGGAGCGTGTCCAGAGGAGGGCAGTGGAGCTGGTAAAGGGTCTGGAGCACAAGTCCTGTGAGGAGCGGCTGAGGGAGCTGGGGGTGTTTAGCCTGGAGAAAAGGAGGCTCAGGGGGGACCTTATTGCTCTGTACAGCTACCTGAGAGGAGGCCGTAGCCAGGTGGGGTTGGGGTCTTCTCCCAGATAACAAGTGACAGAACAAGAAGAAATGGCCTCAAGATGTGTCAGGGGAGGTTTAGATTGGATATAATGAAACATTTTTCCCAGAAAGGGTTATCAAGCACCAGAACAGGCTACCCAGGGAAGTGGTGGAGTCACCATCCTTGGAGATATTTGAAAGACATGTGGATGTGGCATTTAGGAACATGGTTTAGTGGTGGACTTGGCAGTGCCAGGTTAATGGTTGGACTCGGTGATCTTAAGGGTATTTTCCAACCTATATTATGCCATTATTCTATGATTCCATGTTCCTGAATGCACCTAGGTGTGCTTTAAGTTTAGCACCTGCTTTGCATGGTCAGCAAACTGCTTCTGAAATCGGTAATTTTGTGCTTTCTGTTTCTCCTCTCATCCAGCTCCTGGATGAGTGCTGGCTGGGTGAGTACTTCACGTCTTTCTCACTCAGCTGTCTCATTTCTTTTCTGTTCTTTTCTTTTTCTCTACTTCTCCTTTAGTTGCTATCCAAGATTTCTAGTTGTGATTCCCCTGCTTCCTCTCCTGTCTTATATTCTCTGCCACAAGTATTGGTTTTCTCTTCCTGTTTTCCTAAATCCTAGGTCCAGTGAGTCTCAAGTTATTCACACACTTGAAGTTAATGTGAAACATGAATATCTGACTCTCAAGGTCCTGTGCTCTGGAGTGGGCACTCAAGCAAACCCAAGGCTTTTGGACACATCCATCACTGTGCAAGATGAGGAACACACAGCTGCCCAGTTCCCATCAGCCCTGAAGTGTATTTATTTGCTTTAAAAGGCACAAAATCTTAGGGAGCTGAAATGGAAGAACAGCAGTGACATATAAAGAAAGAAAAATATTTGCTTCCTGTGCAGATTAGCTTCATCCAAGCTTAGACTTCAAAAAGATTTTGTAACTTTTAAACAAAGCAGTTCTCCTAATCACATGTCTCTGACAAAATGATGGCACCTAATCCACTGTAGAAACCAACTTTAGACTGGTTTTGGTATAATTCACTCACTGTTCTGCTGAAGACATCTACTGTTGCAAGGAAAATACATTGTAAAATTATGCACAGCTTATAGCTTTATTATGTAATGCATGGCCTGGGGAACTATGATTTTTCTGTAAGTTACAAATAACCTTCCAGTGTGAGAAGGTTGTACCGTGTCGTCTATAAGGGAATACACATTCCTGGCAGTCAAGAGACCTGGCAGTCCCAAAAAAGGGAACAGAGTATGTGTTCCTCCACTGTGGAATGGTGCCAATGGTTCATGTCCAGCAGTGATATGGTATAATCACACAAAACATATAATAACAATGCATAAAGCGCAACAGCCAGATTGACATGGAGAGCTTCTCAGTCAAATGGGAGGAATGAATTGTACTGCTAAAGCAGAACAGGAGTGAGAGGCACTGCTGGCTGCAGAAGGTGAGCACTTAGGGATTTTCACATATAGAGCATTTAATTCAAGGTCTAAAGAGAGCTGCAGAGCTCTAGTTAAACCAGCTGACTCCTCAGAGGTAGGAACACTTGTGGTGTTCATGCCACCAGCAGCAGGGGCCTGCCTCCTCCTCCAGGAGCACACAGGACCACAAAGCACAGTGTCCTGCTTCTCAGGCAATCCTGTTGGGTGCAGTCCTTCTTTGCAGGGATCCTGCTCCATGTATACCAGGCATATTTCTTGTTCCAGTGCTGCTGCTGCGATGACGTGCCAGTCTTGATCTTCTGAGTCATAAAAGCCAAATTCTATCATCTACATTAATGTTGTTTGTAACTAGTTTAAGTTTCCATCTTATGCCACTTTCCCTTATATAGATATTTTTCTTCCCGTGGTGTTTACTCTTTCTTGATGTATTTTTAGAAACCTTTTGTATTCTTTTTCTCTTCCCTGCTAAGCAGGCGCCGGTCCCTCCTGTAGGATAGTCTCCATTAGTCTGATCATTGTCTCATTTGCTCCTGTTTCAATTAATCCTTCTTGACAGGGGATGTCCAGGAATGTACACAGTGTTTCAGATGGGATCTCACAGTGTGAGACACCAATATTCAGAATTTGCTGGCTTCACATATTTGTTTTTCTCAGGATTGTGTCACAGCAGTTGTTCACACTCATCTAACTCATACCACTGTAGTAGGCGTCCCCCCAAGCCATTCTCATCTGTTGTTTCAGAATCAACAAAAAAAATTTTTGATCCCCAAGTGATAGTGCCCTTCACAGTATTAATGTTCAACACATTCCTACTACCTATTTCTCAAGGTCACCTTTTATTCCTTTGTGATACTCTAGTTTTGCATTGTGCTGACAATTACAGTCTACTTATGTCTCTAGAAAAGGCCACAGGAAAAGATGCAGTATTTGCTGAAGTCTCAGAGGAAAATATTTAATTAGATGAAACCCAGTCTGATCTTTGATAGGCTCTAACAATGTACTTCAGCCCAGTAGTTTCCTTTTCAATATGATCTGCTTTACCTTCTCAATGTGAAAGCCTGGTGTAATTTTTGATCCCATTTCTATCGTCTACCTTCCTGAGTTATATTAAGCATTTTCCATTTGACAGGGTATCAAAATACCAGCTGACACTCAGTAGAATTAGATCAGTTGGGTTCTGGTTTTTTGATTGGTTTTGGTTGTTGTTGGTTTTTTTCCCCAGGGGAAATTCATTCTTCTATCAGCCTGAGATAATTAAACTTTGTAAACCCATGTGTCTTTCTTCCTGTTCAGCAATTATTTTTATATCTTCAATTATTCTTTCCTTTCAGTTACGCCTGTTCTTTAAACCCATGCCTACTCTTGAAGTCAGGAGTACTGGTCCTGCCCCAGTACACTATTTTTTCCTTCCTGAAACATCATATTTGCTCTTCTCTACTCATAATTGCAACATTTTTAACTTGATACCAAAACTGTGGCTACCAAAACCGTGGTTCGCTTTAACTAATTCTTCTAGAATTTAGGAGACAGAAGCCCATTATTAGAGTACCTGAAGTTTTGTTTTCACCTCAAATGATATAATTTCCTTTAATTGCCTTGCTTGTTTCCATACTTTATTTCGTTTTTCTTATTGCAAACTAAGTCAGTGTATGAATTGAATTTTAAAGCTATTTAGTCCCTGCTCCATTGTGGCTCCACTTCATCTTTCTGTGTTATTCTTCCTTATTATACTACTGAAAAAATGCTTTATTTTTAATTTTCATTGCAACATCTAAAATTATTATAGTTTTTGGCTTATTCTTATTTTACATCTCCACATCCTGATGTACAAAATATGATTTTATTTGCTCATAAGAATTTGTTTGTATTCTGTAAGGACAATGCCTAATGTCTTCTTTGAGAGGATACTCAGCCAATTAAGTCTGGAGTGCTTCTCTATCTCTGTAAGTTTGTGTCTCGCTACAAGTAGTTTTTGTATTTTTGACTTAAAGAAGTACCAACATTAGTCCTTTTTCAGTTCTCTGAGTTTTTCAGTTCAGTCAACTTCATCATTTTTTCTTTTTCTTAACCAAAGCACATGATTTAGGACTTGCAATTTTTGTTTATTGACCTATATTTGGCAGTCTTTCCAGAAAATATGAATGTTTAATATTATATCTGAAGTTATATTTTATAATCAGGCCTTTTATAATTTCCTCCTACTTACTGAAGTCAAGACTAAAATAGTATTGCTTTTGTTGGTTCATCAGCTTTTTGAAAGTATCTCCTGGCTAGTATATCTAGGAGCAGCTAACATCCAGTTCTTCAAGCTGAACTTGGGAACTTCATGATTGCATCAGTTTGAGTCACTACATCCTAAATACTGATTCAGTTTGATGATTAAGACATACACTGATGGTCTGCTCCCTGTTCTCAGCTCAGTTTCTGGAGATTGTATCTTTTCTGTCTTACTCTATTTTTGGTTGATGTAATTGCTCTTCTGTTTTTCAGTGCAGCCGTATCCTCTTCATTGCTTCATTTCTGCTTTGTACTCCTGTATAAACTTTTTCTTTTACTCTTCCTTCCTCACTGTTTTCTTCTCTTGATACCACACTTCTCCTGCTCCCTTTCACAGACCACCATGCATGTTCTGTCCATATTCAGTGTTGCTGCTTGCCTATGGGTGCTCTGTTCCATCAGCCACATCAGGTGGGGCTTCATGCATAGATAGTTGCTGTGAGGTAACTCCTCTTGCAACTTATGCCATCTTTGTCATCACATCCATTCCTGGAGACATCTCTACATCTGCCTTAAAAAGTTAATTAAAATTGTGATCATTGAATTTGTTGATCCGTTACATTTTTTTCACAGTCATTGCAGGGAATTCTAAATACCCATTTTATAACCTTTATTCATTGTTTTCCTCTTGTTTGGCCCAGTCTAGTCAGCCAAAGAAAATCCTTTCCACTCCCTGTGTACTGCAGTTAAGTGGCATAATCCTAGAGCTGCCCTCAGTGTCCTCACATGTCCTGCAGGCAGCGACAGATCCTGAAATGGGAGGAGTTTCCTCCTTGCAACCTGTCCTTGTTCCAATGCAGCTGTTGTTTAATGCCATACCATTACCACAGCCAAGACACTTGACACCATGCCCAGGCTAGAATGCTCCTGGCCCTGTGTTTAGAAAGCTAGAAACACTAAACAAAACGTTATTTGGGTGGGATGGGGAGTCATTACAGTTATTCTGCCCAATCTTGGGGTAGCTGATGCTTTGCCATACATAACATCATATGGTTCTATTGAGTTAACAACATTAAAGGCATACTTTTCCCACTTACTCTATGAACAAGAAAATACCATTCCTTGCTGGTGCACCCAGAGATGTTTTGGAGCTTGCTAGTGAAAGGTGAAGTTCCTACTAAGGTCAAGTCCAGGCTTTTGTCATTGACGTAGACAATGGGATTCTGCACTCTTAAGAAATTAGGTATTTCAAAGATGGCAGGAAGTACTATAATTTAAGTCATCTTTCAGGGAACACACCTGCATTTATCAGACCAATGAATGGAAGAGCATATTCTACATCTCATACACATGCTTTGGTATCTTTAAATACCCAAATGTCTTGAAATGCTTCAGTAATGCTTAAAAATTTTTCCATAGCGTTTTAGCATTAGATTGCTCTATAGTGACATAATACAATAATCACTTATTTTTCTTGAAAAACTAGAGTAATCTTTGTATTCCCTTTGCCCTGGGACATCTTTGTCAATCTGCCTATCTAATCCGAAATAAGTGACAGTATGGTGGTATAAGTGGTATGAGTGGTACTTCTGCATAGTGCCTTCCAAGACACCGTCGACATTCTTCTTCTGGATCATTGTTTTGATACTGGGAGCTTGGATGCTGCTCCAATCAATTAAAAATACAGTCTGCCTTCTTGATGTGTGTTACCAGTTCATCAAACACTTTTGTGAGTAGCCCCTCTAGCTGTAGTCTCCAGAATGGAGATTAAATGTTTTGGGGAAGTCCATTTTGCCATGGAGCAGCCAAAGCAGATATCACCTCACACCTACATGTTACACATTGAAACCCATCAGAACTCTTTCTGTAGGAATAGATTCCTCTAACTGCAGTTAAATATGGGCTATCAAAGCAGCAGGCAGGATGGTCATTGTTCTCCTCAGTGTTTAAATTTCTTTAATTTATCAGGGAAGTACATCAAAAAACATCAAAGCAGATGCTGAGTAAAGGGAAAATGCCAGTTCCAACGGTGAAAAAATGTGCAATTTACAGAGGTCATTCTGCTGGAATTATCCTAGCAAGAGAGTTCCAGTAAAACTCCTAGTACAGATCTGTCCTATCTTGGCAGACTAAAACAGCTACCTGGGATTTAAATTAAGACTTGAAGCCTGCTCTGTTATAATAAGGTGAGCTTTAATCCTGGAGGTGCAAATTGCATTAGAAATCCTGGAACATGGACAATTTCTGGTGGCCAGACATATGAACCAGAGGTCTGAATATCTATTGACTCATGTAATACCTGAGATCAGACCAATCCACAAAGGCCTGCAGCACCCTGTTCCCTTCCAGACATCAGTGGCCCTGTATTCAGAAATTGTCTTTGAGCTGCCTTCCTCACAAGACTTTTACCTGATGACCACCATCCTTGGAAATGGATGGCTGCATGCAAGGGTTCCCCACTCCCCCTTAGAGCATCTGGTTCCATGCAGTGTTGGTCAGAATAATTTCAGGCTGATTTCTTCTACCTGGTGGTAAATCCTTAGTCTTCTAAATGTGGTTTTCAAATCTCTCTACATTGCTCTGTCAGCTAGTCCCGTGTGTTGGAAATCAGTGTTAGGTGACACCACTGTCTTCTGAAACGTCATCAGTGTGATATGCTGTACATCCTAACCCTTGGCCAGGCTTGCTCAGGACAATGCCTCCGTGTCTTCATTTTCCGGGGTGCTTCTTCATCAGCTTGGGATTTTCCCTTCTTCCACTCTGAACTTACTGGATCCCCCTGAATCCCCAACAAAGCACTATTGATCAGCCACCATGCCAAGGAAATTCGTCAAGAACATTTGCGTTGTTTCTCTTCTAAAGCCCTTAATTTTTCAGCTGACATCTGAGTGTTGGAAGTCCTCAAAACACAGAACTACTTGTCACTGTAACCTGAACCTGTTTTCAGCTGAGGCGCTGAGGCATGCTGTGTTTTCTTGCCTAGCACTACAAGGCTCCAGGAAAGACTGTCCCGTTACACTGCTGACCCCTTTTCTGTTTGCTCACGTCTCCTCGTTTTCCTCTCCCATTAGTCATCGTCATGTCTCTCTTTATATGACATCTCCCGTGGTCATGATGGCTTTATAGTTACACACTCCTTGAAGCCCAGAGGCTAGTGCCACAAGCTCCCACATTCACAAGCTAGGAAGGGTCTGCCCAGGCTTTGCAGCATGACCCAGGGTCTGTTGGAGACCTGCACTGGCCTGGCCCAGCACCCGAGTGCTCCTCAGAGCAGGCTCACACTAGGCTTAGGTCTTATAGGCATCTGACCAGCCTGTTTACCCTGCTCCAAATGCTCTCTTCCCTACCCTCCTGCTTTTAAGGATTCATGACATTTTTGTCACTCCAGACTGCTCTCCTGCTTTCCCATTGGATGCACCGTGCTCAAGGCTCATTAAAGTTTTGAATCATGACCTGACCCTCAAATGTGGACCTGCCTTGTCCACAATTCCACCTTGGCTTTGGTCCCAGCTTGTTCTGTTGCAGGCTCTGTCTACTTCCATTACTTCTGCTTTCCTCCAATTTCAGCTGGTCCACTGTACAGCCTTGGTAGCAGATATAAGTTGCAACACGTTTGCCTGTCTTTTCAGGTCACCAGCCTCTGAAGGCATAGCCCTGGGAAACAGTAATGCAGTTATAGGCAGGCTGGTTATAGTCATCCTGCTGACAAAAAATGGCACAAGTGGCATAAGAAACAGCATGATGATAGAGAACTGCTTTGTCTCCCGTACATGTTAGTTTTTACTGGGATGTTTCTTGTGCAAGTGTTTTATGGAAACACTTCTTTGTTAAGACTACTTCCAACTAATATTTCCACATGCAAATCTGCACACTTTACAAGCCCCTTCAGACTGTATTTGAGTTGTACCTTTTTCTATTCCTCCTGCCGTGTGCAAAGGGTGGCACCCTTTGATACCTCTGAGGGAGAGGGAAGCCCTGTTTTATACTGCAGTGTTAGAAAATGGGGCTTCACAGTGGGTGTTGGCAAAAATTCAATTTTCAGATGAATATTTTGTGTAGTTGCAGTGACGATAGTGGGTAATTTCTGAAGAGAAAGGTCTTATTGTGGGAATTTTTAACTCTCTGCACCATGGTAAAACACTGGTATGCAGTGCAGCAGAAAGCTAGCAGAGTTTGTTTAAGGGTCTCAGTAATATGAAAACTACTGACACTGGTTTAATAGCCACAGGCCTGTCTGAGGGGCTGAGAGATTTCTTAGCAGCAAATGAAACACTGCAAAAGGAAATGAATGTGCTTTGTGCGTATCCAGGAATGCACATCAAAGGCAGACCAAGGCTGGGTGATAGGCCCTTGCAAATCAAACAGACTCTGGAGATTGCTAGTATCAATAACATTTAATATGCAAGGTATCTTTCACTCCCAGTATTCTGGGAAAGTGGCTATTATCACAGCTCTGCTGTGATAACGCCTCCCTGAGCTTCTGGGAAAACAGCTCTTTCCTCTTCCCTGGAATCTGACCATCCTTTACATGGCACCCACTGAGTCACTTGGCATCTCAGTGTCTCTGGCCAAGCTCAGTGTCTCCCTCCCTCACTCCCCAGCACTAATGTTTTCCCGGGCAGGGCTCTTGTCTCTCCGAGGTGCTCTGCTGGGGCACCTTGGGCCACCACTGCACTGCCACCATTGCTCGTTGCTGCTTATGCCAGGCATTTGTTTAGTCTGTACCTCTGGCATTTGTTTAGCTGTCTTTGTCATCAGAGCTGGGGACATCATTCACACAAACAGCGTGGAAGGAGCTGGGTGGTGGCTGCAGCCTTGTGGGCGAGCTGCTGGCAGGTTCTGCCCAGTGAGGGCTCTCTGGGGGATGGCCGCAGCCCCGTGCAGGTGATGGAATTCCATGAGCTGACTTGAAAGGCACTTCTTATCGGGTCTGGCTTTTGCCAGGCATGCATCTGGCAGAGAAGGCACCTGCTTACAGCTTTCAGGAGCTAGGGCTTAAAAAATGACACTCACACATGTGCTGATGACTGCAAAGAAAAGAAATGATCAATACAAGGAGGGGACATAGTAACATGCCCTAGCTTGGGAATTCAGAGTCCTGTTGGCCCCAGGGCCATCTTCTCCTGCACCATCACAGAGCTCTGGAAAGGCAAGAGACGTTAGCAAGTGACAAACCTACAAGCCCAGCATCCAGGTTGTTCCTAAAATACAAGGTATTTGTGACTAAATGACTTGTTAGTACAAAATGGTTTACTGATGCTCAAACCCACACAGCAGAATGAGCAGAAATAGTCACTGCGTAGAGCTTCACATGTGTCCAATTCTTTTCCTTCTTATTTTAACTAATTAGTTAAAATAATTCATTTAGCTTTCTTTTGGCCTCAGATCCCCTGATGTAAGCACATAGGAATATGCCCTGCTTCTCATACATTCCCCCAGTCCGCTAGCCCACAATGACAGCTTGACTTACACGGAAATAATAAACCCCTCTTAGCTATGCCTCAGTTAAAAGAAGTGCGCTGTGCATCATGGAAAAAAAAAAAGGAGCCCAGCAAAACACTTAACAACTGGGACCTAAGACAATAAACGTAAGGCTCTAAAAATTAGACTTGGCAAAAGTCTAATGCAGATAAAATCAATAAGGAAAGGATAAGAATATATTAACACAAAATATTTCCTGGGGAAATGGAAAAAGTTTCATAAGAGTAGATCGCAACGTCAACAGAGTTATCCAAAGGGCAAGAAAAAAATCTGTAGTCTTTCAGATGTTGGCCAAAAATGAAAGAAAAACAGGCGCCTTCTGAGTCAGGTCTGGCAGCAGCAGCCACCAGCAAAAGGAGCTCAAGAGGGGTGGCAGCTGGAAATCACTCGGCTTCTGAAGCCCCTGTCACTTTGCTGTCTCTAATCCTTCTGTGGCCACCAGATCCAGAAGGATGTAGTTGCAACCTGAAGTTCACTGACATCCTTCCAGGCAGGAGAGACAGTGATGGTTCCGAGGAGCTGCACAGCCTTCAGGCCTGCCCACTCATTCAGGTCTTCAACTGGGGCTCAGAGTATGCTTCTGCTCTCAGTTTTTAGTAGGTCTTGCTTGGTGCTGCCTTCCTGTTCCTTCTACCTGCTGATGCTCTCCCACCATTACCTCTGCTGGTAGCCCTTCGCTGTCACACTGAATGTGTGAAAGCAGCACAGCACCAGCTATGCCAGTCCCCACCTCTTGTTAGTCTGCTCAGCTGGATGGGACAAGTTATTTCAGAAGTTTTCTTGAGTTATAACTAAGGTAAATCCAGTCAGTAAATCTTTACTGGCATCACCCTGGTACTACTAGTCCTCCTCTGCCTTTCCACAATGGCTTTTCTGTACTGAGTGAGCATAGACATGTCACTTTGCCGGGAAGGGACAAGCAGCACAGGTGAGCTGAACTGCACTGCACAGAGGGATGGGATAAACTCTCTGTGAACCTCATGTGAGGAAATGTCTTGTGGATTCAGCTGTTGCATCACTTCTGCTTTGCCAAACAAAAGAAATAATTCAAAAGTAGGCAAGCAGTTCTGCAATGAAGGCCTCAGGGTGTGAAATCTTCAAAGAAGCTGTTTCTGGCAGGTGGAGAAACAACAGGAGGTGCGTGCCTATGCTGACTGCCAGCAGCTGGACCGCAGCTCTTTTCACTTGGTGATGGGATTAATGCACCAGAGGGATCTGCCCTGGTCTCCATCTTCCCCAGCTTCTGTTCTTTCTGCTCACTTCTGAGAGCTAGGAATCATGTGATAGATCTACACCTCCCTAGAGGATTTTCATGTTAATGTTAGTCCTGAGGAATAGCGAACTGGAAAAGCAGGTTGTGCAAACACATTTCTTGACCATATTCAGCATTATGGAATGGTTCAGGAATGGTGAGATGGTGCTTGCTTAACCCCCACTTTTGATACTGATGTCATAACCAGATGTAAGTGGGCAATAAAAGTTGTCATCTTTTTAGCTGCAAACACATGGCACTTCTTCCCCTTGAGCTCATCTATGGCAGAATATCTTTTTACAGCTGTACCCATCACCCATCTCTGGCCCCCAAGCTGTAAACAGAACAGGCTCAAGCAGTTTGTCTCCCTGTGCTGTACAGCCTTTCACTATCAGTGGAGGAACATGCTGTCCAGCAACGAGTTCAAAGAGCTGCTCCTGGTTTGCCTCTAATCTTCTGTTTTTCTTTTGGAATATGCAATCAAAACTTGAAGCATTTTTCCTGGCTTATGGTCATTAACATGTTCATGCTGTCCATCTTGCTGAATGTTTCCATGGTATTTTACTGAACTAATGGATGCTCACGTACATCTTCGTAAGCCTTTGGTCACAGGCTGTGGTGCTTCCTTTTTCTGAGCTCTGTCCATAGAGGATCGCACAATCACAGAACAATCTGAGCTGAAAGGATGGTCCCTTGCTGTGGCACAGACTTGTAGCTCTGGGACTTTGTCTGGAAATTCAAGCTGCAAATTTCTGAGTCCTCTGTTCAAGACCTAAAGAGGGAAGGAGAGCTTCTCTGAGTGGATTAATGGCACTGGAATCATATTTAGAGACTGAGCACAAGATCTCTGGTGTCTAGAAGCAGTGGATTACATCTGTGGATTACATCTGTTCCTTGCTCTAGTTGGTATAAGCAATTAGCTAATTTCAGCTCCCAGTTTTGGCAAATCTGTGGGAAATAACACTAGGAATAAATGTGTTTATATATTTTAAAGTAAAGTCTTTTCAAACTTCTAGAGACGTGCATTTAGGATTAGCTGCTACACAGAGGGATTGCGAGAGCACCCATCTGCTTTCAGCCAAAACCAGTCGTTCTTTATCAGCCAGCTTCCTAATCCCATCTAAATTCCCTCTCTGTTCCACATGGTGCTTGCCTACCCCAACAGAGCCATTTTTTGGGTGAAAACACATTTCCCTCTGCACTTCCCAGATCTGGGGGGAGTCTGTCCCCCCACACATGCTGGTGGCTCCAGCCAGCCACATGGCACAGCCATCCCAGCCATGCTGCTGGCACACAGCCCTGCCCACCCATCCCCATCCCACCAGTGGCTGCCTTACCTTTATCCCCATTAACAGGCACAGCAGTAGCTACGTGTGGTAGATACAGCCTTGTATGTTTGATCGTGTGAGCAGGGCTGATGAATTCTCCTTCAAAACGTGGATTAAGGACACATTTTCCCCCCCAAAAGCTGCTGTTCTGCGGCATTTGTTCTATAAACCCAGATAAAAATCTTGCTCTTACTTTTCAAGTTTATATTTACAAAAGGGTGGAAAAAGAGGCATAATGACAGTTTAATTAATGTATGCCATTAATCCTGGAGATAATCAAAAGCCTGATAAATCTCTAATCTTGTAAAAAAGAATTAGAAATCACTGAAACATCTTTTGCTCACTGTAAACCTTGTAATGAGATGCTGGATGCTTGGAGGAGGAGCCATGGAAAGGAGTAGTGCCAGAGGACATATTCACAGCAGATTTCATCACTGAATTTCTTGTGTGATATTGTCCTTGGCAAAAACTGGAGTCCAAAACCATCAATGTTGTTTTCAAAATTTGTCCTTCTCCTATCAATGTATAAAGTTATTCTAAGAATTTGTGGGTATAAAGCTTTTGCTTCTCTACCATTTTCTTGTAAGTATCAAGTATTTAAAGCACTACTTCAGTTTCAATGCTTGCAGATTTTATTAATTTCTTCCTAGTTAATCCTGCAGGTGTGAAAATCATGCCAATATACAATATCTGTTATTCAAGCATTAAAAAAAAATGAATACAAGGCAATATTTCCAAGGTGTTTAAAAAAGTAATTATGTGGCCAACTTCAGAGAACTATTTTTTTGGAAGTCTGTACAAAATTCTTGTTCCAATTCTGTCTATAGCTTTGCACTTTTATGTGTAAAGTGCAGTTTATGTGTTGTCAGTTATTACCAATAAGTGTCAATGAAACAACTTTGGAGGATGCAGTGACTTACAGACATTGTCCAGATTTTGAGGAGCTCAAAAAGAAGTGCTCATTCTTGAACTCAGAGCAAACGTGTAACATACAAGGGCAAAATGTCCTAATGTCTGCACTTCTGCAGGGACCTGGGAACTAGCTGGAGCTTGTGGGAAGCATGGTGGGAAGGAATAATAATAAGTATTGCTTCTCTTCCTCTCCAGAGACCCAAAGAAAACTGAATTTGTCCTCTGGAAAGGAGGCCAGAGGCAGCAGTCTGCTGCAAGAGGGGGGGTGGGGGGGGGGGGGGGGGGGGGTTAAGGCTGGGTGAGAACTTTTGTCTGGCTCCCAAAAAAGACAGAACCAATGAAGGAGCCAAAGCAAGACTGGGTTAAATAAACCCTGGAGGGCTGGGGGAGAAGTCCTGGCAGGCAGGCAGGAGAAGGGTGAAGAAAATGAGAATATTTGTGTCAGGGTTGGAAATTGAGGTTTCTTTCTTTTTTCTTTCTTTTTTTCTTTTTTCTTTCGTCTTTTCTTTTTTCTTTTTTTTTTTTTTTAATTTTGTTTAAGGTTGAACTGTACAAGTAGCACTAAGAAGCAGTGGTTGACCAGGCACAGGTTAGCCAGCAGCTGCATTGCTTGGGTATGCCCTTGCAAGTATGACCAGCCCAAGCCCCTTGTGCACAGGGGACTTTTGGCAAGTGGGCTGGGGAAGGGGGCAGAGGTGGGGTGAGGCAGTCGGGGTGCTGCAGGCCCTGGCTGTGCTCTGATGCAGGCAGAGGCATGGGCTGCCAAGGGGCCATCGCAGCTGCAAGGGTGAATGTGCTCAGCCCCTGGGGATGTCACCCCAGGGCAGATGCCAGAGAAAGAGCACCCCAAGGTGTTTTCCTTCAGACTCTCCAACCCCACGTGAACAACATTTAGTAATTACCTGCAGGAGGGCTGACTTCCAATGCACTGAGACTGAAAGGCTTCAAGACTGAAAGAGTGTTTAAGACCCTGAGGATGGGGAACTTTTTTGCTTGTCTGAGGAGCTCTGCTTTCCACCAGTCTATGAGCAGCTGGGAGAGGGCAATGTTAGTCTGGGGACAGGGACAAAGTCCTGCTGTCAAACCAGCCCTGAATGTAGGTAACTGAGGAAAGAAATTTTTTGACTCTTCTCCTGAAAAGAAATTGTTCAAAATAGGAGATGCACTTGAGTAAACTTAGCAAACAGAAAGATAGGTCAGGGAGACAGAGCAAAGTGGAACTTCTGCACATTTTCCCTGTCTTCAGATAAATCTGTGTTGGTATACACAAGTACAATGACTCCTGAACTTTGGCTCCTTTGTTTATAAAACAATATACTAATCTTAATCCCTGGACACACTGACGTAACTGAATGTCATACTTTCCAAATATAATGGATTGCATTCCCATCATAAAATAAATACATTCCAGCAGTGAGTCCCCCAGCAAATAACAGAGCTCCAACAGCTGGGGAAGCTGGGGCAAGAGGTACAACAATTGGGTTGTGTTGCTGAAGCCCAAAAGCCAAGTTTTTGCTGGCAGCATTCTAGGAAAACCTATTATAAATGAAATGCTACCAAAAAAGTGCTCTTTTCTTTCTAGTTCTGTGCTGCATGCAAAAACCATTAAAAAAATCCTGGGTAAACAAATATATTCTTTTCCATATGACCTTTTCTTGAATGTTTTCAAAAGTATATTGTCTTTTTGGTTTAACACAATATTTGTCAGCTTTTATTTATAGCTTAAAAGAAAAGCCTTCCTCAAGCTGTCACCAAAAAATGCCCTTCTATAGGCATGCTGTCAAGAGAAAGGCTTTCTTTCTCTGAGTGTCACCCTGGGTTCAAATACATTTTACTGTAACTAGGATAGAAGTGGCTCCAGCAATCATTGCATCTTGTATCAGCTGGACACGTATCTCTCTGGCCTAAGAGCCATTTTTAATCTGTATTATGTGAAAGTAAGGGTTAAATACAGTAGATAACCAAGCAGCAATGGTTTGCTCTCATGCACTCTCTCCTTTTTTATTTATTTTATAAAATAAGCAGGCACTAAAACCTTTAAAGAACATTTTTATTCTTATCTAATGTGTAGGGGGCAAGAGCAATATTTGCAGCAGTATGATAAAACAGAATATTACCCAACTCCATATGACTCGGCATGGGGTTTTTAACTTGGAAATTGTAATGAAAGGCCATGGTGCTTCACAAACTGGTTCTACTCTGTGGATATCAAAAACAAAAAAATTGGAAAGTCACACTGCTAGTAGAAATTCAGCATAATGAAAGCAGGCATGACCCAGGGCAGATTACAAATTGCAGTAAGTTTGGGACCTCCTTTGCTGAGAGTCAGAGATTCCTACAATTTAATGGGATATCTTCAAATGTAGCACAGGACTTTATTCCCCAATCTGATATTCAGTGACTTACTGAGTTGGAAAGATACAAATACGTGCAGGTTGACAAAATGTAGTCCTCTGTAAAGTCCATATTTACTTCAGCTGTCAAATGAAGAAGACTGGTCCCATGTATAGATCCCTGAAAGAGCTCAGCATTTGGTGTTGTCATGAGTTAACACTTCGGTCAAAGCTGACACGCTTATTAATGGCTGCTGCTGAAGGTTACATATGTTTCATGCTTTGTGACTAAACAGTATTAGGTACAAAAGTGAGGTCAAACCCCTGGGAGTCAACTTTTGCATGTCTTTATCCTCAGTTTGTGATAGTATACGTTTGGGCTTCGGAAGCTTCGAAGTTCACTCATTCACAACCCAATCGGCAGTTTTGTCTCTTGATGAAACAGTCATTAAGCCAGTCTGTCAAGTTCAGCTTTATCTTTCGCATCTTTGTGATCACCCTTTTCATTTTTCTCTTTGTATTTCATGTGGCAAAAGACAGCCCCTAAAATGACACCTGAAAAACAGAGAGTGTTTGTCTGTAAAGAGAAGAGAAAACTTTCTGAAAAGATGTACCAGCAAGGGCCGTGACACTGCGCTGTAATATCCACAGTGCTTTACCTCTTGAACAGAAGCAAACAGCTTTGAGGAAGAACCATGCAGCCTCGGACCAAGAGCATGGATCCGAAGTGCTGCAGGGCAGGATCAGATGCCTTGGGGCTCAGTGGCCTTCCCCCAAGAAGAACTTTTCCTCTAGGATCTGACCAGATGGCAAAGTGTCTATTTTAGCCCCCCTCCCTTTAAGCAGTGATTTGTCATGTTTGTCTTGAGATGTAGTCCCCCTTTTATATATATATATACATATATATATATACACATACATATATATAATGTATAGCTTGATCTTTTAAAATCATAATGAGCTCGTTACACTGAACATAAATTTATTTCCTCTTTATCAGTGTTAGAATGAATATGAACCATGTAAACCTACAAAGCTGAAATAGGTGAATAAAATGATAACTATAAGCTACAGGTACAGATATTTTAAGTAGGAAGCTCCACTATTTTCACTATAATCTGGATGCCCACTATAATCAGCTCAAATCCCCTGACTGGCAGAGGGCAGTAAGTATCAATGAAGTGACAATATGCTACAAGTACAGCAGTTTCTTCTGTCCTAACTGGTTGTTGTGCCATTGGATGTTTTTCTTATGGCCAAAAACTTAGAAGTTTGCAACCACCATGATACACAATCATGGGATCTTCCCTCTTTCACTCATTCTGCAACACGCATGACAAATCTTCACCCAACAAGTGAACTAGTGTCAGAAATGCAGCAGCACCATCATATCTCAGCAATCTGGCTTCAAATCAACCAAGAAGTAGTGACTTACCAATGATGAGCAGGACCCCAACTAGAATCCCAATTGCCTGCCCAGGGGTTGGCCAGGAGTGCTCACGGTCTACTTCGATAAAACATGAATTTTCACTGGAACACTTGCAGATGCTTACTGCAAAAGGAAATGCCATGAGGTTAGTGAGAAATTTAGTAGTCACATTTGGTTATTTATAAATGTAACTGCTGTCTTGAAATTAATAGTTCTGTGCATAGAATACCTTTAAGATTCACTTTGTTTTCCAAAGGAGGTTTTCCATTGTCGTTAAGTATTATTGGAACATTATACTCCTTCTCTTCAAAGTTAGCATGTTTTGGGGACAGGTAAGCGTGAGTAGCTGTAAGTAGGAAATGGGACATTCATGTCAGCACAAGAAAGAAATTGAGTTCAACATTCAGACCAGCTGCAAATATTCTTTTTTTAAAGGCTGCTTTGCACATGATAGTAATTCATGTTTTCCTCTATGTCTTCCAAGATCTCATTGGTTTGCAGATATTAAGTAAAAAGGGAACATCTAGAAGCCTAGTCTGGCTTTCAGCATAATATGACTATAGAACTTCCTTCCTAATTTCTAGACCAGGCCAAATCTGATCTTGGAAATGTAGTAGGACACACCATCCTTCTAGTGACCTTACACTGTCACATCTGAGACTCTTTAAAAACTGGAAAAGGTAATAATAGCCCTTGGAACCAGATCAAAGGTCTGTTGATGTAAGTATCTTGTCTCCAGAATAAATGGAGATTACGATGAAAAAGCAAGCATGTATTTTATTTTCTCCTAATGCACTCTCACCCTTCAAACATTTTCAGCTCAGGGACTTCTTGAGTAAGATGTAATTTCTTTCTTTGCACTTGTAGAAAATTTCTGCATAGACAACACCCTATTACAGCAAGTTCCCAAGTCAAATATCTCCTCATCCTATCTGCACTGGAAATAACTCCACAAAATTCACTTGAGGGTCCCAGGTTTGTTTATTGGAAGAGAGAGCAAAGGATGAACCTTTGGCCACCCTGACCATAGCATTCATAATTTTATATCTTTCTATTGTATTTTTTCCCTATTGTCTTCCAAGATAAAAGGTAGTAACTTACTTTGCTGCTACATTTTCTTACATCAAGCCACTCTATGACTCTGATTATCCTTGTCACGCTATATAAACTTGTTTCCTGTTATACTGAATTTTTATGGAGATAGAGAGACTGGAGTTCAAAATGTGAACAACTTATGGATTTATACAGGAGCAAAATGATGTCCTCAGATTTCTTCTCTGGTTGTTTCCTGGTAATTATCAATATTTGATCTGCTTTTCTGAACAGTGCTGATAAATTGATCTCACATTTCCCTGGAGCTGCTTACAGGTCTCCTTCATGACTCATAATGGCCAGCTCAGCACCCATGATTTCAAAAGTGAATTTCGGAGTCCAGGATTCACTAGCACCTGCCAATTTTATTGTTCAACCAACTCAGTCTTGGAAGAATGTTCTGAAATTCTTCACACTTGGTTCCTACTCAAATAACTTTGTATAATGAGTAAACTGTGTCTCCTCATTGCGTAGACATCTGTCTTGAGTTATGCAGATCCCAGCAAAAATCTTTTGAAAAAACACAGGTGAACTCCCTTCACTGCAAGAGCTGACCATTTACTCCAAGTCCTGACTTTTAAATTACTATTTATTCTTTCATAACTTTAAATTTGTGGTAGCCCAGCTTTCTCTAGTGGCACAGTTCATCGAACATATTTTATTAATTCAGACAGGCTCTACCAGCCAAGCACATATTCATGTGCTTACTGTCCCCTTCAAAGAGCTCCATTCAGTTTGTGAGGCAGGACTTCCTTTTGCACATGAAATGTCAGAAATGTACATTTTGCAAACTGCTCTATTTCTTTTTCAGCAGTGATTCGTGTTCATTAAGCACACATACATTTCATTCTTGCATGTTGCTTCTCTCAAAAATACTCATGAAATTATAGCCTGCAACATACTATGTTTTATCTCTTGCAAAAAATAATTAATTACTTTGGTGTTCTCAACAACCTATTTTTTTTCTACATGGAACACTGGATTTGCAATAGTAAGAGTGAAAAGTTCTGAATTCTGTAGTTCTTCTTATTTACCAGAGTAGCAAGTGAGTCCCATATCATTGTAAGAATGGCTGTATTAGCTTACCATTAAACGTTGAGATTTCCCAATTATTTCTTGTATTCATCTCATTCGCAAGGGAGAAAGTAAATTTTGAATAAAATAAGTGTTCATCAGCATCAGTAGCTTGAATAAGAGTTCTCTCTCCTCCACTGACCGGGTAGCAGAAGAAAGCAGGATAATCCATAGCTAATTGTGGACGGTTGTCATTCACATCACGTAAGTGTAGAATCAAGAACACTTTGGATTTCTGAGCTACATTATCTGTCAAGTTTAAGAGAATGCAAAGTTACATGCACATCTTGGATTTACGCTCTGGGCTCTTTCATTTGCAGGTGTCATAGAGGTACACCATCAGGTAGGCAGTGAGAGGTGGTGTTCTGTCTCAGGATGTCCTGAGGGATTTGTGGTAGCTGCCACTACTTTTTAACAAGCATGGCTTATTTATCACCAGTTCTTGCTAACTACAGAACACTAGCAAGGGAAAGGAGGCAGGTTGTATGTAGTAATCTGTCACATCCATCATGTCTGGCAACCAGTCACATCCAGTGACCAGCGCTCTTTGGAGCACTCTTAAGCATGAAATGCTTTGAGTTTTCCACCCCTCTTCTACATACAAGAAATGCAGGTCAAAATTGAAAGATCCTAATGGCTGGAACTAGAAGTCCTAATATATTTCAGACTTAATAAAGTATTAGTTTTAATTATAATAAAATGAAATTCTGTAGAAGGTATACAGGAATACAGTATCATACAGTCACCCCAGGACAGAAAGTTACAAACTACTCTCCAGGTATGTTTTCAGGAAGCCTAACCATGCCTAGGAGAAAGACTAAACTCTTCATAGCTGTAGAGAAAAAAGTGGCAGAAAATATTAATACTGAAAACAGTGAAGAAATTCTAATCTTCTCTTTCTGTCATGTGGCTCAAGAAAATATAAGACCACAGCCGACTTCATGAAAGCTATTTTAATCCTTGTTATCTACAGCATCAAGATTTCTTCAAGAAATTTAAAATCTTAAGAAATATATACTTCTAAGGATACATCACAGGATGTATATCCAAGATTACATGTTCCAGTACTTTTAATGAGTTTAGTCATGGTAGGTATAATAATTCCTCATAAAAGAGTAAGGACAGGGGATTCCTCTGTGTGTATATTTAGTTGTTTCATCACTTACTTTGCTCTGATGCAACAACCTCTATTGAGTACACTTCTTCTTGTTCTCGATCCAAAAGGGAAGCAGTGTATACCTGCCCAGTGGCTGAATCAATTCTCAGCCATTTTCTCTTGTCACCTTCCAAGGAGTATCTTTGGAAAGATATAGGGGAAAAAAATCACATATACTATTCCAAATCAGGAAAAGATTCTGACAAAGCAAATACTTCTTTGTTGATTTTATGCAAGCAGCTTGATTACAGTTGTACTCCAAGAGAGGGTTCTTGAAAGACTCGCAGTACTACAGTTCTAGAGACAACCAGAAGAGATTGACAGAGGAAGAGAGGCCAAAATCATCCAGAATAAGCGTGAGAGCAGAACTATGGAAATGCCACCACTACTCCAGCCTGTGTACTTGCAACTCCACTTTCCTTTTAAGTGGGGAACCTGGGATGGCACTGAGCTTTTAGTCTAGAACTGTGATTTGTCCAAACCCCATGTCCATCTCACCCCATCACATTTCCCACATCTTGGTTTTGATTGGGGAACAAGCCAAGGGCTGGGGGACAGAGGGACCAGCCAGGCACCCTATTGTGGATCAAGAAGGCGCCAGGACCCCAAGGTGAGCTATGGTGATTATCTTCTGCCAGTGTGGAGCAGCCTGTAACTACCACTGGGGCAGCCTCGGAACAGAGAGTGCTTTAAGCATCACCACATAACTGCATTTATATCATTGTTTAAAAAAATCACCAAGGTCTCTGGGTATTTACTTATACAAATTTAACCATGAACATATGACCCAGTTAAAGCACAGGCACTTGCTTGAGTAGAAGTGACCCGACCTTCTCATTCAATGTTTTTGTTCTTTCAGTACCCTTTACAGTAGAAAAAGCATGCTTGTACATCTTCTATTTTTTACACTTTTTACTTTATGCCCTTTAACCTATTTTTAGCAGAAATGTGGTTTATGTATATCTGAATTCCTGACATCTGTCTCTGTCATCATCCCCCAGAGCTTCTGGACTATGTGGCTGACTTTCAAACTGGTTTGACAGAAGGCCAAACATGATAAGTTCCCAAAAGTTAGGGACAAGTAGAAAGCCAGATGAGAAATCTCTGGGAATAAGAATCCACAGGAGGCCTAAGAGTCATATTGTGCAATTCCATTAACCACTTCATGTTTTGCTGAATTTTAGTTAAATTTCAAAAACTGTTTGTTTTGAGTTGGTCTGTTCAGCATTCTAGCTGGGAATTGTACAGCAAAAGTCACAAATAGTTCTTCTATCTGACTCTGCTGTGTAAGGTACATTTACACCATGCAACACAGCACAGAGCTTTGCATCCACAATAGAAAGAGGTGTGTCATTTCTGACAGCTAGGAAAGAAAATGAATTAATTTTCAATTGTAGACTTGAGGTTGTGTATTTTGGTGGAGAAAAAGTTGAGGTTGTGTATTTTGGTGGTTTCCTGCATGACATGAAAAGCAGCAACTCTCCTGCTGGTTCAGGGGTACCCAGTATATGCTTCATTTTATTGTTAAAGGCGTTATTGATAGGGAAACCTTGTTATTCTCAGACCAGCTCTACCTTTTTCCTTGTGATATAAATTAGCCTGCTTCCCTTGTGGTTTTCTGTTTCAAGGCTGATGTTTATCACAGCACAGAGAGAAGTCTGGTCAGAAAAGCACTGCCCAGAAGTCTGCTGCAGGTGGGTTGCTGGCCACCACCCCACCACACATCCACCTTCTACTAGGAGATAAGACTTCTGTAGAAAAAGTATTTTCCCACGTGCCAAGTATTGGGCATATTTTCCTTGCACCTCCTTTAGAACAATTTTTGAAACCTTAAATTCAATTAGTTAATGACAGTCACTTTTTTTTACCGTACAGAATCCCCTTCAGGATCATAGGCCTCCACCATCATGACCAGGGTATTGACAGGAATGTCTTCAGACACTTCTGTTCTGTAAATTGGCTTCCGGAAAACAGGTGGCTCATCCACATTTGTTACAAAAACTTTAAATGTGGTAAGAGAGCTTGAGTTGTACTCCACACTTGGCACCAGCGGTTCAGGGTTTGTGGCGTTGATCACCAGGTTGTACACAGGCATTGTTTCAAAATCAAGAGCCTGGATGAATTAGAAAAAAAAGGGGTCTTGAAGCAATGGCCCTGCTGCTGTGGGGAGCTCCAATGAGAAATTAGAAAGTCCCCCTCTTCTCAAGGAGGAGATTGCACCCCAGATACAGGCAAAATAAGTGGGAGTTGTCAGGAGAAAATGACACTCGGAATGGTAAATTTAAGTGAAACCATATGCCTGTTTAGAGGTCTCCTCACTGAATTTTCTAATAATGTTGCCACCTGCCCAACTAAGTTTAATAACAATATCCTGTTTACAGAAATAGTATTTATAGCTCTGTATGAGAAGGCCTCAAATGACCTCCGGGTGCCAAAAGTCATGCAAGGGTTGTTACACCACAGAGTTTCTCACAATTGCCTCCTTGGGAAAAAATGAGGCTGAGGCTGATCCTGAAGATGGTCGACCACACACTGCCTCTGCCTGTGCTTGAGCACACGAGCTGGATGCACATTATATGGCACCCCTTGAAAATGAGTGATGGGTTTTCTGGACCCATAGTCCAAGCATCTTCGAGAAGGCTAATTTCAAAGGGAGAGCAATATTGCTATTGAAATTCATGGATGCAGCAGAAAGTGTTCCTTATATGCCTGTCTCCAGCATTCAGCATATGGGCTGTACCACCTGCTGCAGCACACGCTGTCCTTGGCTTTGTCACAGTAATGTTTCCCTCAGCAGGAACAAACTGCATCTCCATGCTGACATTGAGTCATGCCGGCTGCACTTGTACTTCATTTTGCACAGGCCACTAATGGCCAGAGCGACTGCAGGGAGGAGAATCTGCCCTGTCACAGCCCACCACTACCACCACAGCCCCTGGAAGCGTTAGCTGGCTTTCTCTTGTCCAGAAATGGTGCTGCAAAAGCACTCAGTATCATTCTTTTTGTCTCTATGGTGCATAAAGACCTACTTCATTGGCCAGAACCTGCTCTGCTGGAGAAGCAGCCAGCAGCAGAGCCAGTGGAGGGAGCTGGTGGTGGTGGCGGATGGTGAAGGCACAGCAAAGGCAGGAGGATTGGTGTGTGTGAGCACTGCACAGGCACAGAGCCTGAGTCCAGCAGTGGAGCCTCCTGCAGTCTGCACCATGCTTAGGGTGTTCCCACCCCACCACCAGCCAATATTCCTCCCCACAAATCATTACCAGGGCAGATACTGTGTATGACAAATAAGTGACACTAAAGGAGAAGAATATAATCCATCTATTCACCTTGTTAATCTTGACGAAGCCTCGGTTTGTTTCAGAATCTGTCTCTATGATGAACGTGTTGTTTGGATCTCCTTCCTTCACTTGGTAAATGATGAGGGAGCTCCCTGTGGCAGGCTCATCTCCATCAGTAGCTTGAATTTCTAATATCACAGTTCCTATTGGGATATTTTCTGCCACAGTCACATTGTTATACTGAAGAGAGAGAGAGGTCATTGAAACATGACATACCCAGCACCATTTGTGGATAAAAACTTCAGCACAACCACAAGCTTGCGACCCACATACATGGATATATTTTAATCCCCAGCAGCTACATGAGGGAGGGAAGCTTTTTAGCCACACATTTATCATAGGTGATGGGATCAGTGCCACTAGTACAGCACCAGTCCCAAATCTTTACATCCTCTGTCAAAACCAGCCCATGATCATGCAGCAGGGATAGCACAGCTCCTCTGCACCCCATGAGCACCCTGGCCACTCACTGTTAAATATTTGATTACTTCATGCACCACGGGCTGTTGCCACATTGGCATCCCAGCTCTGCTAACTCTTTGATGTGTGCCCTCGCCCAGAAGCGTCACCTTGAGACCAAGTCCTGGACCAAGACCTTGAGGTGAGATGGTGCAAAACCTGCTATGCAGGCACCTTGTCTGCATGTGACTGTGCTGCCATTGCCACCAACAGAGAGCTGGGCAATGCAGTCTGCAAAGCCCAAAAACCAGCACAGCTTCCCCAAAAGGACACCTATTCCTGGTGGGCCAGGCAGTTCTCCTGAGCCCACCACCTACACGGCCTGCAGGAATGGTGGGAGCTGGGAGACTTCTGTGTAGGTACTTCAGCCACTCCAGTGTCTGTCAGGAGGCTTGGGCCATCTGGCAGAAGTCACGAAATGTCTGCAAGTCTCTGCCAGATGCCAGCACCTCCATCAGAGGAAAAGGCAAGTGCCTGACACCAATTCTGAAACCAGGTATGTTTTTGGGCATGGATCACAGGGCCACTGTTTCTGGTCAAACCATGTAGGGATTTTGATTCCCATTCACCTTCTGGCTGTTTTGGATACACTAGTGCTGTGTTTGTAAAGGTGCTCGGGAGATGCCAGCTTTTTTCCATTTAGCTGTTTGATTAATTTTAAAGCCTTTTCTTCCCCCTTTCCCTTTAGAACTTGCATTTCTGGAATAAACTGCTTTAATAGAATAAGTTCTTTCTGTACACATAGTTTTCCATTGAGAAAATTACCTTAGATTTCATAATTAGTCTTAGTCTGTCTCCTTGCTCACTGCCTAGATAGAGCTTATATGCAGACTTGCAGCAATATTCTGCCTTTATTTTCACTGGTAGTTACTCTGTTATATGTTCTGTAAACAACTAGTTTCCCATTGACATTCTATAGACATTGAAGGCATGCTCAAACACTTGTCAAAAGTTATTGGAACACCCAAAACGGTGTCAAAAATACTCACATCTGAGTTTTCAAAGATGGGAATTTGATCATTGATGTCGATGACATGTACTTCCACGTCACAGATTGTTTGGAATCCTGCATGGAAAGAGACAAACAATGTCACACCAGCCATTCTACTGAAAATAACTTTCCTCCAGATGGGTTCACTGTGAGCAAAAAGCAGCACTGCCAGATTGTCCAATCTAAGAACTGAGAGAAGAACTTACCTCAGATATCTCTTAGTCAGTGACAACCTCACTCTCTATCTCACCATCGATCTTCCCAATTTCTTCAGCACTGCCCCATCCTGTTTCATTTCCCTCACTTTTTAAAACCATATCCATTTACCAGGATGATGATATCTGGGAATTGTGTTAGCCATCTCAGTATCACTTTTCCATGTCAAAAAGTAAGCCCTGGGTTGTGATGCTACCTTGTCTTCTTGGCAGGTCATCAAGCAGCACCATCAGTTTTGCTAAAGGCAGACTTAAACTTCAGATCCATGTAAATCTAATCACTACCTGAGCAGGGGCACCCTTAGCAATGGCAGGTTGTGATTTTAAAAGCATAATATATATAATATATCTGGTCATGTGCAATCCATATATAGATGGGTTTTAGTGCTTTATGAACATACTTCATGAGCTGAAATTTATGGAAAATTCTAAACAACATTGTTTGGGTGGAATTCAAATAAGCATCCAAAACAAACCACCAGCTTCTCCTTCTGCAAGGTTTTCCATCATCTGCCTAAATGATGCCATTTCTTTTACAGACATGTCACACTACTTTTTTACATGCCTGTTCCTTCATGCACAAGTTTTGCCTGACTCTTGGGTCTCCAGCACAAAGCTTTGAGCTTTGGTATGGAGTTCGATTTCCTTTCCATTCAGTGAATCACAAAGAACTCCTGGGAATTTACATAAGGGACAAGATTATTTTTGAAGTTTAATTTCAGCCTAATTTTCTCTTAATGTTTTAAAATATTATCTGGACTGTCTGAGCAGCTGTGTTTAATTTCTTGATTTTTGTTTTTTTTCAGTGAAGTCCCTTTGAAAGACCTGGGGGAAAACCACAGTCATGATCTCTTCATTTTTTCCTCCCTGTGGAAGGAAATCTCTTACTGAAGTACTTGTTAACAAGCTTCCCAGTCTAGCCACACTCTGTCCTAGAGCTGGTTGTCTTCCATGCTTGCATTATGAATCATGATTAATCTCCCTGTATCTCAAGAGCAGGGCAAGTACCATGCCAGAGCAAGACAGCTCTCAGTGCTACTGTCTGTTCAGCAAATCCTCCTTGTCTCCCCACATCCCTTGGACACTGAACACAAGTGATGCCAGTGTGAACAGAGTTATTCCAATGTATAACAGCAGGCTTTACATACCTGGATCTGACACCAGGACCTTCAAGGAATACTTGGCTGAATCACGCTTGCTTAAGGAACGGCCAGTTAAGTGCAAATTCCCAGTGTCTTGCTGAATATAGAAGAGATTCTTTTCAGGAAATTCAGGTTCCTGACTTTGGATTTTGAACTGCAGACGAGAGTTAAGGGTGTCCTCCTCATCCATGTCCGTAGCAAACACGGTGCCAATATGACTTCCTGTAGCAGAGTAGAGATCAGAGTCAGAGAGAATGCAGTGGTCCTGTTTCTCCACAGAAGTACACAGTGACAACTGTGACACCAGTGCAAAGAGTAGAGCATCAATAAAAATGAAGCTGCATGGAAAACACTGAAAAGGACACAATCATTTCACTTCTGGGAGTTTTTCCTTTAGCATCCCAACGTGCTGGTTTTGGGATCAGGGCAGTTCAAAAGACTGTAACAGCAAACTCGTCAGTCCTGAAACCAAATGACTGATGTCAAGGCTTAGGACAGATTGTGGTAATGGTCCATTGAAATCAAAGGCATTATGCTGGAGGAGCAGCTGGCTGAGGAAAAATGGACTCATACCACTTTAAGAACAGTATTTTTTTTCTATTAGTAATAAAAGGGATGTTTTTCTTTACACAGTCTAAGCAGTTATCCAAAACTGTGGTTGTGGGAAAATGCAGTTTTATGTTTTAAATGAAACAGCATTTTTAAAGTAGGTGTTTAGAGTCTGTCCTTCTCAGGTTATTGAAATCCTTTCCACATGAATTACTGAAGGAAAAACAGGGGGGTTATTTGCACAGAAGAACATTTCTCTAGGGCAGCCACATTTTACTCTTTGGGATCAGAATGTCTAGCTTTATTCACACACAGCTGGAAACAACAACAGGACTGTAATGAGGTGTTTAAATTAACAGAAGCTCTTTTCTTACCTCCAATTTCATTTTCTTGAACTTCAATTACGGTGAGGGCCTGCTGGCACACAGGGGGATTGTCATTGATGTCTTCCACAATAACTTGAATTTGCAAAGGCTTATCCACCAGTTCTCCCTTGCTATCTTTTGAGACCACGAAGAACGTATACTGCAACAAGAATATAACTATTAGATGGTTTGAACGTCCACTGTGACAGTATTTTGCATTTAAGTATGTAACTATGGGAATATGAAATATCCTCTCATGAGTTTGTTCAGTATTTTCACTCTGTTTAAATCAGAACTCTTCCATCACCCCTTACTTTCTGAGGCCTGAATTCTCAAAAGATTTTAAAATTCCTTAATACTTCACTCCACGGTGTCCTTACTCTTGCAAAAATTTAGGACAACCAGGAATATCTCATATTTGCAATTTTGCAAATTCATCTGTCACATACGGAGAGAGAATTTATCCAGCATATCTGGTCTCTGACCTATGCTCTGCTCAAATTTCCTCCAAAAACAGAAGGGAACAGAAGATTTTCTGTCTAAAAGACTCCTAGATGGGTAACTTCAAGGTGACTTTACAGCTGCAAATCCAAGTTAAATTCTGCTTCTGGTGTGTAAAGATACCTGAGGTCCCCGAGGTCTGAAGTAAATCTGAAACATCCAGATCTCCTGCACTCCACAAATCCCACCACCTACCTCTTACTCGTGCACCTACAACCCTGCCATAGCTGGTCCATGTTGTACACTGTACGTATGCTGTGGGCAGTGTTTGCTACTGCCAGACCCACTGTAGGGTCAGAACCTGAAGGCAGTTTACAGTGTAGTAGTTGGATGAACTTTCACATCTATCACATCATTTCCAACCAAAAGTGACAAGAAACAAAGCTTTTATGTATTCTCCCCTTCCCCATCCCCCTTCTTTTCTATTGAGCTTTCTCATATTTACTCCCACACCAATAATTAGCTTTCTGCTACGATGTCTGCCAACAGTGAAGTTTTATGTGTTTACTTACAGTATCCTTTTCTTCCCTGTCCAGTGGTTCAGTCACATAAATATCCCCATTCTTACTGATGGAAAATGGGAGCCTCGGCAGCTTTTCTTTTTCAAAAATGCCATAGATTACGTCTGGTTCATTTGACTGCACCTAAAAAAAACCCAAAAAATCAGTCAGCAAAGGAAGTCAGAAGTGTAGACTGAGATTTAACAGGGATCATTTCTGGACCACAAACAGAAACAATCGCATTCCTGTTAGCTTCATAAACCAGAAAATTAACAGTTTGGCAGGCTCTTGGGATGAACTGCAGAAAATCAGACTGATAATCTGCCCCTGCTCTCTGAATTGTGTGGTGAAGCCACTTTACCACAGTTTCTCCATCTGTCCAGATGGGCTACAACACATATCTTTTTATAAAAGGGTTTTGGGATACGGAGATAAATAGTGATTATAGGAAAAAAAGCATTATTTGCATTTGAATATCTTGATACTAATTATTTCCATCTCCTTACACTGTCTGTTCCTGCCTCTTGTTTTGTTTTATGTAATTCAGAGAAGTGGAAAACCAAAACAACACTAAATTGGGAGGAGCTGTCAACTCCCTCCAGGACAGAGAGGCCCTGCAGAAAGACCTTGATAAACTATAGAGATGGGCAATCACCAGCTGTATGAAGTTTAACAAAGGCAGGTGCCGGATTCTGCACCTGGGATGGGGCAACCCTGGATGTACAGACAGACTGGGGAACAAGAGGCTGGAGAGCAGTGCCACAGAAAGGGACCTTGGGGTCCTGGTTGGTGGCAAGTTGAATGTGAGTCAGGAGTGCCCTGGCAGCCAGGAGGCTGTCAGACCTGTCCTGGGGTGCATCAGGCACAGCATCGCCAGCTGGGCAAGGGAGGGGATTGTCCCGCTCTGCTCTGCACTGGGGCGGCCTCACCTTGAGTCTCGTGTGAAGTTTTGGGCACAACAATATAAAAAAGACATTAAGGTATTAGAGAGTGTCCAAAGGAGGGCCACAAGGATGGTGAAGGGTTTGGAGAGGAAGCCTTAGCAAGGAGCAGCTGAGGAACTTGATTTGTTCAGCCTGGAGGAGACTGAGGGGAGACCTCAACATCCTCACCAGGGGAGGCAGAGGGGAGGGCACTGATCTCTCCACTTTAATGACCAGTGACAGGGCTTGAGGAAGCTCAGTTGGGGGAGGTCTATGTTAGATACCAAGAAAAGGTTTTTCACCCAGAGGGTCACTGGGCACTGGAACAGACTCCCCAGGGAAGTGGTCACAGTACCAAGCCTTCACAAGTTCGAGAAGCATTTGGACAATGCTCTCAGGCACATGGTGTGACTCTTGGGGTGTCCTGGACAGGGCCAGGAGTTGGATTCAGTGATCCTGATGGGTCCCTTCCAATACAGCATATTCTATGGTTCTGTGATTCTGTGAAAACAAATACCTGCCACCTATCTGTACATAGGTATATGCACACTCTTTACATTCACCAAAGCTTGTGATGCAGGATCTCTTCTGGGGTGCTGCACATTTAAAATGAAATGAAGTACACAGACTGTCAGATTAATGAAGGAGTCAGTATTAATGTTTATATTCTATATAGCAGCAACTGCATTTCATTTTCCCCTAGGCAGAATCAACATGCCATTGACTACCACACTAAATTTATATACAAGTCACTCCAAAATGGGTGCACCCTTCCACATTAGTCTTCCTTCCACCTGTTTTTGCTCTGGACTTCCTTGGGCTGTCACTGAGGCCAGTGGGAATAGCACCAAGCCAGTTACTCTTGTGAACAGGATCCATGGAATCCTGCCATGTTCAAGGGTGACAGCATTGGGGGTGCCATTGCCAAGGCGTTTTTCAAAGCCAAGTATTTCTGAAAGGCTGTTGGACTGTTAGTTAATATGTACTCATGTATTGACTGCTATTGGTCTACAGTTATCAGCAAAATATTTTGTGCTTGAACTGTAAAAAGAGGAATACTGTGGGAATGCAGGATGTGAAGGAGGGTGTTTCAGTCTTTTCTAGGTACTTTTGATGTAGAAATTGTGCTGCATGATACAAAACTGGTCACAGCAGGTGTCCCTGAGTGTGGGGGACTGCCTACAGCAGGGCTGTTGTGGAGCTGGTCCCCTGCCCCACTCTTCTGCAGGTGGAAGAAGTAACCTCAAAATAAGTTCCAACAAACTCGTGGTTTGCTCAAAGCCTGGAGGACCTGGGACTGGATTATGCTCCCAAACAAGATCAGTCACTCTAGTGTTCATATTGACTGTATCTCAGTCACCTTCAAACTATTAACTTTCATACTAACAAAAAGTCAACGAGACCTCCACTAACAATCATTTCCACAGGATGCCATGTTAAAAAAAATAACTGTGAGGTGTCAAAGTCCTTCTGAAGAACCTGGTGTTGAATGCAGTGAGGACACCTTCACAGTTAGTGGGGAGGAAACAATTGTGTGTCACAAGAAGTTGTTCAGGGAGTGTGGTCAAGGAACCTACCTTGCTGATGTTGACAGGGTGGGCCTGGGTTGAGTTTTCTTTGATGTGGATGGTGGGGGGAGCTTTCCACAGGCTCTCCCTCACAGTGATGATCACATCAACACTGCTGGTGAAAGCATTTGTTGTCGTCCCTGCCATGTCCTTCACAGAGACAACAAGCGTGAAGGTGTCCTGCTTTTGAGGATCCAAGTAATAAGAGCCTAGAGACAGAGCAAAGAGTCAAGAGAAATGACACAGAGGCTGTGGGGGTTGTTCATCTGCCCGTTGCCTCCAACATGCACTGTGGTTCTTTAACTGCTTCAGACTGACTCCTTAGATGGTCCTTTGTAACAAATCTCAGCAAACCACTTCCTCTGGCTCCTCTGAACAATGCTGCATAGCATCATGTGGATGTAATCATATGGGGCCTCTGTGCTGTGGTCTCATTTTGTGCAGACGCATCACTGAACAGCCCTCACCCCACTTAGGCACTTGTTCAGCCCAACAGAGTAGATGGGTGTTTCTAAATCACTGCAATTTAGTTGGGATCACATGGCCAGCTGAGTTTTCTCTGCATTTTTCATGTTACTGCTTTTGGGTTTCTAGATTTCAAGGCAGAGAATTAATTCCAAGATATCTCACAGTGAAGGCCAGAGGATCTGTCTCTCTTCTCAGTGTACTTTTAAATCTCAATCTCCATTTCTGCTAGCTTCCCTTGAGTTTCGTGAGACAAAAAACAAGTTCGCCAAAACCAGGGCTTTAGTGGAGAGTGTCCCACTGACCACATTTATTCAGAATGTAGCATCAGACCTGTGTTGTTTTTTTGTTGCTATGCACACCCCAGAACTCATGCTTGCTCTTTGCAAGCAAGAATCTTTTTACATACCTGTCCTGCTTGGTGAGATTGCTCCAGTTACATTATCAATCTGGAATAGCATTTCTTCATAAGGGTTGGGAAAATGATGGAGAATGCTGTATGACAGATGTGCATGGGGAGTTGTAGGATCATCGCGGTCAGTGGCATGGACATACATGAAGGGCTTGCCTGTTTGGGTTGGAGAAGTAACAGTGGTAAAAGAGGAGACTGAACCCCAACAGATAATCCATTCAAGCAGACCTCTCAAGCCAGGAAGGCAACTTACGGGGAGCTACCATTGTTCCGTAATGCATCTCTCACGGGAAGCCATATGTAGAGGTTACACTGCTGTATGCCATCCCACAATCAACCCTCCACCAGCTCTGATTAGTAGGATCACAATAGGTGTGAAGACCAGTTGATGAAGAAGGTGACAGAGTTAAATCAGCATAGAGCTATCTATCACACAAGAGTGCCTGAACCCAGAATTAAGATCACTGGTGTCTCTCTTTAAGGCCACTTTGTAGTTCTTACACAAATCACTTTAATCCAAAGCACCTTGATAAAAGTGGCATACAGCCTGAAACACAGATACAATTAAAGAACAATCATACAGTGAAAAAAAAAGTGGAAATACGCAGTAATGTAACTCAACTTTTACCTTTTGAGCACCAGTGCAACATTCAAAATCTTTTTGACTTGGATGCAGTTAAGAATACAGTAAGGTGTTTCAGAATGATTTTCTGACCCCATGGAGGTTTATGTGCACATTCTTTAGCAAAAGTTTCTTCTTGAGTCCATAGTTACAGCGATAACAGCTGTATGAGTCCTTAGTTTAATTTCCAAGACATCTCAAACTGCTCTTTGATACTTGCATAATTCCTGGACTGGATCACTGCAATCCATAATCTAAGACTTCTAACTGCTAAGGTTCAGCTCATGTTCTAAGAAGCATCAGTCATGGTGAGCACATACCCCATATCTACCCTGGCACTTTATTTCACAGATATGTAAAGATTCACATAGTCTTAGCATTCCCTTTCTGTATAGTGTTTGGTAGCCTTTAAATTTTAAACCCCTTCTAGCATAAGGGAGTTGTTTTCAGTGCAATGGAGAGAGCAGCAATATTTACCTGTTAAGTGATACTTGCAAAAAGTACTAAAATATATTTCTGATTGCACTCATCCATTTACACCACATAGTGGTCACCTCTTTGCCCTTTCATTATATTATAGAGGCTTTCATCCTGATTTTGTACAGTCCTATGGGAAGGAAAATGGATCATTTTCCATCTTATATAGCACCCACTTTACCTTCCTGCTTAATTTACCTACCTTCCTATTACCTATAATATTATTTTAATATTTATTTATGCTGATAATTACCTGGACGGGAGTTCTGCCTCACTACTCCAAAGTACTTTGTCTGGTTAAATTCTGGTGGGTTGTCATTGATATCGTCCACATATATCGTAACAGCATTTGGACCTTTAACTACGGTTCCACTTTCATCCAGACTTTCCACCTGATTTGAAAAAAAAGGAACAGCAAAGAAATATTTTCATGCAGATAAGTTAAAAGGCATAAATTAATATCAGGATGTCAAATGCCAGGTCATTCTCACTGTGATTGAAATCTGGTGAGAGCCATCACTGGGTAGTTCCACATACAAGGACAAATTTGCCACTGTAGCTCCCTGACAAAATTTTGCCACAGTATATAATGCCAACAAAAAAAAAAAAAATAACCCACTCCTGCTTCTGATGACCCCTTTCAGAGGACAATTTCCCACTTCCAGTTTCAGCAGACTACTTGTATTTTTGCACAGCTTAGAATTCATGTTTTTCTTTAAACAGAAATATATACTTTCTAACAAACAAGGAGAAAACCCAACATGATATAGCATTTATAACTAATTGCTATTATATATCAGGTAAATAGCTTGCTATAAGGGTTAGTAAAGAAAAATCAATTCTTATTTCTAATTACTTTTTTCCAAACAATTCAACTCATTTTGCAGCCTTCTTTAAAGCACCATCTGTCACACTTCATTTTGTTTGCACATAATAGATAAAATAATGATTATTTATGCATAACCAAGTATAATTTTTTTGTTTTGTCATCACTTCTTGTTTATAAATGATCCACATGCTTAGAGTTATTAACTTCTGGGTCTAGAAAATTGTCCTCTCTAATTCCAATCCAAGGGTGCTTTAGAGCTGAGACCATGAAACCATGAAACCTGACGTGTTAGACTTTTAGAAAGACAGCTAAGTCTAGCTACAAGAATCATCATGTACTTTGTCTGTTCAGATATTGATCCTCTCATGATCATCTACTTCTCAGCTGCTAGTGCCTCAGAAAAAGACAATATCATTTTGGACATAGTTTAAGAGCACAAGGCTATACTGAGACCCAAAGACTGTCTATCCACTGCCCCATTCTCAGTAGTGTTTACACCAGTGAGATCCTCATGAAAAGGGTGTAATAGCGCACAAAGTTCTTTTGTCCCTTAGAGTCTAACATCTGCCAAACATCTTTCTGCTGTTATCTGACAGAGGTTAGATCTGTGCCTCTCTGCCTAAATGTCTTTTACTCACACTGTTTCACAGAGTTACAGAATATTCTGAGTTGGAAGTGACCCACAAGGATCATCAAGTCCAACCCTGAAATGAATGGCCCATACAGGGATCAAACCATTATTAGCACAATGCTCTAACCAACTGAACTAATCTCAGTTTGTCACCAGATATATTACAAGCTTTCTATATGATTACATCAGTTTATTTTTCCACTCCAGACATGGAATTCACCTTATCAGTCTTCAGGAATAACAAGAGAAACTCATTCATAAGGCTAGATTTTACTTCAGTCAAGTATTTCCATCATATTAGGAGAGGTAAAGGGTTGGTGCAGGCATCACATTTTTTGTTTTCTCAACATCGCCTTCCTCTGCAAAGGAGCGTTTTCCTGTTCAGTCTTTCAGAACTACAAAACCGTGTGTCTTCCAGCAAATCTTGATATTAAAAATGAAAAAGCTGCCTGTAAACTTAGGCAAAACAAAGAATTCGGAATTTCAACAGGTTTCTATTAATATCAGGTTTACCAAAAGAGTGTGAATGTGAATACTTCTCCCTTCCTATTTTTCATTGAGTTTTTACCTGCAGCTTGTGCACTTGTTTGGTCTCCCAGTCCAGAGACCCATTGATATACAGGATGCCTGACTTCGGCTCGATGTCAATAATTCCAGCTTTTTCACCAGATATTCTGAAACTCACAGCAGGTGGCTCAAGTGTGAACTACAATGGCAAAAAAAACCAGAGGGAAAAATCATCTCTTTTTTTCTGCATTTTCACCATAATAAAAATAATTTCATGCCTTTGTGACTTTTAAAATCTATTGCAAACAGTGTGTTTGGCTGGGAGAATGATATTCCAGAGTCTGCTCAAACAAATCTGCTCTTGTCTGATCCTCAACAGAGGAGTTTTCACATTATTTCCTGAATGCTGCAAGAAATCCCAACTGCAGCTTGTTTCCAAAGAAAACGTCTGCTTAGGACAGGGCTTTGTCTGAGCACAGGAATGGAAAAAAATGACACACATCCTCCATTTGCCTGGGAGCTGGATCTGTCCTTCTGTGGTTATGGCTTTGGGAGGAAAACCTCAGAGTCAAAGGAAAATGATGACACAAGTTACATGGAAAGAAATTCTCTAGGAATGCCGATTTTATTAATCCCTGTCTTAGAATATTCTCTTAAAAATGTGTTTGGGGGGGGTTGTCTCCTGCTCTTTGCATGTAGACTCTTGAATTCCCAGAGAGAGGAATTAAAAGTTAATTTCAGATCCTCTCAGGGGACTGTTCTTCCCACCAGCACAGAGGACTACGCTCTGTATGTGGTCTCTGTGTGCAGGCTATGGGGTTTTTGACCGGGGTGGATAACACGAGACACTTGATCACCTGGTGAAGGATGCGTGGACCCCCTCCTTCTTGAACAGAGAAGTCCGTGTCCTTCAGAGGCCCACTTACAAGCAGGCCCTCCAGATTAAGCCACATAGCCTGTGTGAGAGAGAGAGAGGGATGAAGGAAAGCAGATGAGGGATGTCTGCTATCACCACACACAAACAGCAGCTCTCCATCACTGAGCCTCCTGCAAGTTATTTTGCTATAGAAGAATGGTAGAGACTCCTACAGGTTTGCACTGAACATCTCCAGCTTCTTTAGTGTACGTAATTTTTAAAAGAAGTTTGATTTATTAATTAATTTGAGAACAAAGACTTGTGCCCTGACCTTTTCTGACCACTATATAATTAAATGAGATTGGATCTGCCTTCAAGAGCAAACAGAAGAATAAAATATATGAATGTAGACTAAGAGCAAAAAGGGAATTTATAAAATTATTGCTGGATCACCTCTGTGTCCCCAGCAGGACCATCCACATCCCATCCAGAAGCCACAAAGTCCTGTGACAACAAGTGTATCTGGAAACCGAACATCACATCTGGGGATGGGGAGGAGCTGTGGCTCACCTTTTGTAATTTCCCCAGTAAATTCAAATCTTTTTTTTGTATGGGAATGAGGTGGCCCTCCCTGGTTCCCCTATGCCACCCCCCTATGCCACAGCCATCTGGGCAAGCCACTTGAGCCCTGTGCCTTCACATCAATTGCAAGTGAATGCAAACCACAAAGAGAACAAACATGTCCTTCTGATCTTTGGCTTTTACCTGATGGCAAAAATGTCATACAAATCTGTCTCAGCCTCTGTTCTCTTCCTAATGGCTAGCACTGTCTTAACATAATGGTTTTTTCTGCCAAATTTTTATGAGTTTTATTATCACACACTCCCCAATGCCCATAGACCTCCACACTCCTGCCCTAATATTTCAGGGCTGTTCTTGCTTCCAAACAAAAAAGCAAAGCAAAAATCAGCCTCTCAGGGGAGCATTTGCACACAAGAAAATTCACACTGTGGTTCAGATAATTGACCTGTTTCTTCAAAGGCCAGACCAAGCTCCCCCAAATTCCCTCTCTCAACCTCCTATCTTGACAACACTGAGGAGCTGCCTGTCAGAACTAGGGCTCCATTATTTGTCTGCACAGGTAAAATTTCTTTTCTCCCACAGTAAAAATTAATTTATTTTGCTTTACAAATTTAGAGTATCATTGCCACCCTGTCCATCACCCCACAGAGTTGAGTGTGTGCTCTCTGCTGCGTGACTTTTCCTCTGGATCTGATCCTGTTGCTGCTGGGACAGCCATTCAATCTCTCGCAGAAAAGCACAGTCTGCATATTACCAAGGGAAAGCTTAATTCTGGCTATGACAAAAACACAGCTAAGTTCAGCACAATTTACCCTAAAGCACTGCTCTGTGTGTGTGTGTCACAAGTGGTGTTTCAATAATTCCATATTCCTCCTAATAATAGCCAGAGATACTGCCTCCCTCGCCTACAAGGCTTTGTGACTCCTTTTGAAAATGGGAAAAGCAGAGAGCTGGGGAAGGAGAGGGAGGGGTGCTAGTGAACACTAGTGTCAGCAGAAGAATATCAAGAAATGCCATCTGATAGTTATGCATCCAGGAAAATTCACTTTGCAGCTACCTTTTAATATTTTGCCAAATGCTGACTGCTGGCCTCTGCCAGGACCCTGAATCTGACCTGCTATGGCTGTTCCCATGTCACACAGGTTGGCACAGCCTGGCTCCTGGAGGCTTCTCCCAGGGCCATTTTGTGGACAGATTTTTCTTTATCATGTTCCCTGCCATGGAGGAGCAAAGGCTGATGCTATAAAACCCAGCAAGTTCAAAGTACAGCCTATGAAACAAGTCAACGATATCACTTCTGTTGATTAAAATTACTTTATGTGGACCATAATTATCTCCAAATATATTTCTACAGCATGAATCACTACTCAGGAATTGAAGGGGGAAGAGGTTCTACCTCTTGGCCCATATCCATTGGCATCCCTTCTGAAGACGGCTATAATTCTTGCAGAGTGGCTTCATGGGGGGCCAGCACTGCCACAAGCAGCCGCTTGTGATATGGGAAGTGAAAAGGAGGTGCTCACTCACCCCTCAAGGTCTCCATATTCTGAGACATTTTTTACTGAACTTGAATTTGACTCATTTTTTCAATCTTTTCTGTTAATTTCAATTGTGAAGTAGAAGTCACCACTGCTATAGCCTTTACAAACATCAGTAAATCTATTGAATTTAATACATATGGTCCATAAAGAGTATAATTAATATATTTCAGTTCCAGAAAATCCTTTGAAAAGGGATTCACATAGACCAAATAATGAGGATACATATTTAACGGGAAGTTTATAAACTATGAGCTGTTACGTGTCTTAGAATACATTTAATATGTCAGCACATGTATGGATTATAATGCAGAACACATGATACTCATGTCTTCACAATTTGGTGATTTGTGGCAGTATTTTTAAATCTTTAATATTGGAAACAGGGATATCTAAAGAGGAAGCAGAAGCAGACACAATAAGGAAAATGGTGACTTCTAAGACTTTTGAAGTTTTTTTCCCTAATGACTGAGATGTCTTCTTAGCTTCCTGTGGGTCACACACATGTTGCAGGGACACACTCCCACACTCAGAGTTACAGCTGCTCTGCTGGCACCACTGCCAGCCTGACCTGCAGGCTGGCACACCCCACAGAGCTCAGAGGCTCGCAGGCAACCTTTGCCGTTTGCTCACAGATAAACAAAGGAAACTCACCGAGTGAATGAGAAGCAGAAATTGAAGTCCACACAGCTTAAGCATACTGGAATATGCTTTGCTTCAGCTCCTGCAAAGAGATGACAGTCACTTTAACCCCATAGAGTTGGCCCAGTCGATTTGCAAACTAAGGCAACAGCTGAGTTTTCCTGAAGCTGCAGGGAGAGAGCTGAGGAGTGAGCCCCGAAGGAGCAGGTGCAGCTCTGCCCGTCAGAGGCGAGACCACTGGTGCCCCTGGAAGGCTGTGACCATCAGGTCTGCGCCTAACAGTGCAAGAGATGCAACATGAGAGCCCCAAAGAGTTGTCAAAGATTGAACAAAAACTCAAGCCGTGCAACCACACTGTTACAATGATTCTGTCACGCAAACGCATTTTCATTTCTGCTGTACTGAAAGCAATGAGGCGTTCACAGGAAATGCTATAACCACTGGACAAAAGTCTTGCAGAGACTATCCTGAGGTCTCTGTCTTCTGGTTCCAAAAATCTGTTTCCTGCAGATTGCAGAGGCAAAGGAAGTCTAAGGTGTCTGCACCCCCTAAAACAACATGGCTACTGGAAACAAAATTTCCAAGTCCAAGGAGCACTCTCTCCCTCAAATTTCAAAGAAATGTTGAGCACACACTTCTGCAATTTGTGTTAACATCCTCCTGAAAACTAGATGGCTTTCTCAAAATTAAATCCTATTTCCTCACTGCTTCTAGATTTTAACAAAGAGCATGAGGCCAGTTCTGGAAAGAGGTGAAGCTGGCGTATTGTGCTACTATCTTCAGTGGTGCTTCATGTTATATGGCTCAAACCTACAGGTATCCTTCCACAGCTCTGTCCCATGGAGGCCCCCAAGGGGAAGAACACAGTGTGGAGGCACAGCTCTCTCTAGATGCCTTCCTGCTTGTGCTTCCCATCACACCATTTTCCACCCTCCTTTTCTTTCCTCGATAGCTAAACGAAAAGGGAACCTGTAAATACAGAAATTGCTACCCACACTGCTGTTCTCTCCAGCACACATTCATTCTAGGACATGCCACAGGACTTTATCATCCAAATCCCGTTCTGAGCTGGGTCATATTGTGTGTGCAATTACACCCTTTGAAAGTACTGGGCTCTTTCCTTGGGCTGGAGCTGTCTGTGTGAGTACTGGAAGAAAATAATACGATACACTTTTGAAACCAGAAGTGATCAGGAAAATCATTAAATTTTTCAGGGGCCAAAGGCTGAAATTGAGCGCCCTGTAGCTGCTTGGCTGTGATGCCTCCTTAACAGGTCCTTCATAGCCTCCCTGAAGCCAGAGGAAGTGGCACAGGCAGGGCAGAGAGAAGGAGAAGACACTTTGAACTCTTGCTGATATTCTGGCAACACAGTCAATGAAAATTCTTTTAGTTCGTCTACCTATACAACAGCCTCTCCCCTCCCCTCCTGCTGCACTCTTCTGAGTATATTGGCCAGTTTCAGCTGCACTTAATAGCCAGGTGGGAAGTTCAAAAAACTCATTCCTTATTAATTTGGGGTGGCAGGTGGGACAGAGTACCCAAGGTGTGCCCTCTCCATCCTGTAAGGCTGCAGTCTGTGCCCAGGGCCTCCCTGCAGGGTTTTTTCTGCCCCTCTGGAGGAGGTACAGCTGGAGGTGCCCCTTTGCCAGCCAGTGGTGCAGGAACACCAGGAAGCTGAAAATACTGGGGGAGGCCATCAAAAGGGAGGAAAAATCGTACGGGGTGGTCTGGGGTACCAAACCCTACATTCAGGGAAAAGAGAAGGAGCAAGATCTACTATGGAGAGGAGGAAGTTTCAGGAAGGGACACATCCAGCCCTACTTTAGGGGACAGAAAATGCTGGAAAATTAATTCCTAAATGTGGCTTTTTCATGGCCAGGTTATCCTGTCCAGATCTGACTACCAAATGCAGCAGTGGAAATGTAACCATTTCACAATTTGCATGACAAGTGCCTTTGATGTTCCCTTCTCTTTAAACATAAGCATAATTTCCTTATGTCATGCCATTTGCGGTGCCTGTTGCAAGTCTTGATCAGTCCTTGAACATTAATTTTTGGCTGGAAACTCTTACGAAGTCTCATGAAACATCTCACTGCCAAGGACCAAAGCCCCAAAATCCGTACTCCTCTGTCACTCAGAATAGAGTTCCAATATACATAGATTCATACAAAAGTTTTCAGCAATAAGCAGTTTCAGGATTAAAATAGCATCAGCTTAACTAAAAGCAGCTTGAGATCTGGCTGAGGACTGGAGCCATATTTTCTCCTTCATTTCTTAGTTTCATCTCAGTGCTATATCCCTAATAATCCCTCACAGTTCCCATGACTGAAGAGAAATCTCTAGGATAACCATCATACAAATATTCCAGCGACTTTCAATAATAAACATTCAGAGAACAAAGAATATTCCCGGAGGTTAAAGATCAGTAACAATCATGAGTATTTGGTTCCATGGAAAAAAATATTATTTTCTTTAGTTGATTGATTTCAGATGTTCAAATTCAGCAAAGAGAAAACAGAGGAAATTGATCCAAATCAAATATAAACCAGATTAAGCCTTAGCACAGCAGTCATCCATTTTACAGGGACAGCTGACACTGCCTGAAAATCCTTTAGCAAAACCCTTGCTTTTAAAATCTTTCTGTGAAATGTCTGTTAGATCATCCCTTACCTGTAACATGAAAAGCTTATTTTGCTCTAAAAATGCTTCTTTCTTTCAGCTGTGGGAATCACCTTTGCACAGGTTGGTGATGTCTGTCTGTGCTTATCCAGTTTACAGTCCCTCAGATTTGCCCTCAGAGTTTCAGCAGCTCAAAGATTAACTGCATGGACAATTATTGATTCTAATGACTAGGTGTGGTACGAAATGGCAGCCCTGTAAGGAAGCAACGTAGCTCCAAGGTAATTTACAGTCTTCAATATTTTTATGTCCTTTGTGATTTTCTTTCTGATTTAATTTTTTTCAGTCGGGCTGTGAGAAGAGAACAAGCAGGGCACAGGTTGGAGCCACAGGTGAAATACAGTCTTTCTGTAGGAGAGCAGGTGGAGAGGAGAGGGCATGGGCCTTGGGTGGAGAGCATGTTTGCTACTTGCTTAGTTGCAGGAATAATTCAAATTCAGAAAACAAGAATCTGGACATAAAGGTGGCTGGTTTTCACAGCAGATCCTTTCATGGGAAGGACCCAGCCTAGTTATGACAATACGTCTTCAGTCCTCAACTTGGAAAGTTCAAATTCTCTCTGAGCTCTGCTAAAAATTTACTTTGGGTAACTTTGGGCAAATCACTCTGTCGGCTCTTTTCCAAGTACTTATAAGGGATGCAATCATTCCTTTCCCTTGTGTGACATCTTTCATGTCAGCTTATGTTTGCAGCCTTTCAAGGGAACTAGTCCCCACTAGTCTCTGCATTATGACACCTGCAGTAAAGGGAACTGAAATCAATTGGGCTGTAAAGGATGATGGTAAAACAAATAATAAATAAAATATATTTGGAAAAAAGATAAGTTTTTTAAAAAATTACAGTCTTTTAAATGCTATGCTTTCTGTATCTCACTTTTAAATAAAATCATGCTTATTTCAGAAGTTTTGAACAGGTTTATTTTATTGTCTTGAGAAATGTTAGCTTTCATCCAGGTTCTAATTCCTGTTTTCAGTTTCCTCAGTCTGTCAGATTGCTCTTGAACACTGTTGAATTATTTGTGCAGCACACTATTTTCTGAATTATGCATCTAAAGAAAGAAGTGTTTAGAATTGATCGCAGGTTGAAGGTGTACAGTTCTGGGAAAAGTTAGACCTTCTGTTTGTGTTTCAGATCACACTTCTCCCTCAAAATCAGTGTTTGTTTCTCCAGGAAAAAACCTCTAGGCTATGCTTTCAGCATGCTTTAAAACACAAGTGTTCTCCGTTCAGTCATGCACTCAGAATGATTTAGATTTTCTCAAAGCTGTCTGCTAGCAGTGAGCTATCTTTACAGCACAGCTCAAAACCAGTTTTGAATAAAGCACTAAAACTCCTTGTTCATGATTTCAGAATAAATATAATAAGGAGAGGGAAATTGACTTTCTTGGAAATATGTTGATTTTAAGTGACCTACATGCAGTTTAACTGTGTGCTAGTTGGATATGAATGAGCAGTACTTTCAACATGAAGTGGTAATTTTAAAACAGCAAGACTTCATGTGGCAGAACCGAATTCACATACACAAAATCCTAATGACATTTTTAGCCCTCCTTCACATGACAAGTGCAGAGTAACCAAGTCATGATGTCAGAAGTTCAATCCATATAAACAAGTCAAGCATTTGTCTTTCAAGTGCTAGTGTCTCTGCTCGTAAGTTCAATTACTGGGAAGTGCAGTGTATTACTTGAAGTACAAATACACAAATGTGCTAACTAATATGCTTAATTGAATGTCCCTATTATTTAAAGTCAGAGGTGAGTGTGTCATACCCAGTAAATTTCTCTGGCTGAAAGAGTTTCCCAGGAGCAGAGCAACTGCTTACATGTTGTACCCACACAGGAGAAAAAAAAATCTCCCATTTCAAATGCATTACAAAGTCCAGAAGCACTTAAGGCTTTACAACAGTCATAACATTGTGCCACAGATAAAATCACAAAAAGAAACTCAGCAGTGAAACTGGGTCCTTCAGCCAGCTGTTTCTCTGAGTAAATCCGATGAAAAAAAGCCAAATGTCCAGGTGTTTATTGTGTGAATCATTGTTCAATGAGTCAGTTTTTCCAGAAAAAACTCTGCTCATATCATTAGTCACATCCTTTTCGCCCTTCCCATTTATCAGCTTTGTCATTTCTGCCTCGCTCCTTTTTAATTTTTTCTTTTTGTCTATTTACTTTTACTCCTGGTTTCAACTCAGCTGATATCTCTCCATATACCCCTTTCACGTCCCAAACTAGCTGGAGCTGCTTGATGTCAGTTTCTTTCCCTTTCTTTTTGTTTAGAAAATATTTCTTTTATGGAACTACTAGGGTATGATAATTTCACAACATAATTAATGTGCATCAAAATGAGCTAGTACCACTGGAGGCAAAAGAAGCGTAGAAAAGTAACGTTTAAAAGAAACTCAAGTTTCTATTGACCTAACTCCTTTACTTCTCGTGAGGCAGAGCCACCTATACCTGCAACCTCCCTGATGGTAAAAAATGCAAATAATAACCAGTCTTAGTTTCCATAGCTAATCCACTGTGGTACTTTCAGCAGCTGCTCATTCACATGGATGCCCTCTGTACACTGCTCAGCCACTCTACCTTTGCTCATGACCTGTGCTCCCATATTCTCCCAGGTGAGACTTTACAACACCGCTGAGGAAAGGTTCCTACGAAAAGTATCTCCTGAACAATGTACCTCTTACCAATGCACTTATAATGTATTTTCATGTTATCTTCATTGCACTGATAGTTGCACTGACATAATTATGATTTTGTCTGTATATGCCTACTCTATATAGTCAGTTTAGTGGTGTAACCTACTTATGATTGTCTGAGCTTCTTCATGAGACTGAGAACACTGAGCTCTGATTTAGCAAAGATTAGCTCTGATTTAGTTTATTCTTACTAACCTTCCTAACACCATTTTTGCATTGGGATGTTTGTCATTCAGTCCATTTATAGAGAGCTGGTCATTCCTGTTAATGCTTTTCTTTGGTTTGTTTCTTATGAAATTCTTCCTATCAATAATCTTATTTTATGGAAGTCTGCTTTTTCCAAGTCCACTATAATTTTTTTTACTTTTTCCTCTTTTCCTTTGTGAGGACTGTGGATTCTCATCATGGTATAACGACCAGATATTTAGATCATTGCTATCTCTTGTACCCAGCACTTTAAAATATGTACATGCATGCCCATCAACATTTCACTTTTTTTCCTGACAGTTCTATTTTCCTGACAATTCTTTCTGAAACACTTTACCCTTCTATACAAACAATTCAGTCTCAAATTATTAAGTCAAATCTCTGTAGTTCTCATAGCCTTGAGAACATATTAAGTGTTAAAGGACCCCATATTCCTTCCATTTAAGGTGTTCTTCAAACCTTCCTTTGACATCTCTTCCTCTCTTTTGGTAACTTTGCCCTTTCTACTCTTGATACCCCAGTTCACACTGAGATAATTCGTCTTTATACAATGGTGTGAGAATTGTGCTGGGGAGAGGGTACCTAGACAAAGAAGCACAAACCAAGAAAAGCAGATGAGCACATTTTTGTGAGCCAAAACAAAACATTTTTGTCTCCAAAACAAGAGACGTCATGGTAGAGGGCATAAGGGGGAGAGGTAAACCATGTAGGTATCTGTTGGGATAGGACTAAAGCATGGCACTGATTGTTTAGCTAGCTCCAAATAAAAAAGGGAAGGCAGAGGTATCCAGTAGTTCACAGTACTAATGCTTGATGGCCAGAGTGGGAGAATCTACATCATTTGTGCGGCCCTGTTCTCCTGTCCAGGAGATACAGCTTTCTAACTGGCCTGTGTGTGCTGCGCCTGGGATGATGAAACCTTACCTGAATCATCCCTGTTCCCAGAACATGCTCTTTGGTTTTGACCTGCTTATCTTAATTCTCAGTTGGATCAGTTCTCCTGTCTGAAGTAGCAGAAAACAAATGACCAGAAGCTCAGGAGAGGTACCTAAAAAGGTTCCCCCACAATGTCTTAGAGGCAGAAACACTTCCTGCTTGCTTCCTTCCTTGGAGCAGTCGTTATGAATTGCCCATCTGCTGGAAGATATGGACGACATGGACTCTGTTCTTTCTTCGGGAAGTTCACAAACCATTTTCACCCCACTGAGGGGCACGGTCCTTCCCTGTTGGTGCTCTCCTATATCTCCAGCTTCTGTGTTTGACTATCCTCAGAGTACTCCATTGATGTAATTCTCCTAGCCAGTGTTGTGTCTCAGCCTAGCCACCACCTCCAGCAGCCCTTTACCCACGTGGTACCTCATTCTTGGCTTGTAGTGACAGTGATGCCGCCTTGCAGCTCACCAGAGCTTGGACAGATGTCTCCTAAACTGGTTTCATTTGTTGCTGGGTGTGGCAACCCTCAAAGCAGGAGGAAGCTGAATCAGCAGCACATCTGACTAATGAACAGCATGTGCCCACCTCCATTCCTGTAGGATCTCCTCGAAGGTCTTGGTCAGCCCCATCCCTGCAGAAGTTGCCTCGCACATGCGGCACTCTCAGCCTCTGTCCCCAGGCGTGGCAGGGTGACCTCTCCCACTGCACACAGGCAGACCACACTGGCTTGCCTTCTGCACCACTGACAGAAGAGGCCTGCTGAGAAGTTCCACGATTTGCTGCTGCCGGGTCCTGGCCCCTGTTAGGTGCTGAGCTAACACTGTTGAACTCTACAGCTACTAAACTTGCACAGGTCAAGATGATAGATTTTAGTTTTCCTTTTTCTTCTTGCAAGCAATGACATAATGGAACCAAGTGGCTCTTCTGGAATAAACAATGCATATTCTAGAGATTACTTGTGTTTACTCTACATGCAAGACCTCCAAAGAAGATTAAAACTTGAGCTCCATACTGTAGCATGGAGATATTCCCTTCCTTTCAGGATGATGGTGTCCTGTAACTAATTCTCGTTACGTCTGAGGGTGGCATATGCATTAAAAGTTATAAACTGCATATTTCAAAATTACATCTTTTTCCTCTTAAATGCAGAAGAAACAATTTTTTACCTCTTGCATTCATAACTCAATACCTATATAGACATGACCAAAATTGCACAGCTCAAAATATATAACACTGTGTAAAATCTAAAATTGAAATGCAAGTCTTCTCTCATCTATAGTCTTTTTACAAAGCATGATAGTATTATGACATGAAATAACCATCAAGCTGGCAGACTGATGCTTCTTTTTTTTTATTCAGACATGTATGTAAATGCAGATGGTCTTAGAGGAGTCTATCATCTGGATGTATGTGCCCACCTGTAGGAAACTGAAATTGGCACCAACTAGTCTCTAGGGTCTTGTTTATCACTGTGATCACAGATTCTGCTGCCTGAACTATTACATATAGCAGTCACTGCATGAAAATCAGAAATAAGCTCAGGAGCAGAGCCCAGATGCCAAGATTCCTCCTTCAAACTGAAGCAGGACTTAGGTGCTCTTCATTCTCTTTCTCTTATCAGAAATCACAGTCAGGAAATCCCCTCACATCTTGGGCAGGATCCATGGCTCTGGCTCCCAGGTGTACGGACAAACACTTTCCTGCAGACATCCAAGCCCCAGAGCTGGGGCAGGTGCTCAAAGTCAGCCCTGTGCCTAGCCTTCTCTTGAAGGGAAGTCCCTAGTACTGCAGCTCTCTGCTTCACCTCCTCACCTTCTGGATTTGCCCTTCTGAGTGTTTTTGCTGGTCCTGATAGCTGGGTCAGGAATAAAGGCTTAGAGCTTTGGGAATGAATTTTGCTCTGTGCTTGAGAAAAAAAGCCCAGCACTGTTTCAACTTTTTGTTATATCTTGTTCTCAATTTCTTAATTAAAAACTAGTATCATAATACACATTTTGTGAATATGATCTATGAAATATTTTAATGGTGCCTAACTTACAAAGTAAAGGCAAACTGAAATTCAGTGGACCATATAGACAAATCTCAAGTGCCTGGGAAGTCCCATGTCCCTCAGCTCGGAACCTGAAAAACTGTCCTTTGAATGAAAACAATTTTCAAAAACCAGCACAGATGACTGGAAACTGATGCTCTTTGTGTCCCTCCCAACCTCCCAGCTGTAACTACAGAATGATTTTCTGCTGCTATCTGATTCTCCCTTTGCCATGGCTGTGTAAAACCAGCAACATGATGGAATATCAGTGCAACACCCTCATCTCAAGTCTGATGACTCCTCTAAAGGGCAGTATTTATTGTTGCCATGCTGGTACAAACCTCAGCAATGCCGAGCTTGACCAGTGAAGACAAAACTAGTCAAGGTTTATAGTTTATAACCAACCAGCTTGTTGTCCTGGGATAGGTTAAAAAAAGATGTTCTTTCCCTGAGCATGGATAAGTCAATTGTGGCTCATTTTCCCCTTGGTTTTAGCTCTTCTCTTCCCCATGCAGACAGTATTCATACTGACACTGCTTTACATCACAGGGTGGAACTTTCAGAGCCTGATAAGATACCAAGTGTTCCCTTGAGCACAGCACTTCTCGTAAATATTTGTAACAGCAAATGTAATAGCAAGAGGAGCAGCGAACATCAGCTCATCAGGAATTTTTACTGATAGCTGAGTTCCCAGAGTACATTTCCCTAAATGATGTCTGCATTTGCAACATTTAATTAGCTTCCTTGAAGCCTTTGACAAGGGTAGGAATAGATAGCAAGGGACTGTATATTTGCATTGATTTTAACATGCAATGAAGGTACTTTATGTCTAAATATCAAACTTGGGGTTCATTTTAGCACACATTCTTTTCAGAGGAGCTTCCAGGTGGCCCTAAGTGTGATCCCTGCCGGAAAAATTGCCACAAATCAGTTGTGTTACCTCTCATCTCAGCAGGACCATGAGGTCTGGTTGCAGCTGTGCCTTCCACTGAAAGTATTACAAACTTCCAAAGAAGTGACGAAATTGGAGTTGAACTTTCTAGGGTTCTGGCAATTTCACTTCAGAGTCAAATTTCACTTCAAATTACATGGCTCACCTGATAAAACTGAATTGATGTTGAGACTGACCTTTAGCTATTGGAAGGAATTCTAAATGCATTAGAAGCCAAGCCAAGCATAAAGAATCTCACTTATTTCAGTTACCTACTTTGGTAATCAAGACCTGGTCACATGGACGAGCCATTAGAGGATGAGGCCTATGGTCTGCAAGAGAGGAGGGTGCACATTTTATGTTGCAACCATCTACAGTGAACACTATTTAAAGTACTAATTCCTGTGCTTAGAATAGAAAATGTCAAAAATACCACATAATTTTAACTTCTGCCAGCGATGGATGATCAGCTTTTGTTGGCACGCCATACACAAGCTAGGACCTCAAGGGACTATTCCTGTGACTAAATAACTGTGGTATTGGGCTATCAGTGTATGTACTTTGTGTTCACTTCTGTACTTCCAAAGATTGCAGTGCAACCATTTTAGTTCTTTCTCTGTCTCCCTTGTGACTTATATGGAAATTCCTCCCTGAACATACACCTCTGCTTGACATTTATGGAAACTCCATGACTTAATGCCCTCTCTCATATCCTACCTTAAAGCCTCAAGTGTGCATCTGTCTCATTACCTTTCAAGTTATAAGGACAGTCATCAGGGTAAATTCATCAGTTCAGAGATATCTCTGCCTTTTTGCATCTCAAGGTCAGTGCAGCCAGAGAATGAGCCAGTGCCTTTAACAGTGCCCTTGAGAGGAGGTGCTGTAGTGCTGGCCTTGGCTGCTGGTACCAATATCCATCCTAGACCCCAAAGATCCAAGCCCAGCTAAGCTGAAACTAAATGCTGTGCATTCAAGGGTTAGTCTAATGCTCAAAGACAACAGGACAGACTTCCTCTCGAGGAGCCCAACCACGAGCTCAAAGGTTTCACTCAGAGAGAGAGGCACAAAGTCACGTCCTTTTACCATCGACTCCAGCAAGGTCTTGTGTTTGGCTGGGCTCGGGTGAGAGCAGCGCCTCGTGTCTGCTCTCAGGTTTGCATTTCCTTCCTGTAGGTACTGCCCAGACCATATCACCAGCACAAGTACAGCAGGGCAGGGCTGAGCAAACAAGAGTCCCAGCGCCCAGCAACCTCAGTGCTGCGGGTCGGATTCTCCTCCCAGTCCAAAGGGAGACCAGCACACTTTGCAGCACATCTATAAAATAAAAACCAGCCTGATGAAGAACACTTTGTCTGAGCTTCTTGGTCTTAATGTGTCTTCTCTAAGTGCTGAATGGACACAGCAGTTCGCAGGATATTGAATAAGTTGCATCAATTACTGGTTAGTAATACATTTACATTTAGATACTGCATTATAGGAGTTCCAAGTGTATTGTAGTCTTGGATTAATCCATTTCTGCAAGATCTCTAAGAAAAACCATCTCCTTTCCATAAACGTGTTGCTGCCATCAATTCCAGGAATTCAAAAATAATAATTCAGGCCCCAAAATACCATGGTGGTCTTAAAAATGTCTCAATAACAACAACAATGTGAATGAATGAATGAATTAATTAATTAATGTCTTTTTATTCACCTTTGGCTGTGTGACTCATAATGTTTCACTATAATTATGGAGATTAGAGGGAGTTTTTGAACAGAAACCTTCTCACATAGTCATAAATTTGTAGAAGCTATCAAACAAAAATAAGATTGTTTCAACACAGTGTGCTTAGAAAATAAAAATATAACTTTGTCTGAACTTCCTATGTACTTTTCAAATTAATTACTGAGCTATTTGGAACTACAGAGATATTTATCTCCGATCCTTAACTAATCTAAAGCATAAAGAGCTTATTATCAGTCTCAGGACTTTGAGTTATGTTCATGAAACAGTAGTTCTGGTAGTAAGTTTTTGTGAATGACTTGCTGGAGAGTTAAATAGGACAATGAACAGCTAATGCAGAAAGAGAAGCAATACATTTCAATATCTTTGATGTTCATGCAACCTACTGTGACTAGGTCACAGAGGGGAGAGATGGGATGAGTACAGGATTTTGCTCTTTGTGGTACCTGTCTACATTCTTTTTAGAAAACCGGAGAGGTTTTTGTTCTTTGTTGCCCAAAATGTGTTTAGCTACATTCCTATTTATTTTTAAAAGATTTTACTTTTAGTTCAGTCCTTATATTTCTGTGTTTTATAGTTCTTTGTTGATTTTCTCTTAGAATCACAGAATCACAGAATTGGTAAGGCTGGAAGGGACCAGACCTCAGTGGGTTATCTGGTCCAACCTCCCTGCTCACCTACAGTGAGGGAGACTCCACAAGGTCTCTGGGCAATCTGTTCCACTGCATGGTCGCTCACACAGCGAAGAAGTTCTTCCTCATGTTCAGATGGAGCTTCCTGTGCACCAGTTTCTGCCCATTGCCTCTTGTCCTATTGTTGGCACCACTGAGAAGAGCCTCCTCCATCCTCTTGACACCCTCCCTTCAAATGCTGATAGACATTGATGAGGTCCCCTCTCAGTTGTCTCTTCTTGGGGCTGAAAAGGCCCAAACCTCTCTGTCAAGAGTTTTAAGAAAGATGTTCCAGTCTCTTAACCATCTTTGCAGCCGTTGGCTGGACCTGGAGTCTTGATCTATTTGCATCTTTTGATTACGGTGCTTCACTACTTATAACAAAGTGTCTAATATTTTTAAAATGATATCCTGTATTTAAGAGGTGTGTCCATCTCTTTTGCCCTTGTGGTGGTGGTGTAGGGGGGCAGGAATTCCCCAGTCTCATTCACTGCTCAGGCACTCCCAGGTGGATGCTGGTGTGCACCTTGCTCACCCCAGCTAGCTTTGCTGGAGGGAGGGTGTTCCCATTAAGACTCAGCTGCAATGGAATCAACTGCAAGATCACCTTGGCCAGACATTGATTCTTTTGTTCACTCTCTCTTTAACTGTAGTTCTGTTTTTAAAGTATCTTTTTATTAAGAATTGAATTTTCTTTCCATAAAAAAATGCAAATTGTTTTAGCTCAGAAAGAAAGAGAGAAGTACAAGTCTAATAATGCATTTGGTATTCTGGTTATTTTTAAAAGCCACCTTGAGAGAAGTAGCAGGTTTTGACAACAATGTAACATTTCAGGTAAAAATAAATGCTGAACTTGTGTGTGTGTAGCTCTACTACTAAAAATGGGATTTTAAGAGTTAATTCCTACAAAGTACCAATTACTCTTAGAATTGGTAACTTCATGTCTCTGCAAGCTTTTACTGAATTCAGCTTGGCGAGAATGACAGAAACAAATTTATTTTCTTCATTTTGCTTTTGTTATTTATTTTTGGCTGTTTATGGAGTCCTGTTTTAAATATGCCACATTTGCAGACTTCTTGCTACTCTTTAAGAGCGAATGTCAGTTGTAATGGGCTTAGGTTTGTTTTCCTTTGCTTTTTGCTACTGTGGAAGATATGTGTCCATATTTTCATGTAGATATGTTCTAGGTTGTCTACAGAAAGAAAGTCAATTTGTTGAGTAAGCACAAGTATTTGACATAGTAGAAATGCTGCAAAGGACACATGTAAGGGAATGTTGTATAAATGTTAAATAAATCCTGTTTAAATAGCATATCTTTATTGTCTATTATAAATAATAAAGATTTTATTCATATAATATATATATTCATACGTTCTTAATTTATTTTTACGTTTGCTCTTTATCTCATATGTGTAATACAAACACTTCATATCTTTAGCACAATTCCATGTGCCTGTAGCACTGTTCTAAGTTTTTCTTACTAATTTTTACCCAGTCTGAAAGAAAATTGAACATTTTATCAGAGGTCTTCCAGAAACACATTTTTGTGCCATTGGGGATCTCTGTAGGTGACTTTTGCTTGAGGGGTAGCTTCCAGCTGAGTCTGTTGTGGAACACATTCAATGCAGGCAGTTAGGGCAGGGGACCTGTGGTCAGCCGGGTGACCAGACACTCAGAGAGACTCAGAGACAGTAGGAGTCAAGGGGTCAGCAAGGAAGAACCCAGAGTAGCACCCACATAGACTGACAAGGTATAAAAGCCCAGAGTTTTCTTTGTTCAGGGTCCCTCTGACCCTGAACAGCTCTGTTACTCTGTTGTACCACTATTAAATTACTGAAAAAAATCAGAGCTCTGAGACGCTGCTATGGGAGATCCGGAATCAAGCTGCTAAGGAAATCTGGTCTGACTGCATGAGAGTGGGATGTGCAGGGAGTCAGAGGTGTACCCTTTGGGTCACTGGAGCCACCTGCTGCGAAGGGGCTTCGGTCCCAGCACTGAAAATCTCTGGTGGTGGGTGTGCAACTGCCAGAGTGGCATCTCAGTGGTCTGGCAGGAAAGTTTCCTTAACAAGCTCCTGGAGCCAGGGGGCTGTTATCAGACCAGCTGATGGCAGCTGGGCAGCTGGGCAGCACCACTGACTTCATGGGTTTGCTGATAACTTTTGATACAAAGGCCTGTTGCAAAATAACAAAGATGGCAATGGAGAGAGCAGCATTAGAGCTACTGACACAGCCTGGGAGGGCAGGACCTCGGCAGGCAGAGCAGGGGCACAGTGCTGCATGGTCTTCCAGGGGATGTTCAGAGGTGCTGTGCTGGGGGGCTTCTGCTATGCCAAAATCCATGCACGTCTGGGGATCTACACAGTAGAAACACTGCAGTATTTTCTTATTTAAAAATATAATTTTTAAATTTAAAAAGTTTAATTTTCTTTAGCTAGACTGTTATTTACCATAGATTTTAGCATGCGTGTAAACATTTGACTATGGTATTTTATTTCTGTAAATGTGGTTAATATTTCTGAAACTGCTTTAAATACATATTGCATATGGTGTTTCATTTCTGTAAATGTGGTTAATATTTCTGAAACTGCTTCAAATACATATTGCATGCAGACAACAATGTGACTTTTGAAGACAAGTGCAATTTTTAATCTCATGTTTCAAGGTCAAAATCTCAACACTATATAACTCTATGTCTTATGTGCATTCACTTGCCATCATGCTAAATTGGTTTTTTAATTAGAGAGGGAAGAGTTTTTTGATTTACTTGTATTGCAGTAAACACTGGCAAAGACTTTGCCAAGGATAGACAGAATCACTGCAGTAATTGCACAGTGGCAGAGCCTGCACATTGTCTGAGACTACAGTTCTGCAGAAGGGTTTCCTTCCTCTACCATGTAGCATACATCACTCTAAAGTCTTGTAGCCAAGATCTGACTCCCACAGGTGGACTGGGAACAAGGATTTTCCCTCTGGAAACTGGAATTGTCACTAATAGCTTGTACTTCAGAAGCATTGCAGCAGGTGCCATCCGCCAGGGACACAGATGTTCTGCACAGAACCTGTGGCACTCAGAGAAAATCCTGCTTTCCAGGGCATAGTATTTAAATCTTTATGTGGATCTGAAGCACTCTGGTCATTTGTCTCTCCTGTTTAAATAGAAATTCTCAATCACTACACTGGTGAAATACTGCAGGTAGAAACTGTAAAAGTAGTGGCCTTCAGATGTGGAGCTGAACCATAAATAAGGTTTGTCTGGACCTCTGCCAGCAGCAGGTCTGTAAGTCTTCAGCCAGAGCCCATGTTTCTTACCATCCTCATGTCCCTGCAGAGCAAATGCACTGTGCTCCACATGTGGCTGGCAGGGCTGGAGGTCACCTACTTCTTCCTGAGGAACATGCTTCCCAAAACACAGCAGGCAGTGTTGAGTCCTTCACTGGCATTCAAAATGACATCTTTCCACCACATATGGTAGGAAGGCAGTACTGCTCTCAGCATGAAGAGAGCATGAAGAGATGCATGGTTGTTAAGCAGACTGTCTGTAATTGGATCTGAAGTTAAGGAAGGGACTACAACTAAAATTAAGACATCATCCCTAACACTGAAGTTGCCGTAAGCTCAGAGGGATCTCTTTCCAACCAAATTCTATTCATGAAATTACTTTTTCAGAGAAAATGTGAGTCAGCTAGTGGATCTACATGCTATTATATGGTTTGTAGCTCTTTTTAATTGCTTTCGGTAATCTGGACCACAAATTATTGAAGAAGTTGCCTTCACAAACTAAATGGAAAATTACAGTTGCACAGAAAGTTTATTTTTCTTCATCCAACATACCTCCACTTCTGAGCAGTTTAGAGAAAAGTCTATGCTTATTCTCAATAAGATATCTTGTTTCTATGTGTGCCAAAGTGCAGAGCATTTCCAGGCCCTCACCCATGGGAGATAAGAGCACACCTTAAAGGAAGTGGCAGATGGACCAAGTGAAACCATGATGTATTTCCTTCTCATGGGGGAGAATGACATAACTTCTTACTCACAAGCAAAACAACAAATCCTTTTTTGGCACCCAGTGCTTTCTTGATTCAATAAAAAGGATGCTGTCTGGTCCTCAGAACACCATTAGTGTGAGTAACATCAGCCAGACTACTTGCTTGAGCGAAAATCTGCAAGTATATTTGCTGCAGGCATCTGTCTTCCTCCTCTTTGTATGATGCAACCCCAAACACTGGCAGGGGTAACAGAGCTGCCCTTTCCCAACTTGTCACCTCTTTTCAGGTTTCCATATAAGATACTTATCTACAAGAAGGTCTTGATCTGATAATACTTATGAAGAAAAGTCTTGCTGCACTCAGCATATAGAAGCTGTATCCTGTAACCAAACATATGTATTTAAATCCCTACTTAGGACAAAAGCTGTGCATTATAAATTGGTAATTTTCAAAATATTGCATGAAAGAGATGCTCAATTCATTTAAATGGAGTGTAGTTAACATAAAAACTATTTATGATGATGAAGGATCTCATAAAACCGAGTGAGTAGAAAGATGGCAGGTGAGGAGTCACAGCTCACTGTGGTCTGAATATGGTGTGTAATGGCAGCCAAGCATGTCAACAAACATGGGACTTAGTCTAAAAGTGGACTGAAAGCAGGAAAGAAAATTATGTTTTTTCACTTTCTAACAGAGGAAAAAGAATTATGTTTTATCACTCTCTAAAACTTAGCATCTAGAGCAAAATGAACTGCAGCCTCTCTCTCTCTTGCAGAGCATTAAAGAAGGAACACTGAAAGGAAACAAACACAGTTAACTGGTTGGAGCAGCTGCCTTAAGGGAAATACTAACAGGTCTTGGACTTTTCAGTGTGAAGAGGAGAAGGCTGAGGAGGAAATGGCAGATAATTTCAGTTTCACAAAGCTAGTGGGGAAAGTGAGTGAAAAAACTGCTGCTCACAAGGTCCCGTAGGTGATACTCTAAACAGCATCTCCTGTTGCTGCTTTGCCCTCTTTTCTCAGAGACAGCACAGAGCTGGAAGAACCACAAGCCCAAAGCAGCAGGGCATTTCTTCTCTCTGGGTCTGTAGACTGTTTTTTGATAATTATCCACAGGCAGTCTGAAGTCCATAAACCAAAGAATATCAATTTGCTTTGCCAAGCTGCACTGGCAACCTCTGTTCCCAGGGCTTCATCAGCTGGGCACACCATCCGAGCCACAGCAGAGATGCCAGTGGAGATGCTTCTGTCAAAGTCTATATGCCACACATCCTGGTGGGGCTGGGCAACTTCCAAGTACTACTGCTGGCAAAAATCCTACCATGGGTGCAAAGGGAGCATCCCAGCTCCAGTGGCTTACTTCTGAATGGAGCAAGGCAAGGAGGAGCAAATGCAGCCATTTGTGACACAAGATTACATCAAGAGTAGGAGGAAAACCTTAAAGCACAGAAGTTTGAAAATAAAGTTAAAAAGCAAATAAACTGGCATTGTGGCAGCAAAGCTTGGGGGCATCCCACTGGGCACCACTCAGGGATTCAAGCTGTGTAGAGGGGAATACATCCTGAGCAATGTGAGAGCAAAGCTGTGAATTGTAGAAGTACACACGTTACTGAAAGCCACAGATGGACACACAAATAGTAGCTTGGCCATGCCAAAGTTATTGCAGTCCATTCTGAGCTCAGTGGAAGTTAGGCCACTAAGCAATTCAGTGAAACACACACAGCATCAGAGCGCGGGTGCAAAGCTCAGCGGAACTGGAGGTCCTTCCTCCAGAGGAGCAGCCACCAAGCTCCCCCTCACCCCTGCATGGGAGGGCTGCCTGTCCAGTGCCTTCCCATTGCTCCCCCTGCTCTCCCACTCTCACCACGCCTCAGGTGGGCAGTGCCAAGTCTGGTTCAGGACATGGCAAGCCTGGGACACCACACTAAGTGCAGAGGGGGAAGGAAGGCTAGTCCCTGCATGCAGTGACTGCAGATGCAGGAGATGAAGTCAGGCATCCTTCAGTGTAGCCATGTGACAGTCTGCATTTTCTCACTAAAAATTCCCACCTGCCATTCTCCTGTTGGCCCAAAGAGCAGTCAAAGCTCTGCTCTGGGCAATCTGTGTCTAACAGGAGGCTTTTGAGTGCATACATGCAGAGTATCAGAAACAACTCCTATTTAGAAAGTAATTGCATTTTAAAATGAATCATGCATAAATTTCAATACTTGGAGGAAGTGTGTTACACTAATCATTTTGTTAGCAAATTATTAACCATGTTGCAGGTGGCACTGTAAAACAAGCCACACAGAACCTGTGTGCTCTCTTGTGGGTGTGTTGTCCCCACTGTCTGACAGCAGGGAACCTGTTGCAGCAAAATTGCTAAAATCACAAGTAATTTGCACACTGAATTTCAGTGGCTCTAGGCAAAAAACCCCGTGACCTTGATGATCTCACATTTATGATTACGGAGGACAAATGCGGAAGTATTTGCAAACCCCTGTGTGACGTGATCACTGAGGGAGGAGTGGGGCTTGCTGCAACATCTATGGGAGACTTCTGGAGTGACAATACCAGGAGGGGTGGGTGGGGAGGTTGTCAGGTTGCACACTAGCAGCATGGGTTCTCTGGTTGTGACATATGGTGGGATTCACCCTTTTTCCTGCAGCCATCCCTACCCTGCATTGCATCCCTATATCTGGCCCGTGGTCCCTCCTGGAAGCGATGTCAGAAACAAGGCTTCTTCACACCTCTCTGGAGCATAATGAAGAGAATAACACAGTGTTCCCTTTTTTTTAACTGCAGGGGGTTACATTTAGAGACTTAGAAGTTACTCTATAAACTTCCCACAGAGCCTGCCACCTTTAAAAGTGCTGGTGGTGTATGACCAACAATGTGACATTTTAGCAAGATTTTAACACAAGATGCCATGTGTGTCTTGGGTACTACTGCAAACCTACTGTTGCATGGGTCCTACAAGTGAAAAAACACAAAAGAGTGTTTTGTCCAGCCCTCTCTGTCCTGTGCTACCACACTGAACCAGAACTGGTGGGGACTGCAGGCAAGACAGACAGGTCTCATTAAATATTATTTAACACACCTGGAAGACGTACCTGATAAAAGCTACACCTCAGCCCACAGCATTTGCCCTCCTAACTGAGCAATGAGATAGTCCAGGAAAGAGAGCCAGAGGAGGACCAGCCCCACATCTCGCACCAGCATTTATCTCCTGTGCTTGTGAGGCAGACACAGGAATGATTTACATGTTGCATTCAGCTCTACAGTCTTCAGAGGTGTTGCAAGAAATGAATTGAAGGGTTCACTTTTTGAGATTCAACAGTTTATTAGTCCAGGGATTTCATCAGTACATAGTCTCTTCTCTGGGTGCCACAGTTTCTCTAAAAAGCCTTACCAGGGAGAAAGAAGAGCTGTAGCAGATTGTAGACACAGAGCTCACCTGCTTCCTTCCTCTGCAGCAGCCTTCTGTAGATCCCGTTATCATCACCAGCACTGCTGCTGTCAGGAGCCCTTTCTCCCATTTGTATCTGAACCCCAAACAGCCCAAGACAGAGAACTCAGGTCTTTAAAGCTTTCCAAGGGGTTGATATTGAAAGGCTTGAAAGGATGTGAGGGTCAAATCCACAGTACATCCATTGATTTTATTGAAAATATCTTTGTTTTACTTGACTAAATTTTATCAATAATTCTCCCAAATCCAAAATCCTGTAGCACCATGCAAATCCACATAGTGCCATAATAACCAATGAGTGTGTTTTCTTCCAAAGCATAAGCAAACTTTTCTTCATGCAGTTCATCTGTCACTGTTAAAGATTACAGAGCTGGACATGCTCTGCAATTCCTCTTACAAATCTGATCTATCGTCTTGAAGAGAGCTTTTTATAACAGCTATTACACTATAACTGGCATTTTGTGTGTTCTTAGACTTCTTTTTTCTGTATTTATTTTATTTTATTTGGACACTGTGAGTTTTGCTCTTTTGGCCTTGGTGCACTCAGTGCTGTGACTCACGTATTCCACAGCCACTGCCAGATCTCCGGGTCCAGCATTATAATTATCACATTAGGATCTGTCATTGTAGCCCTGACTTAATAAATTGCAGAGCAGTGATTAGAATCGCTGATTGATCCATTCCACAGTTTTGGACACTCACATCTGAGATGAACAGAGGGAGTGTTAAAGATATTAAAGACTTGAAATGTCAGTATTCCAGATTAAATTAGTATTAATCAGTCATTCCAGGTACAGTAGCTTCTATATATAGTAAGAATTGCTGTATTTGGTAATCTGGTGATGATCAACTAAAACCATGACTCAAATTAATCTCATGTGCTGCAAGGGAAAGCCCCAGCCTTTCCTCCATGCCCAGCTTGCTGGAGCCATTAAAATCAGAGCAGATTATTTGGGTTCCTTCAGGTGAAATTCACAGTGCTGTTCAGGAGAGCATGTCAGGCACTGCAGTCCCAGGTGAACATTCAATCCACAGGACCAGACTAGACCAAGTTCAACACAAGAAAAGCCCTGAAACGTGCAAAGTATAAATGCTCAGCACCAGCTCTCTCACTCCACATCCACAGGTCAGAAGTAACACACCCTGATGGTGTCTGAGCTACAGCTCCATGGAGGGGATGCTGCTGTTTGTGGATTTTCACCCTTCAGCTTCCCCATGCTCTGCCTGAAAACTTAGGGCAAGCATGGAGCCTGCAGGTGAACCAAAAGGGCCAGTGAGAGATTGACTGGGACTGTAAGGTGGAGGCATATATTTAAATTGGTTTTGTCCAAAGGCAGTACTATGCTGTTCAGAGACCAGCAGCAGCCCCAGAAGATAGAATTGCAGTGATGTCTGCTTGCTGTGAACAGGAAAAGTCAAGTGGCACGCCATGCCCACTGCACAGCTCCTTGTGGCAGCTTGTGACATCTCGGGGGAATGGGCCCACCTCATTGGTTTTTTTTCTTTGAAAAACCATAAGTTTTAGAAAGAAATTTTGTTATCCTGGAAGGAGTGGAAGGAGATAAGCAAGGATATGAAAATTTACTAGGCAAATCCAAATTTTTTATCATACGTTCTATGTATCCAGTGATGCTATGAACATGGATGGCTTTTATTCCTAAGGGCTGTATGATCAACATGGACATTTTATATTTCTTCAAAACCTGCTTGGTTGAGATTTGTAGCTTGACAGATATAGAGTAGACTAAGGAAACGTGCTGGTTGCATAGAGCTATACTTTCAGTTCATAAATATAATCTTAAAAATTACTTTAATTTGTGCAATTTTGTTTTCATTTTTGAATGGGGCAAATGTTCCGACAGTTTGAAAGTTCTGAAAACTAAATTCTCTAGACTGCTCTGGGTTGACATTAGGTTGTGTGCTGATAGCTCAAAAGCATTCATCCACAATCCAGCAACATCGATCTTGTCTGTGCTTGTCTTTTTTCTGTTCTCGTCAATACTTTATTCTAGATAAATACTTTATTCTAGATCATTAAGATCTCCTTCCAGGGAGATCTTAATGCCAAACAAGCATTGAGTCATTCTGCAATGTGATGCTTTACCCCTAGAGAACTGCTAGAAGTCAGCCCCTCAGCAGAGGAGATTGTGGGCAGACACTGACCCTGTTCCCTCCTTTCCAGTGCATGGAAACTGTGGTGCATGAAAACTGTGCAGCCCAAAATGGGGACTCCAACTTTCACCTTATTAGTGTTGCATCTTTTTGCCTTCATCATCTGGGAAGACGAGCTGCCAGGCTGGAGATTTGGCTTTTCTGAGTCATATGTGGGCAAAAATGTAATGACTGTACCTCTGACCAGCACAGTCAAGAGGAAAATAGTACAATTATGCCCAACAGTAAGTGTGGATTAGGGCACACCATGTCAGCTCCCTGCTTTCTGTCCCTGAATGTATGATTTCACTTCTCTTCATCTCCAAAATTGGGGTAACAGTGCTCATCTACATTTCTAAAGTGTTTCTAGGCTAAAGGCCAAACACCTTTACTAGGAGTGATTTATTTTTAACTCTCTCACCACCCCGTTTGTATATGTGAAGGATGCTGTGCTCTCATATCTTTGAGGCTCCTGGTGCTTCCTGCCTTGAGATCCTAGGTTTCTATGCAGCCTGTGTTCAGAGATGTAAGGAATCCTCACTGTACTTGCCAAGCAGCAAACTTGCCCAGCATGCACAATCTTTTCTCTCCTTGAAAACATTCTTAGGAATTTCCTACTGAGACTCAAAGGCAGTCATATATTTTATTTATTTTATTACAAGGCATGTAAGTAAAAACTTGCTTATCTGAAAAAAAGATATTAGATAGAAAATGGTAATAACATTAACATTATTATCTTAAGAAAATTGGTAATAAATACATTTCCCCTCGACATTAAAATGCTTGTTATTTTGCACAAAAATAAATACAGCATAGCTCTGGCATAGAGAAAGGCCAAGGATGGATACAAGAAGTCCATGTGGTGTCATAAAAAAGCTCAGGTGATTTTTAAAGGTTTGGCAGCCTGCACTTGATGCACTTTGATACAACTTGCACTTTAATTTTAATTTCACTATGATTTTTAAACAGTCCCATAATATGAAAAGATGAGAGGAAAATTTGTTTGACTATAAGATTTTTCCTTTAAATATTTTCAAAGTAAGAGATGTGTAAACTCACTGAAACTAATCCGCAAAATAAAGAAAAAAATACCAAACAGGTGTCTTTGTGGTTATTTTACAAAAATGCATTTTTTTTCAGCTGTGGGTGCTCAAGCCTGACCAGCCAACTGACACAGGACCAATCTCCAGTCATTTCCTCAATTCTTTACAGTTTTAAAAAAGAAATATTAATAACAAGGAGAAATGCGGAGACAGTAGTATTCACTTCCCAAGTCACGGCATTTGAGGTTCTTACACTGTTATCCAAAGGTGAGAAGAGAAAGAACAGGTGTATTCCAGAACAGTTCCCAGCATAATTTTGGGTCATTCTGGTCTATACTTTTCTTTTAAAACTACTGACAAAAAAAAAAAAAAGAGGAAGAGAGACATTTCCATGCACTGTGCTGTTCTTATGCCAGCACATATCACAAGCACAACTGTGAACCTAAGTCACTGATAGCCCAATCTAATATAGATTGATTGATTGTCCCATGACAAAGTTAGATAATGTCCACAAAATGCCACAAGCTCTGGCAGAGTCCAGTGTTCCTAAAGTACTGATAGGTCATGGCAAGACTTGGACTTGAGTTTGAAGGCCATGTTCTTGTTGTTCTTGGCAACTATTTTGCCCCAGAACCGCCTGGCTTTCTTGGGGATGCTCTCTCTCCGTTTCTGTAGTGCCAGTCGCTTCTCGTTCTTTTCCTTGCTGTCCCTCCGGAGCCGGACTTGCCGCACGATGCCTTCGAACAACTCTTTCACGTTGTGCTGCACAGCTGCTGAGGTCTCAATGAACTTGCAGTCAAACACGACGGCACAGGCTCGCCCCTCTGCAAAATTGCAAGGTGGACACGTTACATGGGGTCACAAGCCCCAGGGAGGAGGGAAGAAGAGACAAGCTGCCATGTGCAGGGGAGTCAGAGCCACCGGGGAATTCCTCAAGCCTAATGTAGGCACAGATAAGTCTTTAATTACCTGATGCTGCCTGCTAGCCCATGATCCATCTGCTCTGTGTCACAGCCCCTTTCCAGAGGAGGAGGGGGAGGGGGGCGTTAATTCTCTCCCAGTAAAGCCCAGCCCACGCTGCTGGCTGCAAAGGTAGCATGGAATGACAGACTTGAGCTGAGACACTGAAGGCTGGGAGGCCAGCAATGCCTCAGTACCACCTGGCCATCTTCGATGCAGACTCCCTCAAGGTGCACTGAAAGGTGATAATGGCCCTCTCCAGGCATACAGCACAGCACTGGAAGCAGGGCACATTCCTCCTTCATGGGCCATGGGTGTAAACCAGAGCCTTGGAACGGTAGTAATTTCAGTGAGAACAGACACATGTACAAAACCCTTAATAAAGGCAGAACTGTGTCTATGGCTTTAGGGGTACATCTGAAAACAGTTCTTACCCCAAATTACATGAGCCTAAGCTAAACCTGACAGGTGTCTTTCACACACAAGCCAATTTATTGTCTTCTGGCTTGCTGTGAATTCATTGCCAGGGCCACTACAGTGACATGAATTCACCTGCCATCTTCCTAAAGAACTTTCAAGCTGGGCAAAGAGGAATGAGAAGGCAACCCTGGGCTCCCTGTGAGCCCCTCAGTTCAAGCCCTTCACTTGGGGCAACTGCAACAGGAGCCAGAGGAACTGTGCACATCCACAGAGAAAGGAAGAAAAAGTCTAGCTCAGCTGGGAAACAGAAGAGCAGAACAGCTGCAGAGAGAAGGAAATGCTGAGCAGAAGAACCCATGTTTCTAATGGGCCAAGATAAGAACATCAAATGCACTGCTATGTGTTATGGTGTGTCACCTCAGCCTTAGGGAAGGCTCTCCAAGAAGAGATTTTACTGATTGAGGATGTTGAGAGCCAGCAACAATGTTCCCAACAGTCTCCCCATTCCTATTTATGGGCTTAGTGGTTATTGATTTGTGTGTAGCCAAGGGAAGGCTGATTTAGCATCCCAAAGCAAGGCAGTAAGGAGACCTCTTCTGAAAGGCTGCACAGTTCCTGCCCAGACTAGCAAAATAAAGACTGAGAGGGAATTTTAATTCATCAGGGAGGACAGAAAACTGGTTATAAAGAAGAGAATTTTTGGCAGCAGAATAAAGGGGGATAAACTCATTATGTGTAAATATGCATTGGGAATCCAAAGTGTTTTCAGCTACCAGAGAAATAACATCTTGCAGTGGTCTTACACTAGGAGCTAGAAGGGAAGAAATCCCATTTATGATGGTACTTAATAAATACAGAAATGGGATTATCTGACATATAACAGTATTACCAAGGAAGGCTTAAGGACCTGGCAGACCCTTCCCAGTACTCTGCCCTCTGTTCCAGTCCTCTGTTGTTTTATTGCTCTTTTATTGCCCAGTCCTAATCACAACGTACTCCCTCAGCCAGAGCACTGCAGTTTGTCCAAAAGCTACTAGATGACTTTTAATGCTTATGTTGGGTTTATGCTCATCATTTCCTTACCTGCCACTGACACTTCACGGCACCTGACAAGGTCACTTTTGTTGCCAACCAAAATAATGGGGATATCTTCTTTCTGGCGTGCCCTGCGGAGCTGTATTCTGAGTTCAGAGGCCTTCTCAAAGCTTGCTCGGTCTGTGATGGAGTAGACAATCAAGTAGGCGTCTCCCACTTGCATGCAGTGGTCTCGAATCCATTCTCCCTCACGCTGTTCAAATTAAATGGTCAGACATCATTATGCCCGGAGCAGGTTTTACTTAGAAAGTAAAACATTAGAGAATCCAAATGCATTCCTGCTGTAAACTGTAATGGGTATGGTTTGAATCACAGTTATACTACAAGTAATTCCAATGTGGTGATGGTATGAATACTTCACCACAAAGGAGGGCAAAAACTCACCCAGATAATTTATTGTGCTGGCTTTAGGCTGGAATGAACATGGTCTGGGGAGAAAGCTTGAATGTTTTGTTTTATCATTAAAAAATGAGGACTTGCACTTCTCAGGCTCACAGTGCAGAGCCATTAGGCATGCTTGCCTTGATGTGGGGTAGGGTTAATTCTATATCTTCCCTGATTCTGCTGTATGGAAAACATCTATTTTCTTTCCTAAAGGAAACTTACTTTTTATATTAGCAGTTATTCATATACACTTTCCTGTCAGCATTTGATGAAAACAAATTTAAGTACCTTATTATCCCACATGTCGAGCAGTATAACAGTTGCACTTTCCCCATCCACCATCAGGGTTCTTTCATACGTGTCTTCTGGAAAGAAAAGCAGAAATGTTGGTAATATATTATTTTGTGTCATCATGTACGCTACAAAAATCCAAGTTGTTGAATGTGGGTGATTTGTTCACAGAGTTATTGAGTCAAATTTTAGGGCAGCTCACATCTAGTTCTTTCCTCATTTCCATCAGCACTGAACCTGCACTCTGTTCATTATTGGTTGCCTTACTTTCCATGATAGATGAAGGATGCTGAAAGATCAGGAAACAAAGTGTTCATTATTTTGGCCGACACTCTCTTTATCTTATGTGGGAGAGAGAAAATAGAACCAGTGGAAGAAATAACCAAAGGCTGAACATTTGCCCCATGGGAGCAGCAGAATCCAGCAAGGCTGAGTAATGGAAAATATTTGCTTTCACTTTAGGATGGACAATTTACGGGTGAACAGTCACTGCTGCTGAGAGCAATACAGAGAACAGCCTACCAAGTGAGGAAGACAGGGTGTTGTGGGACAACAGCTGTTGAGTTTGAGAGAGACCGAAACTTCTGTTGCGCACTAGTTTCTCTCCCATTACACAGTTTTCCACATCACTTTTGATGTTAAATAGCAGAAAAATGAAAAAAAACACAGAAGGTCTGTTATTTTGTACTGCAGCCATAAAAATTCATACCTAGATTATAAATGCCATGCAGCAAAATTCTGCCTAGATCTAAGGGGGCTGTTGCCACTCTGAATTTTGATCAACCCTTGCTGTGAAATCTCAGTCTAGCTTCTGCTTCAAATACCAATCTTTCTTCTTTTCCCCAAAGCTGGGGACATTTGGGTGAGCAATAAGGGGTTTGGACCCATTTCTAATCTTGCACTAGTGGTCAGTGAAAAAAAAGCTGTTCTTTGGATAGTGCAGCATTTAAAGGATCTGTCCCAACCATGCTTGAAGATAGGGCTGTGTCTAACCTGTGCCTCATAAGACTTCTGCTCAGCACTGATGAAGTGAACTTTCCCCTAAATAGTAATCAGAGCCTTTCCTCAAAGCTAGGAGTCTACATCCCAGCAAAAATATGAGCCAAAAATATTACACATGTAAAATAAAGTCAAATGGAGCCCATGCTTAAAATGTCAAGACTAAAAAGACAGAGCTAACTCTAGGAGTAGTTTCCCTTGAGGTCCCAAGAGTATGAGACTTGTGTTCATAAGTTAGCTTCAACTTACAGTCAGTAGCAAAGCTTCTCCATAAAAGCAGCTGTACTCCTCTGCAAGTTGGCTACCCTGAAACTATCCTCTCATGTAATAAAATTTCCAGTGTGTAGGATGAAGCTCCAGTTTGTAAAGCTAAAGAAAATAGTTTCTTCGAGTGACTGAGCATCTGTGTGAGAACAAGCTCCATGCACACCAGAGGACAACATCCAGAAGACTCCTTCTGCACTGCACTACATATAGAGAAGCTACAAATGCATAATCACACTCCTTGAAAATACTATGCCTAAATAGTCATATTCAGCACTGATTTGCACCTTGGTCAGTCCTAAGGAACTTCCGTAGAATATAAAACACAAGCGCTTAGTTCATTTCATGCTTTTTTCAAAGCTGACACTAAAAAAGGAGAAAAATAACAACAGCAAGACTTCCAATTACCTCTGCAGAGCTGGCCTTGAAAATCTGTCACTGCTATACTCCAAGCAATGCTGCTGGAAGTGTGATGGAAAGAGGAAACCACATGGCTTCACATGAAGGAAAAGAAAACTGCCTGACAGAGATGTGCAAAGCAAATCAGCTGCACTTTCTGATGGCTTGTCCAAGGATCCTACTCTACTTCACTCGTTTAGCACTAGGAAAACTTTTATCAGAGATACTCCAGGCTGAGGAGCTGTTAGAACTATGGAAAAAGTTGATGACAGAAGGTGAAGGCAGAGCACATCTAAATCAGTGAAATCCCCTAAAGGCACAAATCTCTGTGTCCCCCTGAGACAGCAAGCAAGGAAAATGTGGGTCCAACCTTCCTGGTACTGGGCTTTTTAAAATCCTGGGCAAAACTTCCCCTAACTGCAGAGTTAGAGGCCTATGCCTCAGAGAAGGTTGGAAGAGAAGCCCAGAAATTCTCTGTTGTAGCACTGCCACCATCACACCAAGGAAATACAGGCAGGAGACAGAAGGGATATGGGAGAGACAAAGAAAGTCCTGCATACTGACAAATGCAGGCAGCAAACTGCATGTCCCCTGAAAGCAACAGCATCCTTAGAGACACAGCAGATTTCTGTGGCAGCACAACCCTTCCACATCAACATCTTGCACACAACATAGCTCAGGAATTGGTGCCACACCTTCTGCGTGATCTGATCTTTGGGATTAAAGAACACTTTGCAATCCTAGACAAAGCAGGGGAGGATATCAAGGGGGAAGCTACAGCTTGTGCCTTTCCCCCGATGGGCAACAGGAATTTTCCTACTCTGTTGAAGGACCTTTATCTTTTTTCCTCCTGAAGGAGCCCATACTGTGCAAGTAACATGAAACAAGGTTTTTACTCAAAATTATATATGCTTCACTCAAACTCCATCCAGCCTGCACTAAGGCAGTGTGTTCATACAGAAAGGCTGAGATGACTTCTAATGGCAAATATTTTGGAGGCAACTTTTTCCTTACATATCATTTTAAAGTATTTAATTCTTGTAAATCATGAGGACCTTCAGTTGTTTTCTCTCCCACAAGTAAAGCTGGAGTCAGCCCTGTGGTGCCAGTGGTGACACAAATGTTGGACCAGCATGAAAGCTGAAGCAGACTCTTGTATTGCATCATCACAGGCAGGAATGAGGCAGTTTCCAACAGGTATTTTGGAACGAAATAGCATGGGAATCTGAATTGCTCTCTTTCAGTGGCTTTCAATCATTGTTGGAGAGTATCTTACTCATCTTATTTTGCTTTTGTGCTCTCTTAAAAGCAGTGCTTGAGTTCAATCAATCAGTTTTGATGACCAGACCCAAACGCTTGCTACTCTGGTTTACATTAAATGGCCTCTTTCTGTGGCAATTACTACAGGCAGAGCTGACTGCAAGTGAACACCAACACCCCAGGACATAATTACCTACCTCCCAGCACCTCACAGTCACTGTCAATGCTGTCGTGCACCCCTGCAAAGATGTTGGCTAGCGAGGACTTCCCTACTCCTTGCTCCCCGATCAGCACCACCCGGTAGCAGCTGCTGCCAGACTCGGAGGAGATGACAGAGTCGGATGACTCTGAGGACCAGCTCCTTCTGTAATATTCATCAGGACTGATGGTGTATCGTTTCTGTGGGTTGTACTCATTGGAGTCTTTCTGGACCAGCAGATTCTTTCCATCAGCAGGGATGCTCCATCGCTGCTGCTGCTGGTGCAGACTGCTGTTGTGGGTGCGACGCATGGTAACGTTGTTGAGAGTCATTTTTAACCCCTAGTGAGAAATAGGGAAATCACAAATGTTATCCACAAAATATTTAGAAATGCTTTCTTACTAGCTGCAAGGCAGCACATCATGCTCCTCTGTAGGGACCTAATATGTGAGAAAAAAAAAAAATTAACGTTTCTGCTCTCTTTTGTACTTGGTGGTACACAAAGAAATATTTCTCACTAGTAAGACTTATCCCATTTCCTAGGGATAATACCACCCTCACATGCTAAATCCTATCTTGTTTAGCCTTTACAAGCTCAGGGCTGTGCTAGGTGCAGCCCAGTCCTGGAAAGAGGGAGACATTGCTGTGTCCCAGGAAAAGGAAGCGACAGTACTCACCACACCTGTCCCGTCCTGCACAGCAGCCTCAGCCCTGCCGAGAGACTGCCTGTGCTACAGGCAATGTTCACCATCTTTTGGCTTGACTGGGGACAAACAGAGGCACTGTTCTCAGTTGCCTCCAACTGCCAGTGCAGCTGGATGTGCAGCATCTTTCTCATTGTCTCAGTTAAGAGTTGAAACTCTTGGGAAAGCAATAAGGCATCACTCACTGCAGTCTTAGACAACCCTGGTACAAAATGTTATGCAAGAAAGTCTTGCTGTGATGGGGTGGATTTGGGTCTGGTCTTGTCTGTGGTCAGGTAAACAAAGAATGGTTCTGCCTCAGACAGCGACTTTTTGGCTGGAAAGAGGGAGGACATTGTGAAGTCCAACAGCTTTCCTAAGGAGGTACAGGTTATAGCTTCTACAGGAGATATCACTGGGAGAAAAGGCTCATTAATTTATAGATATTAAATCAATAACTTCATTACTGCACAATTAATTAGATAGATTCACTCTTCTTACATAAGCCTGGCTCTTAATTACATTTTACTCAGCAAACTCTATTTTGCCTTGCTTGGAGGCAGAGAACAGTGATGTCATTCTCACAGGCCAACAGCTACCATTTTTAGGAAAGTTACTTTGATGCATTCCAGCTCCTAAAGTGACCGTTATTTAGACATTTTTCTTTTTTGCCCTATATCTGATGTTTCTTGGCTCTTGCCTCCGTATCAGTAAATAGGGTATTTGCCCATAAAATTCAGCCAACCACTTTCAAAGCTCAGTAATAGGTGGTGAACAATAAAGAGTACAGTAGAAAAACACATATGAATTGTTATTCTTCCTTATAAAAAACTGTCTGAAAACCTCTGTGAGTAAATGCCCAGCAGGACATTGGACAAATATATAGAAAAAGCACTGTGTGAACTTACTGCAGCATACATAATATTTTCTCTGCGATGTGCAGTACTTTGGGGCAAAATGAGATCATTTGCATGGTCCTAGTCACAGTAACTTTGTCATCTACAAATACATCTAAAGAAGAAATCATGCACTAAGCAAAGGCTGCTTCACAAGCAAAATTAAATATTTACTGTGGTTGAATTTTAAAATGCACTTTTTCCTTGCAGTACCCATTGAAAAGACCAGATGAAAAAAGCCAGCTCTGATTCAGTCAGAGAGTAACTCACAACCTGCAACAAGCAGTCACTCACAAAGCCATAATAAACACAAACATTTTACAATTTAGCCCCTAACAAATTGTCATCCTTCATTAAACAAAGCCAAACAAGTCCCTGTCACACACGGCACTCCAGGTTCAAGCTGCTTTTGATACCCCATACTGCATTTAGCTACCCAGTTCTCTAGCACCTCCAGTAAAAGACTGGGTCCAAATCCACTCTTACTTGTGCCAGGCTCCTGCAGCCAGTCCAGTCCTTTGCTCCCACTGCCCTTCTCTCTTGGTGGGCTGTGACACACTGAGAAGCTCTGCTGAAGTAAATCCTCTCCTGCTTTGGGGCTGCCTCTTTAATTCTTTCTCAGCAAACCTGGTTTATATTAAGCCCATCTGATCAGAGACAGGGCTTTTCCGTGACGTGGCTGGCCTTTCCATGCAACAGCCAGCCCCCAGCTGGGAGGAAGCAGACGTGCAGAAGAGAAAAAACTTGCAAACAATCTCAAAAGACTTACTCAAAATCATATGATTGTTTTAATGTTGCCAGTAAAATAAACACTTTTGGTTCTTGCGTGATGAAAACAGGAAAGTGGAACAAAAATAAATAATACATGACATTTAGCCTCAGACAGCTTTTAATTCAAATGTTATCAAAATTAATGATGATTTTAAAATTACTTAAGTTTATTTAATGCATGAAATTCTGTAAATGTATTATGTATCTGTTCTCTGTCTGCAAAACACACTTAACCCCCTGCTGGACAAAACATTTCTCTGGAATAAAATATGTGAATGTTATTTTGAAATTTTCTTAGAAGTAGGAATATTATTCTAGGGGCTTTGTTGGGGTTTTGTTTGTTTCTTTGTTTCTAAAGCTCTAATATTTACAAACCTGTTATTTTCTGTCAGCCTCCAAGTGACTCTACCCAGTCTCCTGAACTGCATAACCAGATCTCCCTCACTTCTGGTTCAATATTTTGCTACCAAGGGCTTGAAAAGACATCCAACTATGAATTCAGCATTACTACAGCTGGATGTTGGCAAAGATGCATCAGAACATACAAAGTCTGCACGAAGTCACCCAGTGTTAATGCTGTGCACGGAAGCAATCACTATATAGTGTACATGCCACACGCCCAGAGTCTGGTCCTTAAATTTTTATAGCCTCATAGCTGATTGGCAGAAGAAATTTTGCCAGAAAGAAAAAAAATACAAACCTGTGGAAATTGTAACAACATATTTCTTCATTTAAAAAGGAAGAATAGGAAACTATGACAGAACTACCTGCCAGGGATACCACAACTTTTATGTAAGCATACATAAACTCTGTACAGTCAGCTCCCAATTATCCAGACTCTGGATTAAATATAATGAGGTCCTACATCTTTCTTTTATATTTACATATTTACATTTTATATTTACATTTATATTTACAACCTCCTAGTCTCTGAATCTAATAGGACTAGTTCTTACCATAGAAATTCTGAACAACTTTGGTTTTAAACAGGGGAAAGAATTTTTTCCATGCTACAGGCAAGCAAATCTTTAACTGACAATGTACCTTTATTGAAGGGAACACTGATATGCAGAAAACATCTCTCACTAATGTTACAATTGAAATTTCCTTGCTTTTTTTCCTCTTTGACTTTATTGCATTCCTGTGTCTTTTGTGAGGATTTTCAGGGACCTCCTGAGCCGTTCTCAAGTTTTAAAAGTCAGGAGCTTTTCACAAAGTAATAGGCACTTATCAATGTACATGGGAATTATGCAGCTCTACCAAGGGTAGAATTGAGCAAAAATATGCCCTGATTTTTCTTCACCTGTGTTTCAGTGCTTGGCAGCAGCTAAACTGGTCCCAGGTCCTGCATTTTTACCTCACCTGTCTCTTACACATCAGTCTCTGGGCCTCTGCTGCTGAGTGATAATCCCAAAGAGCACAAAGTGCCACGTCCCTCTGTGTAGGATGTACAGAGGGGCTTGTAGTACTTACTGCACAAAATGTAACTACATCTCTCTCTGGGAAGGTTTGTGGCATGGACAGAACGTTGCAAAACTACTTTTCCTGTTGGCATTCTCAACTGAAGTTGCTCATTTTTTTGAAACATGCTGGAAACCATGAAGGTGAGTGGTTGGTTGGAGTACTATGCTCTGCACCTCAGGTTTGCTTAGCTCTCTATAAGTTGTCTGTAATTTGTCACCGCTGAGAAAAAAAGCAAAACCTGTCCACTGCAGGACTGGAGAGATTTATGGCCAGAGCGATTTCAGCAGAACTGCAGGCTCTAATGTCTCACCCAAATGTTTAACATATATCATGGCAGAAAGTGCAGACAGAAGAAATAAACCAAAGTCAGAAAAGCCTTTGTGTTTAGTTATAGTTACTGTTAGATTAGGAATTGCTAGACATCATCTTTCATATCCTCTTTGTAAAATTCAAGGCAGACAAAGAAAACACATCTCTCCAGAACTGCACAATATATCTCTTCCATAAAGCTATCCAGAAGGGTTGTTCCAAACATGGCATGAAGCACTTGTACTTGGGGAACTTGCACATGTGTTTTGCTTTGTACTTTGCTTTGTCTCTTCTGAGCCTACTCTGGTTTTCCAACTGGACAATTAACTCTCCAGGTCCCATTCTGCACTACACATCCACAGGATGGAGCACTGCTGTTCCTCAGGGAATGCCATCAGCACTGATGAACTTCACTCACTCTATCTGTGGGAGAAACACTTTCTTACTTGTTTTAAAGCTGGGGAGAGATGCAGCCTTTTTAGCCTCCAGGTACTTACTTACAAGGGATAACAGCAGGTTGATTATTGAAATATATTAACTGAGTCCTTCTCAGGGACAAAAACAATCCCATAGGTTGATGGAGACTGGTGCAATCCTAGTTTGTTCAGGCCTTTTGCACTTTTTGCTGGTCAACGCTTCTGCAAGTCTTGTGCCTGCCCAAGACACAGGCACGAGAAGAGACAAACCATAAAGCCAGTGCTGTCGCAAAGCACACGAGTGCTTGAACATAACTGCCTGGTGCAATATTAAAATTCAGAGGCATTGTTTTTCATCCTTCTCATCCACTCTCTGTTTCATTAATCACATCTTAAAGGAATTCTCCCTGCAGCCAGGATGAAGTAAACATCGCAGAGTAACAGCTCTGCAATCCTTCCTTAGCCAATTACAATTAGACCAGGTGATGCTCAGAGCAATTAGGCAGAAATTTTCCATTGGATATAAAAGCAGGGCTTTTTAGCTGACACCTAATTAGCCAGTTTGTATTTATGTATATGATGGCAAAAGTAGTTCCTTAAACCACCTGCCAAAGGGTTGTCCATAGAGAGGACATAAATTGTCTTGGAGTGGGAGGGAAATTCAAGGGAGGAAAAAATAAAAAAGCAGGAAAACAGAATTCAAATTTCTTTCAATGAAAACTGAATGCAGCATGTCTGAAAGTGCAATTTCTCCCTATACATTCAGCAGAGGAGTTCACCTTCATTTCTCCACTCAGAAGACCTGACTTAGTAGACTTTGTTCCCAACACTGAGTTGCCTGCATAGGCAATGAATGAGGTCTGCCTGCCTTACTCTCCTCCAGACCGTTGTGGCATTTCACATTTTGCTCTGCTTCTCACATCTGGCAGTGCTAGCAGGCCCCTGGCTATTCTTAGCCCTACCAACAACAGCAGCTATGGACAGAAATTAATTTGGGTGCTGGGCTGGATAGTGCCGGACACACTGGGGGTGCCCACAGTAACTGCATGCCATAGGGAAGCTGCTCCATTGTCACCATTCATTCCTAATACACAAAGAGCCACAGGCAGCTTGGTGAGCAAATGTAGAACAAAAGGCAAAAATAGATGTGGGATAAAGCAGCTTTGGGCCCACAGCAATGGGGCCATTATATTGTTTACACCAACTCTGCCCACAGCTTTGCCTATCCCAATTCATATCCAATGACTGGGTACGAAGTTTCATGCTGACTGAGAAAGGTGCAAGGGGTCACACTCTGAGACTGGGATGTACGAGGTAGGGAAATGAAGGATTATGTGCCTAAGGTAAATTACTAAGGGTCTTAAGAGGGGGACAGGGCAGAGAAAGACACTGAGAAATTAAGGAATAATAAAGCATTGATTCACTTTAAGGGAAACAATCAGGAGCACCTGAAAGTGCCACCATCCAATCTACAAAATAGCCATTGCTCTTTTCAGTGGAGTAGATTTGGTAGACACTGTTCCCAGCAGTTGCTTGCAGGGAGTACTGAATTTGTTCCACCATCTTCTTTCCCTCCACATGACAGTAGCATTTTTACAATGCTTTAACTGAGCACTAAAAGCAGAACATGATCATTTGGTGATGAGCACAAGGATAGGGAAGGAGCACTGATCTGCACTCCTTGTGCACAAGTTAGCTGTAAAAGCCAGAATTAGAGCTCTCAGGGAAGAGGATTGCCTTTAATCAGCTGACTCATTGGAGAACCCCTTCTTAGTCTATTACTTGCAGATAATCTGGATTCTGATGCACCAAAAGGAAGGCGTGTTCTATATCTGTGTACTGCTTTGATGTCTATAACGGGTGTCCAAAGGTATTTTCCTCATTAACGCCTTAAGCCAGCACAGTTGAAGACTCAGCAATAAATGAGAAAGGAGCAGCCAGGGGAAGAAATGCAGTTCATTCCATAATAAAATACAAGTTACTTTTTAGTCTAGTTAACTAAAAAGAAATTAAAACAGCTGTCATCTTTGAGGGCAGAAAAAAGAGCAATGATAAAGAGCAAATGGCAAAACTGGATTGTTTCAGTAAGAGTTACTTAGCAAAAGGATTGCCTATTTCCCACTCTTGCACTCAATGACTGTAATGAATTCTGCCAATAATTGTCCAGGGATCAGGATTAAGTCATATATGACAGAAATAAATGTGCTTTTCAATGCAAATTTAAAAAAATCATAATATACTAATAATAGCAGGATGTGATAATAGCCATAAATGTTCTTCAAATACAGAGCTAAAAAAACCTTCAGATGAATGGCACCAGCACAGAAAATTTTTTGCAGTATGCCACAATCCTTGGTGCAATCAGGTTCAGGAGCCACTGTCTCCTTTGCAGCTACAGAATTCACAGAATTTTATAGCTTGATTTTATACCTCTAAGTGAAGATGGTAATTTAACAACAGGCAACTGCTGCATTAGCAAGCCATAGGTTAGAAACTTCAGCAGAACAATGATCTGGTTCTCATCTTCAGAACTGTTGAAGGGAGATCCAGAAAAAGGTCTTTTGCTCCAAATGCAATTTCTTCTTCACTGTGGTGTCCAAGACTCTTACACTGAGTAGAGCCAACAATGATTATTGTTGCATACTCACACAGAAATACAAAGGAAGCCCTCAAAACCCTGTAAATAGAAGCAAATCTACTTTAAAAATATTCCATGTGGTGGCCAGATCTTGACTTTCAGGTCTTGATTGCATTTATCTACACAACAAGCCGTCCTGGGATGGCAAGAGAGCATCACTGAGCTCTCTGACCCCCCTTGGCTTGCAAAACACCTTCTGTTTTGCATCATCAAAAAGTGTTTTGGACTCGTTGGCTGAGTGGAGGAGTTCTGTTGTTGGGTCAGGGCCGACATGGGGTCCTGAGCAAGGTGGAGGAGCACTGGGAGGGTGGGCAGGGCTGTGGGTGTCTTCAGGACCCCAACCCCCACTTGGCGCACTCCTTGAGGAAAGGTGCTGGCACATGATTGAGGCAGAGCTGAGTCTGCTTGGGCTGGTTTCAGTCCAGGTCACACCAGGGCTGTTACTCTCATTTGCACCAGGAGAAAAGTGACGTGCTAAAATGCATGTCACACAAAACACATGGCAGTGGCTAAAGCAGCTCTTCTTCCCAAACACTGGGTCACAGCTGGGTGTCATATTCTTCCCCAGCTCTCTTTGCTGTGCAGCCAACCAGCAGTAACAAAACCACAGCTAAATATGGTCTTCTTGGGAGCTCTCATCTCTCCCCGTTTACAGTATCGTCCACCCAATGTCCCTGGTTCAGCATTCGGCTGCCTACTCGCCACACTAGCACCTAGTAAAGTGATGCTTCATGTGATTGCTCAGTGATTCACTGCCTTGTTTGGATTTTCTGGCTCCTGGGCTCATGTTTGTCAGCAAAACACACACTCTCCAGCGTCGGGCTTTAAGCAGATTGGAGCCATACAAAATGCCTTTGACCAAGATGCTCTACACAGTCAGGCATAAATAATGTCTATTTAATTGAACAACTGCACCTCTTTTATTTACATGGCTTTACCCTTATGTCATTCATCATGTACTTCCCACTTTCCAAACTGTAAGATGTGATAATGAACATATAACTGAAGATAAGTTGTTTATTTTCTTTTTGAAGATCTAATTCTTCATCCCTGTGTACTGTGTTCATGGCAGGACAAATGATCACTGGGGCCTGCAGGTAGGCTTCACTTCACCTCATCTAAACTGCTCGCCTTGTTTCCCAGAGCGAAGCAGACAGGGTTAACCAAGTAGCTCCAGGGTGATTCATCTAACACAGGCTACATGAATCATGGAGATGCCTCTCTCCCCACTGACAACAGAGGGGAGATGAGCCTCTCTGCACTAATGCTGGTTTTAAACTGCACTGTCTGAAAGCCATACTGGCAGTCAAGTGAAAGGAAGAAATCCCTAGTGGCCTAAAGGCTAATTTTTATGATGATTTTTACTGATGTCCTTTTCAGGTGGGCAGTAAGTAAGACAAGGTTTAAGATTTAGTCATTAAGCATGGTTAGAACTTTTCTGCTCTAGTACAGGAGGTGCATAAATACACAAGCAACTTGGCTATAAAACGGGAGAAACCCATACATGTGCTATGCCATGGGTGGTAACAGGGGTCTTTTCCCAGTAGCTGCTGAGACACTTCTGGGGAGGAATTACTTCTGCTGCTGTCCACACTGACCAAGCACCAACTGCTGTTTCTTCACAGCCTCAGACATATGGCAACATGGCTTGTGGAATTTTCTGCCCTGCTTCTGCAAGCCAGTGCAGGCTGTCAGTGCATCGCTACACACATGTCCTGCTCCAGCCAGCCAGCCTCCTGAAAAAGGGAGATCACAGCCAGCATGTTTTTCAGGGAACATACTCAATAAAACAGCAGCAGTTACAACACTGTCACCTTCAATCTTACTCCACAAAGCCAGTTCTTTTGCACTGAAGGCTCTTGCATTCTGTAGGAGCCAGAAAGGGATGGCACAGCTGCAGCAGGATCTTCCTGAGCCCTCTACCTAGGACACACACATGCAAACACATATGATGATGCTCAAGCTGCTGGGTGATCTCCTACAACAAACACTAGTTTGCCTTTTTCTTTCTCTCTATTGTTTCAATCAAATTTATTCATTTTGAAAGCAAGCAGAAAACAGAGGAGCTGGGCATAGAATAAAAAGCCATCATTAATAACTCTAATCAACCATTTTTGATGTCTAGCAGAACTTCCAATAATTTCACTGCATTGTGCTCCAGTGCAAATCACGTTTCTGCAAAATGTACATCTCTGTGATAATGCATGCAACAACACCATCCTACTCAGCAGTGGACTCTGCAAGGTCTCTGACATGTTTTTCCTCCTTCATGGTGGAGGAAAATAATAATAATAATTAATAATTAACACGTTATTTAATACTTTCTGAGCATTTGTTACACTAAAATTTCCCATGAATAAGGGAGGACTTGTTCTCATCATCTCACTGAGTGTGCCACTGATTAAAAGATGTAAGTGACTCGAAAAGAAAATGTGTCAGTGGTGTGTCAAGCCCATTTCTCAGGTAAGCTGCTCTGAACTGGGTACCTGATATGCCTTGTTCCCGTGAAGTACAAAATTAGAGAAAACGGTAGGAAAAAGTTTTGATTCCTTGAGCCTGTGGACATAGCTAAAGCCCTGCTTTTCACAAATCCTCTGCGTTGTTGGAAGTTTAATCAACAGTCGGGCTGGCAGTTTTAGAAGCTAAAAGCAAAATAGCTAATTCAAAGTCAGAAGCTCAAGGAATGTATTTCTAGCATGACTTATAAACTACATCTGATTGTTGCTGCTCTACAAATCTCAGTCCTACAAGCTTGCATTTGGAGCTGAGTGAGTAAGGCGGCTGCACGGCCCCACTGTCCCTCCTACCACACTGTGCCCTCTCTGCAGCCGTGGGTCTGATGGATTTTAAACAATTCTGTCACATTGCAAAGTAAGACCCACAAACATGAACTGAGATGATAAAACACATCAGAGTGAACAAAGAGAGAAGCAAGGGGGAACAATACAGACACGTCCCATTGCAAAAGGCAGAAAAAATATTTTGATCTCCTAGTTACAAGCCCACTCCTGGTTGACTTCTGACCCAAGACTGCTACTGGTAATTACATCACCACTGCTGGCCAGTATAATGCTGCCTCCAGTAGCTCTTTGCCTCGTTAGCAGGGTATGCAGAAGAGCAACTTCAGCTCAGTGAGTCAGTGGAGGGAAATGGGCTCCTTCAGCAAGGAGAGCAGAGCAGCTAAGGTAGGATTTGGCATTGGATTGCCTCCCACGCTCTCCCTCACTCACAGCTTAAGGAAAAGATGAAGATGAAATGAGAAGCACCCTTAGGGGACAAAATGTTCTTTCGTTAGAGGATCACATGGAAAAACTGTCTGACAGCGTACCTGAACATCTTCAAATATCTGCTCCTATGAAATACCTCTTTCTTCTCTCACACTGGTATACATCAGAAGCCACCCCGAAAATTAGTCAGAGTCAGGCATAACTGAGATTTTAAAATACGTCCAAATTATGGAAAGGCAAAACAGCAGTAAAAGTCCATATGTTCCAGAGGGGATGAAGACCCTGTGCCCCATATACCTGCACATTTCTGGTTCAACAGTATTGTGCAACGCCTGTGCCTGGATGCTTCTCACGTTTCTCACAAAGAACAGAATGTATCTACTGCCTTCACTACCCTGGACTCTCTCTGCTGTCTTCACATGCCTCATAGGAGGCTCAACATCACCACTGGGTTATTTTCTGATTAACCACATGGTTAGTATTGTCCTTATACATTGCATGTAGCTTGTTAACTTGTTAACCTTCTAGCTCAATAAAAAATAAAGGAAAAACTGATGAGAGAAAGAGAACAAGAGACATGTCCTACCCTCAGAATAGACTTCTTGAGACCATGTAGGTTCAAGAAGTGTCCCTTATTTGCAGATATTATATCATTTGCAAAGTGTCATTCACAGTTTTTACATTGCCAGGATCTCAGGAAAATGTTCTGTTTGGAAGCCCTTGGATTCCCAGTTCCCAGTGTCTCAGTCTTTTACTGCTTACAGTCTTTTATTGACTATACTAAGGAACCAAGCCTTCTCTGAGCAAAAGGACTAGGAGAGACCTAAGTGCTGCACCACTTCAGCTTTCCAATGTGCTCCTCAACCATCAGCAATATAATAGTCCCTTTTCACCTAGCATACAGGCAGGGGAGGTATTTCTTCATCTTCCTGATAAACCAGAATTTTCCTCATGGGTGCCCTTGCACTGGCTGACTCCAAAATCCTTGCAGCTCTACCTGAAGTGAGCATCAGCTACTCTCTTCACATCAGGGGCTGTGGAACAAATGTAAAAAGTCATGTGTGGGCTTGTTCAAATTCAACAGAAAAGGGACCCTACGCATTTGATCAACTTCAGGCTGAAAGTCTGTGGAATTGAGATAAAGTGGGGATGAGGATGTGGAGATGAGGACAGCCTGCATCAACAGCATTTTATCAGTGATGAGAGTTGAGACAAGATGAGGTTACTTCTCCCTCACCCAGGAAGCTGTCAAGATTTGGAGGTATCAAACACAAAGTGCAACTTTCTGTGAAGGACATGCCTGGCTTGCATGCGACTGGGTTTTGGATTTTTTTTTTCCCATGTCTGAAGAACACTGAAAAACATTTTGTACAGTGAGGAGAAAAGTTCCTGAATTTTAGAAAAGTGCAGTAAAAAAGTCATGGAAGTGAAAGGGCAGATGCTTAACAGACAACATGTGAGAAGTGAACTATTTCATGGGTTGCTCCATGTCTTGAATGTGCTTGGCAATGCTCTGCTATTGGCCTTACCAGTGTAATTTCACCTCCAGACCATACCAGTGTTTTCTCAGTGGCAGCTGCATGTATCACTGGTCCCTGCTGAAGATGCTTCTCCACCTTCACCAGTTCAGCACCCAATACTAGGAGCTGCCTTGTCCTGGTCCTGGCTTGGTCTAGAAGTAATGGAAGTAGCAATCACATATCATTTAAAAAAAAAATAACTAAATCCAGTGACAGTCATAGCCATGTGTGAAGACCGACAGCCACACCAACTCTCTGCATTCTGTGGCAGTGCAAAAGACAGAATAAACCCAACCTCAGACACAAGAAAGATATAGTGCCTTGCAATGTCAAATGCAATGCACTGTCTCTAATATTAATTACTAATTACGTTAGACCTGCACAAATCACCTGGTAGTAACCTTTTTATTTATTTAAAGTCTGCGTCATTGCTTTAGTTATTGCCTTTCCATGATGCACTTGTGGAGTGTATACTTCCCTGCAAATGGAGCAGCAAGTTCCCAAAACCCACCTGTTTAAATACACAAACTCTCCTATATGCATTTGAGGTAAAAGTGATTTATCAAACACCAACGCAGAGAAAATTCCTGAGCAGGTTGAACAGACCCTCCTGCTTGCTGTCACCTTGCCAGCTGCAGTGCAGGGAAGGAGCTGCCAAATTCAAAGCTTCATGAAAACACTCACGGCTGCCACAGGAGCTGTCTCCTGCAGGGCTCAGGCAAGCCAGATACTCCAGCTGCCACCCCAGACAAGGAACAAGCAAGAGGTCGCAGCTGAGTCAGGCCAGCCCAGAAAATTTGGGGGTCATCATCACATCATTACATATTCAAGGCAATGTGGCTGTGACAGAAAACCTAAAAAAGCTCAGTCCAAGCTTTTATTTAATGCAGCAAATCTGAAACATCTTAACGATATAAATAACCCCTGCTAATGCTTGGTGTTACCCAACAGCTGAATTAGGTTATACTATTTTTTGGTTTAATTGGGGATAGCCCAATATATAAATAGATTGTTGTTATGTTTAGCTGGGAACAAGGATTAGAGACTGGCTTAATACAGAAGTAGATCCTGATTTCCACTTCGGAAATAGAAAGAGATTAACTTGACAATAACAACAGAGCTCACACACAGTGACGGATCAGCGCATCATGGATTCCCGCACTCAGGGATGTTTGTCAGCCATAGTGGCCTGACACATCTGCTGTTTGTGTCCCTTCCTGTGCTAAAAAAAGGGCATCACTTAAGTGTTATGAGACAGGTAAATACTCCTGAAGATGAAGATTGATTATTGCTGACACTGAGGGCATATGCCAGGTGTCAGAAGGCACCTGCTGTACTCCTTGTGCTGCCTCTCATTTGCAAGGCACTCCCTTCACAACAGCAGCGCTTGGTTTTCAGTGGTTGCACTGTGCAGTTTTATTCACAGACATCTGGAGCAGATCTCTGTATCATTATGTCTTTGGCTTTAAATCAGTAAAATGGCACAGGCATAACACAGTTCTTGTGAGGAGTATTGGAAAAAGCACTTAAATTATTTAAAGAAATCACAACTGATGCAGAAAATATTGTTTAAATAATAATTTGCTTCTAACTGTTTAAAAGAGGACTTCTGAAACAGTTACAAAGCTGGAGACTGAAACAATTGGAAACAACATCATTATTAGTTGACATACACCATCAGAGACCAAGCTGCATTGTGCCAAGCACTATACAAACATATATCAAAAATATAACCATTGTCCCAGACAACTGTCAGCCTCATTATTAAACTAGAGGCATGGGAAACAGAAGGAAACAAAGAGAGAGCACTGGTCAATAGGAAAGGCAATGGCCAGAGCAAATCAACATCACAACAGGCATCAAATATATGCAGAATAATCAATTAATTTTATGCAAACCTTAACTGAGAACGAAATAGCTCCATGATATATAGGGATCTTCTAGGCACAAAGGAGAGCAGACAAAAAGGTATAGAAGAATGAAAACTGTAGATAAATTCTCCTTCATTGCTACAGATAAGAGATTTTTTGGTGGGGGAGCAGAGTTGAGTACATTTCATTACATAATTCTGAATAGCTTTGGGGCTCTTAGGACACTTTTACATTACCTATGGAATTTATCATCCAGTTTCAGGTTGTGTTTGTAATAACAAAACATTTGGCCTCAGACTGAGCCATGCTTGGATTTCTCAGAAACAAAAATCACAGAAAAGAACACCTTGCCACTATTTAGGTTTTGTCCTTTTTTTATTTAAAAAAAAATGTTTAGAACACCTTAATCTAAGCTTTGAGAAGTTAACAATAATTTCTTGATGCCCTTATACTTTCTTCAATTCCTTTCTTAAATCTTGTACCATAGAAAAAGGAGTGTCAGAAAACTAGTTTCTTACCAAGCCTATTGAGCTGGGCACAAAAACCTGTGCCTGGAAACATAAAATCTTTTCTATTAAAAGACCAAAGACTTTCCTATGTAAGAGCACAATGAAACATAAAAACAACCACAATGGAAAAAATGGAATAGATTTACAGTTTTAAAATAGCATGCATGATACAAAAGTTCATGGGTCTATTTAAATTTCAACAAAATGTTGGGGTTTTTTTCATTACTGCAAAATGCATTCATTGTGGGTTTTAAGCGCCTTGATTTAGAAGTTGAAGGCAATTTTTATTAATAGCACATGTAATCCCAATACAAGAGATTCCTGTGGCAGATTTGTTGGCTCCTTAAACAGACACCCTTGGCATCAGTAGAGAAAAGGGCTGCGTAAGAACTGCTTGGCAAGGGGGGATCCCCATGGCAGCAGGGTCCCTGCTGGCAGTGCCACCTCACTGCTCTCCCACAGGCAGGGTAGGCTGGAAACTTCCTGAGGACAAGGCATGAACATGCATCCTCTCCCATCTGGAAGGAGATTCCACACAGAGATACTCATGAGCCACGAGGCTCCCTGGCTCTAAAACACCTGGGGCACGAGGACCTCAGGATGCCATGCTCCTCAAGAGGACAGACTCAGCCATCAGGAGGCAGAGCGAGTGCAACGCTCAGAGGAATGCAAGGAAGGAGAGGCCGCCTTGTTGGCTGTCACTGGCTGTAGCTGACAGCTTTAATTTCTTTTGAGTAAACCCCATTTATTCTAAGAACTCTGACATACAGCACATGTTGGCAGAATAGGACTGACACCATCACTGCAGTCCCTCTGGTTACTATGTATGGATTCAATTTATGGCAGCCTTTTCATGGAAATAGCTCTTGTGAGCCAAGCAAGAAGTGAAAACATACTCTTGCCACCTTCTTGGGAAGGCAAATAGCCACCAGGAAAACCCTCTGTCCAGCAGAGCTTGACATTATGGCAAAGGTATAATCAAAATAAATGTCCCACAATCCACCTTATCAGAAGCCCGGTGAGATGTGTTTCCTGAACTTACAGATCCCCAAACTCCCCCTCTCAGAGAAAGCTACCTTCCACTGCATGGCCACCAAAACAGCAAACCAGCTCAGGAACTGCAGTGGGCAGCCAAGGGTACTCACACCTCCAAGGCAGCTCACCTCTTCAAAAAAAATGACAGGATTTCATTAGAGAGCCCTGAGGTTAAAAGTTAGCCATTAGTCCAAGAGGCATCAGAAAACTCTTGGGTAAAATCTTTAGAAGGGCAAGGAAGAGTGAAAAAGCAAAGGGAAGGTTTTAAGAAGAGCATCACACAATCACAGAGTAGGGGTGAAAGAGAGCCCAGAGCTGCAATGACACATCTGTCCCTCTGACTCTCCTTTGAAAGAATTTAAGGAATGCCAAAAATTGGTTGGATACTGTACTAAAGGCTTATTTTTCTTCTTGTTATAAATTCGATGCTAGTGATTTTTGGCCCTAAGAGATGAATTCCAAGCTGTCCTGAAGGTAAAAAGGCAAGAGCTGTCATTACCAGTGGAGTCTCTAAAATGAGCTACATAAAGACTAAGACTAACAGATGATAAATTCCAGCTGCTGATGCTCCCAGTTCACAGAACAGAGTTGTCATGAGCTACAACAGCTCTCAGGAGAGGGGAGAGAGATGCCAGGATTGCAGAACCCCTTTACATCAATAATTTTATATAGTTTCCAGTGGAAACATTTTGGCACATCTACCCTTGAAAATGTCCATTAAAACCTTGTATGAAATACGTTTACACTTTTCAAACTTTCTTTTCTTTATATATTCTCCTAATATCTTGATAATTGCCAGTGACCTAACTCCAAGGTCATTCCAGTGTTCCATAAACCAGCAAGCGGTGGGAGTGGGGGAGTTTTTCTGGTGCTGTTATCACAAAGAGAATTCAAGGTAACTGCAACTCCTTGGCAGGGATCTGAATTAATGTGGAATGCTTCTACCGACACTCGCTGCCCGGGCGTCCTCTGCTCCTTACCAGCACAGCTACCTTCTCTGCTCATGGCATATACTGACATAGGCAGTTCTTGCTCCTGAAAAGCCAGTTCTTAAAACACGCTTTGGAGCACCTGAAGGCACAGGATGTCCTTATGACAGAGGGGGCTTGGGGAGAAGACATCCTGCAGCCAGGTCTGCAGCAATGTGACGGACGCAGGAAAGCAGTGACAGCACAGGGAGCCCCAGGGGCTTGCTTGGCAAACAGGGGAGATGGAAGAAGGAAAAAAAAGCAAACAGCTAATGAAAAAGGCACCTGCTGCAAACTAAGCATTGCTAAGCATGGCACAGCATGGAGGGCAGTCCCTCCTCAGCCAGTGCAAGAACTGGGGAGGGTCAGGGAGGGCCCTACAGCCAGAGCACACAGCAGGGATCTTACAGACGTGATAAAAGCTCAATACATGACAGATAAGGCCTGCTGGTAGAATAAAAGATCCATAGTGTCATGAGCATGACACTATACTAAATGTGTGCATCATTCTCCAAAGCTTTTCCAAAAATGACAAGTGATCTCAATGCAGATGTTTCTTCATGTATTATTCCCTTTTCATAAGTCTACTTTTCCTCTTACAGGAATTTTCTGGCACTTAGGTAAATGATTAAGTAGATTGCAGAACTGTCAAAGGCCCAGGCAGTTGTCATGATAATAGGGATAACAGATACTACATATTCTTTCGTCACACAGACGGTCCTAATGGACCTCGCTGGCGAGGTGAGTGTAAAATAATTACTGCACAATAAAGCTAACTGTAAAAAAAGAAAAAAAGGAGGATGACAGAAGATCAGAATAAATTATGTGGGATATCAATAATATGTCACAACAGAAACGTGTTTCTGTGTTTGTCTTTTTATCAACAAACATTTTTACAGGCAGTGGAATGTTGCATCCGCTGACTGCTTCTGAACCAGTGCTTGAGCACATGGGCATTGCATGAATTTACATGTGCAGCGGTGAATGTGTGAAACAAGATTTACACACAGAGCTACACTACTGTATGCTTTGTTTTTCCATAGTGCTAAAAGAGGAGCAGAAGAATCTGTTGGCATTTTAAAACAAGTAAAATGAGACATGTAAGTGAGCTCGCAGATCTAAAAGCTACAACTGTGGGCCAGAGGCTGGAACATAGGCAAAAATATTTGTGTATTCATGTAGACACAATCAAGTTTCCATTCTAGCTTTTTCTAAGTCAGAAAATAAAGGATTCCAACCAATTATAGAGACATTTAAATAGTTGTGCACTTTATAGCTTTCCGTTTTGTGTGGTCTTGCTTTATTTCATGTGTGCCATTTACCACCTCCTGTTGCCAATGGTTTGGAACCCAGTTCTAGGAGCTTTCTATTAGTTCACTGCTGCAGTAGACACCAAGCAACAATGTTGGCTGTAACAGCACGTACACTCTAGTCATGATTCATTATTTTTGGTTCCTAAGAGTATACATGATCCTAATCAAATTCATCTGTAAGTGAGTCAAGTGTGCTTGATTAATGCTAACGAGGAAAATCTGAGGGCAGATAGGCATGTAATTTCTGCTTCATTTAAAAAACACATTGGAAACTGAAAACCTATATTGGTGCAAAGCCTATTTCTAAAACATTAACTATATTTTGTATTTGTGCATCTGTCATCTGTAAGTACTGACGGGTTAGGAGCACGGTTTCTCCATTGCTGCTGCAGTGTGATTTTTCTTGTGGGGATGTACGTGTGCCTAGTTTTGCAGCCACATCACAGTTTGTCCCCGAGGCCATGAAACATTTATAGGGATCCTTCTACGTATTTGAATTGCAGCAAGCAGAACAGTCCCACATTCTGAAAAATTCAATTTAGACATTATGCCCCCGCAGATTTCAGTAGAGGGAACCTAAATAACTTGCAGAATCGGGGCTACCATCTCACACGCAAGAGGTGCAAAGTAAAAAACAGTTTGTAACCATCTGCATTAAAAGTCACCATTAACGGTGACTAATAGACCTCAGCAGCAGCACTGCTCAGAGTTCCACAAGCCCCAGATGTGCCATGACCCTGCCATGCCAGCTGATGTCTGCTAACACAGGTGGGCATGCAGAAATAAGCCCAGTAGGTAACCACGGGTATTAAATAGAAGCTTATACAGTAACAGCTCCCTTATGCAAACCTTTGCTAGAAGCTGCAGTGCCCAGAGAGACGTGCCAGCACCAGTGGGGAAATGTGTTATTCTGGCATCAGCATAACCATCTTTTCCTGGAAGTGCACGTGTGACTCCACAGCCTGATTTACTGTCACTCCAGTGCCTGCTCTGCAGGTCTGTGACTGCTCTGTCGAAGTATTCCAGTAACCCTGTTCTTTATAAATAGCAGACAGTGTCGCTGCAGCTGCAAAACAGCTCATCACAGGAACAACACTCTGCTACTCCAGTGCTGCAGAGCAGTGAGAGCAGCAGCTGGGACATGATCCTGCAGTGCCTGGGCTCAAACCCCTTGGAGGGAACAAAACAAAACCCGCTTGGCCTTGCCCCATCTCAGCTTTAGGCAGGGAGTGTTCTGCACTGAGGCTGGTCAGGAAGCATGCAGCATATAGGAAGGGAAGTTGCTAGGGTCACATCTAGAACCTGTAACCTATACATTACTGTGAGTACAGAAAAGGCAATGACTGTATCTGTCCTCATGTCTAGCACAGGTGCAAGGGAGAAAAATGTGTGCATGAATTCTTTAAGTGCAATACAAGTGGGAATTTGGGTGACCAAGAATAGCAAAAGAAGTTACCAAACCCCACTAGAATGACAGGACACCTGAGGGGTTACAGGCATATAGGATTTTGCCTTAGGAATGTTTTCAGGTTCTTAAAATTCTGCACTATGCCCTCGGGTGCCACTGCTGTGGCCAAGATTATCATAACTCTTCTGCTGAGCATCACAGACTGGTCACTGTCTTGACAGCCTGTGAGTCCCTTAGGGACTCCTAACACATACCTGAAGTATGCAGCAACACCCATTTAGCAAAAACCAAACGAAAAACCCCACTCCAAACAGTAGTAATTTCTGTCCTGAAATTAATTCCAACAGGGTTTTCATAGCAGCCTTGTGGACACAGCACTCATGCAGGAAAGGGAAAGCAGTACGTATTCCTCTCTTTCCCTGGAAGGGACTCAGAGCCAAATAACACCCTGGGCTGCTGCTGCACTGTACCCCCAAGGAAATGAACAGACCCCAAGAGGAAGCTCAAGCCCGCCCTCCCAAGCTGAACCTTTTGACCACTACACTACATTCCTGCTTTTATATATTAGAATGTTTCCATGAAGGTTATCAGCCCAGTGTGTGAGTTTTGGTAAGCAGCTGCTCTCGGTCACCTGCAATTCTTCTACAAACCGGGGCGTCAGGCATGCTCCTGAGAAGAGGAAGCTGCAGAGCTGAATTCCTTCAGAATATGGAGCTCCCCTATGGAACAATGGTGAAAGGAACTGACTATTAACCAAAAGGTTGCCTTACCTTCCATGCAGGTCCCTCTTTTCATGGCTGAGAGACAAAGATAACAGAAAAGGGTGCACACAGGCATTAGGTGTGATTTTATGGTTGTTCTATTAAGGCTAGGCCCCCGTGCTCCCCCTACACTGCAGCAGAAGAGCTCACATGCTCATATTTGGATCCAGCCTCCTCCCTTTCTTGCACTCCCAACGGGTGCTGGACATGCTGCTGTCATTGCACCCACTGAGCTCTTCAGGCACCAGACAATACTGGTGGGGGACTCTGAGCCCCAGTCTCACACAGCACTCACCAGGCATCAGTTCTGAGAAGCATTAGAGAACTAGAGCACTCATCCCTGCTTAGGGGCATATTGAATACAGGACCCTTGGGGCCAGCTGTCTCGACGTTCCTTATGCAGGGTCCCCCGCAAAGAGCTTTTGGAATCTGAACACTGTGCCTGCCTTCCTTCCACACTCTTCTCAAAGAGCTAAGCAAATATCTGACTTCAGCTGAGGGGAAACGAAATCTTTTTGTTTGGATAGTACCTCCAGGGGAATGGATGCTTGGAGACAACTAGCAGCAAGCTTGCTTGTCCAATGAATTTAATGTCAAAAATTGTAGAGGGATTCCTTGTGGAACAGGGGCATATGATACCCCAGGACAGTCCGGGCAGTCTGGATACCCCAGGGTTGCTAGGGAAGAACCCCTGAAGGGGCCTCAGGCTGCAGACAGGCTTGAAAGACACCTGGCAGCAGGCAGCCTTGAAAATCCTTGGCAAAGTTACACACTGGTCAGCTCCCCTGCTGCTTAGAGGCTGTCTCGTGGGAATAGACATGAATCTTTGCAAAGTAGATATAAGTTGGTGTAAGAAAACAATAAAGCGGAGCACGATGCTCAAATCGTATCAGTGTTCATGTCGTGACTCCAGCCGGCTCCCCTGCGCTCAGAATCCCCCCCCCCCGCACTAAAAAAAATCATTTAAAAGCTGTGTGGATTCAATCCTCTGTGTGTGTCTTCTGTCTACTACAGCTTGAAGCTTTGGGCACTCATCATTGTCTAGTTGAAGAGGCTGCTCCGAGCTCCATTAGGTCTTATCACTCTCTTTATGGATTTTCTGTTTTGTCTGCTGACTTACTGTTATCCCATCTTCTTCCCATCTATTGCATTAAACTGTATGGGTGGAACTACATCAGAAAGTGACCATCTGGGCAGCTCAACCAGCTACAGTAAAGGAGACACAATCTGAGGTAGCATCCCCTGCTCTTGCAAGGGGCAAGCCAAATCTCTTACTTGTGCACTAAGAAAGTTTAGGATGTTGCTTCAAAACTGGACCAAAAATCTATGAGCTAAATATCAGCCTTTTTAACACATTTAGTGGAACAGGGAAATTTTTTGGTACAGCAGTCTCAGCTGTTTCAGTGTTGCTGCTGCCCATAACAATGTGGACAGAGGTGCAGCCTAGAGCAGACAGAGCCTCTTGTGGGCCTCACAGTTTAAGTTTTTCCCTGTGAAGTATTTTGCAATGACTAACTTTTGCCACAACTGCCTTAATGTGTGTTTCTATATGCAAATCTGTCAGCCTGACAAGAGCCCATCACAGCTTTTGGCTTTGAAAACTTCTCTTCTATATCAGCAATGACAGCAAACAGAAGGCGCAACCATCCTGATTAATTAATCCCCACACAGCACCTCCTAGCAACCCAAGGCTGTTATGCTAACACTTCTAGCCGGAGCTTGTAAGTGTATAACTTAACCACATGGGAATGCACTATCTCACTCTCATGAGCTCAGAATGCTTTAAAGAAAACATTACCTACCTCAACGCTTTCTCTGAGATGCCATCAGAGGCTGGACAGACAGCACGACCAACAGACAGTCACAGCAGGCAGGAAGAGAAGGTCTGATACTAAAATACGTAGTTAATTAGCAACTCTTCCGTTCTCCCAAAAGGCTGATGAAGCCACACACTCAGGATTTAGCTCTGTGTCCACTACAGCAAACGACAAGGAATTCCAGTGATGATTGGCCTTTTTGCAAGGCACCTTTGCATTTGTGTCAGTGAGTTTGTGTCAGTGAGTTCGCACAGCATTAAGTGCTGATAAACAACTGGAGACATGCTCATCCAGGATGCAGGGCAATTCACAACTTCCATGGATTTTTGTCACTCTGACATACATTATTTGTGTGAGATGAGTCGTCAGGCTCCATATTCCAACAGCACTGGAGCTTTCACCACTGAAGCTTCTCACATGCATTGGTGAGGGCAATGTCATATCCCACCACTTCCTGCAATATTACATTAAATCCCTCTCCCTGACTTGGCATCAACAGGTTTTTAAGGTGCTGCTTCAGAATGTCTGTAACCTCGTGTTTTTAAAATACATCTTTTACTAGAAAATATTAGTTAAGCAAAGCTAGCAGAGAGGGGCATCTCAGCCATCCTGAAGTAAGAGAAGAAAAGTATCTGTCTCCAGCGTTTACACTTGAGACAAACCAGGAGACTCTGCCACCAGTGCTGTTGATTTACCTCCAGTAACTGCTTTACACTGGAATGCACATCCACCTGCAGTGCTGCCCCAGCTACAGGAGGTCAGTTTACATGTTCCTTGCTGAAATTAATTAACATGAGGAGCAGAAATTTATATAGTAATTAATTAGTTTTCAGCATGCCACATTACCAGAAAGCCCAAGAAATGTTTAAAACCAGTGAATCTCCAGGAAATAAGAGTATACACAGAGACCACTTGAGACTAAGGCTGCTGCCTGGCATCACATACTGGAGCATGAAGTTGCACCTGATAGACTAGGACAACTTTAACAGCTGTAGATTAGCTCTATGAGCCCAGAGTGGATAAAGGGGTGTCCCAGGAGTCCTCACCCATATTACCACTGGTTATAAATGGATGATTCTGTTCAAACACTTGCAAGTAATTTTTAAATTCTAGAAATCTGAGGGTTTTTGTTTTGCATTTAAACATAATAAAATGCATTTTATTGTCACTGAACTCTTCTCTGGTAATGAAAGGCATGTCAAACTGATCTGGGAAATGCCGGCACTCCTCCCTCCAGGCAGCACTGCACTACCTACTTAGGAGACTGGCATGGTTCCTCATCAGGCTTGTCTCCTCTGAGCAGCACATCACATCAGTAGCTAAAACGTCATCTTCTCTTCAGGTCTCCTCTCATACACATTTCTAGCACCAAAAATGTGTGTCTCCCCTCCTAAAAAAGGCAGAGAGACCCTTTATTGAGGATAGCCAGCCAAAAGATTGAGGAAAGTTGTTCTTTCTCAAGTCCAACCACTCACAGCAGCATTAGGTGGAAAACTCAGAATGGGAGTGGGAAGACATTGGGGCGGGTTTTCACAGGGACTCAGTGGGGTGTCAGAAAGCAGCAGCCACTGCACCTGGGCTGGGGTCGCACCAGCAGCATCCCCACACAGCCTCCCAGTCCACAGCCATGGCCACAGTGCACTGGGACAGTCCTCAGGAGCTGGGCTGGGGGACAAGGGACTGCTGCCCTTGCTCCAAGGCAGTGCACGATCAGAACTTCTTATCAGCACAACTCACCAGCACAGCTGTTGTTCATTGCAAATCACATACTGAATTCTTTCAATCAGACTCCCCAAGGACAAAGGTCCATATGTTTCCTGGCCTGACAAATCATGTGGGAAGCTGGAGGAGGGGGGAGAAATTACTTTGAATATTGCCTGATTGAAAGAGAGCCATTACCCTTCCTACCCTGCCTTACCCTGCCATGCCCAGGGCTGACGTGGGTCTGTCTCCATACCCTGACCTGGGTGCGGATCCTTGCTGGCCATGGCCAGAAGCCAGAGAGGGAACTGGAGAGTGTCAAAGGAGCTCAGCACTGAGAGTGCATTATTTCCAGTCTAAGAAGAACACTTTCTCACGGTAACTTCTCATCTTCCTTCCCAGATCCTGATTTTTTGCTTCCTGACCTATTTCCTTGTAAAAAAGGAGAAAGGAGAGAGAAAGGGTTCCTATTGCAGATGTTCTGCATGGCTCAGTAGAAGTCTGTAGTGGGTCCAGACAGCTCCTGCCTCTCTGGCAACCACCCTCAGCCGCACCAAAACAGGACCTGCTGTTGACAGCTGCTGGTAGCAGCCAGGGGCTGGACATTGGGTAATTAATTTTTAACTTTTCATTAAATTAGTCTGTGCATCAGCCCCATTGGCAGAGACTGTCTAAAAGTTGTACTCATTCAAACACAAGCTCTCATCAGTCCCAGCTCCAGGGAGCTCAGCAAGTTCTCCCAGGCTTGGGCAAAGCAGAGCAGCACACAGCTTTGGCTAATAATGAACAACCTCTGCAAGGGATTTCTGGTCACTAGAAGTTATCCACCCAGCATACTGCCAGTGAAATGGAAATAGCACCTACTTTGATAGGCAATTATCACTGATGCAAGAGAATGTTTCCCCACATTTTACCAGATTTTTCTCTGTGGCCTTTCTCAGGTGGTTCTTCCTTGGTTCTTACAAATGCACTTCAGATGTCGTCACACTGGAATCAACCCAGGCAGTTTTGGTCTGGATGCTGTAGAAGGTATATCTTAGTGGAACATGTACTGACCACATGGTGAGCACCTGGAGGTAGAATAAAGTGCTCATATCTGAAGAGACTAAACAAGCAAGACACAGTGGTTTCAGGTACCTTCTGCAGTAGGTCAGCCCCCTGTATCTTGAATTCTGTTCTATTTGCAGCCAAGCACTTCTAAGGTGCAATGGCTCACAGGTAACAGGGAAAAACAGCAGGAGAATGCCAGGCTTGCTTGAACTGACTCTGGGCATATTCATGATTCAACAAAAAAACAAAAGGCCAAACCTGAAGCATTGATCCTCTTCTGCTCAGTTCTTATCCAAGGATTTCAGGAGAAGCGTGGCCTGAAAGAAGTTTTGTGTGTGGTCTCAAGATTTTATTGCCTAACTGTAATGCAGTAAGAATTAATTACGTCCCACAGGACTCTGACTCTCCCAAATGAAACTCCAAGATCCTGGATCCTGATAGAATGATGCAAAGTGGCCAAATTTAGTAATGAATAGAGTTGGGACTTTCCATGGTCTTAACCATCACTGAGGGAAGGTTTGAAGGTTTAATGTCATGATGGAACAACCTCTTCAAACTATTATAAGGCGTAATTTAGAGAAGTGCTCAGGCTGTCTTAAATAACTTACAAGGTCCTACTGACTTCTGCTGGCCCTAGAAATGAAAGAAACAGAGCAGTTCTATGCAGTCATTTCTACTTTTTCCTCTTGGCTTATAACCGAACCTTGGAGAAGGATGCCAGCATCAGTCAGATATGCAGAGACACAGATGCTAAGAAACTCAGTATTATGGCATCAAGCTTTTCAGTGTTCTCCCCATGTTCAGAAACCACAGTCCCAAGCCAGGTGCACAGGCATACTCTGCAGTGCCCGGGGAGAGCTGAGTACCTCAGCTGGGGTCCACAAATGCCTAGAGCATCAGGAGAAAGGAAAGACACGAGGGCCCTTTAATCATGGTGCCAAGTCTTTGACAACTAAACACCGACCTGAGATTATCCTCAGGGAATTTATTCATTCAGGTAGGTGTTTAGTGTGTTTGGCTGTCTCACAGCTCAGCCTGCAGCTGCAGAGCGGTTTCAGGACTGAGTTTTTCAGTGCCTATAGCAGCACTATGGCAATACTTAGGTACCCAAATTCCTTTGCTTCTGTAACCCACAGTGTCTGCACTTGTTTCCTGGAGCTGTCAGGTGCCCATGGGCAGGTGTCAGCTGCAGCTTTGAATTACAACTTCTGGTCGTTCCCATCAGTTATCAACCCGCATGGCTGGACTATTCCTCGCCGGGAGGTATGATCCCATCATAACTCAGGACAGAGCTAGTCACCAAACCAAGGTATCGAGATACCTCACTGATTTCAATGCAGAAACCGAGAGATTGTGCCTTACTGCTGCCTGGAAGGAGAGATCAGATTCACACAAAGTCTGCTTTGTAGCAAAGTCACCTTCCTGGTAACAGGTGCTCCTGGTGCATGATTGATCTTTTGTCACCTTTGCCTCTGTGTGTTCCCCGGGCCAGACCCCGTAACCCGGCATTCCCCGGCCAAGGCTCTGCAGCCTCCTCGCTCGCAGCGCTGGAACCGATGGACCGTGAGCAGCTGCTGCCACCCTCAGGTCACCCTCTCAGGAAACCTCGCTTTCTGCCTTTGCTGAAGGCTCTCTAAAACGAAAGGAAATGAAAAGTGAACACCAGAGCTGCCGGATGATAGGACTGTCACAACTTGGCTTGTTGGCATTGCTTCCTGTGGATGCGCCAACAGGTTTAACCTAATATGTTATATGGAAGAGCAGAAGCAGAGGCATCTCTGACATAAAAGGGCAGAGCAGGAGGACCAGCAGGGCCACAGTCAGAGAATCATAGAATTCTTTGGGTCAGAAAGACCTCCAAGATCATAAATTCCAACTATTAATCTGGCACTGCCAAGTACACCAATAGTCATGTCCCCGAGTGCCACTCCATCACTTTTCCGGGCAGACTGTTCCAGAGCTTGAGTCCCCTCATGGCTGAGTTTCAGGTCCAGGAATGGAGCTGCAGTGCAGACCTGCAGCCAGGGAACAGCACACAGTCCCTCTCTGCTGCATGATGCCTCAGCTCCCCCAAAGCCCTCCCAGCCCAGCACACCTGGGCAGCCAGCCAGGCAACGGCATCCAGCCTGTGGGAACACATAGTTCAAAACAAGCTGTGCCTGCCCCTGGAGCATGATATCTGCAAGGACCGGAACTGCAAGAGGGAAACTGGAAACCAGAACTCAAGAAGGAGGTGGCCTCAAGTCACCTTAATTCCCCACCACCAATGCCCCAGGTAAATCCCCAGCTGAAATTAGACACCCATACCCTTACACTTCTCTTACCCAGCAGCAATTTTGCATTCGCAGCTAGAACCCCTGCAGTGGCCAAAGTTGACAAAAGCACAGCATCAAGCAATCTTAATTGCTTTTTAACAAGTGTTTTGCTTGCATTTATGCTACCAGGTACCACCTACATCACCTTGTACCAGCTGAGGGGCATAGGCCTTGACACAAATGAGATGAGATGAGATGAGATGAGATAGCAACAGGGCAGAAAACTGCCAGCGCTGCAAGGCAGGGTATCACTCCAAAGGCAAGCCATACCTCCTTGCTTCCAGAGCTGCTGCACTGCAGAAGGAGTGATGAGCTTGGTGGAGAGAATTTGGCTTATGTCAGTCCTTTGCAGCCAGGGGCTTGGCTTTTACTGCCTAGCCAGTTAAACAAAAAACAACTTGAAGATGGGCAAAATCTTTGGTCTTACTGCTCTCCTGCTATACCTGTGGTCTTTTCAGCACTGTGAAAAAAACACCTCTGCAATTCTCCTAGGGAGAGGAAAAGAAATTGGCTGAGGATAACTTTCTGCACATCTCAGTGCAGAACTAAATAAGCTGTGTCCTGGGGGAAATTTTATGTCCTCTGGATGATGTATGCTCAAGGTGAATGCTGGTGATTAAGATTTTTCTTGGAAACTTCTTTCCAGAGGTTGCTTGCATGTAGAGGGAAAGCAGAAATTATTTTCCAAACAAGTTTTGTTCATAGGAGTGTCAAGTTCAGCAATATTTTCATCTCCAGCATGTTCTTCCCTTCTAATAATTGTCTGTTGGATTCTGAGACCATCAAGATAATTTCTGGGCTGTGTTTAGGTTTCAAATCAAAGGTGAGATTTCAGAACTTGCAACACTTTAGCAGTTTCTTCAACAGTTTCTCAGACCATTAAAGCTTGCAACATCTTTGGGAGGAGATACACAGATTGCTACTGCTTTTGAGTTACGGTTTTCTTTATTGCACAGCTATGAAAAACAACACAGTTTGTCAGTGGCTAGACAAAGAGTAGAGTCATTGCTAAAACCATCTTGAGGAAAGCTGGTGCTACAATTTCAAGTGGCTCTCAGGTTTAGGCAATCTTCCACTCTTCATCTGCACGGCGCAGGCTCCTTGGTTAACTCTGGCTTCTGGGAGCTGCCAACACACAGTAAGAGACCCCACAACTCTTTCCAGGCTGCTGATTTCATACTGGTCATATTGAGTGTTCCTCCACAAAGCAGGATTCCTGAATTCTTTCATCACATCAGGTTTTAAAATCTCACTGTTCCTGAGCAGATTCTTTTATTCTACATCTATCACAGGTTTCAGATCCCAAGGAGCTCTTGACAACAGTCAGTGACCACTAGCCAGTCACAGGCCTCGCAGATCTGTATGTTCTCCATATTCCTAATACAGTCAAGGAGATTACTGACATTGGAAGGAGCCTTTGGAAGTCCTCTAGTTTAACCTTCTACTGAGAAAAGGACCAACTTCAATATTAGACCAGGTTACTTGGGATTTTGTTTCAGACTGGTTTTGAAAACTGCTAAGGACAGAACTTCCACAGCCTTCTGGGAGGCCTCTTTCAATGTTAATCTCTTCTGCTGTGTGGAGTGGTGGTTATTATTTATTATTCTTATTATATCCAGTCAGATTTTCTCCTTCTACAGTCAATAACTGTCTCCTCTCACTCTTCTGCTGTGCACCTCTTTCAGAGTTCAGATCCACCTTCTCTCGAAACCCAAGGTCGGATTACTGATTTCCCCCATATACAGCCAAGTGTTGCATGGAATTTGGCTGATTTATCTTCACACCACTGCTATCTGATTAAGAGTTCCTAACCACACTTATGAGGTGGAGCACAGATACTAAAGACAGCAATTAAAAGTCACAGAATCACAGAATAAGCTGAGTTGGAAGTGAGCATTGAGATCAGTGAGTCCAACTCCCAGCCCTGCACAGGACCATCTCCAAGAGTCATACCTTGTACCTGAGAGTGTTGTCCACTTTTTGAACTCCAGGCTTGGTGCTGTGACCACTTCCCTGGGGAGCCTGTTCCTGCGCCCAACCACCCTCTGGGTAAAGAACCTCTTCCTAATACCAACCTAAACTTCCCCTGACTCAGCTTCAGGCCATTCCCTCGGGTCCTGTCACTGGTCACCAGACAGATCAGTGTCTGTCTCTCCTCTTCCCCTCACAAAGAAGTTGCAGACTGGTGAGGTCTCCCCATCGTCTCCTCTTCTCCAGGCTGAACAGACCAAGTGACCTCAGCTTCTCCTCATACAGCTTCCCCTCAAGGCCCTTCACCATCTTTGTTGCACTCCTTTGGATGCTCTCTAGTACTTTAGTATCTTTCTTATATTGTGCTGACCAAGACTTTGGCTAATTTGGAATGACCACTATGAAGTTATACCGGATTTCTGTATATGTAGAAAATACCAATTACATCCACATCAGCTGCAACACAACTTATTCCCAGGTTGCTGTCCATCCTCTTAGCTGGATGAAGCAAAGAAATAGAATACGTGTTCACACAAGGCTTCACTCTGATGCATATGTAAAAGGGCATTAAATGTCCACAAGGCAACACTAATCCTGAGCATCCGCGGCTTGCAAAACGGTATCTGCGTCCTTTAAGAGGTCATGCTGCAATGAAGGTTGCAAACTTTTTCAGCTGGATTATACTTTCAAATTGCCAGTGATTCACAAATCAATAGCAGAGAAGTCAATGACTCCAAAAGCTTACAGACATGAGCTGAGAGGAAACAATTGCTTTGACAGGGGCTCCACAGATGTATTGGGTTCGAGTAGGAAGATTTTGGCAGCAGGGGGGGTCCAGGTGTGGCTTCTGTGAGAAGCTGCTTAAAGCTTCCTCCATGTCTGATAGAGCCAATGCCAGCTGGCTCCAAGACAGACCCACAGCTGGCCAGGGCTCAGTCAGTCAGGAATGGTGGTGAGACCTTTGGGACAATGTGTTTAAGGGGGGGGGGGGGGCAGAAAGGAAGGGTCTGGAAATGTGGAACAGCAGCTGGAGGAGAGGAGTGAGAGTATGTGAGAGAAACAGTGGCAGAGAGGATGAGGACGAGGTGTTCCAGGTGCCAGAGCTGAGGTTCCCCTGCAACCCATGGTACAGAGCATGGAGGTCCACAGTGGAGCAGAGATCCACCTGCAGCCTCTGGAGGACCCCACGCCAGAGCAGGTTGATACCTGAAGGAGGCTGTGACCCCATGGAAAGCCCACGTTGGAGCAGGCCCCTGGCAGGACCTGTGGCCCCATGGAGAGAGGAGCCCATGTGGAACAGGTTTGCTGGCAGGACTTGTGACCCTGCAGGGGACCAGCACTGGAGCAGCCTGTTCCTGAAGGACTGTACCCCATGGAAGGGACCCACTCTGAAGAAGTTTGTGAAGAACTGCAGCCTATGGGAAGGACTCACACTGGAGGAGTTTGTGGAGGACTGTCTCTCATGGGAGAGACCCCACGCTGAAACAGGAGCAGAGTGTGAGTGTGTCCCTGAAAAAGGAGTGGCAGAGACAACCTGTGATGAACTGACTGCAATCCTCATTCCCTGTCCTCCTGCTGGGACGGAGAAGGGAGAGAAAACTGGGGGTGAAGTTGAGCCCGGGAGAACTGAGGGTGTGGAAAGTTGTTTTATTTCTCATTATCCTATTTGGAATTTGAATAGCAATAAATTAAATTGATTTCCCCGAGTCAAGTATGTTTTGCCCATGATGGCAATCAGTGAGTGATTTCTCCCTGTCCTTATCTCAACCTGTGAACATTTTGTCATATTTTCACACCCCTGTCCAGGTGAGGAGGGGAGTGACAGAGCAGCTTTGGTGGGCCCCTGGTGTCCAGTCAGGGTTAACCAACCACAGTGAGCATTTGCTGAAAGCAGAATGGTGAGACCAGGAATCATGGAGTCCATTACAGCACCTGCAGGAAAGCACTCCCATTCATTTCACCCAACTCAATCCTTCTTTCTGTTTAGTAGCGGTATCTGGCTCCAACCTTGATTTTTTTTTTTACCTTTCATCCCCACACATCCTGCTCAGTCAGCAGGACACCATTTAAGCCTTTGTTTGCCCAGTCTTGGTCCTCCCTCCTATCATCTCCTTGCTTCTCTTAGTCCCCTCTACTTTCTTTTCTCTCTCCATGACAACCCTGATCTCACAGGTTTCCTTATCCCATACCACCTTGGCTGTAGTGTTACTGCAGTGAGTGACATGGTTCTTTTTTCCTCCTGGAGGTGCATGGGGTGGCTGATTTAGGACATGGACGAGACAGTTCCTTGCTGTCAACTGCGGCACTGTGCCCTGCCCAGCAGAGAACAACTGGAATCAAGAATTGCAGAAAGAGTCTCTTGAAACAACTCTGGTCAGACTGCATTTAGTCACTCTGTGGGACACGGGGCATTCAGGGCCTGATCACTGGTAAAAGCTCTGAGGGAATGCAGATTGCTCAAACTGGTAACACTTTGCAGTTCTGAGTCTCATAAAAGCCTAGGGTAGAAGAAATCGGGACATTTTAGCTGCTCAAAAGAAAGAATATTCCTACTGCCTGTTTTTTTTGCAAATATTTATAAACTGGTGCAGAAACTAAAGGGAACAGTGAAAAACATGCTAGTGCAGAAGCCATGCCTTTTCCTCCTATTTTTTCCCACCTCTATTTTAAGTCCTAATCCAAAATATGAAGGCAAGAAGGCATTTCAGCAGAAGGGCTTCCAGTTCTGGAATAAGGACAAAACAAAGTGTTTTCTCCTACTCAGTTTTAGGAACAGATCAGATATTTTTGCTGTAGGTTTTGATGTAACACAAACATAAATCAGCCTGGCAGAACAAAACTGATGGGGGAAAAATTTAGTCCAAAGAGGAAAAGTAGCAAAGGAAAGAGGAAAGTCGTGCATAGCAGGAAGTGCTGGCCAGCTTTTGCATTAGGAAGTACTGTTAACCCCTTCTACATTTGTAGTACATGTATCAAATGTGACATTAGCATGAATAACACACAAAGGTTCATCTACTTAACTCATTGCTTTGGGAATTGAATTTAGATCTCAAGTCTGCAAAGTTTTGCATAAGCCTTGACGCCTGCGCAGCTCTCTGTTGACTCAATGAGGCTGTGGAGACCTGTCTGCCCAAACCACCTACAGGCTGAAAACCCCATCAAAGGCAACATGTTACAGGTGGAGGGAGGAAATTTCAGACTGCACTTCTATTGTTGGGCAAACGTATCCCTCCAAAGGAACCTTGAAAAGTCAAGGGTCAAGTGGGAACTCACGCTCTAGAAAACTAAAACCTGGGCCAAGGTAGTGATATGTGAAGAGAAGGAAAAGATCTATGACTAACTGACAGAAAACACCCAAAAAGCTAGTTCACAGGGACCCAGGCTTTTGTCAGAGTGCCTGACATTTTGCCTACTTGGAAGGAAATTAATTAGAGGAGAATGAAGAGCATATATTGTCAAGTGGGTGTAAATCAAACTAAGCAAACAAAGGAGTACAGGGAGAACTCAAGCTGACATCAAGGCTGAGACAAGAAAAGGCTGGAAGAAGCAACAGCCACAGAGGCTTTTAGATGGACATATTTCCTTCAAATCTGCTTGTATTTCCACATGTTGATGAAAAGCTGGAGAAAGGTAGCAGCAACCAATGTACCTGAGAAGGGACATTTCTAGCACAATACTCTCAAGTCGGTTGCAGTGTTCAGGATTACTTACCTGGTCCCAACTGGTGCTGCTTGTACAAACACATACGGCCTCTCAAGAGTGGAACACTGCATCACACATTCGAAGTCCTGTGAGTAGCTATGCCTACAAAAGCAGTCTTGCTTTAGTACTAAGGAAAAGCACACAAGGCCTCGTTTAAAACCATTTTCAATTCAGCTTATTCCTCAGTTACTCTATAAAGCCCAAAGTGCTTTTTCTCATTTTCTTTATAGCCTTCCCAGATCTTCTAGCCACAAACACGTCATTTATTTAAGCCACACATAAACAATCATGATTTACGTCAACTTTTCATTCAATGGAAAGCACATGAAAGAACTACTTTCCTTCTGTGTGTTACTTGCCTGCAAGGGCTGGAGCATGCCTTTCCAAATTCCTGGTGGTAACCCCAAGCAGTTGTCAAAGCTTGTTCCATATTTGGCATTTTAAGAACTTCCCATGAGTTTTTTCCATTATGGAATAATTCAGTCACTGTTTGGCACCTCTCTGTACCAGATGACAAGTGAAAGAACTTTATGACCTCAGAAAAAGGCAGACCCTTAACTGGACTTGATGTCAACCTCTTGTCAGAGTGCAAGACACATCTATGGCAGTTGCCATACAAACCTGTACAACACCCAAGTGAATGGAGTTGTAATTCAGTTTGCTATTCTGCAAGTGAATAATCATAAGGGGTCACCATCTCGATGACGAGAAAACCTGTGCCAAGATGGTTAAAAGCTGAATCAACAAAAACAGTCATATGAAACCAGTTAAAAAAAACTTTGCTGCAGTATACAGAAATAAATAAAACACCACTCCTTCTGCTTTTTAAAATCAGGGTTGGTCTCAGGCAGGAACATGCAGTACACTTGTCTCTCTGGCAGCATGCCCTGTAACAGAAGTAATTGAAATTCTCCAAAATCCCCTCCTCCCATCTAAGACCTGGCAAGGAATAAACACAATATTGATTACTGTATCTGAGGACTGGCTTACAGGCCTCCCTGCCCAGTGTGATTCAGAGACCTGCGGTAGCCATTCTAAGATTAGCAGACCATTCTCTAAAGAGCAAGCCTTCCTGATCTCTCTTCTGACAGGGTGAGCACTCCTCCCTGCACCACTGGTGCAAACCAGCTCAAATCAGTGTTATTCCAGGGAGTGCCCTACAACAGTCTCAGCTCAGATGTAGCACACCCTGACCTGATAACCCTCAACACCTTGTCCTTGCTAAGCGAAATCCTCACAGCAAATAGGCACCACAGCAGCTGGATAAGCGTGGCCACCACACCACCACACACCTGGTGAAGAACAGGCTCTTTAGCAGCCAACCTAAAATGTTAAAGATTCAAACTACCTATTAGCATAATTCTAATTATTACCAAGAACACAACATGCATGCCAAAAAGATGTTCAGAATTTATGACTTTCTCAATAATTCTCTCACTTCGGTCTTCATTATTTCCTGGTGTCATCCAGCATTAGAGTCAAAGGCAACTCAAAAAACCCTCTGAAATAAATATGGATGACAAATAGAGGTCAGTGCACATGGCTTTCAAGTACCAAAACTGCATTAAAATGCATGGAAAATGTCTGATGATGGGTTAGGATGGGCTGTGACTTCATTGACAGTCTAGGGAAAGATGGAGTACTAACAATAACACAGACAATAATTTCAAATGTTTTCTGAATTTTGGTTGGGCTTTTAGGCTCTGTTGCCACAGATACCAAATATCATCATGTGACACAATGCAGGATTATGACAATGGAGCCCTCTTCTTGCTCAAGGTCTTTCAAATTCTGTAAGTTTGCAGTATTTCTGAAAATTATCCATTCTTCTGGTCTTGTGGGCCTTTCAAAGTACTTCACCTAAAAACTACAAGCTGATTTCGAATGTTTGTGTCTCCAAAGAAGGGAAATACAGTCATTAAAGAATATAACATAAAAATGCTCAGTACTTCAGTGTTTGGCAAGATGCACCCTTAAAGGAGTTAACAAAATGAAGATAATACCATGCTATGTATGTCTGAGAAATAAAGTTTATTTTCCCAAGTAAAAGCAATAGGAGAATTTCAGAATATTTTGACACAGTATCAAGACGTTGCCTCAGATTTTTGGACATTAGTAACTATTGCTCTGAAATTCATTAAATTGTAAATTCAAGGGAAAAAAACATCTACCTTGTTATAAAGCTGCATTTATACAGATAGATAACTTCTCATTGTTACAGCAAAAATCCAACCAGAGTCTTGTTAACAAGACATGGATATACATGCATATACATGCATATAGCATGACTAATTTATAAAATTCAGCTGAAGAGTTGCCAGCTTTACAAGCCATAAATCATTATGATCAAATGAAAACTACAAACCAAAGCAGACTTACAGTAGGAATGTGCATAAAAACAATCTTATTAGTTATGATATCACAGGAATAGAACACTGGAAAGCAAAGTTAGTTTTAAAAATCTGTATTATAATTACAGGAAGTATGATTAACTTAGTAATAACTGTAACTTTGTGTAAACACCAAGAATCACATTTACCCAGAAATCTCAAGGGAAACACACAAAACATAACTGGGCAAAAAGAACAATAGGTAACTGCACACCAGTTGTTTACAAGGCCTATGACAAGGAGGATGCAAGTGGTAGAGAAAGACACTTAAGTTTTATTAGGTGGGGAAGTAGAATTGGTTACATTCTGGAAAATGAAAGAAACATTCTCTTTTATCCTTTCAAGGAAAGGATCAGCAAGAGTCTGATGTTGCCCAGAGAAATGCTTCCATTGCATCAACTGTGACATGGAAAGTGGTTTCTTTGAACTAGGCTTCCCATGGTTTTGTTCAAGCTGGCAGCTTCTAGATATGGGAGGCTCTTCTGAGGAAGTATCTGAAAAAAATGATGCAGTAGACTAATCAGAGAAAACTAGGACAGAAAATTTCAGTGTGAATCAATAAGACAGTTGGTGATAACAAATGAGCACATATAATCATTCTGTATCAACAAAACCCAAACATATATCCACAGTAAGAGGGGGAAGGCTGTTTCTTGCTCAGTGATTGAGGTTATCAAAATCACCATATGCTAGCATAAAGACAAATCCTTTTATACATGGATGGGAAAGAAAATATCTTATCTGGCAATTTCCTTTCTTCTGTCTACCTAATTCTGTGACATTTGGCCTGCTCCCATTCTTTAAGTAAATCTGAATCTAGATGTATGTTGCAGCAAAATTCACTCTAGTTTCAATTTCTTCCCAGAGGAATCACTCCAGCCAGCTAAGAATAGTTTGAGTAGCAGTTTAATTGACTCAGCACACTAGATCTGTACACTCTGTACATCCAGATTATGCCAAGTTGTTCAGTATACACAATACTGTATATCACAGTAAGGAAAAGACTATTGCTGTGAAGCACAGAGAGATTAATTCATTTTTAACGTAGGATCCTAAAGCTCCAAATAGTATCAGGTCATTGCAGTGCACATCACACATTGATGGTTTTATGATTCATCTGATGCATGGGATACATGAAGAAATAATTTTGTATGGAAAAAAATTGCATCATTACTGTTACTGGTTTAAAACTTGTCACCAAATATTTTCATAGCAGTATTATGTGCTTTTTAGGAAAGACCAGTGATGTGAGCAGCATGACTCAGAGTATTCCTGAGTTTTTTAAAGTTTCTGAGAGCCCATAAGGACTCATATACACAAAACCTTCCTTTTGACTGACATACGACATTTGAAGTACATTTGAAATATATTTTTTTACTGGCCAGAAGAAAATTTAGAATGGATGCATTTACAGACTCTGCATTCCTAACTCCTAAAGTACCCTATGATCAAGTAAAACAATAGGCTTACAGCTTTGTAGCTGATCTGAAGGCCAGCAGAATAGCAAGCAACCCATCAGTATGATCCATGCACAGGAAATTTCCTCCTTTCAAGTTTTCTAAAGAAGACCCTAGTGTGAATGGACCACAGGAGATGATGGTTGTGAGACCTGTATTACATTGTTTGGCTCCTTTTTAGTTTATCTTTTGAATCATACTTGCTAGATATGGAGGAGACAAATCAGTGAAATTCTTGGCTTGTCTGTGCAGCAGAATCTACCCCCAATAACCTGGAATCTGGTTCCTTGATGCACTAATTTGACAGTTTTCTGTTCTAAGGAAAGGCAAAGAGACCTTTGCAGAGGTATCTGCATTCTGGGATGATCAAACATGAGACCATGACTCAGAACAATTTGACTGGGGAGGCAGTGAGACAGCTTGTCCTCTGCTCTTTAGGAAACCAAACCTTCCCCTCACTCAATCATTACCACCACTTAAGTCTAATAATGGCCTTCAGGCTTTTCCTTGATTTACTGCCAAAGGGTTTTGTTCACTGGGACCAGGACCTACCCTTGAAAAAGTCACAGAATCCAAGAGGCCAATGTTGTGGTTGAATTGATAGAACCAATGTGTGTTCAAAGCATAAGGTAAGAAGTCAAGATGTTAAGACAATTGCAAGCTGCTAAATAAAAATATAAGCACCAGTGTTCATCACAGCAGAAACACAAATATTCTCTGGATTTCTGCACTCCAGGAGCCACACCTGCCTCACTGCATACAACTGGGAAAATGTCGCTAACATTTAACACAAAAGGTGCCTTTCCCACACAGATCCTGTAATAGTACCTAAGTGGAGGATGGCAATTTTACAAGATTACTTATGCAGAAACAGAATGTCTAATTTTTCAATCATTAAAGGAAGATACAAAGATGATTTAATCAGCATATGGAGCAAAAATAAAGAAGATAATCAAATTCTTATGGCTACAGAAGCCCTGTGCTATCACTAGCCATGTCCTCCCCATTTTGGGTAGATTAATATGAGAAAGAAGCACAAGTCTAACCTATTACCTGGGAACATGCAAACCATCAAGCAAAATAGTAGTGGGTCTGCATTACTTCTTTTCTTGCTCCTGTCTATTGAGAACACACACTCTTGCACCCACTTCTGGAGTTCTTTTTATTGAGGTTTCTGTGTGCATTTAGACTACATCAGTATTGGTACCACACTATCACACCTGTAAATAATGTACATGGATATTTCATGCCCCAAAAAAGAAATATATCCAGGCAATAGACACTCTTTCCTTCGAGAAATTAGGTGAGCTATAAAAATCAAAATGGATAAGATGCAAACATAACTTATGATCATTTATTTTTTTAAATCCTGTTCCTAACTTAAACCTATATACCTGTACACAGCAAGGTATGAAAACAACTTTGATATGCCAAAAGAACATGAGACAGGTTCCTACAGAAAGGATAGATGTGAATATTTGCTACTTGGCTTTACAACTGCCAGGAAGTCTTCCAGCATGTCTCAACTATTTTAATCATCGTGCATCAGCTTTAGTTAACAGCTCAGAAATGAAGGCTTATATACAGAGAGTTGGCACAGACTTTCACCTGGTATAGCTGTCCTCAGATAAACTGCTTTATAACTTGACTAGGTAACCTTACCAGGTTTTCATTACTGTCCTTGAATATTTTGAAGCAAAATACCATATTGTGCCATTCGGTTGTAACAAATCATTAGTTGACTTGCACATAGCTAATTCAAGGACTTAAGAGGCATGATAAATGAACTAGTTGTTACTGCAAGGAATTAATCTTTCTTCACCTCATTTCGTGAAGGACTCCTATGGATTAGATAAATCAGCCACTACATGGAAGATTCCATAATGAACCCCTCCAATCCTCTTTTACTGAGCATCAAAGTTTTCTCCAGAGATAGACCATATATTAAGAATGGATTCCTCAGCAGTGGCTAGAGATAATGAAAAACAAACTCACTTTGATGGTCAATCTTTCCCATACAGTCACACTCAAGCAAGTCATGAGTAACACAGCTGGAATCTTCATGAAGAGTAAAGAGATTTTTAAGCTCCTCAATAGAAAAATGTGTGTGTTCAGATGTCTTGGAAAGGTCTACAACTGCCCCAGAAAGGTCTTGTTTGCTGATCTGTCTTTGATAAATCTTTTCTTCTATTGAGCCTGTATTGAAAAGAAAAACAGATAAACTGGGATAATTTTTGACCAGTATTTACAAAGAAGCCAAATCCATTTCTTCATAACAATATACATAGGAGATGTTAAATCACTATTTTCAGTTATTTAAGAAAAAGCAAACCAAAGGCAAGTGAATCAATGTGATGTCTCCATCTTAACTGAACTCAGAACAAATATATATTTTTAAAGAACAAATAATACGTATTTTTAAAGAACAAATTCTTTCCAAAAACACTCTCCCCCCTTTCTTTTATGGACAAAATGTCAACATCTGTCTCACTCTGAGTAAGTTGAGCACCATCTCTGACCTGTGGTTAGCAGCCTGTAGATATGAACAGTATGTTTCTGACCATCTCTCCACACTCTAGCCATTGCCTGAGAAAAGCAAGATGAAGAGCATTAACAGCCTGCTATACAAGGATACTTTAACTAAAGCTTGTAGCCTTCACTGATTGAATTACCAGTTCTGCTCACTTGTTCAAAGAGATGTTGTCTGGATAATGCATTCCTCAAAAACTCTCTGTGATTGTGTAAGTTTTCTGGTATTAATTGTAAACAGTTTTGAAAATATAATTTACTTTCTGCCATTTATGCTTCCCTACCTTTCTATATACTAAAGTAGGAAAGCAGGTATTTCAATTATTTCCTGAAAGAAATCCTCTCTTCATATTTGTTTTCCAACCATTAACAACTATTTAATATTTCAGGAATATTGATCATTCTCCCCCATCTTCAAAATTGGTTTTTTTGCTACAATACATCTTTAAAAGTGACTTTCACATTTATTTCGAAATTCTAAAAATGGTTGTTTGCGCCTCCTTTATTTCTTAAACAAACAAAATGTAAAACTGAGTGCTGCTAGATGATCTCTTTTTTCTGAAAATGATTGGGTTACACCCACATCCTCGGTACAAACACACACAACACAGTTTGCAGTCCCTGGCAAGCTGCAGCAATTCTGTCTGATTTAGCAGACTTTTTCAAGCAACAAGACAAGTGACCACATGAGGGTACTGATTCACCCTGGGAAGAGGAGTAAGGCCAAGAATCAGAGCTTATTTCAGGTATTAAGGACACAGCATTACTCTACAATAAAAAGTTTCTTACTGAGTTCAAAAAAAGATTTTTTAATTGTTATTTTTTAAGGACTATTTTAACTGAAGAGTCTTACGCCAACTAAACAATCCCTTGAGGCCAACAGTGCTTTTACAAGAATAGCGCAGCATTGGCTCTCTTTTCTTTCTTTTGGCATCACTGCCATGTGATTTTCTCATTCTTGCCATTCTGATCAGAGTCTCTCCCTTTTTCTCAGGGATTGCAAATCAACAGCAACATTTGCTATGCAATCTAATCCCATTTTCCTTTTCCTTTTAGAAACACAGCAACTCTCCAGATAAAAAAGACATCAAGAGACAAAGAAGATACGTGACTCACTCCTCCAAAGAAACCAGAATTTAATCTTTTTATTTTTTACTGCAAGAGAGCTTCTAATGATCCCAAGATATATAATAAGACAGAGAAATATTTCTTCTTTTCTTAGCAAGTTTTCCCTCATTATTGTACTTGTCCAGATACTGTGTGATAATTGGTAGCAGGAAGACATGTAAAGCCAGGCAATTCAAAATCAGTCAAGAGTTCATTTGGTGCCCATCCCAACCCACACATACACAGTTGTTATCAGACCTGAATATCTGTAGCTGGATTCCAATCGATATCATACAGGATCAAATGAGATGCTCCAACCAGGTTCAGTCCTACTCCACCAGCCTTTGAACTCAGCAAAAAGATAAAAGCTGGGCTGAATTTACTGTTAAAAGTATCGACAATATGTTGTCTCTGGGAGACAGGAGTATGTCCATCAAGTCTAGTATAGGAGTATCCATAACATTTGCATACGTCTTGTAATACGTTTAATGTCTGAGTGTAATTGGATACCAACACGACTCTGTCAAACAGTAGAACAAAGTCATCATCCTAAACCTTGGTAAAATTAAAGTTCAATAACAAATTACTGAAAACATCTAAGAAAATAAAAGTGAAAAATTATACATCAACCCAAGGTTACTTTTTCTATTAAATAAAACATTTCCTATTAATTAGAAGCACATACTAGATCTGGATGCCTTATACCTACTGTCAAGCATTCAAATGTTAAATAATTAATGCCTCCCTTTGCAACAGAATTTGGCATAATGCACAGATTGCAGGCATTCAAAACCAATCACCAAGATTTTTTTTTAAAATCTCTGTTTATACAAAATAACTGTTGTTAAGACAGCATTTGCAGAGGATGTTGTAGGAGCTAATAAATAACATATAAATATCTCTACTTACTGATAAAGCTACTATGAATTTCTACAGAAAAACTTACAAAATTCTAACAAAAATCATAATGAAAGTCAAGTAGGAAAGCAGAGATTCTTTCCTGCATTTTATGGCTGAAAAGAATGGGGATGAAGACTAGTGAAAGATAGACACTGGGGTTTTTTAGAAAGCAAAATCAGTCTGATATCTTACACTAATACCAAGCTATGTTGGTCTATTTTCTCTGAAATTTTGCCTAAATAGGTTTCAAAGGTCTGAAAATCTAGAATTGCTATCCTCCCAGATACTGAGGATGATTCTACTAAGTAGACAAATATCTTTTGAATTTAAGCCATAAGTAAAAGAATAGAGCATTTTCTGCCGGATCTCATTTGGAGGTCTTTTGTAATCTAAACTAAATGTAATACATTTCATTATTTTTTTAAAATAATTTTGATTAAAAACAAGTTCTGAAGAACTAGACTAATAATTTCAGGGGAAAATGAAAATACTAACATTTTAGAAGTGGCTTAGAATATTTTTATTATTACACTTTACAACTGAACTACATCCATGACTTGTTTGTAAAGACTTTGCAAGACTTTTTTTTGTCAATCAACACAACATTCACACCTTTGTTTTCACTCAAAAACAGAATATAAATTTCAGGTTAGGACTGGAACTGAGTCTGTATATTGCAAAAACTATTTAGTACCAATGAAAGCAGAGAAACCAAAGAAAAATAAATATGAACTGCACTGAATTAAAGCAACAAAACTTAAAGGCATGAAGTAATGCCTCAACTCAACAGTTCCTAAAGCACTGCTATAGGGAGACGCGCATTTTTCTGACACCCCTGGTTTCACTGACCTACACGAAACAAGGCCAGTACATTTAGCTATTCAGCTGACATTCGTTTCAATGGATGCTAAGTATATAAACTCCAGCAACAGGCTCAACTTTCTGATTTGCAAAAAGAGAATATCTTCATATTCCATTACATCAGTGTCAAGAGAGCTGCTGTTACTTCCCACTACTGAATTACAGTGTGTGCTATTTAAGCATGAGTTGAAATAAAAGTTAAATACTTCTGGAATAGCTGGGCTTTAAGGCATGAGTCCATAAAAAATTGTCCTGGGGCACCAGGTCATGTGAGATTCCCACAAATCAGCAATCGCACAGAAATTAATCATGTGCATCCTATTACCCCATAATAAACAGAAGATTTCCTACATGTCAGTGGCATTTACCACAGGGGAAATTCGGGCATGTTCATCTGTTGAGAGTGGCTGCCCTGAACTTTAGAAAAGGCAGCAAGCAGTGAGCAGTTAAGCATAACTAAAGAGGAAATAACTTACAATCTAGTAATGAAAATATTTTAGTGCAATTTAATAGATTAACACATCTTCTCAAGAAGATACAAAGCATTGGAAAGCCTCTGCAAGTACAGGAGGCAGCACAAGGGTGGTAGCAAACGATCTTACTTGCTTTACAGTGTAAAAAATACGAGTATCTCTATCTGGAAAAAATATGAAGAGCATCTTTAAAAATTATGTCAAATTCTAGTTCATAATTTAACAAGAAAGCCAGGAGTACAATGCATAAATTAATTTGGCACCCCTGCAAACAGCTGCAATACCTTTATTTTGAATGTTACACTCCCATGTATTTGAAAAGCAAATCAATATCCAGAAGGTCACTCCCATTACCTCCCTTCTACCTTTCTTTCACACTTGCCTTTCAGAAGAGTTGAGCTCATGGATTGCTGCTAACAACTTCACCAGCACCTGCAATTTTCCTGAATCAGTTTCAGAGAAAGTGTCCAAAGTGTAACCTTGTGGGAAGACATCTGTTACACCTTCATAGAGGCTGGACTCATCATAGTCCTCAGACATAGGATCATGGCTTTTTTCCTATTGAAAATAAAAGGATTAAAATTCCATATCCCCTCTAACATAATTCTTTTAAAGATTGCTATATTTTTATCACAAAGACAAAAGGAGGCATGAAAAGCTGCCATAAAGCAATATATTATGTCGGCATGAGCATGACAACCTCCCAACACTGGATTGAAAGCAAAGTTTTAAAACAGTTATAGTGTTTATTTTAGTTTACACCCTTGTCCTGGGGTGACTCAGTCACCCTCTAATCTAAGACACTGTTTGCAGCTAAGTAGAAAGTGAAATACTTAAAACTGAAAAATGTGTACACCTTCTCTACTTAAACAACCTCACAAATGTATTTCCACAGTAAAGACATATCTAAACCTTAGGAATGAGAAGGAAATCAATACACTGTTTATTCTTTCTAAATCCCATAGTATCTTATTATGAAACTTCCCAATCATTCACTCTGTTTAGGAAAATATTGTCATTAAGATTCAGTTATACCACTGGAAATGAAGAAAAGCTAGCAAGCAAAACCAATAAAACAGCAGAAATATAGGTAATATTTTGCTGTACTTAGAAAATCAATGTTCCACAAGGAGGAAAAAGCCAGACTACTCAAATGCCAAAACCACAACGGCAATAAATGACTTGCACATACAGTCCTTTCCATCCCTATATTTAATAAAGGCTCGTGGTTTTGCATATGAAAAGTTTCTAATGCTTATAATACTATGAAGTAAAGGCAATGAACTTTACTTGTCAGTGTTGAAAGTCACAGGGATACTGTACTGTGGATATTCCACCAAAATGATGAAGTACGTCTTTTAAGAAAGATTTACATTTCCACTCACTTTACTTGGACATCAGCTAGAGGCCATGGAAGTTACTATTACCAAGTTCTAATTATCATACTAATTACCTATAGGAATAAGAACATTTCTATATATACAGTCCCAGGAGAAGTGGTAATGGAGATATCTAGTATCACAGACATCTCGAGCCTGCAGCTCCCAGTGTCATTAAGTTTGAAAAAGTGAAATTATCATGTGGACAGGGAGGTTTCAGAGAAACCAGTAGACAAAGTACATACAGTAATCTCTAGTTAACAGTGTTCTTTGTAGAAATCACATTTATAAGTTTGAAAAAGTGAAATTATCATGTGGACAGGGAGGTTTCAGAGAAACCAGTAGACAAAGTACATACAGTAATCTCTAGTTAACAGTGTTCTTTGTAGAAATCACATTTATATGTATTTTTACAAATATTCAGAGTCAAGGTTAAGAGGGAAAATACATTAAGAAAGAGAAAACAGCATAAGGCAATAGGAAACTGGTGAGATACCTTCCCTGACTACATTAAGATTTATTAACATTTGTGCTTTTGAAAGCAGACTTCCTAGAGCAAGTTGTATATGAGAGTATGGAAATGACCTTAAGCAACATGCACATTGACCATAACACAGTTTTAGTGACCTGTGTCTGCTGAAATGGCTAATTGCAGGCACACACCCCCATGCAAATATATACCTTTATAGCTTTAAAGAGAAGACATGGATGATTGCAAAGTTTTTTCAAAGCACCTATACACATTAGGTGAGGACTATTTTCTAGTCTGCCTTGTAGACAGGATGTAATAACATGAGAACTAAGCAGTTTTCGATACAACTCAAGTTGCAGCGCTGTTGGTCGGCAGAAGATTATGCTCTCCTTTTTGGGGGGCAGAAATTTGTTTATAACCTCCTGTGTTCTTCTTAGAATAAAGAGCCTAGTGAGGCGTGTGAGTTCTGCTGCTCTTTTTACTCCTAATTCCTTTTCCTCCTAAAAGAACAAAGCACAAAATTAATTTTAATCTTGTATTTCATCAGAACAATGTTCTGTATAATTTTAATTAGGTATTTAAATAACAATTTAAAAGTATGATACCACTTTTTGACATGGCACTGTAACGACCAATTCTTCTTCAGTCAGTACCACTGCATTAGCTTAGTTCTATGTCTGGTTTCTAAAGTCTTAAACAAAGGAAAATAATGTCCCAGACAACATCCAAAGCTTGAATTATATTCTAGAATTTCTCAAGATGCAGTGAACGCATGCAGACCTCGCAGTACTGCAGAGAAACTAAGAATGAATGAAGGAAGTATTGTCACATGGCAATGCACACGGCATTTCCAGGAATGCAGGTGCTGGAAGCACAATTGTTGACTGATAATTAATAGGCAGCCGAAATTAGGTGATTTTAACATGTGTGTACTCCTGCTCCCTTTGGAAAACAAGTGACTTTATGTCAAATAGGAAGGTGAAAAGCTTCAGCTACTATTAGCAGTCCCGAGCTTCACTTTACTCTAGAGAATGCAAATTTCACTTTACTATGGATTTTCTTCTATAACTGGAGTTTTAAGCAAATACCTCTGTTGCTGAAGGTTCTCTAGATCTGACAATTGGTTCCTCATATATCTTTCTATACGTGGATAGAGAACCGAGTATTCCTGGATTCACAAACTCTATTAATGCATAAAATTCTTGCAAGTCATTTTGGATCGGAGTACCTTGAAAAAGAAAAAAAAATTCTGGAATTGGTAATTTTTTCTTTGATGGAAGTACATTGAATGCAGGGTTTAATGTTGAGAATGCATCTTGAAAACAGATGTTTTGTTTCAATGTGAATTACTCTGAGTCCTGAATTGATCTAAAACTTTACCAGGAACAACAAGATACTGTACTCCTAACCAAACAGACTGCACATCTAATTGTTCCGACAAAAGAATTTTAAAAGTCAAGTTCTAAATCAATTTTATTAAATAACTACAATGAAAACATTGAGTGTATGCAGAGTCCTGACTCCCTTACAGAAGATCCAAGCTCCTTGCTTGCCCCTGAAGAATGACAAATTTTGCTTTTATGTTAAAAAAGATTGGGAATAACCTGTTTTTACAAGACCCGAGATTTCTTCATTTAATACCCATTTCAAAAATTCCCACTGATCTCCTGCTGAATATCTTTTTCTTTTACCCCAACCTAGCACTATCAACATAAAAAAATATTCAAAGTAACTACAGATACTAACCAGTAAGGATAATTCTCCTCTCACAAGACAGACTAGTAAGGGCTGTAGTTGTCTTAATAGTGCTATTTTTCAGACGATGTCCTTCGTCACAGATTAGGAGGTTAAATTCTACAGCCTGAATTTGATGCAAAGATCGCAGCAGCATCTCGTAACTGATTATCATAACTGAATAAAGTGGAGAACCGATGAATTCTTCTACTTTGTGGTCCTGCAGGCATAAAGGAAAATACATCATCCAACTATTTCTTTGGAGATCCCATCCTTAAAAATCATCACATTCCTTAAAAATCCAGTAACTATAGAAATTTCTTCTTGCATGACACAAGGTATTTACTATCTCCTTCATGACTTTGGATTATTGATTCTTTCCTAATTTGCAACGGAAATCTGATACAGCAATTTAGAGTTTTACCACCTCATTAAGAGAAAATTTATTATTCTTTTAAGCCTTCAAATCCTCGGAGACACATTACCATGAAGGTGAAAAGCAGGGAGCTCCTGTGACAGCTTCCCAGTGCTGGCATTTGGGTGAGCTTCAAATGAATAATTAAAGCCAAGATAATGGAGAGACACAGGTAGCTCCTTGTATATTCCCTTTGGATCTCAGCCTGGTAAAGTCCAGTGGGAAGTTACCACATTGTACCAGAATTCCCTTTGTAGTTTTTAATTGAATATTATATCATTGAATATGCTATTATATTGATATTATTTAACCTAATGAATAGGTTCTAGGTATCAGATTGTAGAAGAGCAAAGTTCAGGTTGCTCAGAGCTCAGTTGGGAAGGATTCTGCAGGAAGCTTTCATGGAGGCCAAAGGAACTCACAAGTGCTGGGAGTTTTTCAAGAATGCTCTTCTGGAAGCATGAAAACAGTTCATCCCATTTGAAGGTAAGAGAAACAGGTGAAGCAAGAGACCCCCTTGTCTTAACTGTTAGCTTCTGAGTCAAAATCAAAAGCAAAGTGTAGCAGTGATGGAAATGTGGATAAATACCTCTTGAGACCTACAAGGGCATTGCCAGGGCCTGCAGAGATGCAGGCAGAAAAGCAAAAGCTCAGCTAGAAATTAATTCAGCCAGAGACATCAAAAACTGCAAGAAACGGTTCTTCAGGTATATAAAAAACAAGCAGAAACAGAAGGAAAATATTGGCCCACCGATAAACAGGAGAGGTGAATTAGTCACAGCACATTCTTTATCTCTGTCTTCACCAGCAGTGCTGGGTTCCCTGCCCAGGGAACAGAAATCCAGGCTGATGCAAATACAGACCCACCAGCATCAGTGAAGAGTGGGGGGTGAGCTATTACAGGAGCTTGACCCCTATGGATTAATGGGCCCTGGCATTGTCCAGTGGTGTTAAGAGAGCTGACTGACATCATTGCAAGGCCACTCTGCATAACCTTTGGAGAAGTCAAAGGAGAGCAGGGAATGTCCCAGAGGACTGGAAGGACAATATCACCCCCATCTACAAGTAGGGCTTAAAGGAGGAACTTAAAATTATAGAATGAATCTTTATGGGAGCTCTCACTGATGCCTTTTCCTGGTCTTTAAAACCAAGAGTCAAACGTGGTTAAAAGGGAAAAAGGGATTTTACCTTGGTATTTATTTTAAGGATCCTTAGATGCACTACGTCCAGGTTGAATGCACCGAAATGCACACCGTAATGCACACCCACAACAGATCTGGTATAACATTATAGGTCTTACTAATTAGCATATCTATCAAAGATTCCCCAATGACAGGCTCGAGTGAGCCCCTCCTCCCCAAGGAACCTTCCTCTGGATGGTTCTATTTTGTGTTCTGGAGAGGACCTTGGGGTCTGGGGCATATTGATCCCTAACTACGAAACTTCTAAAATGTTTAGTCTCTTAGCTTAACAAACAAGTCCAAGAATGTAGGCAAAAGCACTAAAGAATACAGAAGTTGTAAAAAGGTATAAAAGGGGTTTAAAAGAAAAGGCAAAAAATCATCATGGCATCATCACAATTCAGATGGAGCACAGGATTGGGAAAAGCCAACACAAACTCAGTAAGGACAATTTGAGCTTGACAACCCTGACCACCCTCTGTGACAAAGTAACCTGCTTGGTCGATGTGGGGTGGGCAGTGGACATTGCCTGCCTGGATTTCTCCAAGGCTTTCAGTATGGTTTCCCACAGCCTCCTCCTGGAGAAACAGATGGGCTGTGGTGTGGATGAGTGCTCTGTGTAGTGGTGGGACCTGGCTGAGAGGCGGCACCCAGAGGGTGCTGGTCAATGGCTCCTTTTCAAATGGTCAGCGTGGCACGGGTGGGGTCCCCCAGGGATCGATGCTGGGCCCAGCGCTGTTTAATATCTTCGTAAGTGATCGGGAAGACGGGATCAAGTGTACCACTTGATGAAGTTTCCCAATGATACCGAACTGAGTAGGAAAGTGGACACTGTGGAAGAGAGAGCCATCCTGCAGGAAGATTTGGGTAGGCTGGAGAGTGGCTAGCAAGAATCTGATGAAGCCCAGCAAGGGCAAGCGTAAGGTCTTGCACCCATAAGGGAAAACATAACCCAGGTGTGCAGCACGGGCTGGGATCTACCCAGCTGGGGAGCATCTCTGTGGAAGGGATCTGGGGATCCAGGTGGACAATCAGATCAATAGGAGCAAACAGTGCTGTGCTGGCACAGAAAGCCAACGGGATGTTGGGCTGCATCCACAGGGGCATCACCAACAGAGATCAAGAAGTCATTATCCCACTCTGCTCAGTGCTCATCAGGCCACGCTGGAATACTGTGTTCAGTTTTGGTCCCTGCAGTGCAGAAAAGATGTGGACAGGCTGGAGAAGGTCCGGAGAAGAGCCACAGACTGGGAAGTCTGTCCCAGGGGCAAAGGCTGAGAGAACTGGGTTTGTTCAGCCTTGAGAAAAGAAGACTTAGGGGAGACCTTATAACCTTTAAAGTGAAGATGGAGACTCCCTTTTTACAAGAAGTCACATGGAAAAGACAAGGGATAATGGGTACAAGTCACTCCTGAGGAAGTTCCAATTGCACATGAGGAAAATTTTTCACAATGAGAACAATCAGCTGTTGGAATAATCTCCCCAGGGGAGTGGTGGAGATTTGGCTGGACAGAATGCTGGGCCATCTTGTCTAGACAGTGTTTTTACCAAGAAATGTTGGATCACATGATCCTTGAGGTCCCTTTCAATGGGGTATTCCACAATTATTCTATAATTAATATTGTTACTAGCCCTTAACATTGATGGGTTGGCCAACAGGTAAGCTCACCCTGGGACTCAGAAAATAAGAGTCCATAAGCAGCCCCAGAAAACATGTCTGTCTACTGGTATATTTCTAATCCTTCTATTACCAGTCAGAAAATGACTGCAACTATCTCCACTCATATACCCCTCAAGCCCTTTTCCTTCAACAGACACCAAGAATTTTCATGTCTGCTGGAGGAAATGCACACACTAAATACTGTAATGGGACGGTGAGCTTCCTCCAAGAAGGTTTCCAGAAATAGCTACATTTCTGTGTAGACTTGTAAATGTACTAGGATTGTTTACCTGTCTTGCAATTATGCATAAAAATGGAAAAACCTACTGTGGGCATGTCCCTTACCTTTCCACGTGGCTCCAGATGCTAATTTTGTGAATGCTTCTTCCTATGTCCTAGCAGTGTTCACTAACTAAGCAAGCTATGGGTGCAGCTGACAAGCTGGAGAACCTCTTTAATTGTGAAAGCAAATCAATCTAGAGCCTTAGAAGGTATTTTTATTTCCAAACAAGATCAGTTACCAAACACAGACAACTAAGTCTGGAGCCAGATGGTGTAATACATTGTAAAAGCAGCACCACTTAATTATCACAGCCTTTAGAGCCTCCTAGCAGATGATTCAGATGAATCTATGGGATGAGTCCAGCACATTAATCTCACAAAGTACCATGCAGTAGATCAGTCCCCCACATGCTGCTCACAAAGAGGCCCAGCGTGTCAGAGGAAGCAAGGATTACTAAGGACCAGGTAACAAGGACAAGCACCCATTTTCCCCAGGTGTTTGGAACTAGACTTGAGCTTTCCTGCTCTTCCCAGGACTGTAGTTAACTGCCTGTTTTCTTGTTGTATTTTTACTGTCATTTTCAAAACAGGAGCAGAAAATTTCCCAACACAGGAACAGAGAGACAGAGGAGCTCTGTAGGGAAGACCCAATGTTGTCCCAGCCCACTATATAGGCTCCACATTGCAACCTTGAAGACAGAGGCAATGCCTCTCTGAATTTCTCTTGGGATGGTCAAGCAGCAGAAGATGCCCAGGGTTCAGAAATCATTTTCTTTTCCTACATTTTCAAGCTGTGAGCTGAGACTATGGGGAAAGTGCTGAGGCACTGGGGAACAGCCTCCAACATCTCTCCCCTGGTAAAAGATCAAGTGTTCAGGACAGTTTGAACTCCTTTAAAAAAAAAGCAGGAGAGTCCTGACTTATTACAAGCCTCCTGCAGCCAAATATAATGTATTTCCTACTGCATGTAACAACAGCAGTGGATGATGGATGAAAAATTAAAATAAATTTACAAGCTAATTTCAAGTAATTAATTCATATTCTTAACTGGCTGCAAGATATGTCTATATTATAGCCTCCATTTTAGCAATTACCCCAAGTGACTTGACAGGTTTAAGCAAGTTGCCTGGAGCCATGTATGGAGCAATTGTCAATCAGTATTAGAAGCCCATAATGTCCCAGACTTACTCTTTGAACAGACCTTTCTTTGCACTAGCTCAAATCCAATGTAGCTGGTAAAGTGTAAATTCAAAAATGCTGAACCATAAAGCAATGTAAACCTATAATTAATTATTTTTCCAGATATTTTGACTTAAAAACTGAATCTAAACCACTCCAGTAAGAAGTGATAACTCTGTAGACAGATAAAGGAATTATTCTCTCAAACACATCTCAAATGCTGAGAATATGAACTAACAAGACCTAAAAGCAACCTTTGTGGGGATGCCTGCATTTTAAAAGCAATGTTCTGTACATGGCATTTGCATTTTAACATAATTAAACTGTAATCACATTTTAAAAGCAGATCATATCCTGGTGTTTTAAAAAGTCTATTACTGAAGGACTAGGATCAGTTTGTGGTGTTTCAGCATGAAAGTGAGGAAAACATTTTAAAAAGTCTGCCAGTTCTTTGAATGCATTTCTTATAGACAAGAACAGAAAAAAATGTTTGAGACAAGTTCTTCCTTTTAAGTTATACTGGAGAAGTAACAGTATGGTAATTGCTGTTTTTCCAGAGAAGAAAGACAGTAAATTATTTTGAAATACCTCATTATACCCCAGGCAAGTCATACTGTGTCTTCCTTTTGCATGACAATATATTCCGTGGCATTTGGGAACACAATCTTTAAAGCTGCTGAGTGTCCCCAATCAAATAGGTCCAATGAGATGAGTTCTAAGTAAGAGTATTAAAGTTATTTAAACTTAAAGAAAATGAAAGCTACTATCATTTTGGGGCATAGTAACTGTCATCAAATTCAGGCTTTCTCCTCCCAACATTACTCATAAAAACTGCAAGAAAACGCTCAATTATCTCTAACTACCCTTTTAGGTTAAAATGTTGCCGTATTATATTTTGCCTTGTATCCATTTCTTTTAGGAAATTTCACATCTCCCATCCTAACCTATATTATATTACAGTTCCTGACAAGTCAGTTTGCTTCATTTCCACAACCTGAAACAAGTTACTAAGAAAAGCAAACAATGCAAAATACACCTATTACACATGCATTGTCTTCAGTGGAAGATCAGCAGTTTCAAGAGTTTGGCAATAATGAGTCAACTTTGAAGAAATAGTTATTGTTACAAAATTTTGTACAGTCTACCAAGAAGTAAACTTCAACTGAAAACTTCTGTTTCATCTGAAATACTCATTCTTCCATACAGACAATAAGCATAATGCAAGAAACTAAAGGCAAATCTGGTTGATGTAAGGATTGGATAACCTTTAGAATGAAGTACTATTTGTTTCATCAGTCTACCTGTATGGAATTTTTAGATTAAAAATAGTTTTGGAATATAAGTATCTTTATCTTTGCTGCAAGCACCAATGCAGGTACTGTAAGCTCTCCACTTCCTTTGAATTCGTGAATGTTAATACCAGCAGGAACAGCTTCACTATAGGAGAGGACAGGGATCAGCATCATCCTGCTTCTTAGTAAGATTTGTACTTGTCTGCAATCTTCTAGAGATGAGAGATACTCTCATTACCTAACACTGAGACTCTAGGCCTGGTAACTCATGAGACTTTAAATCATCCCAACAGAGATCTAATTCTTGACAGTGACAGTAATGGGAATAACCTCCTGAAGTACCCCAAAATAGGCAGCCAAAACAAAACAGAAGTTTTCAATACAGAACAAAAGCAACTACCACAGAAACAGAGTACAAGGTAGATGCTTTGGTATGTAAAGCAGGGAAGGTGTGCACTTTGAGAGACAACAGAAAACTCCTTAAACTGAAGAGGTACAGGGAGGAGCATGTCACCTTTTATAACTTCACAGGTGAAACCAGAGGAAAGGTAAGACAGACATATGCTACCTGTGAGCTTGAGTTATGACTGACCGCAAAATACCCATATGGACAATTATGTGAAGAAGAAATAATGTATTACAAATAAATATTAACAGAGAATTACTAGGCTTGGTCTCTAGTTTAAAAAAAAAAAAAAAAAGAGGAAAAAAATCATAATTCCTTTTGGAAATAAATCTTACCTGATCAACTGTAAAGACTTTGATCCTTTCACTTCCCAACCATTTCTGAAATTCCTTTTTCCAGTTTTTCACCAGACTCCCAGGGGTGACCACCAGTGCTCGCTTTAGCACAGGTTTGCATCCATAGGGCCCTTGACGAAGAAGAGTCCAGACAAGTGCAATGCATTGCAGTGTTTTTCCTAAGCCCATCTCATCAGCAAGAATAGCTCCAAATCTGCCACTAACTCTGCAAGATGTAATGAGGCAGTGGTAACATTTTAAAAGACATATTTATAATTATTCACAATTGGTTTAGGGATTTGCTTCTGCGGTTGTTTTATGAAGTATAAAGAACCTATTTATACTTATTACGGTACTGTAATAAGTATACTGTAGGTTTTTATTCAGTTATACTACAAGATCTTAGAATGAAAATTCTCATTTTCCACAGTAACTCATTAGTCCTCTAAAACTAAAGTTTAAATCTGCTTTTAGAACTAAAATTATTATCCAATACCTTAAGGAATCTATTACACTATAATTTATACTTTTGAAAACAATGCTGTATTTTTTTCAACAGGTTGAAATAACATCCTTTTTATTCTAAAAGCCTGAATTATAAATTACATTAATAACTTTGAATTATATGAAATATAAATCCCAGAAAGCAGTGTTCTTCAGCATGACTTTGATTTTATCTGTGTTTATAAAACTTGGTATGTAGAAATGACTGGCCTTTTGGTGCACTAGCTTCTCATGACATCTGGCAAAATCATGGTAAGTGTGATGGTACATTTAGGTCAGAAAAAACTTGTGCAGCCTCTTTTGGGAGAAAATTACTAACATTAATCAACTGAACAATTGCTCAAAACTTCCCAAGATGTCACATTTCAAACATGGGCATGAAAATACTATAGGTATTAAAAGCCAAAAGGATAATTATTACCTTACCTCATTCCCATTACACATTCATATAGAAATATAATTCCTTCTTTCTGATGTTGGCGGAGATTATTTGCAATGTAAGGATCTACAACTACATCCACCACAGGTAAACCAGCCTTATTGAACATCCACTGATGACTTGAATTTGGTCGTGGCATAACTAGAGAATCTTGAAGTTCAAAGCATAATGAAGTATTACACAAAAGCATTACTTTTAGTCTGTTAGCAAAATCTGTTAGGGTTAAAGTCAATGATCTAATGACTGTTAAAAATACTGTTTAATATATCGACCATTCTCAGACTGAAAATGCATTTATAAGTACCTAGACTGCCTTCTACATAAAAACATTTTTTAAAAGAGGTTTTCCAAATAGTTTGCATTCTTCTCAAAGGTAAAGGTGATAAACTGAGAAGTATGACGGGTTTTTTTCTGATGAGGTGAAACCGCCTACCCAATAAAAGCTGCATGATGACTTTGAATTCAGAGTTAAATTAGAAAAAGTTCCAAAATACTTCTGAATTGAAAGTCTAAGAAAAAACCATAAACAATGACCTACAAAAAATCTAAATACTGCATTTCAAGGGGATATTCTTGTAGCTTCCCAGAAAGACTTCTCTGTCCAAGAAACAGAGAAGACAAGAAACAAGGCACTGATTTGCTAAAGAAAAATAAGGATTGAGCATGACCTGACAAAAACTGACACAGTGCATGAAAAAAAGAAGTTGACAGGTTTGAAGACATACAGAGGCAAAGAGAGAATGAAGTGTTGAGCAACATCTGAGTAATAGTTTTGCTTGCCATAATCTGTTTACAAACATCATAGTTTTGCTAGACAATGTCCATACTGGGTTGCTTCTGCTGCTGCTACATACCTTCACTGAAAAATTGGATTGTCAGAGGACAGAATGAGAAAGCAATTTATAGCTTCTAGTGGTTTTATGTCACTAGAGTAGATCTATACTGATAATTTATTCATGGGAATAGGTTGGTTGAAGGCTTGTATCAGTCAGGAAGATTTTGTTTCCTACTGACAAAGGGTTGAGTTCCGATGGATTAAATCAAACTGCATGTGTATATATTTAAGAGCCAGTGGTGACAAAAAGATAACCTTTCTGACAAAAATTTGGATGAAAATGAGGAAGAAACAAGGCTTGGATAAACACTGGACTAAAAACTTAGAGATTGTATGTGGAAGACATAGTTCTGCATCTTTGTCACTGTGCTCTGTTCTGCTGGCTTTCTGTTTTGTAGAAGGTGCATTTTAATCAACTGTAATCATAGACTTCAACATGAAAACCTCTGACTGTTTCAATATCAAGGTCCTGGGCTTGTAAAGTATCCCAGCAACTTCTGCAAGAGGTTATGCAATCAGGCATTAAATAATGTGGTTCTCCTGTGTAAGCAAACCTGAAGACTGAGAGAATCCAACCTATTGATGTGTTGATGGGTCCCAAAATCTGATAGGAGGTATTCAAATTCACCAGAAGTCAGAGAAGACAACTAGAATAAAATGCAACTTTTTAACAAACTAGTGCAGGAACAGTAAACAAGTTAATTTATGTGCTGAATATATTGGCTTTTTTTTGTAAGAATGTTAATGAAGCATCATCTTGCAACCACAGGAAGGAACATTCTTAGATAAAATGTAATCAAGTTAAATTAAGACCAGAAGCTGGTGTTAATCAGGATGCCCTACAAAAGGGCCAGTGATATCACTAATTACCACTTGATTAAGATTTCATTGTTTATTTACATAGCAGCTAGGTAACAGCTTCAAAAAGTCCCATATCATATCAGGATATGAGGTAAGAACTAGGATGGAGGTATTATAGTAAGAATGTAGAAAAAAAGTATATTTTTAAAAATAAGAATGGCTCTGCTTAGCAATATTTTTTACACTCATTATCTTCCATCTGAAAGATAGATCCACCAGCAGAATATAGTTCCTAAATGGTTTGTAGACAAAAGAATACTTCTGCTTAGATAATCAACACCACTTCCTGCACCTATCAAATGTTTATGGGGTCCCTCTTACACAACTGCTTAACCAGCCTGTTCCTACACAGTATGTGAACTCTCATGGCTCTTCAGCACACCATACTTCTAGCACTATAAAATTAAACATTTATTCCAAAACATATCTGGTTGAGTTTGAGTACTGTAGTTACACTCCCTGGATGAGATGGATCAGGAATTGTCAGACACAATTCTCTGAAAGTGGCATAACTTTTCTATTACTGATCCTCCTCTGCAATTACTGTGCTGCCCCAGTGGGAAGCTGGAACTCATCTAGAACTTCTAGCATGTGTCAGATTGTTTCTCTGATCAATAAACTCATTTCCCTTGGCAAAACTCTCAGAAACTACTCTAATGTGTTTCCACAGCCATCTGTAACAACTAAGAAAAACTTTATGCAGTGCAGAGTATTTTACTTGTTAGAAACACACATGACAAAACCCTAACATGATTGAACACTAGTACTATATGTCAGAAATACTTCAGTAATACATGGAATTACACATTCAATATTTTTTGAGAGTCAGAGGATGTTTAAAGAAACTTTAAAATTTCAATCTTACTTGAAGCATTTGGATCATGGCGAGGTTTGCAGCTTTGAGAATCTTTGAGCATATTCTCTTTAGTACTGGGTTGACAGACATTTTTGAATGGTTTACAGAATGGTTTTGTAATAGTTTCAGATAATGCAGCTGGAACTGTGTCATGAGTCCCTATTCCAGCCTGAAAACACCTGCCACTGCTGAAATCATCTGCTGAAATTACACCCATCACTTCAATTTCTTTTCCGCCAACCATCAGTGTTTGACCTTCATCGAGACTTTCTAGCTCTTTAGCTTTATATCCAGTACCTAAAAGAACATAAAAATTAATTAATTAGGACAACACAGCAAGTACTACTTCCTTAACACTAGTACTCATCTGCAGGAAGGAAAAACTGTGCAAAGGTATCTGAAACACACGATTGTTACACATAAAGCCCTTCCCTCCTTAACAGAGTGACATGTGAGTACTAACAATCAGAATTAGATAGCAGACTATATGAGCAAATACTTGGTCATCCTCATCACCAACTAAGTCTACTGAATGTCAAACAACTGCTCAAGAGACCTTTTAAAAATTAGCCCCACATTGTAAAATCCAGCAGTTTGCCTTACTAACCATCCTAGGTCCTTTTCCCTTTCTTTCATGCCCTCAAAAGAACTCTCCTAACCCCTCTCGCTATTGATCTAAACAGGGTACCCTACTTTAAAAATAATTCTAAATTTGTTTTTTTACACTTAAAGATTCAGATGCATCTGAAATCTTCACTTCTACATATGCTCTGGAACATGCTCTGATTATTGCCAAGATTTATGAGTAAGTTCAATAGCTGTTGGGCTCAGCCAGGTGGGCATTCTCAGAGCAGCTACAAATACTACTGGTCTCATTACAAAATACAGCTACAGCTGCCACTTCCTTTTAACACAACAATGTAGGAAAGAGTGGGGGTTCCTTGTTTTAAAGAGCAGTCTACTGGTTGAAGCTCTCACACAAGAAACAGAGGACATATATAATTTATTTTATTAACTCAGAGATGTCAAAGCCACATCACTTCAGAATTCTTTATCTCAACTGTTGAATTTGTGTAAATTTAGATAAACAGGCTTGAATCCTTAGTCAGGCCAAAACAAACAAACAAAAAAAGGCATGACTGTGTAGACCAGCAGTTAAATCACTCAGCTGTGAAGAAAGAAGCAAGGCCTCCCAAGGCACATTTTATCCAACAAACACCACATTTAAAGACTCCTGGAAGCTGTTTGCAAAGCTCAGGTCTGCCACTTCTAGGAATGTGAAAGGTTGGAAGGTGAAGGTCTGGGTTTGAATTCCTTTAAGAGGAAAAAATTACTGAGGTATTTCACAGCCTAAGCAAGTGCTGAAAAATAGTCTGGCCTAAAGGGAGACACTTTTTTTTCTTTCCTCTGAAAGTATTCAGAAAGCACATAGTGAACCTTGTTTGGTTCTTGAAAGAACACTTGCTTTCAGGAAAGAGCTGAAGATGCCTGAACACAAGAGAATACACGTGTCTTCCTGAACAGGATGCTTGGGGAGGGCATTTATGATCTCCTTTGCTCTGCATTTTTGTTTTCTGTTATTACCTCTACATAGCTTCAGGCTGAACATACTGAATACAGGTGTATCCCTGTGCAGATTCTGGTCAGAAGAGTCTAATTCTAAGACAGGATGGGCTTTAAGGGTAGATGGAAACTGGGAAGGCAAAAAGCAAACCTACAAAGCTCAACTGTTTATGCAGCTGCCAGAAATAACCATTTCTGTAACATACAGCAATTTACAAGACAGCACGTCCTAAATTCTTTGCAATGCATTATTAAGGAATTAGGACATTGCAGGGGAGAACAGAAAGATGTTCTGCTGCCTCAAAAATGAGCTATAATTTGTGCTGGTTTTAGGTTCCCTTGTGCCATCCTTGATCCAGCCCTGGTAAGCCTAAGGAAAAAGAAAATTCTTCCTTTGCCTTTTTCTTCCCATTTAAAAATAATAATCCTGGAGCCTCATACACTATAAACTTCCCAGTATTACATACAATTTTGGAGGTAAGCACCACTACCTTTCCTTCTCACTCAGTGAGCTAAATAATTGCAGAAATTTAAAACTCACACTGCTTAAATTGGTCAATTTATTATTTTCTTAGAATCAATAAGAATTGAAAGCAACTCTGAATGGGCAAGTTAGCACTAATGACATTGGTATTGTTGTGCTCTCTAACACCATCAAACATGGTAAAAAAACTTTTACCAGAGAAAATCACAATGTTCATTTTTCTATTGTGTTTGCTGCTAATTCAAGATGACAGGACTTGAAAAAACACAAGAACAACAGGGTGGTGGCTGATGCATTCCAGGCATTACTCTCTTTCACTCTGCCTTTTTCAAAAACAAGCAAGTCTGTACATATATTGCTTTGCTATAAATAAATTCAAATTAACTTCTAAGTCACAGACTGATTTGCAAATCAAAACTGCCTGGTCCTAACAAGGCTCACAATGTCACAATTGAAACAAAAGAGCAGAGAAGCCATCTCTGACCTAAAATAAATCACATTATGCTTTGCAGAAACATTGTCCAATCCTACTCCCTTACAAAATATCTTTGGCTCCATTAGCAAAGTTAATTCTTGCTTTGCTTTCAGTAAAAAATTACTGCTTCAAGTTGATGGCAGCCTATGGTTTGCAAGTCTTATTTTTAACTCTGATATCAACCCAAACTATGTCTTACAGCAGCAGCTGCTGCTAAAACTACAAGACTAAAAATTGCTACACAGTTGACTTTGGCTGGGCTGGAAATGTTGCTGTTTGCCTGTCTTTCCAACAAAGATAATATTTTTAGCTGTTTGACTGGCTGAAATGTAGAGATCCAACCTCTGAAATTCCTGATTGCCCTACTGGTGACTGGAATATCTACAAGAAACTTACCTGTATCTTTTCCCCAGATTTTAACTCCTTCATTTCTGCATTATGTGAGCAACTTTAATCAACTACTCATCCCTCATTTGGCATTTCTGAATTAGTACAGCCATTGATTTCCAGATCCTCTCTTTGGACTAGCATTTGGTGTTTCTGTGAATAATGTTATTCAGCCTGCTCCAGCCTCCCCCATGCATCTGCCTTATATGTAATAAATATAAAGCTTTCTTGAAGTCTTCCCCCACCCCCCCCCCCCCAAAAAAAAAAAGACAAACCAAAAGCAAACCCAAAATCTCTACTGTTTTTTCATCCTGTGGTCAACATTGGTATGAAGAACTAAAACATCTAAAAAGCTGGGTCTCTGTTATTCAAAGCACAGCAATTTTCTGCCAGGTGTTCCCTTGAGCAAGTATGCAATTCTACAGTACCTCTGCCAATGTCTTTGCCTTCCATATCTTTCAATATTACTGACTTTCCTTTTATCATAAGAATAGCATCGCCTTCCCACTTCTTGTGCTTTTTCTTTGATGCCTTACACCACACGACACTGAAATATTTCACAAGGCAGTCAGGTGCTTCCTGAGCTGCTTCTTCCTTTGCTGTCCCTGATGTTGGCAAATACAGTGCATCTAAAAGGGAAATAAAATAACAAAGAATATCTCAGGTTCTCCTGATAAAGCGTACAGTCTTTTGCATTTCAAAAAAATCAAGGACAATCTATACATTTTGTCTTATATAAACAAAGTGGTATATTTCTTGTCCTTATCGTAAGTTTGGATTGAGACAGAACAGCACATAAGGACTCATCCTGAAAAAAAAAGCAAAAACCAAACCAACATTCATTGTTTCAGAAAGTATGTACTTCCAGGGAAGTCAGATTACTTGTTGCACTAGTAAGTGAGCTCCTAATTTGACATACATACAAGATGATAAGAATGGAAAAAAAATTAAAGGAAAGGCTGAAAAAAAAAGCAAAAAGGAAATGACCACAAGAGAAAATGAAAACAGGGTCCTCGTGAGACAGTGCTGGGCAATGTTCTGGAAGCAAGGACAGGAACAAAGAACTCAGAAAAGGGAACAAAGGAGTCCAGGAAACAGATCTGGAGCTGAAGTCATCTGTACTAAGTGGTAGAATAACCATAACTGTAATAACACAAAATATAATTTCAACTCCTTTCCTTGCACCCTTCAAAAATAAGTAGTTGTGAAAATCTTGAAACACACCATCTCTTGAGTATGCACCAACTCAAACACCGTTACAAGGCTTAGATTGATTCAGATTTGTCAGCAGTTACCTAATTATAAGTGTCATGGGTGTAAATACTAATAGGCAATATTTAGGTTAATAAGGTTAAGAAATGATAATAAACAGACAGCAATTGATTATAACATCTATTAAGAATAAACACAGGCTTTCAAGAGTTAGCAATCTGAGATAAGCAGTGGTAGAGAAGTCACCAGCATTACCTAAAGGAATATCTGTAGCATTCCTTTTCAGCACATGCACAGCTTCAAAGGGAGAATCAGACTAATTTTCATTAAAATACCCTCGCATGCTGGTTAAAAGCTTAAATCGGTTTGCTCCTTTGATTCCATCTGGGATTCAACACTATACAAATCTGTTACGGAAAAATGCTTAGGCCACAGAGTAACCTTTCCAAAATTTCCAAGTGTGCTGGTATTTAAAGGAGAAGCAGCAAAAGGAAATCCTTGCTCAGAGTAATGGTGCAATAAAGAAGCAGCTTCACCCCTTCTACACCAGTCTACATATTCTTAAAACTGCAAAATACTCGTAAGGTACACACCTAAAATGAGTGCAATTTTTCAGACTAGTATTTACTAAAAAGGTATTATCTAAATGAAAAATGCTGTATTTATTGAATTGAATTTTCTTTCCAAAACACTCTAAAAGTTGTATTGTTGTATAGAACTCTATGCTAACTCAGTGCCTAAAGCAAATAGGATTTTCCATACATAGATGTTTCTTCAGTGCATTAGCCAACATCTGTAGTTTCATGCAGCAGATGTGTCCCCATCTCCAAGGAATAACAGAGCAGCTACTGAACACTGGCACTTCACAGAAGGATAAGAATACGGAACAGAGTAACCCTTTTTGAAATGTAGGGAATTCTTTGCAAATCCTAGTAAATGAACTAGACAGTAACAAAAAAATCCTTGCAGCTCTGTAAAAAAGTTAAAAGGCTCTATTGGATCTTCAGTAATCACAAGTGATAAGATTTAGAGAAGTGAAAGAAAGGGGGTAAGAGAGAAAACCTGTACCTTGCAAAAATATAAAAGATTAATTTCATTCTATATTGAGCTTCTATTGCAAATTGATTCAACCGATAAATAAAAGATGGTTTTCTTTTTGTTTTTCAAACTGATTCTCTTAGTTTAATCAACAACTACTTTCCTTATATTAAAATTTCGAACTATTACTGCAAGAACTGGAGATTTCACTGCAGAATTTTCTTCTTCTCTCTTGAAGGATGGCCATCCATAAACAAATGACCATCTCTTTGTCTCCTCCACTGACCTCCTGCATGAGTTTGGTGACCCCTGAGATCTGTTTTATGGTCATTGCTCTTTTACTCAAATCGTCCTGCATGGAATTATCTGAATCACCAGTAGATTAAATTTCAAGTCAATAATAAGGCTTCAATAATAAGTCTTTTCTTATCCCTGCTTCATTTAAAAAAATTAGAAAATCAATAATTTGGAAACAAAAGTGGAAATTGCTAGCCTTTTGTAATACTGACTTTTGCTGGAAAAGATTTCCAAAGCAACCTGTCCCCCATAACAAGCAAACTGAGCACCAATATTCCATGCAATACTACCATGTTCCTATGGGGAAAATGAAAAATTATAGCCTCTGCAATGTTCAGATATCTTCCCTCAATTTGTCTTCTGAATTATCACAACTTCTGTTTATAGAAATATTCAATAACAATGTTTCTCTGCTACATAAATGATCTTCCTTTTACCAACAACTACAGTATAGTTTCAGATAAAAGTGTAAGGTGGGTTTTTTTAAATTAAACATTTTTAAGTAAAAATAATTGCATCCTCTCAAAATTATCTTCCATATAATTTCCTTGCATAGAAAACCTAAACCTGTTCAGCAACATTGCCAATTAGGCACTTGCATTCAACCTTCTTATTATCTTATCAGTTTTGTTTGTATTCAGCTTCACACCTATTTAACTTTAAAGATTACTCCAGTGCAATAGCAGAATATTTAAATTCAATAAATAGAGTGTCATGAGCTTTTCAGGAATTGAAACGAGACTGGTATATTATGCACAGGAACTAAGTTCAGTGTTTGATATAGGGGTACAGAGAGCAGTGGATTCAACAGAAACCCCTTGCTGCTCAGAGATCATAGTATCTGAAACAGTTGGATTTGCTGAGACCCTGGAAGATAAATTGCAACTGTACCCTCTGAGCTCTGCTGTTAATCAGTTTGGAGTGAAAATAATAAGTAACAGCAACTTTGCATACACCACAGTATGAGAAACATCAGGAAATCATGCCCACTCATTTCACTCCCAAGCAGTGAACAGCCCAGCCTGGCAGTAAGGTTTGCTTAACCGTGAAGAAACCGTAGCAAGCAGCATGGCTCTCCTCCCAAATGAAGGGCTTGGGAACTTTAAGGACGTGGCTAACAAGGATTTGAAAAGCTTCCACAAATAAAGCTTTCTCTCTCTTGTTAAGAAAACAAGGGCTTAGGTTTCAAGATATAAACCATAGCCTAGCTGATACAAGGAAAAGTTTCAGCAGCCTCAAGAAGGTGATGATTTACAGAAATCGGGACGGGATCCAGGAGAGGGGACGGGGAGCATTCCAATGGCAAACTAGTTTAACCAGTTTCTGATGAGCTGGATTTAGAGAAAATGCATCGATTAAGAGCGTTGGGTTACTCCCAATGCAGCAAGAAAGTAGCTGCATTATGAAAGACTACCCAAGGTAACTCAAGCGTTCATTTTCAGGGCACTGTGGGCTGTAGCACTGCAAGTACACGCGCGCTGCCGGGAGGAGTGAGCAGCATGCTCCAGTGAGCTGGGCACCGGCACCTTGGCCTGGGTGTGGTTTAATGGATGGCTTAACCCCATCCCACTGCAGGCTGCTGCCAAAGCCCACGAGCTCGCCTTTCCTTCCCTCTCTCGCTCTGCTTCTCATCCACCAGCTGCTAGAAAGCCAGCTCAATGAATCCCATCAGCAGCTACAGTCAATATAGAGAAGGGGTATGTGCAGTTTGGACCAAGGAGACTGGGAGGCTGCCCATTTTTTTGTAGCAGCTCCATACTTGAATTTCCACAGGGTAAGCATGTATGAAACAACAGGTGAGTTTTCCCTCAACTGCTCTGAATCTTCTCAATAAAATGTACTGTCACAATGCAAAATTACAGTTTAGAGAAGACAACTTTGATTCAAGTTGCACTCTACAGCACTAAGAAAAAATTAAGAAATAGAGGGAGGCAAATAAAAAAATCCGAACTGCAGTAAAAGGAGGCTGGGGATTTGAATGAATCACAGCCCCAACTCAATGGCAGTGCTCTGCTGTAGCCTCTGCAGTGACTCTGCTCAGGTGCCATCAGTCTGGTCTATGGAGCCAGCACCATCTCTTTCTTCTTTCGATTAGACGAACTAATCGAAAAGCTCCTTAATGAAATTAATTCATAACTTTTGAGAAGAGAGGTTTACATAGCAGTTAAATGTCTAGGTGCCTATGAAAGATCTATATGTCACACACTCCTAAGATATCCTAGGAATATCTAAAGAAATATGAGTCAGATAGCATTATCTTTCACTTGCAAAGCAATTTAAGTCTAATGATAAACTTAATACTATGCTAACATGTAAATGTATATTAGTGTGCCTCCAAGATGGAAAAATATGTAATAACTCTTCCCACAGCACTTCTGTGAGACTTCAGGAGTAATGCAAACAGAAGGAGTCAAGCTAACTTGCCCTAAATCCACAGGAATCAATGACAGCTGGGATTCCATTTCAGAGTCATTTGATTACAACCCAGTGCTTTGTACCTCTCTTTCCAAGACAAAATATATTTGCAATTAATTTTGCATGTATCAGCATAGATAGTAAACTCACCTAAAGACTGATATTTTAAGCAGGAATATTTTCTTTGGAAAACACATCATTGTTCAAAATCCAAAATTATTTTTAAACAAAAATGCAAATTATAAAAAAATTTTAATATTTTTAAACTTCAGTGTCAAAGTCTCTTAATAATCTGAAATGCCAATCAAACTAGCCTCTGGATTCCTGACCATGCAATACTACAGGGATTTCCTTCAGTAGATTTTATTTTACACAGCTAATAACTTTGCCAGGCCTTCATCAGTCCATAGTACACCTTCCATGCTAACTGTCTCAGTTGAAGCACATATATTCACACACATTCACAATGTCCATAAAAACTGGCAGTGAAAGAAAAATCACTGCTTATAAGAAAGAAAACACAGATTAATCCAGTTTTAGCCACAAGGAACTCTTACTCCTTGTAGAAGCTCTATTAACTCAATACTCTGGAGAAGAATCTAAAAATCTGGGGAGGAGATAACACTTTTTCTTTTTTTGCTAAGGTAAAATTTTTCCATTCCTGAAAGCTAAAAGCTCTTAGAAGTAGATACAGTTTGCACATTCTCTGCAGCTTAATTTCCTGAGGATTACACACTGGACATGCTCTAACTGAGGCCGAGAATAGGCTTCTCTTTATTCACAGTTTTCACTGCTCAGACCAAAGTTGGGCTTTTTCCATAGTTCCAGCAGGGAATTTTTCCATGGCCCTCTCCTTCAGACCATCATCCCCTCTTCCTGGCACCAAACACATAAGGATGGCAGAGAGGACAAGGACCAGATACAAGGAAGAGCAATTTGGGAGATGAAACCTGAAAAGAAAGACTATTGCTGGAAAGGAAGGCTGATGTTAAACCAGTGGAAAATTGACAACGGAGTAAAAGACTGGAAGTCTGAGCTGGAAGCTGAGTATGTAGGGAAAGGCTAGAAACCAGACAGGGAGTAAAAGAGTAGGAAGACAACATGATATGTTAGGAGGAGAGTTGGGGAGAACCACTCAGGCAGACTGGGACTGGGGTCCAATATAAGAGTCAAGGACCAGAGAGAGAGTTGGAATCTTCTGAGTAGGAGCTGGTGCAAAACAAAACTTACTGCCTCTCATCTCTGACCCTCAAAATGCAAGATTCACTAAGAAAATGTACAGCTGGAAAACACTGAGGGAAATCACAGGACCACTTGGGAGGAAGAAATGAGAACAGGAGCTGATTAGGCAATGACAGGGAAAATAGAAGTAGAAAATGACAGCAGTAGAAACCAACTAAAGACAACATGATACTTCAACAAAAAATGGCAAGCAGTTGAGCACAGAAGGGCACTAACCACACAAAGACATGAAGCGCACTCAAATAAACACAACGTCCTTGTAAACAGGGCCCATTTCTCTTCCCAATCATTTAACTTTTCCCCCTAACTCAATTTTTAAGACTACCAAGGTGGTCTTAAAGGTAGTCAGCTTAAAAATACTGTAATTGTTCCACTATTCTATATAATCTTACAGACTCAGGTTTGGTAGGTGCTCTACAGGTGAACAGGGCAATGGAAGATTTAGGTGCAGCGTAAGAGATGGAGGTAATTAAGCTCCTGAACTGGATCCATTTCACAGATTATTCCCTGCAAGACAAACCCAAATCCATTCTGAGTTTAGGGCCAGCATAAGACACAGAATCAGACAAATAACTTCTAGTGGACAAGTTCACAAAGGCAAAGCAGGAGCTAAAGCTTGAATCATTGTATCACTTTCCTTAAAGTCCCCTCAGTACATCCTGCTCTTCAACTGAAAAATTTTCAGTCTTTTAATTTCTTTGCTGTCAGCAGGCATGTGCAAAACTCACTGGGCAAAAAACACTGCATGCTGTGATATTAATGTTCTACACTGAATTCGGTGATGTCTTAATGCAGTAATTTGCTTTATTACTCCAAAAGGGACAGATAAGGTTTTCAACCCTGATTGTCTTACATAGATGAAAACATCAAATAAATGGAATAATCTGTTTAGAAATATTAATTTGCTACAAAACCCAAGACAGCATCTAGAACCTTGTGGTACAAAACTACGCTACCTACCTGCCCACCACCCCTATGAACCATCCTCCATCAAGTGAATAGTTTTAAGGTTGAAAAGTCAAGCAAAGTCTGAAGGTGTCAAAAATAAGGTATTCCAGCGACCTGATCTGCCCCACTGTGCATATACATTCATGATAAAATCTTTAGAGAAAACATGCTGCACTACACTGCCATGGGACCTCTTGCTCATTCAGTGCAGAGAACTGAACTGCTGGAAAGGCAGGAAAAGTGGCAGGAAAAAAGGCTGTTGCTGCCTCTGCCACCCCTGCATTGCTTTATTGTAAACTGCAAAAGGTGCAGGATGGAGGAGGCTGCAAGGACAGATAGTCTCATCTTGTGGTTAGATAAGCTGAATAATGCCCTGGAGAACTGGACTTTACTTGCATGTCTTCTGGAGTAATTTAACCCCAACTTTCAGTAACAAACATTTGTCTGAGTGAGTGCCTGACTTGTGATTCAGTCTCATTTATATTAATAGTGAACACTCATGGGTGTAACTGGAAGCTGTGGTTGGGAAAGATTAAGTGTACAGTATCCTAAAGCACTGAGACAATGCAGTCCTCAATGATTCAGTCTGCACCTTCCATAAAAGTGGGGCTTTTTGGTGTTACTCTCTCTGTGCCTCAACTCGCGCTTTGTCTCCTAGAAAGTGGAGATTACACCAACTTTTTGTCTCACAAGGATGTTGTGAAATATAATTACATCTTGGAGGCACTCAGATATTATCACAATGAGCACCAGAGGAAAAAAATTAGCTAATTAATTCAAAATAGTTTGAAAAATGTGCTGAGAACAAGGCGTAGCTCTATAACTGAACAAAGAGGTGGAAAGAAAATACTGAATAGTGACTCACTGAGTCGACACAGTCCATTCTGTGAACTGGCAAGGGAGCCTACAGAAATACAACCCTTAATTATGTACTTAATGACTGTACCCAACAGAATGTGAAAACTGGGTTCAGGTTGTGCTATTTGTGAGTTTTTGAATACTTGAGTAAGTAACCTTTATTTTCAAATAGGAAGGTTCTGTATACAATAACAGAGCTGGTAGATGTATTTAATTCGAACAAGTAGGAACAATCCTCCCATCACCATTTAATGAAACATTTACCTCTTAAGGGTATCAGCTGTAGAGGAGGGAGGACGGAGAGCACATACTTTCAAAATTACAGCTCCATGGCAGAAAACTATTCTTCCTAAAACTCTCAGCTGTCTAAAAATCCAACTGACTCCAGCTTTCACTGTAAAAATTTAATGAACTAAGCTGAAAGCTTCTATCAGGTCCACAGAAATAGATGTGCAAGTCCTATTATCAAAGGAAAAAGCAGCATCATTGAGAATTCTGAAAAGCTGCAGGCATCATTTGGTGCAGTGAGCCAGATCAGCTCGGTAAAACATTGGAACCACTCAAATGCCATCCAAATCGACTGTTTACTACACTCTTAATGTTGTCATCCACACTAAAAGTTGTTTTGATTAATTTGTCAAGTAAAGGGGGTTTTACTTCAAAAAATAAATGCAGAAGTGATACCCAAAAGCAAAATTTATTCTTGGGTTCTGTAAATATTGAATGTTATTGCCATAAATTATAGTGTATATGTGATATGAAAAGATTCCAAATATTTAAATTACCAAAAAACCCAAATTACTAAAAAATAGTTAATAGACTATTACACAATCACAGGCTAATTGTAGTCTTCTCAAAAAGCAATCATTTTTTGAAGCAGTTTGCAGAGATGTTAAGTGTTCATCCTTTTGTGTTTAAATGTAAATGGAAGGTACTCAGCTAAACCCATATGTGCTACTTTGAAAATACGTGGTTTGGTATTCTCTTAAGCATTTCTTATTACTTCATCATCTATTTTTTAGAAAAATAAACTATTTCTGTACTGTACCAAATCTCTGTTTCTAAAATGCAAAGACCTAGATCTGTAACAAAAAGCAAGCAGGCAGAAAGGAATTTCTTAAGATTACATATCCTTCATATTAACATCTGTTTTAATACATATTGGAAGGAAAACACTTTCAATGTCCTGTTTGTGTTTGTTAATGGCCATCTTTGATTTCCCTGGATTATAGTAAAGAGTCCTTAAAATACAAGTAATCAATAAAACCTATGCCCACTGACATAAGCACGAAATACAACATATTCCTATCCTAAATTATTTAAACAGGACTGTTTAAAATTTATGACATTACCCTGGGAAAAGGCACACAAAGGATGAGTCATATTTTTTAGAATTTTCATGTGTTATGCAGCAATGATTACTTGCAGAGTGGCTGACGAAATATTTGGAAAGGGAAAAAGTAATCTTTCCAAATCAAGTTATATAACTTTGATTTACATAAATGTAATCCATTCAGTAGTCCAACCAGAAAAGTAATATTTATGGCCCAAACACAAAAACCTAGAGCTTTAGTTGTAATTCTTACTAGGAAAGCAAAATAGAACCAGGAAGATGAAGGAGGGAAGAGAAGAAATTCATCATTATGGAGGTACGAGGTGTTAACTGTGCTGCCTTTTCTGGCTCTGGATGTAAGAAAACTCAATACGACTTAAATTGCATAGAAATTCCAATGCAAATTAATAAGATGATTCCATGCAGGAAGCCTTAAATTCATGATCCCTTTAACAGAGCCTACTTTATGTCAACCCTGCCTATTTTTGGTCCTGAGCTGACCACTTATATAAGGAAATGCTAGAAGACATGGAGATGTGGCAGCTTTCCATCAGCAGACCGGCTCTACTTGCTATTCCCAAAGTACTGCTTTGACCCTTGGTGTCACTGGAAAGCCTCTGCAGCACGCGCAGCTCTTCTTACCAACTGCCCCATGTGTATCTCGTTGGGTATACGTGTGCCATGAACATACATGCATGGGCACGTTCATGAGAGAAGGATGAGATTCAGAAAAAGATTAAATTTATCTCTATTTCATCTGAAAACAATCTTTAGAGATGCCCACTGGATCTTCAGAGCTAAAGTATCTGAAACTCTCCAAGTATATTTAACTTCTGCACTGCTGAAAAACATCTTCAGTGCCATCTCAAAGTTCACTTAGGAATTGTGCATTTTCCAAACTCAAGTAAAGCAAATTAGCACACAGCATTACATAACAAAAACTATTATGAAACGAATAGATTTTATCTAGCAGAAATAATTAGAACAGCAAAGGCTAAATTCCCTAAACAAACTTAGTTCAGTCCTTTTCTGCACACACACTATGCAGCACTCTGAATCACAGAGCTATATGCCATATTTTCCAGGCTATTACTGGTCTTTCTGCAAAAGAGATGGGCCATTACCTATCCAGCTGGACAGTCCAACAGCTCTGAAATCCTTATTGCCCCAAAAGAAGGGCACTTGTGCTTGAGATCCTTACTGCCATCTGCCACTCTCTGGATCGAAACAAAGTGGCTTCCTCACTGAGGCTGTCTGTCCCTTTACTGGCAAAACTACAAACACATTTTCTTGCTTCCATTCAGGGTGTGCACAGCTGAGAACTCCCTGATCCACTCTCAAGAGCGCAGTGTGCTCAGGCTGGACAGGCTTTCCTAAGAATCAGTTGTTGTGGACTATACCCGAAGTGCAACAAACTTGTTCTGAAAATGACCACCTTCTGCGTTTGCTAATTAATTACAAATTAAGCCAAACTGAGTGAGGTTTTATAGGAATGGCCAAAGATCAGTTTGATGCCAAGTTTCAAGTACTTTCTCAAAAGCACAGGGAAACTGGAACACTACAAAGGAAAGATGATAAAAATACAGTATATGCTAAACAGAGTATTCTCCCTGCAATTTGTTTCACAGGAAAAAGATGAGTCATAAACAAACACAAACACATACATAGAACACAGACATTACAGCCCAAGAGGAGGTAACACAGCATAAAGTAGCTTGGCCACACTGATAGTTAATGCTACTAAGGTCATCTTGTCACGTGCAACCGACTACCAAAGCCTCCTTACAATGCAAAGCAATGCAAACATCACTTGGGTGAAACCTTCAGAGTTTAAAAGTCAATTTTTTGGCGGGGTGACTTACAGCACAGTCCGAAACAAATGCCATGTTACAATAGAGAACATGGCAACGGCAATAGTAACATACATACTGGTTTTAGTCCTGTATCTCTGTTACGCACCACACATAAATGTTTTGACTTCACAAATGGTATTCTTAATAGTACCAACAAGTGGCCTATGTAAAATTTACCTGCAAACTGCTGCTGAGTTACGATAAATTACTTCTTTCACATGACATTTTCAGTGATTAATAACAAATAGAACTCAGCACTACTGCAGGTTTTTATCTGATGCAATGCAGGACACAAACAATACTGTAGCAACTAACCACAGGCAGTCCAACATCCCTTCTCCCCATCCCCAAACTAGATACACGTTTTGTCCAATTGCTTCTGTTAAATGAAAGTTAAAAAAAAAAAAATTAAAAATCAGTCATTTATAAACTGGTTTACTTATTTCAAGCATGCAGACAGTTCCAAACTTTGAAAATGCATAAATTTTGAGACAGCAGTAGCAATACAGACAAGGCTCTTACAACTACATACAAAGCAAGCAAATGGCAAACAGAATACTGTAAACTAAATGACTGAGCCTTAACCAAACTGGGTCCTGAAGTCAACCAAATCTGGATGGGCAATGTAATCCAATGTAAGCCACTGGAATTACCTTTTCATGATATTTATGTCAAATTATGCTAATTATTGTGCCTACCTATAAATGAAAATCAAGAGCCAAAAGGAAATTGCCAGGAAACAATGACTTCTTTTCAAAAAAAATATATAATTGCACATGTAAAATACAAAAGATCAGTAGCATTTTTCAAGTCTACAGTTTTGTTAAAGAGCAAATAGAAATCATAAATTATGTGGAGTAACTGCTGATTAAGCATTCAATTAAAATTATATGATATTTTTCTTGCGTGAGTAATTCAGAATCAAACAGAGTCAAGGTGTTATACTAAAGAGATATTTGAACATACCAACAAATCATTCTGTGTAATCACTAGGATAAAATAGTGTGAAAATCCCATAGCATGGAAGAAAGGCAGGGGCAGTGGGGAATGCCAATGCCTACAGATGGCTGAGATTTCCTTGGGTTCTCTGACCCTCACCCACCTTCCCATGTACATGAATCAAAAGCAAGGTTTTCAATAATTTTACCACTGAACTGCAGGTTTTACAAGGAAGATTTCACATTTTGTTAGTTAGCATTCAGTGGAACTTCAGGAAACTGTATCTTTATTATGGAGAAAACTTTACCCAGACAAACTGGGTGCCAATTAGGAGCAACCATCACTACACACAGGTTGACACCAAGGCAAACACTTTTGGTTTTAGCAGAGATAAAACACAGAAACACAGGTCACAGAATGATTGACATTTAGTCCTGTGTTATACAGTCTGCTAACTGACATTAACTACTGTAAAGAGCACTTTTTTTTTTTCTTTTTTCAAATCTAAGCTACAGACAGTAAGATTTCTTAAATGATTTAAGACCTAGATATTTAAAACAGAATAACAGCCTTACTTGTTAGGAATACACACTGAGAAGCTATATTTAATGCATTTTAATGCTAAAAGTGTTCTTTTTAGAGGCTTCTTTATATTTTCATATGCAAAATGGAAAAGTAATCAACATCTTAGGAAAACAACATTTTATCATCTTCTTGAGTAACCTTTTTAATATTTAACTGAAGTTAAAATTGACATGGAAGCATCCTAAGCCCTTAAGACATAGGAAATGTCTTAGCCCGGGAATCACAATTCCTTGTTTCTTACTCCCACTCAGAAACAACTCTCGTTTAATTATAAGGAACTTAATGGCTTTGACTATTGGAAACCAGTGAGCACAAGTCTGCCCAAAGAAGACAGTATGCAAGCTCAAGTTTATGCATTTTCATTGTAAGGAGGGGGAGGAGCGGAAATCCCAAGTCAGAAAATGTGTAGAAACATAAATGAAAAGAATGAATTTAAGCTAGTGAGGTGGAAGATGTTAGAAAACAGGGGTATGACAAGTACAATTAGCTACAAGCAATCTCTCCTGGTCTTGGAGTATTCCCTCTTACCACTTTTACCTGATAAGAATTCTGATCTGAGGCAAGCATTCCACAGGAGTCAAAAGCTAACAGGGTGAAGCAGGAACAAAAAAAGCAAGATAATTAGGTAGCAGAGATGAAATTATAGACTGATTGTTAGACAATTACTTGGATTGATGAAATTACTCAAGATGCCATCACAATTACCACAAAGTTATCATAGTTACAGTTTTTCATTCTAATACTAAACATAAATCCATTAGATGTTTGGAATTAAATTACTCCTACAGCCTGTTTATTGCCGTTATCTTAGTAGAAGGACATGAACATATGGTAGAAATTTGTCCTTGCCTAAAATTACTCTGCTTGTACTCTGTACATTATAAACATGCAGACAGGGAATGGCACTGCCAGATGTAGTGAAGGGAGTAAGAGGATAAGAATGAGGGTGAAGGAGGGAAGGGCTTCCTACCATCCCTTTCACACATGCTAGTACAGTATCATTTGCTGGAACAGTAAAAATTCATAGCACTTCATGGTCCAGAAGGACCAGCCACAGCTGTGGTGCATATACCCAACATTAGGAATACATGGAAAAAAACCAGGAACAAGCACAGAGAAGTGAGAAGTCTGACTCAGAAAGACAACCTGATACTGTAAAGCAGATGTGGAGTGAGAAAGAAATGCAAATCCACCAACACAGAGAGGTATAATATATAGGCAGCATCACAGTGCACTGAGAGAGCAATATAATGGTACTGAAGGAGGAAACACTTCTCTAGTGAAAGGAAATAAACACCATCGCACTAGTAAAGAAAGGAGCAAGCTTCATGGACACTCAACAGATGCCTCCCCTTTTCCCAAGCTCCCCAAAAGTCAAAAGAAACAAAACTGAGAATACAGCAAATGAGAAGCATGTGACCTCTGAACTAGAGGTGCTGCTTGCAGGCAAGAATAAAAGTCTTCCACTAACAAGTGACACAAAGTCAGAACAATGAAACATGGAACACCCACTATAAGGGGACAGTGTATTTTATTTCTTTCCCTTTCCAACATCAAGAACACAAGGGAGACTTTGTTCGACGCAGAGTCCTATTTTTGTAACTAACTTGCCTGCCAGTTCAGAAATTATTATAAGCTTTCCAAGACTGGAAATTCATCTAGTCCTAATCCTCAAAATAAAAACACCATGCCAGTAGAAACTCTGGAAGTCACCTCTTCATCTAGCATCAAAAGAAAACATTCTAAAGTCTCTAGAGTATTTTGGTGGCCAGTGTTAAGAGTACCTATAATTCAAAACCACTGCAAGACAATGAGCCGTATGGGAATTATTTTCTGAACTACTAAAAACTTGTTCATTTGCATGACACATAAGAACAGAAATAAGACATAGAAATTAATTCCTTACCACTGGAAACCAGAATTCTGATTTTTAACTGAAAAGATAAGATCATTCATTTCCAAATTACAAGACAAAGGCAGATAATTTTGTGCTGTTTCCTATTTCTGAGAAGCAGAACAAATAAAATCTTTATTTATTAAAGCCAGCATTTTGATTCCTGTAAACTCAAAGAAGTATCTCCTTGAAGCATTTCCAGCTACACAAAAACAGATCAACGTCCTTGAACTAAGAAACACAGCAGAAAGCCAAGGACCGTACAGGAACAAAGGCCACTTATCCAGGCACCATCATTTTCAGTACACACAAAGATTCCCAAAACACTTACAGTACTCTCAAGAAACAAACTGAAAAAGTATTGGGGAACTCCATATTGCCAACACTTGTTTTCACTGTTCTATACTTTCCCTCAGTTTGTAAACAAAAGACTTGCTTCCTTTACTTTTCCTACCTGCAACCTGTTAAAGTTACCTTGGGCCCTGACAGTCAAGATTATTATATCACAAAATTTAACTACCGTTCTTTAAGCTCCACTAGCTCCTCAGCTACACTCACATGCTTCCAGTCTTCAGTTTTCAGTAAGTACCTACCCCCGTGGTAGCTGATTTACTCAGAAGACCAACAACGAGGTGTGAGGCTTACCTCATTGAGAGTCTGCTGATGCAGACCAGTGCCCCATGCTTGCATGCAGAGGTTTGTGGGAGTGGAAAAAGAAGCAAATTCAGGAAAACAGTGGTGACAGGAGAGGAAGAAATAGTCTCCTTCCTATTGCTTTTGTTCATTCTGTTGTTGGGGCCCTCTGAGACGGGAGGCACTGGAGGAATTACATTTCCTTTGTTCTCTCTTTTTCCTTGATGCTGTCCTTCATTTCCTTTTCTTGCTGTAAAGGTTAGAGGAAGGGGAAAGCATTGTTACAGGGAATAAGGAGACGGAGGTCTAAGGCAGTTGTGGATCCATTCACAACAGGCAGGAGACTAAGAATTATGAAGAAATTAATCATCTGGGACTGATATTTTCCACATATTTTTCTTCCAGTTATGAACGTTGATCATTACTACAGAGGAAACAGCTGCTACCAGGACAGACAGAAGAATCAATTTTGTTTTCATTTGGGGCTTTTTATTTGAAATGAATCGAAATATCAGAACAGCATCTATAAAAGGGACCCAGAATAACACAATCTCCTGTTGACTTCAAGTCACAAGTTACTTACATACAGAAACTGTTTTATTTCAGTAGCTTATAGTCATAGTAATATTGATCAAAGGCACCTGCAACTGTCTTGGTTGCACATGCACCGTAGTAATTATGCATGCAAATGAGCAAAGTAGATATTCATGTAGTTGATCACCAGTATAATTACTATAACTGAATACACAATCATGGTAACTGTACACACAAATTACACATGCATGCAGTTTTAAAAACCAAGTGTTGCATTCATTGTCTCTATTTTGATAACATCCTATGGAAACACTTCTCCACTGGAAACAATTAAAAAGTATTAACTTTTAAAAAGATGTACATTTAATCAACTGTCTACTGAACATTAAAAAAATATAACAATCCAGTAATTTTGTTTTCCAAGCTGACATATCAGCAAAATGTCACTACTGTCATAAGATTTAACAACTTGAGTAAAACATTTAAACATAGCCTCTTATTTCTCCTTCTTATATGCATTCTTTAACCTGCAACTGCATTAAGATATTAAAGGTGATTATTTGAAAAAATAATGCATATGATCAAAATTTTTAACAAGAGCTGAGCTAAATTTCCATTAGCTCATTACAACTCTAGAGATAAGTGGAAATATTTTTAAAGTTTGGATTTTTATCAATCTAAACACTTAAACGTACAGGATTTCATTATACTTTAGACCAGAAGAGTTGGTGCATTCAAACCCATACAAGGTATTTTTCTAAGGTACTTAAACAACATATGCTTTCATGTCTCAAGCCCAGATTTTGATCCATCCATATTAACATAAGAAACGATTCTGCATTTATTATTAAGCACTTCAAAGAATATGACGGAAGTAATAAAATATTTAGATATTGCTGTATTCTGGCAGATCACGGCGTAGTCGTATAGCCTTCAGCTTCTCTACTTTGATTTTTGTTCGCAATAGTTCTTCTTCCAGTTGCTGCTTTCTTTTCAAACCATCCCTTTTTTCTTGGACATAAAGACCAATTTTTCTTTGGTTTTCTAATATTATTTGATGCTCTTCTTTCAGCATTTGTAACATCTGTGGATCATAACCACACATTGGTCTAAAGCGTTCTCCAACCTCAAGCCTAAAAAACTCATCTCTTCTTGGTACAGGGGAAGGAGACATCATCACTCTCATATCAACTGAAGACACTGATGTTGAAGGAGACCTTTCCATAATATGCACCAGCTGGTGTTCTTCCTCTTGTTCTAAGTTCTCATTTTGCTGTGAGTCTATAATCAAAGAAGGAGGAGGTTTGACATCCTCTTCCGACTGCAAGTCCATCATGACTGTCGCAGGATGGTGATCCAACATTGCCTGTGGTGAACTGGTACCAGCAATTGTTTCTTTATCGATACTAGCACTAGAACACACAAAATCATATTTAAATAATCCATTAAAAACTATTTTAAAAGGCATAGCTGTAAGTAACCAAAGCTTCATTTGAATACTACTCTGCTATCTACGCCTGGGACTCTATTTCATTATCTAAACACCACTTGTGCCTCTCTTTCTTTCCACCACACACACAGCCCTGTCTTACTCCGATTTTATTGCTCTAAAGGCAGTACACCCAACAGGGAACTCATCTGGTAGGCCCCTCTGACACTGAAGAAGCAAGAAGAGCTATCAGAGACAAATGAAAGTATAAAAAAAGCAGCAGCACCAAGTCATGCAAGTAACAGAGGACAGAGTTTATATAATATAAAAGGTGATTTTAAAGGGACATTAATTTAGATGGAGTAGACTATGGCAGAAACACTTCCATATCCCAAACTTATCAATCTCCCCCTGTTTTAATGTGCTCCCTGTTTCTGATTCACGCACCCAAGTATTTGGGGTTTTTTTCAACGTAAAATAATCACTAAATAAAATTACACAAAGAGCCTTGGGAAAAGAAACCAGAGCCCAAAAGACAACCCTTGCCAGTAGATTTGGGAACCAAGCTAATCCTTGCTCCTTCTCTTTGAATCGTTGATCTTAGCATTTCTTCTGAAGCTTCAAGACACAGAAATGCTTCCATTAAGAACAGCCTGTAGTTCTGCACATTTCTTTTTGAAAGAACAACACCCACTTGACTCATTTGTCTTTCTGTAAATCCCTGAGTCAGCAGCATCTCAAATGATGATTTGACATTGCATTGGCTTTAATGATGATAATGGCTCAAGCTGTTCCTGACACTTGTCTACCATCAGTTGTGTTTGAAACCCTACGCTTCTGTACATCACTCCTGTATTCAGGTAATGCTTTTTTAAGCCAGATCAGCTTCTTGATCTATTACTGTACAGATCTACAAAGAATACTTGCAGCATGACTGGGAAGGCAGTATAGAGTTACATGGGAACAGGAATATATTAACTTAGGATTGACAGCCAAGTCAGTGCACCCTCATGGCTGGGACTGTCTAAAACAGAGGCTATAACTGGTAGTTGCAGACTCAAGACATTTCTGAACCCTTCAAAGACTACTGCTAGCAGTCAAAGGCAGCAAGTGGATCCATGATTAACCTAACATTCACAGACGCTCCCCAACTCTGAAGGACTTGAGTCGCTGTCTTAAATTTGCAGGTGAGCAATGCAGTTTTTCTACACCTTAAAATGCCTTCAGAGCCCTACATGCCACACACTGAGAAACTACCTGATTATTAAAACACCGGACTGGTTAGTAAGAGATGTGGGTTCAAATTCCCAGAAGCAAAGAGAAATTTAATTTGTACATCCTGTTCTCATGTAAATGCACTAACTCCTTAATGAAAAGGTGGCATGATCATAATTTCTGGATGTCCCATGGCCTTCTAAACTCTTGGTTTAAAAGAAATAAGCAATCACAGTTGCAATTTCTGAAGGACCCTGACCTAGCCTGCCATCCATTAACATGAAAATGCATTTTCTATAATAAAAGCATGAAAGCTTCTCAATACTCAGTTGTAAAAATGCTCATCAGGGTCAGAGCAATATATTTTCCAAAAATAAAGCCTGTCAACCACAAAAACTATTTAAACTAAAGATTCTTTTCAAAAAACCACCATCCATCTGAAGCAAGTATTGAAAACTGACCTTTCATTAATCCCCTGAAGAAAACACCAAGATAATCTTAGTTCTATTGACTGTTACCTGAGCTGCCTATGAAGTATCAATTATATCACCTTACTCACTTCTACCTCATGTGACAAAGCTTCACTTTTTCCTATATGCCTCTTTCTCACATTGTTTTAGTCCTCTCAGCATCAGAAGCATTATCCTGCACACAAATTTTCACTTGTTTTCCCCAGTGCTGAGTGCAATTCTGGGTTTCCCCCCTCTTCACAACCACAGCTTCTAATAAAGCTTCTCTCCTTCTCATTTGCTGGCTCCTGGCCAGCTTCTAGCCTGAGAAAAGTGGAAACAACCAGCAGGAGAAGCAGGTCATTCTGACAAAAGGAAATGGAGAGAGAGCAGAAAGAGAAAGTGAACGAGGTTAAATAGAAGAAAGATTTTGTCTAGCATAGACTAGAGCCTCCAAACAGTGAAAAAAAAAATCCATCTCAGTGTAATCCACACAGAACTAGAAAAATTAGCAGATCTCCAGGTAACTCTGATGAGGCTTGTTTTTTTTTTTTTCCTTAGTCAGCCTCTTAAGAGGAAAACAATTAGACAGCAAAGAGAGAAAGAAGGAATTGAGAAACAAAAGAGCTGCCTGTATGGTGGTTACGAATGTTGTTTCTGACAACTTGACTGAAAGAAAGACAAACAACAGTTACCACAATTGGGGCATGGTGTTTATAACCCTGCAGGCACCCATGATTCACCAGGTTTTGTTTAATCACAGCGAGCTAGAAATTGCTTAAAGGTGCGATTAACAATTTGGGCTCGTTATAAGCCGTATTTCCCTCCTCCAAAACCTAAGTCACATCCTAGTGAGTTAAAACCCAACACTGGGTTTATAAAGTTAGGGTAAAATGCAACTCAGAGAACTATCAAGTAATGATGTATTTGGGCAGGGGAAAAAAAAATCTTTTAAATTATATTCTTTTCCTTCAGCCCACAGTGTAGTGGCTGTTCCTAGGAACAACCATTTTGGGTAAGCAGTAAGCAAGTCAGTGATCCTAGACCCATAAAAACCTGCAAAAAATGTTTAAATTACAGGAGACAAACTATGGAGATCATTAGCTCTTAATCATTCACTAAAAGCGTCAGTGCTTTTTATAAGCCAATCTACAAACTAAAGTTCTCACACTATTTTTTTCCCCTCCTTACAAAAGTTGGTAGTCAAGACACTGCAACCTTTATTAGCGCAATTAAAAGCCTCATTTTGTTCCAGAGAATTCTTTGGAATGGTTCCTCCAGGGGCATTCACCAGGAGCAGCAGCACAGCCCAGTTGCTTTAGACTTCTTTACGCAAAGGACCCACAACAGAATATTTTTAGAGCATCTGGCATGTTGGGATTTAGACAATTGTTACCATTCAGTTCAACCAGTGGCACCATGAATCCAATTCAGCAAGTGTGCGCATGCCAGCTTTTCTTAGAGTGTTACGCTGCTGCACTCACTATCAGTATATCTGATTAAAATACGGAAAGTTCGCTTCCCATTAATCTGCTTGGGAAAATAAGGAAAATCAAAGCTTTCTCAAGGTTGCTGGGGAGTTATTTGACTTCCCTCCCCCACTCCCTAGCTTAGTTTTTGTATCTGGAGGAACCAAAACCTGACCCAGGCATTTTTTGATCCCTCGAGGACCAATACAGAACCAGCAGAGTGTTACAAGTCAGATATGAGGGGCATTAGCCAGCTGTGGGAGAAAGCCTGCACAGTGCCTGCCTGTATTATGTCTGGCTCAAATCTAGACAGTGTGTCTCACTTTACTGAGCAGTAAAAAAAAAAAGAAACCTTGCAAAAAAAAAGGAAAACTTCTAGTGCTGTACCTCTCAGTTTCTCTCTGTATTTAAACTACCTCACGTACAACACAGAACTGCTTGGAGTTTAGACTGCAATTAGCTTTGCTCCAGCTTCAGGGAACCACCGTCAATGCAAGAAAAGTATAATTTAAAAAAACATTTGCACTCACAAAGCCACTGCAGTGTGGAGAATCAATTTTTTTCTTTAAAGGGTTGGGATTAGCTAAAACATAACATGCAAACACCAAAGTAAATGAGAGAAAAAAAGTGAATAACGTTTCTTAGCTCTGTGAACTAACTTTATTAAAAATCCTACATAAACTGGTAACAGTTCCATATGTTGCAAAATGACTGCAGTATTACCTTAAATGGAGGAGAATAGCCATCACTTTGCCAGTGTTTGAATAATCTGCCTATTAAAAGGTAGGGGAGGGGTAGAGGTTGGAGCTACTATTTCTCTTTGATTCTCTCTTAACCCTCACTTTCCAGAGTATGACAAAGACTCTGAAACAAGCTTTGAAAGAGCTGAAAAAAATTAATGCAATGCTAAGTCACCATAAAGCTTCTCATAAAACAAAAGCAGTATTATTTTTGTCATTGTTTCCCATTTGGGAATTTCTCTGATAAACACTTCCTTTAGGTGCCTGAGCACAAGCAAAAGCGTTACAAAGTAGCTAGGAGGCGCCATAATTTTCATTCAGTAACAAAATAAAAAGAATTGTCTCACCTTTGAACACCGCTCCTGTCTCTTAAACACACATTGGAAATCTGTGGAATCATCTCCACAACTTTCTTGGTTGGCTCGGAAATGCTGCTTTTACAATCTGAGTGAGTCTCCTTTTGCTGCAATAGCTCCTGTTTGGCATATTCTTTGAGCCTCTTGTACAGCGTGCGCAGGCCCTGTGCAGTACGAGGAGGGCGATCTACTCCGATGGCATTGTAGTTATCAGCTATGATATCCCAGCATTTGTTTTTTTCCACTATTACAGAATGCTTATTGGTATGTTCCTCGAGAATTTTAACATACGGCTTCACGAGTTTTAGCAAATCGAGCTTTTCAGATAAGGTAAAATTAGAAGATCTGGCCTTCCCAACCATTGTTATCTTTGAATTAAGGAAGCCGTTCCTGGAGCCACCATGCAGTCCCTAGCTCTGCTCAGCTCTTTTTCACAAACAGAAAAAGATCAGGCTTAACTAGGCTAGTCTCATTTAGGCCCACGCCTACAAGGGAGGGTTTATTAAAATTCCTTCAGCTTAAGCTGACGCAGGTTCAGGAAATCTGCTTAAGCCAAGCCTGACCTACATAAGGCTTCAGACTGAAGAAGGCGAGAAGAAACAAGCAAAATACACTTTTGTATGAAGAGACCAGACATACGCAGGATTTAAAAACATAAAGGTTTAAAGATTAGCACGTTACCCAGCTAAAAATTACCTAATTTAGCTGGAGTAACAAGCTCTGACACATCTCCCCAGCTCCCTCACACAATCTCAAACTGAAACCGTGCTGGAGATGATTTTACGTGTAACGACGTCTCCCCGAAAAAAGCAACAACTGCTTTGTGCGAGGCAGGGCGCGTTACGGGGAGCGGGAGGCGAGAGGCGGCGGCGCGTGTGGAGAGAGCCCCGGCAGAGCCCCCGGCGCCATTTGCATAGAGCTGGTCCTCCTGTCAGTCACTGCGGGGCGGCATCTCCCCCAGCCGGCTGGTTACGCTCGGACTTCGCCGCAAAGCTCGGCTTCTCCCGCACTTGGCAGCCGGCGACAGCCACCGGCACGGGGGCTTCTTAAAGAACCCGCTGCGCTCCCCAGCCGAGCTCCGGCACCGGCAGGAGCGGCGTGAACGCCTCGGTGCGAGCGGGCCCTGAGCGCCGCCACGCCGGCCCTGAGGCGGCTCTCGGGCGAACCCCGGCATCGCCCCTCGGCCGGGGGCTGCGAGGCGGCACCGCGAGGGCTGGGGCTGCCCGCAGTCGTGACAGATTTACCGAGTGCGTTACAGCGTGTGGATACTGGGGTTTTCATAATATCCACCAGCAAACAACCGACTTTTATTATATTTATCCAGGCGTTTTTTCAGGATTAAAAAAATCTGATTTTTATTAACAAGATGTGCCTCCATTTCTAATGTTTGCTCAACAACCTATCACCTTAAAGCAAACCTTCACATAAAAACGCGTGCAAGGCTTTAAATTTCTGTGGTCTAAACTAGAGCAACAAAACGGAGAAAGAGAAAAACCAGCAGATAGAAGGAAAGGTGTTCTCAAGTACAAAAAGCAAAAACTAAGTTTCAAAAATGACCTACTCCACTGAAAGGGTCCGGAGGGTGGGAAACAAACACCACTTCAGATAGTGGCAACAGCTTCCTAAGCTTAACATGTCCAGCCTTGAAAACAAGGGAGCCTAGAGCAGGGGGAAGGAAAGAGAAATAATTATAGCTTGAAATATCCTAAGGCTATGAAGATCTAGGTATAAACTTGTTTGCTGTAAGGGGAAAAAACGCAAAGCAGACACAAGCCGCATTCAAAACAAGAAATTCACACTAAACAAAGGGAGACTTTTAACTGCTAAGAATCAATTAGCATTTAGAACAACAAGCACTTTTGGAACCATTTCTAAGACTTGGCTCGTCAGTACCACCTAACAAAATTGTGACCAGTCCACTTCACTGACATTGCTTTCAAGCCAAGATTAAATAAAGCATTTTATAGTCTGAAGCCTATTACACTTGAATTTGAGAAACAAAATACTCTTGTGGTTAGAAGCACTGTACGAAAACCATTACTTATAAACACCTAATCCTTCCCCATTTCCCTTCACTTTGCACTTTACTAATATTAAGAATATAAAGCTGGTGGTTAGAGTTTTGGGTTTTTTATTTTATGTTCTTAGTTGTTCTTCAGTAACTGAAAAAAAAAACTGGATGTGCTTCACATAGTTTAGGCTCTGGCAGTATCAGCATTGAGGGGTCACAGGCAAGCCTACACTGTACTCTCCACTGCTGAAGCAGTTGTGCAGTGCCCACCCAGGCGCCTGACTTTTTAGTGACAAAAATAAGTCAGTGATTAAAGGCTCCTCCCCACAGACACAAAGAGCACAGATGAAGTGTCGGGCAGAGGTAACCCCAAGAACCCAAATGAAAGAAACCAAGCCCTCCAGTCCAGCTGCTCCCAGGCCCCGAGGGTGAGAGAGATACAGAGTCCACAGGAGAGACTCTCTCTAGACCACCTTGCAGACTGAAGGAGGGGGTTACTGCCCACTAGGTATGGGACTCATTGTGAGATGCCAGAGAGAGTATTTTGGGATTGCAGAAGGCAGTACAAGATATTTAGAGGAAGAACTGATGGCAGGACAAGGAACAGTAAACCATGAAAGTGGTTTGGGAAAGAACAAGCATAGGAGGATACTGGGCAGGGGGAAAAGGGCTAAGAGGGGCCAGGTGCATGTAAACAGGTGGCTGCCCAGTATGGTTGTTCAGCCATGCCCTGGGCCTGATCATTGCAGATTGTCCTATCTGCTTGTTAAACTACATTTGTAACTGCTTTCCTGGGTGAGGGGAAATCTCCATTGGGTGTGACCACGTACAAAAACACAGATGTCAGCAACTGGAGTTGTACCACAGGTCACGGGCCTGGGCTGCTTGAGGCACCAGAAAGCAGAAGCCAGAGCCCAGGCACACTGCCTGGATACCTGTGTCAGTGTGTGACCTCTGGCAAACTCCAAGGCAGACTAGCCAGGCAGAAGGCTTGGGAGCTGAGCAACAGTGAGTCTGGACCAGACACTGCAGAGACCAGAAGGTCTGAGATTTGGCTATTGGAGGGACACCAGGACACCTGGGGACAGGCCACTGGTCAGACCAGCTGCCAGAGAGACCCAGTGTGCGTTTGTGAGTCAGCTGGAAGACCAGGGGATCCAGGGACCAGTAACTGATCAGAGTAAGAATTTAAGACCACTTGCTGGAGGATCCATGTTGTATACATAAGCATTTGCCATAAACAAGCTTTTTTCACAGTCAGCTAGTGAATGGAAAGGCTGAGGCCATTGAAGCTGCTTGTGCTTGCGTGAGTGCTGAACTTTCTGATGTCTGGCTGTATATATAGTGTGCGCATGTGCCTCTTGAGAATACATCCTTGTGGTCCTGGCCACGAGGAGCTGCAGCAGTTTCCTCTATAATGGGCTACCAGATGCAGCAACTCCTAATATTAGACTTACCTAGACTTGTATTACTCTATTACCTTCTTAGTGCTTAATGTTGCTAGAGAGACTAAGTTTCCACACTAATGTAATTATAGCAAAATAGTGTTATAAAGTTTTCTTTTGAGCAAGTGCCTGATGGAATGCCTGAATTACATATTGTTCTGCATGAGTGTAAAATAACCCTTGTAAAAAACGAAGCTGGCTACCTACTAAGATTTTTTTTCTTCCCTTTTTTTTTTTTCCCTTTTTAAAACAGCTCTGCTCATCAGCCTAAGGTCATATCAGTACTTGGATGAGAAATCAGAGAATGTGAAAAGCTTGGATATTAATGATACATACAGACATCTTTGAGCTAAAACAATAGGTGTAGCTCCAAGACAATTACAAAAACCAAAAATGTTGCCACAATCCACCCTTCATTCTACACCTTCCACCAACACTTACAGTTACGCAACACAGTGCACAGCCAGTTCAGCAAGATGATCTAGGTACAGAATACTCTATTTATTTTGCAAGCATAATAATTTAATATTAATTTAATAATTGGTTTAAGTCAACATAAATGTGGCACATTGTCAAAACAGTAATTTCTACCTCCCCCCAACTGTGTCATGTTCCTGCCCCTTCACTGTGTTGATATGAACACTCACAAATCTGGATGACTCATACTAATCATTTTTTTTCTGAGCTGGGTTAGTTTTAATGACCAGCAGTTCCCTAATCCAGTATGCCACAGGACAAATAACTCACAAAAAAAAAAATATATTGAGAAAGCTTCTTCAGACTCTATCTGGATCATTGTATTCCTAGAGACTTGTATTACCACAACTGAGGGGACAGCAAACCACAGGTAGCAGGTGTAGTGGTTTTGATTCAAAATATCCATTATTTACTTATTTTTCTTCTGTGAGATAAGAATTAGGAGAAAAGCAAAGCAGGCACAAACCTTAAACAGTTGCAGTACAATGAAAGAGCTTTATTACTAACAGAATTAAAAGTAAAGAGAAAACAACAAAACAAAATTAAAGTAAATTCCCCTCCCCCCCCCTTTCCAGCACTTCTCTCCTTTTATCCAGCTCACACAAGGGATAACAGAACATGGGATGTTAGTCAGTGTTGCAGTTCTTGAAAAGTCTTTCTCTTATGCTTAAGGAAGAAAAGGTTTTCCTTCAGTTGCACGTGGTTCCCAAACTGCCACCAATAGCAGACCCGCCCGGAAACAAACAGTCTGCTGTGTGTAGAACATCTCTCCCATGAAGAATTTCACAGTTCTTTCATACTACAAAACATGGGCCATCACATGGGGTTATTCATCTTTTTAAGGATAAGTTCTTTTGGCCTGCACACAGAGGCTTTTCTTCGCCACAAGTCTCTAACAGCCTCTTACTACTTCTATATAGCCTGGCATAGGCACTCTTCACAAACTTCGTAGGCACACGAGGATACTCCATCCCCCCATGTTCTTCAAATGGATTAAAGAGACAAACAGTTTGTGGTATTACAGTTTCTTACCACGGCATGCAAGAAGGTTTCTTTTAAGCTGCGCGCCAGAATCGCGGCACCGCCCTCTTTTCTCCCGTCGCCATGCTCAGCTCCGTCCCACGTGACTCACTTCTCTTTCTCTCTGACTCTGGAGCCGCCATGTTGAAGGGTGTTCTTGTTCGGGCTTTACGGTGGGGAAAGCTTCGCTCCCTTTGTGCTGCTGGCTGCATGGTGTCCTCTTCAGTTCAGCACGAAGTGTGCTGGCTGCAGACAGGAGGCTCTGCCGGCTCCCGCTGGCTCCGCCGGCTCCGCATGGAGAGGAGAGGGACCCGCCTGTCCCCAGAAGCCGCGCTGGATGGGTTTAGCTGTGGCAGTCCATGGCTGGTTTTAGCTGCCTGCGGCTCTGGGACAGTCCCCCCCAGCGACCCAGGGTCCGTGCCGTGGTGCTGAGAAAGGGGGAAAGGGGCAGTGGCCCCGGCCCGGCCCAGCGGGGCCGGGAGGCTCGGAGCCCCCCCCACCTTCCAGCAGCCGAGCTCCGACCAAAAAGGGGAAGTCTCGCCTTTCTGTGTGGTTTAAATATGTAAATTGTGAGAAGCGTAATTGGTCTTAAAGACTGTCCATCAACTCAGGGTCAACCCAACACAGCAGGAAAGAAATTCTGGTCACCACTGAAGAAAATAAACATGCATCACTTCACTGCCTTCTATACCTCCTGTTTTTGCTGTGAAAAAGTCTAGAATTAATACCAGAAAATTATACAAACAGTGCATCCCAGAGAACTATTGAGATGAATGAATCACAGCTATAATACAGTCAGGAATTAAAGTAGCCAAATCACTATGAATTGCTGAAAAAGCTCAATGGCCACAAGCTTTACAAGTGATAGGTTTGTATCACAGCCACTGACTGCATCAAGTGGCCCATGTAAATTTAGGCACATTATAAGACAGAATACCCTGAAGTGGAGAATGACTTAAATCACGGGAGCTTTTTGGAGGGAGAGGGAGGATACTTTGTCACACAGGACTGAGGAAGAATCTCTCCATGACAGACTTAAAAATAAGGTACATGAGACAAAGGAAAAAAGACATCTGAGAGAACTGAGGATGCCCTAAGAAAGAATGTGTCTGGAAAGATGCAGTCTGGAACAGAGAGCAAACATGAATGTTGAAAGGAATGACACCAGCATAAGTGATTCAGGCTGGGACCTTCTAGTGCAAAAAATATCAAGTCAACAGATTGCTAAACCCTGTGAAGGTGCTCTGCCCACAGAGTGGTAGCCCCAGGATAAGTCTGAAGGACTTCTGTTCTTATTTAGTAATACGCAAGCAAATCAGCTCTGCAGAGACCTGGGGTTAGCATTTACAATCACCTAGGAGCCTGAAAATCCTCAAGAACAAGAGGATGATTGCAAGATTTGAATCAAACCTAAAATGGAACCCTGGTACCCGTGTGCTTAGAAAAAAATGTAGAAAGATTCAGCAGCTAGGATGGGGTATGTTACACACCACTGAATATAGTGGGCTATTATGGCAGTAGAAACATTTGGCAAGTATCAAGGCAGTTGCTCACTCTTGCAAATGACTTTGGCAGCTGCATAAGATGAGAGTGTCTATAGGTAGTAAGGGCTGCAAAACTTCCATTAGCTCATCATATAGTCCTCTACTGACATGACAGCAAGACAGTGCCAAGTCACTCGATCTGCCTGTCTTTAAGAGCCTGCTTGAGCAAAGGGTGGGTGAGAAAACTTTCAACTCCAAAGGTTTCTCATAGGGACAGTTGTTTCATGGGAGATCTCTAAAGCTAAGGGGTGCAGGCATTATTCACTAAGGAGGGGGTTGAAGAAGTTTTGTGAACCAAAAGTCATAATACAACTCCACCTGGAAGTTACAGTGCTTAAATACATTCACACCAGACCCTTTAGAAATAATACTTTTAGGCCATTCATGTTTCAAATGGCTTTCTCATGTCACTTGATTTTTTTTTCTCATCTTCATCAGCACTTTCACCATCAGTTTTATACTTTATTGTTCTTATCTTTGCTGTACCTGGATCTCTCAGGCCACTCCTTTCCTTTCTCCTGCACAATTATTCCTAAACCTCTGTCCTGCATTGGAGGTGAGACAAATAAGGGAAAATTTTACCTCTTCTTTTTCCTGCATCTGTTTTTGTGATCAGCTTCTAGCATGTATTAACTTCCAACCCCTAATAGTTCTTGCAACTGCTGCAAGCACACGAACGCACAGAAGTTAACAATGCAATAATTACCTTTACACAACTCTCTTTAAACTAGCCTGAATTACATCCAGCCTGCTCCAGAGCTCTTATCAGATAAAATTCCAAGCATAAAAGATAAATACAATTCTGTCCCCTCTGCTGATACAAGGCATTCTCCCAACATCTAGCCCACTGAAATGGGGAATATATGAGTTAGCCAATTAAAATGCCCCCGATGCCAAATTTTAAAGAATTTATCTTTATCTCAGTGTGACATTCCAAGACCCACACATTCAGATCAGTAACCATCCTTCAAACTAAGTTTGGCTTAAAGCTACAGGACTCTAAATTATAATACTATGTGACTGTACAGCTCCATGAATTAGCTCTTCACTTTATAAGTCGTGTCCTTAAAAACAGAAAAGTAAGAGCCCCATTCTTTACAAATTAAGAACTGTGTCCATTCCTAATGCATGCTTATACCTCTCTGATCCTCTCTTCCAACGAGATTTTTGATGACTAATCAGAAGCAGCTGAGAAATATAGAAAGGTTTGAAAGTCTGATTTTCTCAGGATATTTTCCCTAAATTCTCACATCTTCACTAGCAAGATAACCCCTAGGAAAAGAATTAGTGTAACAGAAGCCAAGTTTCTGCAGTTCTCCTGTTTTGTTCATAGAGAGATTAAAATTTTGGAGATTATGCTTTTACATACTATCCTGAAAATACTACCCTGTGCATTATTCCCTGCATTTGACAGAGGAACAGCTTTCTCCATTCTTCTAATCTTGCTCAGCAGATATTTTGAAGCCAGTGAGATAACCATCTTATCACTATCTTGTTGGCTCAAAGAAAGTCATATTGTGACAAAGCTTCTGTTCCAGGGAAAACTTAAGGCCCAAAGCCAAAAGCTGGGACTGCACTCTAGTTAGGCTGGCATGGCAACAAAGGGGATCTAAACAATGAGCACAGCCACAGAAAGATTTGACAAGTAGCTTTGAAGGCATCCAGGCCTAGTTTGTCATAATACTCATGCTAGCTCAAAATAACCTCCCAGTTCCCTTCACTAAGGCATTTCTTATCCCTCCACCTGATAGCTGTGTTCCCTCTTCTTCCCTTAAGCCCACCTTCATAGCTATTGGAGACAAGAGAGCTGGGAATATACACATACACCAACCCTAAACAATCCAAACTAGGACTTTCCAAAGGATGGGAGAAAGGAAAATAAAAACACACATGAGAAAACGTGAATAGCCGTGTATTTCTCTTTAGCCCATCTTACATTCATATAGCCTGATAACAGATTTTGAAAATTAAAAAAAAAAAAAAAAGGAAGAAGAAACCGCTCCCCCCAGAATGAATGAGGGAACAGAAAGAATTATTACTGATAAACCTGAATCCTTTAAGATAGTCTCTATGCAGAGTATTTTCCAAGTTCCTTATTTTTAAAGTTACAGTATTAGCTAATTTCTTTTTCTGTATATTGCAGACTATATTCTGTGTGTTTCATGCAACTCTAGGAGCTAAATTGTAATAAATATATTGGGATAGTAAGTTCATTTCCCAACACATCCCCTGCCAGCCCTTGGAAAGGGGTGTTTGCTTTATATCTGCAGTTTCAAAAGTAGACCTCTCTTTCTGCACGAGTGTTTAAGCCTTTCTGCTTGCTTACAAATTTTAATTTTCAATAACTTAATACCTTCAAAAGAAAATGCATGAAAGATTATCATCTGTACATGGAGCACAGCTTTCTTCAATAACGGATATATCACTACTCAAAAGTAAAGAACTTGACAATTTATATTTTTCATTGTAAAGAAGCAGCCACAGTTACATTTAATAGACAAGCTACTACTGCGAAACTTTCATTTTAATCCCTCCAACTTCTTTGGGAAACGTTGAATATCTTATATTGAATATAATTCTTTTTCTTTATTTTCTGATCATGTAATACCCTTCTGATTTCTGGTTTCCTTCCCCTCTCCTTCATTATCTTCATTAGCTCAAATACAAAGCACACTTAACTGGGGCAAATGAAAAGTACATTTCTCTGCCAATTCACTGCTCTTTTCTCCCATGTGTGAATATCTTGGTTATACCATCTATACTTACATAAAGCCTAGTTATTCACACGGCAGCAAGATATGATCATACCAAATTATAAATTAGGTTGTACTAACTGTGGAAATATCCCACTAGAATTAAGCAAGTTTGCATTTGCATCAGTGTTGCAGATGGCTGCCCCATCCAGGAAAGCAGTTTTGCAGTTGCTGAACGTTATACGAGATGTTGCCTTTGGTGGTGAAGCTGCTGTAAAGTTCCTTCTTTCCATCTCACTCTTGGCTGCTAATTCTACTAGCACCGTGTATCTCAGCACTCAGCTGGGGGGCATCCCAAATTCAAGATGAATAAACACCATTAGGAATGTGACAACAGCCCAGGAGAACACCAAGTGTGCACAATCAGCTGGGGAAACGCTAGGGAAGGCCTTAAGACAGCAGCAGAGTAGAAGACATCATTTACACTGCAAGGAAGAGCACCAAGTAAAAGGTGTTGTCTTGAGGAGATGTCAAAGAATCCCAAAGCTACAGACCAGAAAATACAAGACCCACTGTGACTGATGGATAGATGAACACTTCTGGAACCAGCATCCAATCAGATACGGACAATTTATCTTATGATGTGTTTAGATCAATCCAGTTTTATTAACGAGTCCCCATCTCTTGAGATCAAACAGCCACAGCTGACACCTAAACAGTAAAGAAACTATCCTGAATTGAAAATAAACTTGCCTATAAATTTGTCTATTCATTATTATAAACTATTCTGTGTAGAACATTGGAGGGAAAATTAGGACATTTTAAATCATAAAGATCTAGCTACATAATTTGATACTATTTTGAATAAGAAATTATAACAAAATTTATAGACTTGTAAAATCTTACTTGCAAACAATGCAGTAATAAATTACTTACACTCAGGCATCCAGTCACCTCTTAGCTGTTCTAAGGGGTGCTTGGTAATTATTAAGAACTACACATGATTATGGAGTATCTTTTACCCAAAGATTTAACTGCTTTACCAGCTGTTTATAAAAACATTTGAAGGGCACACAGAACTGCAGCTACACATGCAGCTCCACCACTGAAATAGACTAACTGAAATATCTCTTCTAGTTCATCTGTGAAGTACAACAACAGAAATTAAATTAATACTTGTACTTTTGCAGATATCCAAGTAATTCTAGGAATAATCTGGTTCATTATGAGATGCCAGGTATGAATGTTTTTAGTTGTGTTACTAGAAACCATAAGTAGGCAATTAGACTGAAACTGGACAATATGAAAATCCTGAAAATAAATTTTTTTAATCCCCTGATTAAAAGTGATAGGTAATTGATTGCTACTATCATAAATGAACAGTGGATTTTCTCTTAATATTCACATTAATTGGTTAAAAGGATTTTATTCATATCAAGTGATAAGAGGTATCAGATAGACCTGTAACAATGGTCTAGAAAGATGAAGGAACAACATTATGAAAAATTAAGCTTAAGTGTACAAAGCATCCAAACCTTACAGACGAATGTAGTCAATAAACATTAACATTCCAGAGAAGATAGAGAAAATATATTCAAAACTATATGCAAATAATAAGTACAGTTAATATCATCAGCATGAAAAACATTCAGAAACATCTGCTTAGAGATATAGGGTGAGCACATTAACCCTGTAATGAAATACAATTACAATTTGTCCTCAGTGTTAGCTCAAAGATAGTATCTGAGTATGACTTCTGGCAAAGTTCCTCTTGGAAGATGCATTAGCAGATGCCACTGTGATGGATGAAAGACAAGGTACTCTTGAACCAAAAACCAACCAAACAGGAGGTGAACTGTAACAGAACAGAACTCTGTATCCAGTTTTTCTGTTCACCTACATCCGGTTCAAACAGTGAAATCTCAGTCTAACTGGAATGTTGCATCTAAGTGTTCAGGTGAAAGAGCTATCCATTTCCACACACTATATAGTAACCCGAAAGGCAAAACACAGTAACATTCTTCTAGATTAAAAGTACCAACAGAAAGCAAGCTATAAACTCAGATAATAAACATAAATCAAATTATGTATGCTTTTATACAAATGAAATAAATATATATTAAAATCATTGAATTGAAGGCAATGTGGGTAAAAACCTCAGTTCTTGCGAATCCCACTCACTAGTAACACTGAGGAGATACTAAGTATAGTTTAGGGATCTGCCTATTCATTGTTTCTTCAAATTAGCTGTAGTTTGAATTGTTATTGCTAGTAGAACCTCAGAATGTCATGATGACAAGTAGAAACCAAGCACTTGAGAGGTGCAATAATATCCTTCAAAACACATTTATGGTTTTGTTTTCAGTTACTGGTAAGTAGCTTAGGAATACTTAAATAATTTTCATTTTTAAAGAGCATGCGTACTTAGCTGATAGCATTCTTTGGAGGCATGTGAGAAAAAGTATTAATGACAATGTCAAATAAATCACCTCTCTCCCAAAGATCCATTGTGTCAACAAGTACTATATTCTGAATACAAAACAAAGGTATCAAAGAGCTTGCCATGTTCTTTGCCTCTTAAAAACAAGCAAAATAATAAAGCAGTAGTAAAGTTCATTTTCCTAAAAAGATATGTAACATTATTTTCCAGTATTCAGAACTTACAATCACAAGTCATAAACTGTCGAATGAACATGTTCAATACCTTACAGTTCAAACACTCTTAAAATTACAACACTATATGTAGGTTTCATTCAACTGTAGCTACAAACTTATTAAATGTCTCTGGAAATACCTCATCTCACAGAATTTCAGAGTCTCTTGCACTTCACTTTTATTAATGACATTTTAGGGAAGAAGTTTTTTGAAAAGAAGCTTAGAAAAACAAGTATTTTTTTTAAGCCAGATATGCTATAATTTTTAGATTTATTCATCTAATCAAATCCTTACTCGTCTGCTCCAAGAAATGGACACCATGTGTCAGATAACTGAGTTTTTTTGAAAGAATGCACAGCATTTTCAGGGCTGGGTTTCAAAAAGATTAGGCCTATGAACAGTGCAGTTGTCCAGTGGTTCACAGGTGTTTCAAAAGAATTTCAAAGGAACCTGAGGTATTTATTTTCACATTCCACTGCTGCACTGGAAACCCAAACACAGCAGCTTTGAGTGTGATATAAAACTATCAAACTGTTTATCATCTGCATTAAATGATAAGGAGACAATAAACTGAAATAATGCATACACATCAATCTTAAAATTATTTTAATGCCCCTTTAACAGAGAAGTATGACACTCCAGAGACTGATAGTCAAATATAATTCCATTATAATATTAATAATAAAAAAAACCCCAAACTGACTCTGGCTTTTGCAACTGGTTTCCATTACTTCTGAATTTCATACCAAAGCCAGCTTTGACAAAACAATTTAACTTCACACTACAAAGAAGGTTATGATTTACATAATCAATGTAATTGCAACATTAGCTGTAACGAATAGCAGACAAGTGACGTAAAGGGCAGAAACTGTCTTGGAAAATCTAAGTTATTAAGAAATTACTTAAGATTTAAGGAAGCCTCAATACAGGATTGTTTTCTCACTACAATGCTTGCATCACCAATGAACCTGAAGACCATAACTAACATTTACATTAGACTTACTTCCTTTATACCACATTTCAGGACAGCTCTTCAAAGCCTTGCAGGGTTAGCCCCATTCTGCAGGCATGGAAAGAGCTTTGGCACAAAATGCCTTGTTCAGAAAGGCAGCAGCACATCAACAGAAGTAGCTCACCCAGTTTCACTCCACAAAGTTTTGGTTATTTTTCTAAAGTCATCACAGAGGACCCACACCAGCTGCACCCAGAATTCACGATACTGAAAAGACATTTAGTATCTTTTCCACTTCACAACATTTTTTTGCTAGAATGACTGCTGACTTCCCAGATTTTTTGGAAATAAATCCACTACTTATCTTTCAAGTGCATGGCTAAGCAGAACTAGCAGATACAAATTTTAGCAGATCTACCTTATAAGGAAGCATGACCTATAGGCAAGAATGACCACAGACACTGAAAATTTTCTTCAAGTGTAAGCTTCATCCTAACAACTGGAAGTTTCAGCATGCAGCAGATAAACACAAAAGCTGTAAGACTTAAAGACATACAAGGAAGCTGAATTTCCCCACATTAGCTCTGCCAAACAGAGTTCATACACTCTGGGTCACATACCATGCCAGTGGCAGCATCCTATCACGGCTATCACACCCCCATTTTCTGGGGCTGAAACCCAGGAAGAAGAGTGGGAAAGGCTCTCTGAAGCACCTTACAGAATGGAGGGGGTTTCTGCCTACCAGGGCCTGGAATTTGTGCAATCTCCAGATGCTAGAAGGGGCTTTGATGGAGAAAAAAAGAAACAAAAACCACAAAGACACACAAAAGTGACAGACGAAGATGGTTCAGGGAAGAACAAGCACACAACAATAAAAGGAAAAAGGCAGCCACTTTTAAACAGATGAAAGTCAGTAAGCTTCCTCAGCAAGGCACTGCATCCTGTTGCCAGAGCAAGTCCCATCTTCTTACTAAACTACATTTCTAAATATTTTCCCAGGTGAAAGCTGGAGCTGGACCACACATAGGTCATAGGGCTCAGGTACCTGATATGTCAGCAAGCAGAGAGGCCAGAGACCAAGGACACTGACTGGATATACTGTGTGAGATTGCTAACAAATACCAACATGGACTAGCTGGCAAGTAGCATAAGAGGCTTGGGAGCTAAATATTGGAGCAGCCATGAGTCTGGGCCAGATACTGGGGAGACCAGAGGGTCTGAGAGTTGGCTACTGAAGGGACCAAGAAATCCATGCAAGTCACTCGAGAGACCAGGACACCCTGTGTTGGGGTCCCTCCCCTGCCATGGAGCCCTGGGAGAGGGGCCCTGAGGGCACAGACACGGGGTTTCCCTGCCCCTGCTCAGCCTCGTTCCCATTGGTTGGTTTGTGTTCCCTGCGCGGGCAGAAGGACCCTTGGTCCCGTGACTGGAACAGTTCCTGGGCAGAGCTCCGGCCATGCGGCTGGAGAAATAAACATCTCTCTGAAACAGCTAGCAAGAATCCGTCCATACATATTTCCTTTCCACGGGACTCCTGGTTTGATATATGTATGTTGCAGGATCCCCACTGCAACATAATGGTGGAGAATTGTGAGCAGAACGATCCCCGATCCCTAAGCGACTGATTTGTGTGAGTAAACCCTGGAAACTTTGGATTCCTCTTCTTGGTTTTGCTTTGCTATTCCATATCTAAACTATGGAGGAACTGTGGGAAGACTCTTGGCTCTCAGAGCCGCATATGGACATTTATCTTAAAATGATTCTTGAACAACGATTTGTAAATTTTAGCTTGATTCAAGCTCAAAAAGAACTGAAACACTTCCTGGCATGGTTGTTTAAGAACTTTTTCTATGTTTCTTGGGATTTAATTCTTACGAAGGGCTTTTGGAAAACCGTTTGGACACAGTTAACATTGGAGTCAAAATATATGCCGATGGAAGAATATTTTCGTGAATATTATTTAATTACCGAGACTGTTGAGCAATGTCAGCTGTGTCCTGGCGAAGGGAAGCCTGGCGCAGGGACCGTGCGGCCCAGGCCACGTGCACCGAGCGCTCTGGGAGCAGCAGCGAGGCAGTTCCCGTGCGCAGGCGGAGCCACGCGAGCCGCAGTGTCAGTGGTGGAGCAGGGAGCGGCGGGAGCGGCGGGACCCGGCGGTGCCCGCCCGGCCCTGCGCAGCGCGTGGTGGAGCGAGCCCCGCGAACGCCCGGCCGAGAGGGGCAATGCGCGGGCGGCGGCTGGCGGCAGTGGAGCGGAGCCGCGCCCAGCCGAAACGCGCTGGAGCAGGGCACAGGGGGGTCATCGCTCGGGGGCCCGGCCGAGACGTGGGTGCAGTGCCTGGCAGCGGCAGCGAAGCTGCGACCAGAGGAGGCGACGCGCGGAGAACTGAGCGGCGCGGCCCGGCCCGGCCCGCGCAGCCCCGAACGCGACCCCGGGAAGAGCGCGCAGGCACCAGCAGCCCCGACAATTCCAACACGGGAGCGACCGAAGGAGAGAGCAAAGACGCAGCGAGACAGAAAACAGCAGCCACTCGGAAAAAGGAAAAGATCATAGTAGCTAAGATCTTAGGGATAGTAAAATGGTATAATGTTAAGCAAAATTATGGTTTTATAACGGGGTGTGACAACCAGCAAGACATATTCGTGCATAGAACTGCTATTAAAAAGAATAACCCTGAAAAATGCATCCCAAGCTTGGGAGATGGAGAGGTGGTGGAATTCAAAATTATACAAGGTAGAAAAGGGTTACAAGCATCGCAGGTCACTGGGCCTGATGGTGTTTCTGTGAAAGGCAGTATATATGCAAAAAAAATCGTAGTCACGTTAGACAATATCTCCACTGTAAACCCTCCCTACAGTCTCCCTTTCCTAATCCCACCTTTCCCTTTTACCCTATGTCCTATTACCCCCAGTGTATTCCCAATCTGTTTTTTCATCCATGGTTTCCCTCATAAAACCATGCTTTTGCCAGTTGTTTCCCCAAAAATCCTTTCCAATGCCGAGTGGGGGATGAAAAGGGGGAGGGAAGAAGTTAAACCCTCTCCTGCCTCAGTTTCCCCACAAAGCATGCTCAGAGAGTTCTGTCTCCCTTCTGTCAGCCCTAAGATGTTCCACAGAATCTGTTTGGACATTTAAAGACTCAGGAGGGTGGCTTGTTTTGTTTTGAAACTGTTCTTGTTATGTTTATCCAGTTGTTTTCATTCTCCTTTTATTAAAATAAAACGGGTGAGGTGTTGGGGTCCCTCCCCTGCCATGGAGCCCTGGGAGAGGGGCCCTGAGGGCACAGACACGGGGTTTCCCTGTCCCTGCTCAGCCTCGTTCCCATTGGTTGGTTTGTGTTCCCCTGCGCGGGCAGAAGGACCCTTGGTCCCGTGACTGGAACAGTTCCTGGGCAGAGCTCTGGCCATGCGGCTGGAGAAATAAACATCTCTCTGAAACATCTAGCAAGAATCCGTCCATATATATTTCCTTTCCACGGGACTCCTGGTTTGGTATATGTATGTTGCAGGATCTCCACTGCAACAACCTTGGGGGTTGGCTCCTGGTAAGTTCAGTTACCAGGCAGACGTGTTTGTACATGTGCATCTCTTGGGCACAAGGCAACTGGGAGATCACTGAAGCCAGGAGCCCACCACTAAGCAGACCAAGTGGCTAAGACAAGTTCCTGGCAGGGCCTGTAGCATTCTTGTACCTGTGGGAGTGCAAATCTGCAAACCAGCAACTGGAGTGGGAGCTGTGGGCCTCTGTGACTCACGTGCCCACAGCCAGGATGTCCAGCAAATCAAGGAGCCAGCTACTGAACAGACTGAGTGCACAAGGTCAGTTACTGGAGGGATCTGAAGTCTCTGTGTGCATGTGTATTTACATCTAGATACAAGTGTATCTAGATGTAAATTTACATCTAGATACAAGTGTAATCATTTGTTTTTCCGCAAACAGGCTTTCACCCCAAGCAGCCAGAGAAGGGAACAGGATGTGTCCACAGGCACTGCTTTTGCTTGCCGGAGTGCTGTGTTCCCTGTCTGTGGTGGCCTATGTTACCAGTCATGTGTATGTGTGTATAGGACATACGTATGTCCTATATTGGGAATAATTCCCTTTTGGAAATTAGCCTCACTATTGGCTGGACCTGGGGACACGGAGCTGTATCAGTTTTGCTTCGATCAGGCTTCAAGATTTAAGATGTCTTATAATAAAATAAAATATGACTTTGTTAAAGCCTTCCAACAATTCAAGGTGGTAAGTGGCCCTGAAATGCTCTTTTAAAACTTCACTCACTACACAAAGTATTATTAATAACATGAACCTTAAACCATCGTTATCAGTGTAATTAATTATGAGGAAACAACAGTGAAATAACTGTAAGACAGGTATTTAGAATGCCTGAGCTGGCTCCAAAAGGAGCAATTTTCATCCATCAATGTTAGTAACCCAGTTCAAGTGCAAGGCTTCCAAGATGTACTTGGCTCCTGAGGTCATACATTTGGATTCATACAACACAGAACTGTGCTGTATCTGTAGTCAGGGCACACCAGGACTGGGAAATGAAGACACTCAACCCCACAATGTTGTTCAGATCCATCCAAGTGCACTTGCTACAGTTCAGACACTTCAGTGTCTTTGCAATGCTTACTACCCTGGTTTTTTGGAGGCATTTATTACCAGGGCACAGCTGATGAAGTGCACACCCACAAATGAGCAAAGCCAGTTCTGCACTGTGGCTAAAGTTGGCTGGAGCCTTAAGTGCCCACTGGAGACACTGAAGAAAAGAAACCCTCATGAATTCTGAAAAAAACCTGAATTCATTCAAAATGGTTAGCCTTCTCTGTATGAAGTCATCAAGGTTTCCAAATTACAACACTTTCCCACTATTTAAGGTATCATAATTCTTGTATTGCCTTCAACTGTAGATTAGAGTGAGTTGGCTATAAGGCTCTTCTGGAAGACACAAACCTGAATAGCAACACTATCAACTGGCTTCCAAAACACCTTGGTTCTTTCCTTTTGTATTAAAAAAGTCATTTAACACTTGTTTCTTTTACTCTATCCAGTAGAACACCAAATAATGCCACCATTACACAGCCCTTGTAATAGTACTTCACAAAAGTTTAGTATATGCAGCCTATCATTCATAAGCTTTAAAATTCTCTTATCATACATGGTAGTAAAAAAGAAAGAGCATCTTACCAGCTTTGGGCACATTTAGCATTTTCATTTCTGCCTTGCTACACTTGTCAACACTGAAACATGCTTTTGTCTTTACTTTTCCAGTTGATTCCAAAGACTGTGTAAAATTTTCATTTTGATTCTGGACGTTTATTTTAGAAAGCAATGAAGCATCTCCCTCTTTCTCATCTATCTGCAAAAGAGAAATAAGTTCACAATAGCATTTTCTTCATGCAGGTGAAGAGAAATAGAGAAAAGAGCAACAAGAAGGGATCTCAAGACATACTAATTGTCATTATCAAACTTGCTACATAAATATATACATCTCTACAAAACTGTGTGCATCACAACAAAAAGTATGTGCACACAATACCAAACACCTACGTAAACAGTTTATGAATTTAATTTAATACAAGTCTTCTGTAGATAAATAAAAATTGTGATGCTTTTTTGTGTCAAAGGTTTCAGAGAAAGTTCCTTTGCAGCAGAACTGCAACCCAACAGACTGAGACTTTAGTACAAGTATCCTGAGTTCTTAACTGCTTTTACAAAAAATAAAATCCAATAAAGCCCATGCCAAGATGCAATCCCCACCTCCTTTACACTTGAGAATAGCATTTGGGCTCAATACTGATTAATTTTATTTATTTGAAAAACATTTTTCTGCAACCACTCCACAGTTAGAGAAACCTAACCTGAGAAGCAAGATCAAAGGTACTGAGAGCAAAGCTATCAAAATTTTTTCTGAATATATTATTAAACCAGAGATTGTTTGTGGTGAGCTCAGATGTTATCTTTTAATCACAATACTGTACAAAATACTTTTTAGTGCACTGTTTGGTTTACCTCCTTTAACTTCATTTCTTGGTCCATCTCCTTAGTTTCATTCTTGAGACAAACAGGAATACACTTCCCTGGTGGTATAAACCTTGGCTTTTTGCCTGCATTTCCTAGGACTTGACTTGGAGCTGCAGATCGCCTCATATTTAACTGTACTGCTCTGGAGGGTGGACAGGAAGGAAAGAAGCAGATAAAGACAACTATAGTCAGGATAGGCTTTAAATATAAAAATATATCCATAGATGACAACATAAGCACTATTTCAAAATATAAGAGAGCATAAAAGATCTTCAAATAACAATATTCATTCACAAGCATAATAAAATTTAAGAAAAAGTAGTATTGTTGCAATGCTTTGTTTAAGTACTAAAAAGGATCAACTACAGCAAATACTGCAGCTGAACATCTCATTTTTCATTTTAAAAGCCACTAATGCAGTTCCAATAGCAATAAATGCTCTGGAGATGCACAGTATAGGGCTACTTAACAAACTTACACCAGTTTATAAAAAGAAAAATAATTTTAAGCAAAACTTACTATTCTAAACACTTGAAACATAATTTTGAAAAGCCCATTATTAGTGTACAATGAACAACGAATGCTGAAGGTATGTCTCATACCTGGGAACAGCCTTTTACATTAAACAGTCAATTACATTGGTCATTCAGGTTCACCATAATAAGATTAACATTCAACAGAAAATTATCTCAGAATTACAGTGGATATTATTGCTCCATGTTATGTCCCCTTGAACAGTGGAAGGAATGTATTAGATGTTTTCCCTCAAAATGTAAGACCATTATTCCCCTGAACAACCTTAAGACAAAACCAAACATATGCCGATGTTAATATAACAAAGCTTACTCTGCAACCACTAAAATAACAAGGTATAATCTTAATGCTTCAAAGTAATAGACAGGAATCAAACAAAAGAAGAAAACTCCAATAGAATAACACAGCAGCTGAAATGAAGAAGGCAAGCACAACTTACAGTACAATTACAGGTTTAATTCTCCATTTACGCATGTTTATTTTAAATGATCCCCCCAACTACTAGGTTAAAAACAAACCATAATACAGATTGCAGAATCAAACTTCTGTACTATCTCAAAAGCACATTTGCATCCTGCTGCAAAAGCCAGTGTATTTCTGCACCTTTTTTGGTGCTACTCTGCACTCCAGTGGCTTCCTGCGGCACAACCACCGTTCTTGCCAAGGTCTGCACTGAAGCAGTTTGCAAACACGCAGGCACTGGTAGCAGGAGTACTGCTCTCTCCCCAGTATGAGTACAATTAGTATATATGTGATGCTGTTATTAGACATAAATCTTAGGGGCAAAACGGCCTCAACTGTTGTCACTTCCACTGTGGCTGTTATTAAAAATACAAGGAAAGAAGCCTCTGACTGTGTCTACAGCAGTGCACTTAAGTTAGGCCTACCTGACAACAGTGATACCATATGAATTTTAGTTAACCCTATGCAGTAAGGGAGTAGCTTGGTTTTTATAACAGGAGTATCTGTAGCATGAAAAGTCACTGTGAACACTGCAAAGGTGTCAAACCTTCTGGGGGAGCAGACTGCAAGTGCCAGTGCTGAGCACAGCCAGCTTCAGGTGCCATGTGAACCTGGAACAAGTTCTCTACCCAACCTACACTACACAAGAGACACTTGGGAAGACAACACAGGACACCCCATGGCTCTGCATGAGGACTGTGCATAGCATGGCTGCACTGCTACACTAACCCTGCCCACTGCACTTCTGGTTCTGTGGAACGGGAAAGCTGCGCAATTCATAAATTGCACATATCCGTGCTTAAAGTGCTCTGGTTTCCAAATCCATTTAGACATTGCACTGTCATTTGGTCTTAAACCACAAAAACAGACTCATTAGGAGATTTGAAAATTACTAAGACATTTGAAGACACTACCCTTGATAACTCAGTAACTTCACTGTTACCAGTATTACCTACTTGCAACTACAAAGACCCTTACATGTTTGTGGGTTTTAAAATGAAATATTGCATCCAGAAATACATCTTTGTCTTTAAAATAACAGGTTTCATAAAATGTAACAAAAACATGTTTAAAAAAATAATAGCCAAAAGGTTTACATTTTGTCCCTTTACTCCTACACAATAGAAATAGAACATCGTGGATGTACAACAAACCACTGATGCCAGATCTTTTAGATGAGATCAGAGCAGGTGTAGCAAGGGCAAGGAATAGCTCCACATTACAACTAAATGAATAAACATGCAAATACGCCCTTTCCTCAGAGCCAGCACCGATACACCTGAGAACCTTGTACTTTCCTTACCGTTAGGTCTGGCTGCAGGGAAACAGCTGCAAGCAATGCAAAAAGCACTGCTCCTAGCTTTTATTAGCAACCAGGCCTGGCCAAACCCAGTGCACCATGAAACCATAGCCCAAACCGTCTCATGGGTGCAGCTGGTTTGTCAGGCATTGAATTCGGTTGTACTTTTGTCCTTAAGGATACATTAATAGCTGCACTAAAAATGAAATACACATACAAAAAATGCTTCAAAGTTTTACACATCCAGCTCAACACGGTGCGCACGGAGCTCTGCTAAAGGCAGCTACAATACCCATATCTCGGCCCAAACTTAACACGCTGCTCCTTCAGTGTTTGAAGAGGCACTGCCGGCACAGATGGAGAGGCAGAACAGCGGCTGTGGGCAACTTCAGAGACATGACACAGCATCAGCTTTTACTCAGTTAAATTGCAGGCAGAGAGTGCACCGCCTTGAACATCAATATTACTGAAAAATCGGAAGCTCTAAGGAATTTTTACAAGAGCATGTAGTTATAGGACAAGGAGGAATGGCTTCAAACTGAAACAGAGAGGGTTTATATTAAATATAAGGAAGAAATTCTTCACTCTGAGGATGTTAAGGCACTGGAACAGGTTGCCCAGAGAACTTGTGGATGCCCCATCGCTCAAGGCCAGGTTGGATGAAGCTCTGAGCAACCTGATCTAGTGAAAGATGTCCCTGCCCACGGCAGGGGGGTTGGAACTAGGTAATTTTTAAGATCTTTCCCAGGGTCATTTCCACCGGGACCCCCGTCCGTAGCTCCCGTACCTGCGGTCCCGTCGCCGGTCCGTCCCGCCTCTGCACTCAATTGTCCCGCCGCGCTCTCCCGGCAGCCCCACCGGCCGCACCGCGCATGCGCCCTGCGCAGCCTTCCCTTCCCGCCGAGCGCGCGTGCGCCGGGGTTGTGCGCGCGGGCCGTCCCGCTGAAGGGAGCGGGGGACCGCCCCTCCCGCCCTCGGGAAGCGCTGCTCTGCGCGTGCGCAGTGCCGCCCCGCCGCTCCTGTGCCACACACAACATGGCGGAGCGGCTGCCGGCCGCGCCGCCGTCAAGCGAGAGGGGCCGTAAAGCGAGCCTCGGCTGCGCGACAGCGAGCGGCGGCGGGCGGGGTGAGTGAGCGGGGCCGCGGCCCCGCGCGGGCCGGGGGCGAGCGGCGGGCGGGGGCAGCGGGGCCGGAGCGCGGCCGGGCCCGGGGCGCTGCGCGGGGTTTGTTCGTAGCGTCTGTCAGGGCCCCGTGCCGGGCTGGCGGCGGTATCGCTGGCGTGTGGGAAAGGGAGCGGTAAGGGTGTGTGCAGCTCTAATGTTTGTCGCTGCTTGAGGCCGCGCAGGTGCTGCTCCTTGGTGTCGGGTCGCTTCTCCAGATGTTTCCAGGCCAGTTCTGTGCCCTGTGCCCAGGATCGTTGTCTCTCCCTGAAGCGCCTTCCCAGGCCGGATCCGGAGGCCTTTCCCGTTCTACCTGTACAAAATTCCCCTCCCACAGCTGCGAGGGGAAGTTTCCTCTGCCCTGGTCGTGGCTCGGGGTAGCAGATCCCGGCCCTGCGCAGCCTCGGAGCTGGTCACAGAATTAATTAGGTTGGAAAAGACTTCTGAGATCATCAAGCCCATTCCAATGTCTGACCACCCTTTCCGTGAAGTAATTCTTCCCGATGTCCAACCTGAAAGCCAACCCCCCGGCACAGCTTGAGGCGATGTCCTCTCATCCTGTCGCTGGTGGCCTGGGAGAAGAGACCCTCACCTGGCTACAGCATCCTTTCAGGCAGACTGATAAGGTTCCGCTCTGAGCCTCTTCTTCTCCAGGCTAAACAACCCCAGCTCCCTCAGCTGCTCCTCATAGGACTTGTGCTCTAGACTCTTCACCAGCTTCATTGTCCTTCTCTGGACTCTGGTCTGTGAAAGGCAGGTCATGGATGGCACTGTTCTGAGTAGGTTTTGCAGGACAGCAAGTGTTGTGTAAAAATGTTCTTCGTCAAAATAGTTAGTTATGTAGTTCCCGGTAGAGGCCTTAAATTGTCTCATATTTATTATATAAGTTTTTTTGAAAAAAAACCAGCTGTCTGCATCAGTGTAAGGTGGTATTGCTGTCCATTTATTCTTACCCTCCTCTGTTCCTTTTCTTTTACACGAATGTTCATCAGGCTCCCCAGTCTGGGGAGCTGAGCTGAAGGAGTAGCTCTATGGCATCCTTGACCCAGGACTGCTGTTGTCTTTCTTCCCTTTCTGCCCTGGCTGCAGTTTCTTATCCCTGGTCATGCCCTGCTTTTGCAGTCCCTAGAGCTTTTGCTGAGCCATCTATAAGAAATTCTAGCCTAGCAAACCGAATCAGGGAGTAGTTGTCTGTATGGTAAGTCGCATGAGCCAGTTCAGGAAAGGGGCAAATTAAATGTTCTGACTGATTCAAAGGAGGAGGTAAAGGGAGGTTGGGACCACATTAATTAGTGGATAGATAGGCTTGGGCTACTGTAAGAAAACTTCCAAAGGTAAATTTTTTTCCCCCAATTCAGTCTTAAAACAGGTCAGTTACCCAGAGTGATCGATCACATCAAGTGCTTGAGAAACCACTTGTACCATCACAGTTGAAGGGGTGAATCTGCCCCTTTGGGCATTAATGTTGGCTTGAAGTGGCTTACAGTGCCAGTGTGGCATAAAACATGCTAAAATACTGCTTCTGTATAGCAGGATTTAAAGTACAGTGTGTCTCTGTGAAAATAAAGGCTGAAGGAATGTCATCTCTCAATGTCACCTCATTCCTGTGCTCTGCATAGACTGTTCCTCCAGTGTTTCAGAAGATGCTGTCTTAACCATGCACATTTGCAGTTCTGTCATGATTCACTCCAGCCCTTCAAACAGTTATGCTTTGTTTTGTCACATGAAAAAGAAGCATTTTTTAAAAATCAGAAGCTACTGTAGATGAAAAAATGAAGGTCACTAATTCCATTTCAGTGTCCTGACTTTCACAGTGGAATAGCTTTCATTAGTGCCAGGCATTTAGCAAGCTATGTGATGATGTTTTTAGGAACTATATCCAACCTGTATTCTCCCTGTTATCATATCCACACCAAATCTCTGTTTGAGGGCAGTGAAGTCCACAGCTCAAGGCTAGTTTTGGGTGTGCATCTGCCTGGCAAACAACATGGGATGACAACTATTGAAAAATTGCTTGATATCTGTGAAGTCTGGAGGAGATTTTTTGCTTGTCCAGAATTGCAGGGAAAAATAAAACATGAAACAATAAAAAGCAAATAGCATGTCATAGTTTGTGTGCTTTCTCTCCCAAACAAAGAAATCCCTGCACAATGGTACCCTTACATTGCACACCCTCCCCTGTACACTCTTCACACGGCCCTTTTAGTCCAGTGGTGGTTTTTGGTGTGGGGTCTTCTAAGAGCATATTGGATCCTCTCTCCATTTCCATGCAGGCAGGCCATTAACTCTTGTTATCTTGAGTTGCAGCTTCTGCTGATGACCATGAGCTCTTTATCTTCTCATTTGTGCTGCTTGTGCACCTGCTCCCCGGTAGAGCATGGGAAAGTACAACAAAGTCCTAGACTTAGGATAAACATTACTTAGCAACAACTAAAACATTGGTGTGTTGGCAACATTCTTCTCATTCTAAAGGCAAAACACAGCTCTGTACCAGCTACTGGGAGAATTGCTAAGGAAATTAACTCAGTTCCAGCCAAAAGCATGTCTAGGCAAAAGACCACAGCTTCCAGCCTTAGGCTTCCAGCAACCCAAGCTACGTATGCTAAGCAAGTAGATAGAAGCAAACAGCATTTTAAATCACACAGCATTATAATTCTAAGTGACTCGTTCTATTTAGACGTTACTTGCTTAAGCTAAGCAACTGGTATCTCTCAACAAAATAATGTAATTTCTATGTGTAATCAAAAAGGGAGTATGACAATTGATGAATTGTAGTAGAATTGGGAAAATTGGTTTTGAGACCAAATGGAGGAGATTGTTCAGGGGATAAGCAGAATCTGAAACTTCATTTTGTGAAGATACTGAGTAAAGTGATGCTACGGTCCCGTGCCGGCTAACACGATGTCCCGGGCACCGAGCAATCTTCTGCCTGCCTCGAGCGGGGATGGACGGAGACCGACCGTGGCGCGGGAGCGCCAGCAAAGCACCTGCTCGGGTTCGCCTTGCCAACCAGTGTCGAAAGCCCGCAACGAGGGAGGAAAAAAGCGGAGGGAATCCTTCGTGGAGGAAGGCGTTTATTGCAGGGAAAAACCTCCAGAGAGAAGCCAAAGCTGTGTGGCTTGCAGCGAGTCCTGTACTTCCAAGGTCTGGGTATGGAAAACACACAGTAACCAATGGAACATAAGCCAGGGGGTGTTACCGAGGCGGGGGAAGGAATTACAGCAAATGGGAGAAGGGGTAGGCGGGGAGGAATAACAAGGACCAATTAACAACCGAAGAGCATAGAACTCTCTGGAAATACAACCAAATATGAGAAATAAGGGGAGGGGAGGGCTGCGGCCAATGGTGAAGCACGGATTTATGTGTTTTTCACAGCCATTTGAATGCTTAGGGCTTTTGGGCAGTAGTAGCATCAAACCAATGGACCTTTGGGTCTACTTGACCCGGCTGACCCTGGCTTTGGCCATGGTTCACCACAACAAAGTGATCTGTGCTGCTAGAGTGCATGACATTCTTCAGATGATCTCCCTTGGCTTATCTCTTGACTAAGGTGCATCTTTTGAAGTTGACAAGAAGATAAAACATCTCTGGTTCTTCAAGTCAGGAAACTTCTACTGAAAAAGTCTGGGACTTCAGTAACAGCTATTGTCATAGGTCCCAGACCCATGGCCACAAGGGTTCTGGCACTGTGTTGTGCTGCTCCAGCACAAGTCTTGAAAACATGCAGAAGAATCCCCCTTGATTGTGTTTTTTAAATACTTTATTTTCACTCTTCATTTGAACTCCAGTTTGGCTGGGGCTTTATACATCCACATATATATATTTTTATATACAGAGGCATACGTATATGATATATATTATTTTTGTTGTTGTTGCACTTCATTTCTCTCTTAAACAGAAATAAAGTTTTTGTTTCCCATTTGATAAAAATACTCTTCCCTGCATTCTGTTAGTCTTGCTAAACTTGCTAAAATATGCCAAAGAGTGTCTTGAAGACTTGGTCCTCAGGGACTAGCAGTGTTTGTGCAAAATGTAGCTCACAGTACCACAATTCCAATAGAACAGAAACTCTAGGACAGTAAAAATACTTGGTTTTGTTCTCTTACCTGTCCTGTAAAGTTTTCTAAAAGCAGAATCCTCTAGAATCCACCAAACCAAATCAAAGTGTTAGGCTTACAGTTCATATTATCAAATCTATATATGCTGTTTAAGTCCTCCAGCATAAATATACTGTATGTTTCAATGTTTTCATCAATACTGAGAAATAATACTTCACATTCTCCATACTGATGGTTAGCATTGTTCTCTGCTTTTTAAACTTTCCCTTGTAGCGCCTGCTGTCCTTACAGTCACAGCTTTGTGCCAAGATAATTTTGTTCACGCTGAACTAGCAAAGTCCTGAGTTTCCTGTCTTTGCAGTAGACCTGTAAAAACATACACAAAACAACGGTGTAAAAAGAATTGTTTGACATCTCTGTGATATGGTATTTTCTTAAGCAGATTCTTTTAAGACACGGTATGTCCATGTGGCTGAAGGAACAGTGTATCCCTGATACCTGTAAATTTAGCTTCCCTGTGTTGTTGGTGACAATGTAGCCACAGAAGCACAGAGCGAAATGCAGTCTGTAAAATCTGCTAGGGATGTGGTCAGGAATCTATGTGGAGTGCACTCCCTGCTTCTCTAGCAAACCTGTCAGTAGGTCACATGGCTAGTAGGTGTCCCAGCTAATCTGAAGCTAGCTCAAGCATCTCTGCAAGGCATGGTATTGGCTGTGTCGTAAACATGCCAGTAAAAACAAAACTTGGTATGGAAACCTTGCAGCAGATTATGTGTTTTGTGTTTGGGTTACGTGCATGCTTGCTTGTGTTATGTATGCTTTTATTACAGCTTCTATTAACTTCACTCTTAGCAAATACCCTTTTAACACAAGCACGTTTCATAATCAGTGAAGATACTCTGATACTTAGATATATAAGAACTTCTAAATTCCAGATTTATGTTGTATTCGTGAAGAGGAATTGCAAAGTTCTTTTTTCCCTTCAGCGTAAAACTTGACCTTATTTCTTAGAGATCCTCGCAGTTGCCAGTTATCAACTTAAGGGATTTAAGCAATGACTTTTTTATAATATTTTAAGTGAGCAACCTTAGTTATGCTACATATCACAGCAATTATATTTGCCAATACAACAAACTTGATTGTAATAGTTTTGTTTTAAAAATTAACTGCCTGTCATGACCAGATAAGAACAGGTTAGATAAGGAAATTCCACCTTTTTGAGGAATATAATTTTTACCAGGTTTCAGTTGCTACTTTTCAATAATACTGGATTCTATTGTCTTCAGTCTTACAAACAAAACTGGCTTCAAAATTGATCATCAGCAGGGTGTTCAGTTTTGTGATAAATATCTGCATCAGTAGTAATTGAAACAGAGACTGGTGTTTATTTTCACCCTAATCTAGCCAACTTTCCTGTTTTGAATTGTAGGTTTTCAGTGGCTTGTTTTGGAAAACTAGGTTTAATGGTTAGGACAGCATCTCTTCAGTAGCTGGCTTGTTAGACATAGGACTCAGTAACTTAGGAAACACTACTGAGCCTTACTCTTGCTAATGTTTTTCATAGGCATAATAAAGCAGTGAAGAGAAACTGAAGGAAGTATTACATGCCTTACTGATCAGAAAACTGTTTCTGAAGTATTTGGGCAAACTACCTATATATGTAGTAAAATCTACAAAGGTAAGATCTCTTCCTTTTCTCTTTTATTTAGAAAACCTCACAACTAATGAAAACCTCTTTCACGAGTCTCAATGGCTTTACAAAAGTAACTTTGTATGTTGAGGAGCAAGGTGGAGCCTAAAACTTATTCTTTTAAGTGAGTTCTGTGGAGTCTTACCAAATTCCACAAGGCTTTTTACAGTAGGATTTGGATGAAGGCAGATTGCCCATTAGTTCTTCTTCACAAGGCTTTCAAATCCATTTAAAAGCTTCTCACTTTTATGAAATAGATCATGTAGGAGAAGACAGTAGCTCTTCATGATTTCAGGGTTAGCTGAAGTTTTGGCTTCCTTAACTTCCTGAGTATTAAGTATGTCTTTAGGCATGTGGAGATTTCATGCTGTTGCCTCTGAAATTGACGTCTAAGTGAGAAGAGAATCTTTTTTTCAGTGTGAGAGCAACATCTTATGTGATGTGCAGTTCATAAATCCAGGATCTGCTAGCTGAAAGCGCCACAGCTATTGTTGGTAAGAACACTGTTTTGTAAGTTTGTTAGGCATTACACGAAAGTATTAAAATGGAAAGCAAACATTTGCATTTGAACTTCTGTGATGTTTCTGCTTCAGGTAGAATTCATGTAAATAGAAACTGTATGTTTCACAGTGGCTGCTACAATTATGTTTAATAACAGACTTCAGACTGTCTTGATAGAAAATTGTGATTCTGACATCCAACAGTGCAATTCTCAAATTCCAACTTAAATCAGGAAGTCTCCTAAGTATGTAAGTGTTTGTTTGCATTCACACATGTACTTCTTTATTCACATTAAGGTCTCCATGTTTTTAGAATTGCTTTCAGGCTTCTTTGTGGATCTCCCCATGCAGATTCAGCACAAAGACTGCTTTATTTCTGTGTTTGGGGTTTTTGAATAGGTTGAAGGTGTGGAGAGCATGGGTTATGATATTGAGCGCTTTGTGGGCTATGTTAATGAAGGGCTGTTGTGCTCCATCTGCCGAGACGTGTTAGAAGATCCACTGCAGGCTCCTTGTGAACACGCTTTCTGCACTGCCTGTATCCATGGTTGGCTTGTTCATCACAGTAACTGCCCTGAAGACAGACAAGTGATTGATGTGTCTTTGCTACGACCTCTCTACAGGTATCCAATAATCTTGCTGCATGTTGGAATTGCATTAATTTAGGATTTCTCAGTTTTGCTTGCACAGCTTCATCTCCTGTCGATACTGTCACTCAAGACTGTCTTTATCCAGTATGCCCATGGCAGACACCAACTACTTGCATGAAAGCTTTAGCATTTTCTATTTATTATAACTTAACTTTTAGGGTGTTAGGATTTCAAAACTGAAAGAACACTTAATTTGTTCTCCACCTTTTTATATCTTGAATGCTGATTCTAGATACCTGTCTGGATATTATTCTGAATGTTCTGTACAGCATCAAAACTTTTCCATACATGATTTTAGAGAAAGTCAGCAGAGCAACTCTTGATGACAGTCGCTACACACTCTATATCTCTTTTCTTTTCAGTCTTAGCTAGATGCTGTAGTGGGGTTTGTAATTAACAATTCCTAGAGATATGAACCAAATTTCTGACCTTCAAATTCTTTTTTAAATAGATCTTTAGACATAGGGAATGTCTGTTGTGAGCCACCTTGTCATGTAAAGCAGGCTGTTTTCCCAAGTGCCTTCTGTAACTGGTCAGGCAGTTGAACCAGATGATTGTTGTTGGTCCTTTCCAAACAAACTGTTCTATTTTAAACTGTCAATTCCTGCTAGTGTCAGCACAAAACAGTTTCAACAGTAGACACTGCTTGCTGTTTAACACATGCATTTTCTAATCTTGCTCAGATAAATAGTTACATTGTATTTAAGGCCTCCAGCTACAGTAAATTTAACTTCATTAGTACTTACAACGTAATTTTTCATTAATGAGATTTTACTATCTGGAAGTTAGCTATGGCGTAGACAGAGCGCTAGAGTTTAATTTTTAGATTGTTTTGTCTGTACTCACTGTAGTCCTTTAGTCTGGCATGTTTAGAAACACAGAACTTAAATGACAGTGAGTAGCCCTGGTGTTTGGTATTGATAGTATCTGCTGAGCCAGTAAAAGGTCACGATTAGAAATTATTCAAAAATAAAGATTTCATTTGCACATTTAAATTTGGAGACTGGCTTTTCCATTAACATTGTTTCTTTCAGGCTGTTTTTTTCTGGTATGGTCACTTGAATTCTTAAAAAAAGAAATAAATTAAGATAGTCATAATTTTTCCTAATGGAGATTAGAATCTTGCTTTTTTTTTTTCCCAAAAGTTGAAAATAAAAATTTTTCAATAATGTTCCCAGATTTAAGAACAAATTCTTTTCTTTGCCTGTAGATATATGAAAAATGATTTAAACCGTCTTCAGCTACATTGCAGAAACAGGGAGTATGGCTGTGAAATGGTTTGTTCTCTGGAGTCTATAGACAGGCATGAAAGGGAGTGTGAGTACAGTCAGATACCTTGCTCCAATGCTGGTGAGTAACATTCAAAGAAGTTGAGTCCTTTATATTTAAAAAACATGTTTGTCATCTTCCTGTCGACAGAACTACAATAGCCATTATTTTCTAACAGAAATTCAAAGCTTTGGCATGATCTGCTCTTTACAGCAGTGTTATTGAGCAAAATATAGTACCAGTTTATGGTAGTTGTGATGATTAGCAACTGTTTCTTATCCAAAAACTAACCAAAATGAATATGATGAACTTCAAATGTATGAAAATGTAGTAGTGCATTAGTTTTGCTTTCTGTCAAGTTATGAGTTTGTTTCCCAGTTCTGACTGCATGTTCTGATGTTTGAATGAATGCAGTGGCCCCTGCAGAAGACTTAGGGGTCATAATTTATTTATAAAACACCTGGTTGCCTGGTGCATGTGCAGCTGCCAACTCTGTGCCATGATTTTAACAAGAACGTATCTTGGAAGTAAGAATTATTCTAAGCTAAATTCCGATTAGAATTGTTCATGTTGAAGTTTTTATTTAAAACAAGGTTGCACCTCCTGAGAAAGAAACATGCCTCTAAAGAGGAACATACTGTTACAATTTCCCAGTTGATTTCATTTGAAATGTTGTATGATCCTAGATAAAGTTAATTTCTAATTAATGATGCTAAGGGCATAGTTGAGTCTGCCGTTGTAATTAATTATGAGATGATTAAGGTGTTAGAATTGCTCTACTGGAAGTTATAATTTCTCTCAGAAGTAAGTGACTTCTGCAGATGCTTGATTCATGTGTTCTACTTCCTACAGAAACTGTAGTGTTTTATAGAGTTACCACGCTGGGTGTCTGGTGTTTGGGGTGTGAAGGCTCTCACATCTCTTGAACTCTTTCCCAAGAATACCTGGAATATATTTTGAGTACCACAATAACAAATCATTATATTTATTAGTAAAGCTTTTCTAGAGAACTCTTTTGTCATTTTCTGGCATGGTTTGTTGGGAAGTTTCAATACTCCATTGTTTCAGTTTCCTTAAGTTGATATTCCCTTCAAATTAAATGCAAGGGTGTAGTGCAACAAAGAGTGCCTCAAAGATTAAACTACAAACTTCATAAATTTGACTTCGTAAGTTAAGACTACAAACTTCAAGTTTAGAGTTAAATGTAGCAATAGTTTATATAGTGTTTATTTTTTATTCTTTACATTTTACTTTTAATCACCACGGGACTGCAAAGTTGGTATCCTAGAATTTCTGTGGAAATGTTTCTATCTTTGTATGAGTTATTAAACGTTCATAAATAAATGTTCCAACTTATTTATGTGGTCTAGTACATTATGGACAAGACCATCAAATCGTCTGGAAAACAAGTTTACATTCCATCCCACCCACATCTGTCTTTACTACATCTTTGGACTTTTCCCTAAGTTTGATAGTGTAATATTTTTTTACACATGTGCATTCTTTATCAATTCCAGTCATTGCAATCTACGTCGGAAGCACAGGCAAGCTGCTAGTGTCTTAGCTTGGCATCAGGATTGTCATTACTGAAGTTAATTTAATGCCAGACCAGCAATAGAAGACTTTATAGAAAATAGCTCCTTCCAACCTTTCAGTATTTTCAGTTAATGGATAAGTATCTTAATGAGACTTTTAACAGCGTTGTATTAGTAGCTACGTGTGTGTAACTGTCGTATTTCATATTCTAAAGAAATCACTTTTCCCAGCTTCCTTTCTGGAGTGGTTTTGTTTGGAATGACTCAAAATGCTTTTGTTGTAAATGACTGTCTTGCCTTGATCTTCCTTGCTCAGGTTGTACGGTGCAGATTGAGCGGCGTAACATGGACGGGCACCTGGCGGTGTGCGAGTACCGGAGCCGGGAGTGCCCCAATGGCTGTGGTTACACCATTCTCAGCGCAGAGGACACGCAGCACAACTGTGTGGCAGAGCTAAGAACTGAGCTGGAGCTACTTCGGTACAAACCTTCTGTTCCTCTCGTGTTTGTGTTGGGCTGGGCTTAAAATCGCAGCATGAAGCACTTTGAAATACTAGCACTAGATTCTGGTATGTGTTAAATGGTCCATTAATTACTTGATGCTAATGGGCCAGAATTTTATTATGTGTCAGCATAGACTTTAAATTCTTGCTGTTTTGAGTCTTCTGTTGTTGGGGTTTTTTTTTGTCCAAGTTACTATAAATCTTAAAATACCCTTGCTTGCAGTTGAACAGAACTGTGAGCTTACTATGTAAAATGACAAAAAACCTAAGAAAACTGAAGTTGGCAATTTAATGTTTCCATTGGCCTGTTGTAGACACAAAGTCACACTATTTAATAATTGTATTTAGTTTATGTTTTTACAGATAGAGAAGATAAAAATCTGTAATTATTTTGGCAGATACAGGTAGATTCAACTGCTGAAGATCTAATTTTGATTTTTTTTAAAGTCCTGGTAGATTAATAACAGTCAGTGAATATGACTCTTCTTACCAGCATCCTTGTTTTCCTCTTATGTATGTTTCTGTAGCTTTCCCTTTTCATTATACTCCAGTTGGACTTTTTTTTTCCCCTCATGCTCCTTCCTATTTGTATCTTTCAGCTCCTAAGTGTTGTGCTTTTGAACACTGCTGTGAAGTCAGGCTCAAATGTGGTTTAAATGCGTTGAGACACAAGGGATTCTGCTACCTGGTTTCTGAACTCAAAAGGTTAATATAGTGCCAGCTGGTTTTGGCTGTGGAGCTGTGTGAGTGACTAGGCTGTAACAGTTTACTGCATACTGTCATTTTACTGCATGGTGTCCACCATAAAAGTGAGCACAGATTGCACAGAATCATGGAATCATTTAGGTTGGAAAAGAGCTCTAAGATCATTGAGTCCAGCAATTAATCCAGCACTGCCAGGCCCACCACTAAACTGTGCCTATAAGTGCCTACCATGTCCACACACTCAGGCTGTCTCACTTCTTTACCTGTTTAGTAGTACTATAGGATTCAGACTTTTTATCTTGGCTGCCTCTATTTCATAACACTTAGCAAGCACATACTGTAGGCAAGCAGCAGAAAATCACCTAAAGTCATAAATACACATTCTTGAGCTCATGGAATTACTTGAGGAATATGATATGATTGTCCCTCTATAGGCTCTTCATGGGCACTTCAGTGCCCCTGGGCACAAGGCACTTCTTTATGCCAGTTTTTTTTTTAATTAAGAAGTCATGCTTCTACAGGGGCATCCTGTAGAGCTTGATGGGAATCAGATCAGGCTGTTTGGCTGCAAGAAGGCTTTCTGGAATTTGAAAATCGTTCTTTTCTCTGCTTACAAGACTTCACAAGGAGAAATAAACTTTTTAGGTCAGAAATGATCTGCAGAGTGGAGGAGGCAAAACATGAGATGGAGTCAAGGTTAGATTCACAGAGAAGGCATATGGTCCAAAAAGAAAGTATTCTGCAAAATGAAATTGAAGAACTAAAGGTAAATACAAACCTTTTTTTTTTTCTCTCTCTTAACAGTCTAGCTGTTTGCTTTTCCCAGTAGCAGTTTCTTATTTTGTAAGTAAAGTCTCATACAGAGGAAAATGGTATTAAGTATGGGAAGCAAAACCAACAAAGCTTTGCCAGGTTAGTCAGCTCTATGGAGAAGCAGGCTGGATGCTGTATTGCTGGGGTTTATCTGCTTCAGGTTCACTGGAGCTCACCTGGGTACTCCATCAGTGTCTGTGCATGCGTAACATTGTCAGCAGATCAGTCTGAAACTGATTTCAGTGTCTAAATGTAGAGTATACATCACAAACTGGATGTAATTAAACATCCAGCTCCATTTTTAATTGCTGTCCAAAGTGGCTTAGTCCAGAGCTGACACAGAGCCCTACTGCCAACAGTGGTGTTTGCACTGTGGTCAGAAGGTTGGAAGGGTGCACAGTAAACTTCATCAGGTAACAAGCAAGGCTGTCTTATCCTCTTAGTCATCCTGTTTTTATTATATCACAGAACAATGATTTTTAAAGCAGTGGATGTGCTTTATAGTTTACATTTTTATTTTTACTGGATTTGACATTAAATCCTTGCAGAATGTATCTGAACATAACCAGAACCACATTTTGTTTGGATTCTTGAAACAGAAAATAAAAGCAGCAAGAGGGTAAATCGGCTGTTTCTTATCATACGTTGTAAGAAACTTTTTGAAAAACACGTTGGAATCTTTAGAACAAGACCATTCCAGAAGGCGAATGCTGGATTGTGTCTCAAATTGTTTATATTTGCTATCAAAAAATTATTTCCGTGTTCTTTATTCTTAAGACTCCATCGCCCTACGTGCATGGCCAGTTCAACTTCATTGCGCCATCATTAGAAGACGGTTTGTTTCTTGCAGTGAATTTGTATTTGCATTTCAGAGTCAGATGTCACGAATGATGTCAGATGTGCGGTCTCTGATGGCTGCGGAGAGACAGCACCGTCAAGAGCTGGAGCAGGCAGAGCTGGAAAAACGGGAGTTAATGGAGCTGCTGAAGGGGCTGCAGAAGGACTGTCGATTAACTACTACAGAGGGAAGCAGGAAGTCAAATTTCCGTCCTTTGACACGACTAGAGAGTGTGAAAAGAAAACCTAGGGAAGTTACAGTTATCTAAATAGTACTAAGCTCAAAAAGCATTTTCTTCAAATACTGTCTTCTGGCAAACTACTTTCTTTGAATGATTGGTAAATTTTATATCATTTCTGATTTACTTGTTTTCTTTTAAAGTCTAAATTACAACTGTATTTTCTTTGGGGCCATAAAAACAAACAGAAGAATTTTTTTCTGAGGGAATACTGATCATTAAAACCAGTAATTGGAAGACATATTTTTAGCTAATGGGGAGGAGACTTGATTCATTCTCTCTTTACTGTATCACTTACAGGAATCTTTCAAGCCTGAAAGCTACAGCCTTTTAAAGATACGGACTATTATAGACCAGGAAGAAAACAACATTTAAATACCTATGTTTCAAACAAAAAAGCAAATGTGACCACTTGGGATGTACTTAATTTGAGGAAAAGTGAATAGTAGAATTAGTAAGTCAGTAATAGAAGTTAATAAGATTTTGTTTGTTTGTAGTTTGTAGAAGGTCTTATTTCAAAGGTTGAAAGCAAGCACTTTAAATTGTAATTCTTCTGCTATGTAAAGCTTCGGGTGAGATTGACTGTTGCTTTAGAGCTTCTTCTCATTTCCCAGGCTGATACACACTTAAGAGACTAATGCTAAAGCCCAAGGTAGTAGAATGATCTAAAACCTTTTAAACAGATGTGTGAATAACTTTGAGTTTGTGGGAATGGATCTGCTTCTTATTTAAAAATTTGAAGCTTTTATATGTGAAAGTATCAGGAATTTCTACAGGATCTTTTAAGCATAAGACCAGTCCATTTGGTACTCAATGTCTTTAAAGCATATATAAATACTTAGAGTATATTTTATTTTCTTGTGGCAGGTTTAAGGCTACTTGATATGCACAAGAGATAAATATTTGCACAGTCACTTGGGCTTCAGACATCTGTGTTAGTGCTCAAGCACTAACACAGGGCTGCAGGGAGTGCCAGAGCCTGGCACTGGCATCTGAGGGTAACAGAACACCTGTGTGAGTGCGAGCAGGTCAATGATCTGCTCTGCTTAGTGCTACAACTCAAAGAGGACATAGAAGGGCTAAGGGATGTTAGAGCATCTGAGGAAGAGATTGACTGGTAGAGCCATACTCTGCCTCTCCTGAGGCAAGTGTACCAGTCACATGCACCTCAGAAAGTGGAGGATTGCTAGAGGTGAACCTAGGGTGGCAGGCCTGTGATGGGGGCAAAAGCACTGGCCCGGCTAAAGTGCATCTACACCAATGCACCATGTGGGCAGCAAGCAGGAGGAGCTGGAAGCCATTGTGCAGCAGGAAGGTTTTGATGTTGTCACCATCACAGAAACATGGTGGGATCACTCACATGACTGGAGCGCTGCAATGGCTGGATATAAGCGCTTTAGAAGAGACAGGTGAAGCAGGAGAGGTGGTTGGATAGCACTGTACAATGGGGAGTGTTTTGATTGGATTGAAATTGATGATGAAGATGACAAGGTTGAGTGCCTCTGGTAAAGATCAGGGTGAAGGTCAGCAGGGCAGATGTCATGGTGGGAGTCTGTTAGAGACCACCCAGCCAGTCCAGGCTGATGACGTGTTCTACAAACAGCTGGCAGAAGCCTCACAGTCACCAGCCTTTGTACTCAGGGGTGACTTCAGCTTGCCAGATGTCTGCTGGAAATACAGCAGAGAGGAAGCAGCCTAGGAGGTTCCTGGAATGTGTGGAAGACATCTTTCTAACTAACACAACTGGTAGATGAGCCTAGCAGAGGAGGGGCCCTATTGTTTGTGGGCAAAGAAGGACTGGTGGGTGATGAGATGGTCAGTGGCCATCTTGGGCAGGGTGACCATGAACTGTTAGGGCTTTCTGTACTGGGTAAAGTGAGGAGGGGCACCAGCAGAATTTCCACCTTGGGCTTTGGCGAGCAGACTTTGGCCTGTCTAGGGCATTCATTGACCAAGTCCCTTGGAAGTCAGTCCTGAAGGGCGAAGGAGTACAGGAAGGTGGATCTGCTTTAAAAAGGAATTATTAAATATTCAGGAACAGACTGTCACCATGTGTAGAAAAACAAGTTGTCAGGAAAAAAGACCAGTGTGGTTAAACAGAGAGCTTAAGCTGGAATTTAGGGAAAATAAAAGAGAATATATCACCTCTGGAAGGAGGGTCAGGTAACTTGGGAGGACTGTAAGAATGTCACAAGGTCATGTAGGAAGAAGATTAAAAGGGACAAAGCCCAACTAGAACTTGATTTGGCCACTACAGTTAAAGACAACAAAAAAGTTTCTATTAATATTTTGACAGCAAAAGGAGGGTCAAGGAGTGGCTCTGCCATTAGTTGAATCCAGAGGGTGGTGTAGTGACAGGGGTTGAGGAAAAGGCAGAGGTACTTAATGCCTTCTTTGCCTCGGTCTTCAATATCAGGATCAGTTATTCTCAGGATGCCCAGCTCCCTGAGATGGAAGTTGTTGATGGGCAGATGAGTGAAATCCCCATAATCCAGGAGGAGATGGTTAGTGACCTGCTCTGCCAGTTAGACACTCACAGGTCTATGGGCCCTGATGGGATCCACCCCAGAGTAATGAGGGAACTGGCAAAAGTATTTGCCAAAACACTTTCAATCATCTACCAGCAGTCCTGCTCAACTGGAGAAGTTCCATCTGACTGGAGATTAGCAAATGTATCACCCATCTACAAGAACGGTTGGAAGGATGACCTGGGGAACTACGGGCCTGTCAGCCTGACTTCAGCTCGGGGCAAGGTTCTGGGAGAGATCATCCTGAGTGCCATTACATGGCACATGCAGGACAACCAAGGGATCAAGCCAGGCTTTAAGAAAGGCAGGTCCTCCTTGACTGATCTGATCTCCTGCGACCAAGTGACCTGCTGAGAAGGTGAGGGAGAGGCTGTGGATGTTGTCTATCTAGACTTCAGGGAAGCATTTCACACCATCTTCCATAGCATCCTCCCAGAAAAACTGGCTACCTGGGGTTTGGATGGGTGGACTCTCCAATGGATAAAAAATTGGCTGGTTGTTAGGCCCAGAGAGTGGTGGGGAACGGAGCTAAATCCAGTTGGCAGCTGGTCACTGGTGGTGTTCACCAGGGCTCAGTATTTGGGCCAGTTCTGTTTAACACCATTATTAATGATCTGGTCTTGGGGATTGAGTGCGCCCTGAATAAATTTGCAGACACCACCAAGTTGGATGGGATGTTGATCTGTTTAAGGGTAGGAAGGCTCTGCAGACAGACCTGGACAGGGTCGATGAATGTGCGAAGGACAGCTGCACGAGGTTCAGTAAGGCAAAGTGCTGGGTCCTGCCCTTGGGTTGCAGCAACCCCATGCAGTGCTACAGGCTGGGGGCAGAGTGGCTCGAGAGCTGTTCAGCAGAAAGGGACTTGGGGGTGCTGGTTGACAGCGGGCCTAATATGAGCCAACGTGTGGCCAGGTGGCCAAGAACGCCAGTGGCATCCTGGCCTGTATCAGAAATAGTGTGGCACTGATTGTCCCTCTATATTTGGCACTGGTGAGGCCACACCTTGAGTGCTGTGTCCAGTTTTGGCCCCTCACTTTAAAAAGGGCATTGAAATGCTTAAGCATGTCCAGCAAAGGGCAACAAAGCTCATGAAAGGTCTAAAAAGCTTGTCTAATGAGGAACAGCTGAGAGGGCTGGGTTGGTTTAGCCTAGAGAAGAGGAGGCTCAAAGGGGGACCTCTTCACTCTCTACAACTCCATGAAAGGAGGTGTAACCAGGTGGGGACTGGTCTCTACTACTGTGCCTACAATGAGAGGACAAGAGGAAATGGCCTTAAGCTGAGACAGGGGAGATGCAGATTAGATGTTAGAAAAAAAATTTTCACTGTTAGGGTGGTCAAACATTGCGATAGGGTGCCCAGGGAGCTGGTGGAGTCACCATCCCTGGAGGTGTTCAAGAGTTGTCAGGATCTGGGGCTGGGCAATGGTTTAGTGGTTTTGGGGTTACAGGAGTAGTTCTGGGTTGACAGTTGAACTTGGTCTCTTCCACCCTTGATGATTCTATGACTCAAAGTTTGCAATAGAATTTTTTAACAGACTCACAAATCAAGGAGGCATTTATCTGTAAGCACTGCATGAGAAATCTGTATAGTTCAAAGACTTTCTCCAAACTTCTTACGCAGCCTGTTCATGTTCTTTTCAGTGCTATAACTAAGCCATATTCTCAGCTCATCAGTGGACTAACTATAGAGGTATCTAGCCTTCTGTTTACTGAATGTGTTAAATCAGTTTTGAAGGCTCAGGAAAATATGTGCAGGTTCAACAACCCGAATATGTTAGTTTTATAGTTTAGAAAGCAACTGCATTACTGTGCATGCCTTGCTGTCACTCAGAGCAATGCTTTTATAGCTAATAGCATAACCAAAGAGAGAGGCAGCAATCTTCTTTAGCACATAGTCTACATTATGAAGACTTGTGGTCAGAGCTGTCTGAATTTCGGGCATTAATAAATCCTTCTAACTTGCTGTTTCTTTAGTACCACTGAGGCAGATGTGCACATATTCAGGTCTTAGTATTTAAAAACTGGTCTTGTGTATTTAAAAACTGATATAAATAGCTCTTCTGTAAAAGTGGGTTTTTTTCAGGGAAAAAAACACATTCAAAGTAATTTAGAGTATTTGGGACACTATAGCAGTCTCACCAATTCATGGCATAGCACATCTCTTAAGCAGCCATGTTTAATAATCTCAAACAGTAAACCAGTAGCTATAATTTGGGAAGACCTTCATTCACACTAAATGTTCAGTGGTCAGTTCACTTAATCAGTGTGTGTATTAAAGCAATAGGTAGAAAGTAAGAATGCTGTTACTCTCGTGTTCTAAACAAGCAAGCTGTGAGTGTCTGTGCTCTGCGTGACATTATTGCAGCATTCGTGCTAATTTTCAAGCTTTTTGGCAACATCAGATTTCATGCTATTAGATTTAGTTAGTGCTTTTCTGTGTATCGTAACTGTGTGGTGGTGATGTGACTTTATCAACTTTGCCTAATGTAAAGAAGAAAATCACTTCAAAATCCTTTAGAACTCAATGAACTGGATCATCTTTCCTGAGTCAGAGGGCAGTAACCCAATCTTTTCTGTTCCGACCACAGAAGAAAGCAAGTTATTAGCTCTGTGCTTTCCCCATAAGGGGATCTCTGCATTTGTTTGCTTTAGAAACTTCACCCACTTATTTATGACTAAATTCCTCCTAGCATGGGAAATAGGGTTTATTTAATGTTTACTTAGTGTTTGGTCTGCTGTCTTTTCCCTAAGTGCTGGACATGAAACTGTGTGAGAAAACGCGTCCTGGGTGGTAAGGAAGGACTTTCTGCTGTGCAATCAAGCTCTGACAGTCTGAACTTCCAGCGTGAAAATGTGGCCCACTGGCTGCTGGAATGGGCTGTCACTATGGGTTTCCTTTAGCAGCAAAGAAGCCCTTTCAGAGATGTTTTAAATAGGTACACAGTAGCTAATGGCATCAGGTCTCTCTGGTGGCTCTAAGCTTTATGCCATTCCTCTGGGTTGGTAACGGTTCTGCACTTCAGATTTTCCTCTGCTAATGAACTTCTCACAGGGTGGCATTGCTGAAGTATCGTCATCATTTGACCTGTCTTACAACTGACTAGACTGACATGAAATAGCCCATTACATTAATATTTCATCTACTTGCTTTTCCAGTGTCATGTATTATGCAGCTCTTAATAGCAGTTGGCAGAAGCAAGGGATTTTTTTTCTTTCTTTCAAATAGTCTGTTAATCCTTTCCACAAAAACTAAGACTCCAAATATTGTACTAGACCTGACAGAAGTTAAAGACACTCACTTGGAAATGCTACTTCCTTAGTCATGATCATATTTTAGAATTATATGAGAGACACTGCTAAAAGTGCATTACAGGAGGGTTCCAGCACGGAATTACTGGTATTATTATTCTCATACTAAATCACACTTTAATCAGTTCCATTTCCTCACAAGTGGAACTGCTACTCAAGTAGACCAGTAACTGTGCAAACTGTTGTATTTTGAGTTGCTGCTTCTAGCTCTTTGCAGCTGGAAGAGGGAGAGCAAAGAGAGGAACACATAAATGTGGTGTGACTGTTCCCTCAGCCCAAAAGCAGTGATGCGGCTGCACCAGCCTGTGGCACCAGGCTTACCAGTGTGAGCTGCCAGCGTGTGGCAGGGAGTTAACATGGCATTAGAATTAAAAGGAGATTAAGTCTTTATCCTTTATCTTTAGGTGGGTACACAATGTCAGAGTACCAAGCCTGGGAGATTCACAAACAAAACTCTGAGAGAGCAAGTGGTTAAGTAAAGTACGTGGAACTTTCATCTACAAGAGTTTCTTGTCAGCATAGAAGGGAAGGGAATTGCACACTCAAGCAAAATACCTGCTATAGTGATGTATTTTGACTGGCCAAAAGTGGTTTTATCTGAAATGTTCTTAGGTGTTTGTATGAAGTAATGTATTAATAGACCCCAGTTGCAAACAGTTCCTAATTTACAGAAATGGGTAGCCTTGCAAATGAAATTTTCCATGTGCTGTCTTCTTGGATGTTTCTGGCATGGTGCTTCTCTACAGCCACTTTCCTTAGAAGTGCTGGGTAGTATTGACAGGGAGCAATACTAGCCTTGCCTTTCCCCCGTACTGTTGTCAGATGGAGTACGGTAGGTCAGGGAGATTTTACCACGTAGAAGATGCCTTTATAAACACCTACAATTCTATGCAACTTTCTATTAACAGAGTAAACACTGAACTGTCTTCCAGCATTATGGGTCGCTGCCAGTCTATTTACGTTTTCTACCTTTATATGCACAAGGATAAACCAGCGCTAAACAGATCTTAATCTCTAGGCTGTATAAGAAACAGTAACACTTTGTATCACTTTGAAGTACACTTTGTATAAAAGTTGAACTAATAAAGGGTCTACATCATCATTAACACACTTCGGTTCACTTCATTCTGTACAGAAGTTTGAGTACCCTCTTCATCAGATGGAATGGCAACATTTAGGTACACTGGCCTGCAGAGCACGGGAGTCATGAATGCACTACAGTTACAGGTTTGGTGCCCTGGAGCAGATAAGGCTGCATTTTCCCTTGTAGAGGGAGCAGTAAACAAAGCAGGTGTTCAGTCAAACTATCCCTTCTCCAGGATTTCCCTCCTGCCTCATAGATGGGAGTTTCTGAATGGGATGAGCAGCTGCTTGGAAGGCAAAACACTGGCAAAAGTTGAGAATTCCTGGAGTATGGCACTCCAGTCCTGCAGAGACAACAGGAAAATGATGGGGCAAGAAGGGAAAAACTCATTCTCTGTCCATCAAATGCAGGGATCTCATCCATAATGCAAGTTTTTATGGCCACTACAAAAACCCAGGTGGGATATGAACATGTAAGAAGAGCAAAACAACGAGCTGTTGTATTTGCTTAAACATGAGCAATCTGGACACGGGGCACTCAAGCAGGAATTTGCTGCATGCAGGCCTCAGCCTTCACCATCTAGACACATTCTGTTACCCGATGGAGGAGCTACTCAGCAGGAAAAAAAAGGCTGAAAGCTAACATGGCACAACTAGAGACCAGCCCGGGAGCTGGCAGATAACCTGTTTATCTCCTACACCGCTCCATCTGCACCTGGCCCTCAGCCACATTACAGACTGCATTGCAGCTAAAGATTATGGAGGCAAAAAAACCCACACACAACTTGTCTCACCCTTATGCCAAACACAAACTGTGCTTTTGTCTGTCCGTGCTGCATTGGAGATCTCTTCTGCCTCACTCCCCCCCTGCCACTGTTCTGCTCATCAAGTAAGCACAGGAATCTCTAAAGTTAGCCACTTCCTGGTGCTCCAGTCAGGAAACAAAACCTGAAAATTTCTTTTTTTAGCCAGAGTATCAAAAGCAAAATTAAGCACTTTAAAGTGTTACTTACTCACAGTAGCAATCCTATTTTAAAGGGCAAACCAAGTAACACCTGAGTTTTAAACAGCATTATTTCATGCTAAATTTATCCATGAAAGGAACCACTTTGCATTGAACAGTCACAGAACTAAATTCATTAATTAAAAAAAAACCAAAACAAACATGATATACACACACTTCTTTTTTCAAGTTTAACTAAATTTACAGAGCTTTCATACACCAATGTAACCAACCCTTTATTTCCTCCTAGTTTGAAAATTACTAATGTGACATGCTGTGTATTTTAAACTCTGAAGAACCAGTACTCAATATTTATGTATTTATTCCATGCTTGACACTTTTCTTTACTTTTCATTTCAAATTCCCTGACAGAAACCAAATGATTTATATCCCTGCTAGTTTCAAAAACAGTAAAATTTCTAAAAAAATAAAACCACCTTAAACACATGGTATAAAGGAGTGAGTCAGCTTTAAAAATATTTATGCAGTGCTCCTTAAAAAAATAGCATTAATAACAGTAATGCCTGTGAAAGCTCCACCCATTTTATTAATTACAATTATTAGTAAAATTACATCTCCCTGTTATTTTACCATTCAGAAAATTGTTTGGCTTCCAATCTAAATCTGTCCATGTTATTTTAAATAAGTTTAAACCCTTTATGAACCGATATTGTTCCCTGTAGGTGCACCCAGTCAATTCATGGAAGTTTCCCACTTTCATAGGTTTTTCAAATCACCTCCCAAGCAATGGGACACTGTCTCAGAGTCTCCATACAGAAAAAATACAGCTAATAGAGGCCTTCTATGTATCAAACGAAAAACCTATTCAATTTAGTCAGGCAGTATAAAGCTAAAAAAATTTCAATTTAACATAATACCATAATTCAGAAACACTTAAAATAGGGTGTTAAAGTTCATGAGTCTAGGCAGACAAAATAAGTCAAAATCACGTAAAACAAGAACTGCACCATATTTAAGTAGAGTAAGACCCCTCCAAAGCACTTCTGTAATGTCAACAGACCAAAGCATAAGGGAAAAGCAAGCTAAGTCTGACAGTGGAGCTCATCTGCAAAGATTGCATATGGCCTTTAGGCAAGGCTACCACACCCCACCCAAAAATGCAATGACTACTGAGTATCTGTTCATTCTATGAAACCCATGGAGCCCAAAGGAATGCAAACACATAAAACCTTACTTCACTGAATTCAGTATTAAAATAAATTTAGAATTGAATCTAGTAGTGACATTTCTTTATGAATTCCAACTCCTCAAAGTTTTTCTTTTTGCACTGTATCTCAGTCTAATTGTAGGAACAAAACTCCAACCCAACTCTTCATAGAGAAGGTTTCACATCACTACCTCACTACATGATTGCTCAGGTTATACATCTGTGTCTCTGCCCTCTCCTCAGCTGTGCTGGGCAGAGGAGAGGCAGGCAACAAATTATCTCCAGATTCTCCAATGATATGAGTATCTTGCTTTTTAACTGAAAGTATACAGTGCTTTCCAATGAATAACTCTTGTGCTCCTTATGCATGGGCTGGAGTTGTAAAGTAAGTGACGGAATGTTGACTTATTCTCCCTTAAGTTAGTGAGAGATTTTATTCAAATTTTACCTGGTGTGGGACTTAGAAGTTTCTAATCTCATTACCCAAGAAGTACAACAAAACCTACATAAATTACATTTCCATTTGTATTCTTTAACAGATTAATTAATTTCAGTCAATTTTCTATCATCAGCTACTTCACCTGATGGCAGATACACTTCATTCATTAATAACCCAGACCGGCTAACAAAATAACAAAGGAAAAAAAGGGCTAATGGCTCTAAACCTGAGAGAAAAGAACAAAATTGCCTTACGTACATATTTTTAAATTTTCTTGCAGTAATAAGTCACACACAAAACACTTGCACCTTTCTTTTGGCACAATTAATATTTAAGAAGTCCTTCAAGTCTTAACTCAAAGAGCTGCTTTACTGAGTATTGTCTACTGAAATCCACAAAAAAATTGAAACATTCTTTCAAAAGCAACAAAAAATTTACAATTGTACACAAAAAGTCTTGAATTTTATTGAAATTTCAAGTCTTGTATCAAACAAAAGCTTTTTCTTCAGACAAAAATATTCTCTTGGTGTCCTCCAGATACCAGAAACTCTGAATTGGTCCATTAGTGATGCTGCTTTCTTTGTCATCTTCACAGAAGTCCACAAGGTTGAGCTGTTCCACCATTAGGTCTTATTTTATCGTGTGAAGGAACGTACATGACGACCTCTTCCACTGCCTCCACTAACAAACTTTCCTCTTGAGCCACCACTGCTACTACTATTAGCACTTGTCCAAGACGGTCCAATTCCTCCGCGGCCTCTGGAAGCACGATCGCGAGGACTCGGTCGGTAGCCTTAAAGCAAAGAAAAGTATACTCAGTTGGAAAAAAAAAAAAAAAAAAGCCCTAGGCGGAGAAGCTGCTGCGAAAGCGTAAGAAACAAAAAGAGGATGAGATACAAACAGCGTCTGTTTCCTCCTTTTAATTTTCACTTTTCTTTTAGGCAAGCACTGCTGCTTTAATTGCGCTATGATTACCATGGAGGTACGAAGACAACCGAATGACAAAAGTCTGAGTGCAAAATTAAGATTCTGCGATCAAGTGTTCAATTCAGCAAGTTCTATGGGTTACAGGGCAGGTCGTATGAAAGCACGTATTTGACACAGTCTCAGTGACAACTGTTCATATATGCTTAAAACATTTGCTGAATTTCAAGGTGTCTGCAGCATCCTTGCATGGTTTCATTTGTAAAGCAAAAATGAAATTCAAGGAATTCTCTATAGTTCGATGCCCATATGAATACCATGTACCTGCTGAACTTAATGGTCTCAGTGGTGGCAGTGGACCCCTGTTAAAATTGCTTTGACCACCTCTACTGTCATTGTAGGTTCCCCTGGGCGTACTCTGTGCACTCCAGCTTGAGCCTCGAGCGCCCTCACGACGACTGTAATTTCCTAGATAGGGAGAGAAAAACCAACACACTGTTGAGCAAACATCACTGGGTTTGGGTTTTTTTCCATTTCAATCTTCACAGTACTCAGGGCGGTAACATAATATTTGCACAATTTAAATAGATAAAGATACTCTGTATCAACATACCCACAGTATTCCAACTTGAAGTCTACAAATTACTCTATTCTGCACAGAATCGGGGGAACAGATCTATTTATCAGGCAAGGACTCAAGTTTAAAAGAATTCACATTATCTAGTGTATTAACACAGATTATACTTTCAGATTTTGAGGTGAAGTAAATCCTAGTATTTGTAAGTTTATAAATGGAAGCCTTTTCTGTTTCTACTTTGCAAGGACTTGCCCTAATTATGGGATGGAAGGAAAAGGAATGCAATCTTGTCTATGTATGAAAGAAACTTAACACTCTGTAGGCTACAATCTCCAGGTTCACTGAAAATTTCATCTTTTTATTCCAAAGCCTCATTTTAACCCAGATATGTACTGTGTTGCTTGATTTCAGGAACTACCATGTCACAAAAGGCAGGGAAGCACTCCAACAGTTTCTAAAACAGATGACTCCTTTTGTAAAAAAGGGGCAGAGAGGCAGCATGGGAATTCACAGCCTTGTTTCAATTGCACAGCTTTGGAGGTTCTCACCTTCAAGAGAGCCTTTCCTAGTGCTAAACAACTCATTCCAACAACACTGCTTCAGGAAGATCTCACACTGGGGATGATGAACTGCTAGGAAATTGGGTTAGTATTACTGAAGCAATTTTAGCATGCATTTACTCCAGTTCTAGTACAGGAACCAACATACCTTTTGAAGCAGGTGGTGTAAAGAACCTGTTCTGACTGTGAAAAGCTCCTCGTCCTCCACGATTCCCTGAGAACCCACCACGCGAAGAAATCTTCTGTGACACTTTTGGTGGCCTTTTGGCTGGTGGTATCCCATCTGGAGCAACCACTTCTTTGCTCTCTGCAGCAACAAAATCATCCACATGCATGGAGGGCGGCCTGCTTGTGTTCTGTTTCCTCTGACGGAAGATATCGTGTGGTCGAATTCCTTGTCCAAATCCTCCCCTTCCTCTTCCTCTGGGTGGTGGCACAACATGAGCTCTCTTTGCAGGCTCTATGTACTCAGATTTCCCACTGTCATGACAAGCCATGAGTTAGTTAATGTAACACTGTACTACTGATGGTCAGGCATTCTCCATATTGGAGATGCAATTTGAAAGGTATTGGACATTTTGACAACATACAAATCAGTGCTGAAGACACTGTTAACTCATTGAACTCATTTTACCTTGAAGTTATGAAGGTCTCATGCTTGTGCTTGCCGAGCTTGAAGCCTTTTGTGGTTTTTGTGCGTCCAGGAGATGATGGTTCTGACAAAAATGACCTCTCCAATTCAGCTTGCAAGTCAAAGTCACTGCAGCCCTTCTCTGACAGTTCAATTAAATCAACTTTTACCTTCAATGAGAGAATTTAGTTTTATCAAAACAGTCATTACTAGCACCTCCAAAAAACAAAAAGAGCAGCAGTAACAAAACAAAACAAGCAGCAGAGCTGCAGCAAAATTATCTTGACTGATCTGAACACAAAAGCAGTGAAGGACATAGCTCTCAAATATGAACATCTGTCTTGTCATTTAATGACCTGCAGTGGGATAATTCTCTTGCTTAAGTTACAGCCCTATAAATTTATAAATGTCACTTGTATACAAGAATCAACCATTCTGGTTTTGCTTAAGAAATTAAAACACAACTATATTGCACATTAATTAAAAGAGTAAAACTAAAAAAAGAATAAAGGCAATGAAGTCAACAGAAACTGATTATTTCTCACACAAGAAATTAAGACACTGCCAATTCCTTCGTTTTAAAAAACCAAGAATGCAAATGTATTTTTCACTATTAGCTTTAAAGTTTAGATAATAAAAGTTTCAAAAACTGTGAAAAGCTTTTGTTCATGTAGTTTCATTTACTACTGCCATGTTTCCCACTTTTGTCACATCACAGCAAAGATTTAAATTTTAAAAAGTGTAGCTATCAGGCTTTTGTGGATATTACTGCAATGACAGAAGACAAGCAATGAGAAGAAATTAAATCACATTCTTTTCTACATTTAATACAAATTGATGAAAAGCCTCAACAGCAGTGCAAAAGCAGTTTGGGACTGACACAGAAACTGTTCCCCTAGGGTAGTGCAAAAGGTCCTGATTTTGTAGCTGCTTCCAAGTCAACCTGAAGGCATTTGATAGCCCCTTTACCAAATGCCAACCTCTCTATCTGGGTCAATTTAGAAAGGTGAGCTCAGGGAAACAAACCATTTGGCCATATGAATTTCTGATGCTACTAGTTCAGATTAACCCTCATTCTTAAATTCACTTCAGATATGTTAATGAAGCCTTTTACCATATCCAAGTCAGTGTCTATTTCTTCAGCCTGAAAGGGTGAGAACCACATGGACTTCAGCTGGTCATCCATCACATCTGCCAACACGTATGTAGTCCTACAACAAAACAATGCCCAAGGCCTGTTTGGTTATGAACCACAACCAACTGCAAGCGTACACAGCACCACAGAACCTGGGGTGAACATTGCTGCCTTACCCTTGATGCTTATATGACATTCAATACATTGGGCCTAGTGGGTAGTAGTGACAACAGTGCTGTTTAGATCCTGTTTTTAATATAGTTAATTTATGTATGCATAAATTACTCCATTTTCTTAAGTAAATCACAGGTAAGCTGACACACTTAACCATTTTACCTGTTGTTAAACAAATTCTGAAGAGAGTCTGGTGCAGAAAGAGTAGGCTCAACATCTTGGTCACTCAGTGGACAAGAATCACCTGCTGATTCCAACATCTGCCTCACTCCAACAATGTTGTCCAGTAAGGATTCAAGGCCATCATCTTCCTTAGAACGATCCTATGTCAACACAGAACAAGTCAGAACTTCTCTTCCTCCTCAGAGAAGGAAGCACACTCTGCTTATTTATACAAAAAGGGGGAAGGTACTATACAACAGTCTATCCAGCCACAAATAGTGAAACCAAGACACCCAAGTACACAAACAACAGCAGAGAGCTCCTGGATGTGATATTATACCACGTCACCACACACACATTCTAGGTTTCATTCCCAGTTGATGCAATATCTGTTATAACAGTCCCAAGGAAGACATTGCCCCAGGTTTTATTTAAGAAGCTTTCTGTTAAAGCATTCCAATGTCTGCTGTTTCTCATTCAAAACAATTGTGGCTTTTAATCTCTTACCATAGATGTAGGCAGCCAGGGAAGGGACAGAAGGGAATATAGCACTGGAAAGGCATTTGTGATCAATAGGCTGTGAAGCAGCTGTTTCATGGACTCTCTTAAAGTAGCCATCTATTGCATGGCTGCCATCAGTTACACAGAATCAGATTTGAATATTAGTTTGCAGTTTTAATCACAAAAAGTTGGATGCATTGAATTTTGCATGTCCTCTAGTCCAATCCCCACCCTCACTGCTTGAAGCAGGACTATCATCAAAGCCAGATCAGGTCAGCCATAACTTTATCCAGCCATGTCTAAAAAAAGTGCCAGTGACGGAGAGCACACAGCCACACTGACCTGTTCAGTGCTTCACTTCTCTCTCAGTCATTAACTTTTTTTTCCCCAATGTCAACCTGAACCCCTCAGAAGCCACAATCTGGGGGCATTGCCCCTCGATTTATCATTTGGAATTACCAAAAGAAGTTTGATTCCACTATCTTTGTTACTATCTCCCCAAATAGCTGTGGGAAACTCTGAAATAGCTCCTGCACCCTCTTAACCAGGCTAAACAAGCCCAGCTTCTTCCTTCTCTCTCTCTGTAGCACATGTGCTGTAGGTCCCTGACCACCTTGGTAGAACCCTCTCCAGTCTCCCCAGGTCTCTCTAGAACTTGTGAGAGGGCAAAGCTGGCTAAAGGTGAACACAACACTCTACATGAGAGGTCAGCAGCATCCTGTGGAGGGAGACAGTAAGGTCCCTGGAAGTGCTGACCATGCTCCTTCCAGGATGGCTCAGAACACACTCACTTGTTTCTTGGCAGCCCACATCCAACCTATCAACCAACATAACCACCCAGCCCTTTTCAGCCCAGACTGCTATCCTCCTTTCACTGCAGACCTTTGCATTTTTCCTAGTAAGTCACACAAACTTTCTGCTAAATCAATCCTAAAGTGTTTATTGAGGTCTCCCTGGATTGAGGCTTTGCTGTACGTCAGATTAGTCACCCCCCATCCTACAAATTCACTGAAGATGTATCCATTTTTCAGGCTTCTATGAAAACATCCAACAATATCCAGCCCCCAGTATTAATTCCACTTGTTACCACCAGTAACATCAAGTAACATCAAGCCATTGCTAAGCCAGGGCTCCTGTTGTTTATTACATTAATAATCTGCTTCACCACTACCCTACACCCTCTGCTGTTGGCATTTGCTGCCTTCCATGACACCATTAACTGCCTCAGATCTTAGGACATGCATACAGAAAACTGCAACATCAACCTGGTTATTTGAATTCTTTTACCATAACATGTTTCTCCAGATCAAGAAGCAGGTTTTCTGGGGTTTCTTCTTTGTTCTGCAGTAGATGTTTTAACTCTGCAGTGGTAAGACCCAGCGTTCTGCCTGGATGGGATCCATCTGTTTCCATAAGGCTTCCATCATCTCCACAACATCCCTGAAATATTTGACAGTTGGGGAATAAGTACACAAATGTTGTATTTGTGGACTGCAAACCCCTTTGAATTCAAACACACATTAGAGCAAATCTAGTAAAATGAGTTACCTCTTGATTTAAAAACATATGATGTAAATTATTTTAACGAAGTACATTTCAACAGGCAAGTTTATATACTGCATCAAGATGAAAGCAACCCTTTCCCGTAAAAGATGAGGTCTGTATCACAGAATTAACAAGTATTTTATAGTCCTTTCTATACTACATATCAGTATAGCAACTCTCTAACAGGATGCTGTGAATCTAAAACTGGGACACCACAGCATACTATTCACTTAGGAAAGTGAATAGTAGGAAATCAGTATGAACCGATAGGCTCTTCTTCCCGCTGAAAAACCCTCTTACTAACTAAACATACATTCTGCCCAGCTCTCACAGATTTCATTAAAAACTAAATAAAGATGGCACTGACACTACTGATGGAAAAGCCTTACCCAGCAATCTGCAGAATCAACTGCTTTCTGAAATAATTGTTCCTGAACATGTCTCACACCGCAGGTTTCAGAGAAGTGCAGCTGAGTTTAAGTATTCAATACATATTCACTTACCAGCGTATCAGAGTTTAGAATCTGCCGCATAAAATCCAAAAATGAAGAGGCGAGTTCACCCGTGTCTTTGCTGAAACTAGTTATTACTCGCTTTAATACAGTGTACAGAGCATTGCTGTGTTTTCTTAGAGAGCTGTTTGAAAAACAAAGAGAGAAAATACTTTATTAGTACATACATTGTTACCATTCCACCATAACTAGTTATAAGGAAAATAAACTTGGCAAATTTTACAAGTATCAAGTTGATCTTTGATTACAAAGCTGGAGCTTCACTATTTTCTCTGTACTAGACTCCCATTTTCACCAGTACCCTCTGCATTTATTTCAGACTGCACATACACAGCTATATATACTACCTCCAAAACATTCAAAAAATTATAATTTCATCTTCGGCAGAAAAGGGACTGAAGTACTGAAGTACAGAAATATGTGTTTGCACAAAGACCTTATGTATGAAGCAGGATCATGCTTGCAGCTACAATTTCACTGCATACCATGATGCCTAACTGCAGAAAACAAACTGTAAAGGCAACACAGAAATAGCAAGGCTGTGCACTGAAGCTGACATCTGGACACATGGGATCATAGAAAGAACAGCATCTGTAACTTGCTAATTTTTCATTGGTGGTTGTATGGCTTCTTACATCCAACAGCACTACTTAAAGTGCTTTGAACAACACTGTACTGACAAGGCTCCTTTTTCTCTCTGCAAACCTCACCTTTTTTGCCTCTGCACCTCAACTTCAGCAAACAGAAACAGGTCCAAACATAGAATAAATAATCCAGTGTCAAAATAACACAATATGGTCCAATGCACGTATATGTTCTGTTCCAAGTGAGTGGAGTTAACAAAAATAGTTTGGAAAAAAACAAACTCATTTCTAAGGCCTTAATTGTCTGGAGGTCAGAACACTCGGGGAAGTACAAACTGAATCTCCTAAAAATAGAGGAATTACAGACAGTTCTCCAGTGTTCCAGATGAGAGCTCTGTGAGTGTCTCAAAAAGGAAAGAACAAGAGCACTATATCTCATTCGAATCCTCCAGGCTTGGAGTGGGGAAACAGACTGTACAAACCTTTTTTCAGTGCTTTGTTTGCTTCTCGAAATAAAGTGCTTCTGTGTGCATACTGCAGAAATTACTCAGAGTGTGAAGGAAGACCAAAATACTGAGCAAAAAACTGAGGTCCCAAAGAGAAACAAAAGCTTAGGTGCCTTATCCTCAACATTTTCTACTAAGCATGTAAGAAATTATTTTGCACTACAGAAGTTTTTAAACAATTTTAAGCTGTCAGTGATATCATAAAATACCATACCTCTTCAAGTGGTAGAAGCCATAGTCATGCTCTGTAAGGAACATCATTGTTCGGATGCATGTCAGCAGACAACTGTAACTGCTCTCAGAATTCATTAATGTTTCCATCAGACAGTCACAAATTAAGGGCATCAGCTCTTTGCTTGGTAAGGAGTTGGAAAGCTGCTCTAATTCAGACACAGAGCCTTCTGATGAACTTGGTAAAATAAGTGCAATATCCTAAAAGAATGATTATTACACACATAGTAAAAATGCATTCTGTATGCCTGTAGTAAGTATAAACCATACATGAAGTCAAAAGCACTGAGTTCTTTCACTATCCCTTTATCATCTTATTCCAGTATTTCAGTTATTACTGACCAGCAAAATACTAATCTAGAGAATTCTTTTTATGCAGTTCTGTTAAGGGTTACAAACCATTATTTATTTCTAAAACATAAAAGATTCAAATTCTGAAATATTGTAGCAGAGCCACAAACAAAAGCCAAACAGTCATTGGGTACCATACACAGTTTCCTGCCTAGGTAGTCAATGCGTCCCTCAATCTCAAAACACTGGTCAAAACACAGGAAGAGGCTGAAGTCCCTTGGCTGGTTCAGCCTACAGAAGAGAAGGCTGAAGGGTGACCTGACAGTAATCTACAAGTGCCTCAAGGGGAGCAGCAGCAGGGCAGGTGCTCTCCTCCCTCTGGTGACCAGCAGGACACAAGGAAATGGAATGAAGCTGCATCAAGGGACGTTCAGGTTGGACATTAGGAAAAGGTTCTTCACTGAGAAGTTGGTCAGTCACTGGAACAGGGTCCTCAGTGATGTGGTTAGGCACCAAGCCTGTCAGAGTTCAGAGAGCACCTGGATGACACTCTTAGTCATGGTTTAGTTTTAGATATTACTGCAAAGGACAGGGAGTTGGATTTGATGATCCTTATGGGTCCCTTCCAATTTGAAATATTATTTAATTCTGTGGTTCTGTGAAAATTAAGAGGCTGCAGACACCACCTAGGAAGTCTAGCACCTACTGTCACTTCCATATTTTACATAAAATAAAACAAGACTGATTTTCACAATGAATTTGTATGGGCAGAGAGATCTTGTTTATATGCAAATGGCTGATTATCTCTACTGACCAACAACATCCAAACGTCTTTTGTGTAACTGGGTAAGCACTAGATCAAATAAATACATGCACTAGTGACACAAATAATGACATGCAAATCTGTGCACACGTTAATGAGAAACTACCAAGGCTAGTCTATAAATCAGTTTTCAACTAACATTTCTTATCTTGCTCTAGAGAAACTTCTGCCTTTTTTTAATGGAGGAGTTTTATGGTACCAGCATAGCATACACATCTTTATATTTGGAATACATTTTCAAGAGGTTTCAGTTAGACCCCTAAGAGATACATATATTTTTAACTAGGTAAGAAGTGAACAGTGACAACTCAAGTTTTGTCAGTGGCCCACACGGAGAAATTACATCCATCTCAGCCGATAGGAGAGGCAATCTTTGTGCCATTCAGTTTCTGGTCTCTGATGAGCTACCAGAACAGTGGAAGACAAGTCATGAAATGGAAAGCATTTACATTCAAGACCAAGAAGGCAGTAAATCTGCCAAAGCAGCCAACCATGCACACTTTTTCTTCTCGTGTTTTAACAATGCTGATTATTTTTAATTTTGGAAAAAAAAAAGGTACTTAAGAAACAATCTCATTTAATTTGTCTGCTACAATAATCAACACACATTATGCATTAAATATAGAAAATACCTGATCACAGAGGGACTGCAAAAGGGAAGTTACATATTCAGCACACTGTTGATGAGTGACATTGTCCCCAGCTGATCGCATCAAAGCCAAGAGCTCCTGGAAAACCTCTGCATATTTTTCATCTCCTTTATTAGTTCCATTGATAAGATGCAAAATAGCCAATTTACAAGCTTTATGTGAAGCCAGGGCGTCCAATAAAGCGAGCAATCGAGTGGTCTGTCCAGTGTACTGTTTCTCTTTATCTTCTGTGTTGCTGAAAGGGTATCAGTGCACTGTGAAAAAGCTGTTTTAAAGTGATCTAAGAAACTATAGAAACAACCACCACAGGAGTCATATAATTCTGCATTTTAGAAAAAAATCCACCTAGTCTGCATACTTAAACTTACAGTTCCATTTACTTTTTGCAAACTGCTCAACTTTCACTAAAGAATTTCTGGTCACATCATAAATTAATTAATCTACTATGCATTTAACACACTGTAGGGCATCTAATTGAGTAAGATAAATATGCTTTTATATAAACGGTATCTCTGTGGATAACGGTGCTTTTAAAGGAAGAGCACTCATTGTTTCAAAACCCTCTGAATCTCTATCATTCAACTTCCTCCAGTTTACAAACATCTACACATATGTAATCCCAGTATAGCAAACCTTACTGGCCTACTTTTCTTATTCGTGTCTTGCAGGTCCTTAAAAGCACTTCATAGGTGAGATGAGGCTTTGCAAGGCCAGCCTGAAGAAAACCTTCCTAAAATACTTACCACAAACACACAACATGAAACTGTCTACATCACAACTTAAAGGATGAGCTGGTTCTCTGGCAACCTTAAGCATTATCACAACTCAGCACATAGCACCGGACTGAGAATTCATTCAGCCCATAACGAACAGTATTTCCAAAAGTATTTTCCTCCTGCAAAATCTACTCTGCAGAAGCAAGGTGAATTTAACAGTTCATTAACGACATCTTTGCAAGAGAAAACAAAAATACCTTTGCAGGTCTTCTACAATTAGATCCAATACCGTCCTCATGATGAGGAGAGCAGTAGGTGAAGCCAAGTCACACAGCTGAACACAAATACGCCTCAACATATGCTGAATGGGCTGGCAAGACGAACCAGAGAAGGATCGAACGATCTCCTGTATCAGCTTGGCCTGCACGTGGAGGTGCATACTCCACAGCTTCCGGGTGTTGAGTGCCACTGCAATATCATGGGCTTCTATTACCTGCAGGAATAGAAGGGCAGCAGGGTTTTTCCTGTCAATTTTTATGGTAAAACCTGAATTCTATCACAACGTATAAACAAAAACTAAGTATGAGTACTGTCCTCATTAAAAACATGGAATGCCATTTTCACTGTCACCAAACGACAGGACATGATGCCAGTAAATTAGGTATTCCTTCAGGAGCATGGGTTGTCACACACCTTTTATGCTTACTTATGAAGGATCACAAATCCAAGATCCATGGCAAAAGAAAGAAGAGCCTTAATATACCAAGTTCAGCATTCAGAGTTAAATTAAAAGCTTTCAGAGACAGTCTAGATAATCTCACAAGGGACAAAAGAACAACATACGACTGCTAACTTAAGAAAATGCCAAATAATACCAATTTTGTTTCTGCTGAAAAAGACTTATCTACAAAGAATCTGTATGAGCACAAATGCTTTGCAAGAACTTTAATTCATCCTTTCACAAATCTGTTTTTTCCACCACTGCAAAAATGGTCAAAGGATTATAAACAATAAAAATTCTTTAAAAACTAAATACATCTAAATTATACCTGAGTAGTTTGCATCGGCAGTGGAAGAGGCAACAATTCTGAAAGCAGTATAAGTCCAGAGAAAAAGCCTTCAGGAATTCTCAAAATTGAAGAGAGAACTTCCTTCAGCATTAAAGACCAAGTATTGTTCGCCAAAGTTTCCTCAGAAATGGTAAGTTTTTCATTAACACCCTGTGTAAAAGTCAGTAAGATATCAACAATGTCATTCTGGATTTTTTGTTCATCGCTATCTAAGCGGCCTGAGAGAGGAATAGAGCAGAGGAGCATGTGTAAAGAAACAAGTGCTGCAGGAACACGCATGTCCTTGAATTCAAAGGATCCACCCCTCAGCAGTTCTGTTAGCATTGTCTTAAGGAGAGTAAGTGTGCAGCGGGCCATAGAAATAGTAGTAACTCTGTGCAGCGTGGTGCCCATGTTGACATGGAGTCGCCAAGGCTGAATAAGGATGCTGTTCAGCTTCTGTAACACCCGGATGAAGGTGTCCATTCCCTCGGAAGAGAAGAGCTGAATAACAGCAAGGTTCCATTTAAGGTCTTTCTGTTGACCTGTACAGAAAAGAAATAACATTTCTGCATGTCTAATTTCTCCTGTTTCTCACAGTTACACTTTAGCCAGGTTTAAGTAGAAGGCTCAAAGAACTAAGGTTTGTACTTTAACCTGTACAAATACATCAGCCGTACCTTCTACCAGCGGCGGTGGACATGCAATATGACAAAGAACACGAAGTGCAGTGGGAAGACCAACTCCATCTGGGGTCATCAAACTGTCAATATTCTTTTAGGGGAACAGAAAAAGAAAAAAGGGAAGAGCCTGTATTACAAGGAAGGACTTTATGAGTATATTGCTACCTTAGTATTCAAATTCTGTATTTAGTTACTGTAAGTATATCACAAAATTTAAGTTTAATTATTTTGCCTTTTGGAAAGCAGTCATATATAAGGCAGAAACAAAAAAAAGAGCATCAACATTTGCATTGTGATTTACAGGAAGCTAAAAGATTTAAATGATTAGACCTTTGCATTGTACATTTACCTTAGATTTTGTTTCAATAAATGTAACAATGCAAGACCCAGCTTAGATCATAAGCTTTAACAAAAACATCTATTTTGGATAACAGTATGTATTTTTAAATATCATATGTTAATACAAATCTAAGACAAAATACCAGACTACAAAAGGTCTAAGCTTATAGAACATAAGTAAAAGATAGCATCTACTTGTATTTTACTGACCTGTTTGATATATTCAATAAGATTTGGAATACAATTTATTTCAAATCTAAGGTTTTTCAAAGGCTCAAGCCACTTGCTGAGCTCTAGGGAAAAAAAAAAGACTTAAGTCAGCGAATTCATGATCATAAAACCTTTTTCAATCAAAATGTACCTAATTTACACAATAGGTACTAAAGCCAAGTGTGAAATGTGTGAGGCACACTACCTCTGTAGCCAGCTGAAAAGCATCAACAAAAATAAAAGTTTAGAACAGGCAATATATGCACACAGATAAAATTTGGCTCAAGTCAATCTGAAGGCTCAATTAATTTTCATCTCACTATCTACATTATCTGTAATTAAACATTTTTTATGAAAGACACTAAGGGGCACTGTCAGCTAAAGAAAAGAACCCAAACACATTCCCCTTAATGTACAGAATAGGTTTTTTACAAACTGAGTACAAAACTTCTATTAAATGCCCACACGGAGCCAATCTCTGCTCTGTACTCCACTCATGCTAGAAGTCCTTATAGATTATCGGTCTCTCTCTTAGCCCAGAATAACCTGAAAGTCCCAGGTTTTTGGAACAAGAGATTTGAAGATTTAAAACCCATCGTTCCTGAAAGTATTTAAAAGAACATGAAGATCAAGTGGATATGAACTGATGACTCAGACTGTTTTCACAATTTGGTTTAATAAACTAGCCCTGCTTCTCATAAAGCAGTCTGATGATCAGGAGAGGAGTAAAATAAGAGCATGGCAGAGGAGAGATTCAAACTAAAACTTTGAAGAATTCTGATTTCTTCCAGTACATTTAAGTTTTGGAAGAAATTATTGGTATGTCTAAACAAGTAACCAGTGCAGAGCACAACTTTGGACATCAGACAACATTCAGATGTCAGAATAGGCCCCAGCAGGATTTTTCTGAGTGACCCAGGTCTGATCTGAAAGTCAACACAAGCTGACACCAAGACAGAGCTTGGATGTCAAAAGATGTAGTAACAGGGTAACATGGACCACCATGCCTGTTGACCTAGGTGCCTTAAAACAGTCCCAGGATTATTTATTAGTAAAGACCCTGTCAGACTACATCGCTGTCCTGGTTCCAGCTGGGATAGAGCTTGTTTTCCTCCTAGTAGCTGGTACAGTGCTGTGGTTTGGATTCAGCATGAGAACAACATTGATAGCACACTGATGTTTTGGTTGTTGCTAAGTTGTGCGTACCTTAAGTCAAGCACTTTCCAGTGTCTCATGCTCTGTGAATGAGGAGCTGCACAAGAAGCTGGGAGGGAGCACAGCCAGGAGAGCAGACCCAAACTGGCCAAAGGGATATTCCATACCACAGGATGTCACGTTCAGTATGAAAACTGGGAGAGTTGCCTGGAAGGGGCTCATCACTGCTCAGTAAGGGGCTGGGCATTGATCAGCAAGTGGTGGGAAATTACTTTATGTATCACTTGTTTTCTTGGATTTTATCTCTTCTCTCCTGTTTACTACAATTATTATTGTTGTTAGCATTAGTATTATTAGTATATAATATATATCATTATATTATTAGTATTATTATATGTTACTCCTTTTCAATTATTTAACTTCTTATCTCAATCCTTGAGTTTTACTTGTTTTTCCCTGATTCTCCTCCTCATCCAGCTGGGGGTGGGTGGGGGAGTGAGCAACAGTGGTGTGGTACGTAGTTTCCAGTGGGGATTAAACCACAACAATAACAAGAGTGAACAAAAATAAGATTAGGCTCACTGACTAGCTAGTCCACTTTTACAGAAATTTGCTCTCCTATTACCAACACAGTTTGAATAACTTCAAACTTCCTCTAATTATCCAAAATTCATGGTAGCTATTTTACTTGCAAAATAATTTAAGTATAAATAATTTCCTATTTAACTCTCACTAAGAGAAAAAAAATTACATATTATCTCAGTGACTCAACTGATCAGATGCAACTGGAAAAGTAATTTCATTATCCAAACCAGACAACTGTGAAGCACCAATTATCCACATAAAAAAGATTTCTTCTATACATTCAAACAATTCAGTTGATAATTACACATACTGTACCTTGCAACTTGGTGTTATTTTCGTCTGCTTTACAAAGCTTCAGCAAAGGTGCTGAGTGCTGTTCCAGCATTTGGACATCACTGGAAGACTGTACCACCAGCAAAACAAGGATGCAGGCATAATTATAAGCAACTGACTTCTTAGACTTTGAGTCTCTGAAACAACAATAAGGAATTTCTTTAGATCTCAGCTAATACAACTGGATATCTGTTAGATTTTCATTATCTGACCCCTAAAAATCTATGTACAGAACTTCTACCTTCAACAAGGATTGCCCCACATAATTATCAATGAAAGAAACCCAGACAGTTTCCTCCTATGCTTTTTGGTGAGTGAACACTTTCTGCTACATTATACACATTCATATTTACTTCAGCATCAACAAACCATGAGATCCAGCCAAGTGGCATGCAAATATTTTTCTGTAACTTCATCTGTTTCACAAATCATTTTAAAATCACTGCTACCTAAAGTAGTACAACTGCCCGTCCAGAGAAAACAATGACTGTATTTAACATTTACAAGAACTTGAAGAATTGAGAGATCCCCACCCCAGAGTAGTGTATACTCTGTGTACCCAGTCAAACCTTTTGTTCCACAGGCAACATTTTATGCTTGAATGAAAACTGCCTACTTACTGATTTTTTCATATAACCAAAAGTCTGCCCTACATATATTACAAGAACTTTGTTGATGACCTACACAGATTTGGGGTATTAAATACTTGATTACAAATGACAGGCCTGATTTTGTATTACATTCTTCTACTTAAAAGTTGTTCTGGTTTTAAATAAAAACATCATGATCTAAAAGAAAAATATTTTAGATGTACTGAATTATTTATAAAAGATAGATACTTTTAAAATGAAAAAAAACTACAGGAAATAAATAAATGCATACATTACCCTAAAGCTTCTTTGGAATAGTACTCCATTAAAGTAATAAGACTTTGGAGATTTTTTTCTAGACTGAATACATGAGCTACAGCAGATCTTCCTACAGGGTTAAAGGTGATCAAGTAAAGGTTGTGAAGTGTTCCCAACAGATCTGAGTGGTCAGTCTCCTCGCTGGCTGTGCATCGCTGGAAGTGGCAGAACAATTCTGAAATGCACTGTAATGTCTGTGTTGAATGCAGGAGCCACAGGGCAAAAGTATCCTCGTTGGCACCATCTGACTGCAGACCTTCCTCTTGATCTGGATCAGAAAACTGACAAAGTGCTCTAACCAACAAGTTTGTTGCTTCATGCTCAGAAATAAAGAAAAGAAGACCCTTCTGTGACTGTGCCAGGAAACGCAATATATCTCGGACAGCTTGAAGCACACCTGGATGTGCACCTGTCACTGGAAGAGACAGCAGCAAAGTAATGCATTCCAAGAAGTGGTGACTATGAAGGTATCTGAAAAAAAAAATCAAACCAAAACCAGGAAAAGAATCAGCAATGCTACAAATATTTGTGCACACTGCACAATAACATTATATAAAACTACATACCTCCTAGCTTCAGTACTTATTGCTGTGTGGACTACAAGAAATAATAACTAATTATGAAGTAGTACAAAATTTAAACCTTACAAAACATAATTGCTATATTATTTACAAGAAATAAATCCTAGAATTCTGATCTTCATTAAAAAACCCCAAACAAAAAAAACCTCAACCCTATATACACACAAAACAGGACATTATATTTCATTAAATCTGCTGCATCTGAATTGTCATCAATGCCAGATCCAATGTTTTAAATGTGCTAGGAAATCAATCATTATAGCATATCTAGCAGTGATTTTTGAACACTCTTTGTGTGTAGATACTTGTATTCAGCCATGACCAACACAACTATTACCAAAGACATCTGTCAGCATTTAGAGAAATACTTTCCAGACAGAAACTTGCAAACAGAGAAAGAACCCATGGGATGTTTTAACTGGCTGAAGGCAGGCAGGCCTCAGCTCCTCTGCCTGTGCTGTGTAACAGTGAGCTACGCTGACACAGCCGCATGACTTCTGAGTCTGGCTTGCATCTTGTCACCTCAACATGCAGACTGAGGGATTCCAGACCTATTTTATCCATACATATAGACATGCTCCAAAATGACAAATGAAATACCCTATGTTTACAACCATTTTCAAATTGGACAGCACCTAGCACAACTGGTCAGCATCTATGAATGCAACTGAAGAGCAAGCATGTTACCAGTAATAAGGAGATGTTGACTTCCGGCTAGGTGCATTCTAGGTTGATAGAAAGCCAACAAAATAACAGGTACATTAACTTATCAAACTCTCTCAGACTTCAAATGCACAATCTAGAATCTTCCAATAAAGAATTAAGTGAAATATCTAGCAAAGTGTTATTCAACAAAGTCACCCCTGAAATACATCTCTACCAAGCTGGATGAAATACACCCTAGAAATTGAATTTGCAACTGCCATACCTAAACAGGACAGGGTAAGGATCATCCCTTTCTGGAGGGCCTGTAATGCGTGCCATGGTTGGGAAAGATTTCACAGGTGGCTGAATCATCGTATGAGGAGCAGTTTCCATCAAATGAAAGATCTCTTCAAGAAGACTAACAAGTTTTTCCATCTCTCCTTCACTTATATTAGAAGATTCCAAAAGATGATCCATGTCCATAGGAGCCTCCACATCATTTTCATATTCTTGGTTGGTTCTTTCAAGTCCTGCCAAGTCCTGGTCCTGCTCTGGCTCTGTGTGGTTAGGAAGAGGAGGAGTGTTCTCTGCTAACTGATCAACCACCTTTTTAATGTCTGACAGAATCTCGTAGAAGTGACATTTCTGGAGAATTGCAGAACCAGCTGTAACAACTCGCACAGTCTGATCTAACAGTATGAGTTCCAGGAGTTTCTGATAACCACTTTTTTCATGTACATCCGCGCCGCCTCTTAGAAACATTTCCATTCCCTCAGTCATACTAATGACACTATCCAAAGCTTTAAAAGCATTAAGTTTAAGGGAGGATGATACATGATCTGCAAACAACAGTTCAAACAACACATTAATAACTCCTGCCTGCAAGAGTGCCGTTATTCCTTGAGTCCCACATTCTCCTAATGAAGATACCAATTTTGTCCCAGCTTTGAGTTGTCGAACGTTCAAAGCAATGGGCTGTTTGAGAGCCACCTGAAGGTTTAAAGCTTGAAGGGTCCAGTCTACTAGCTGGGTAATATAGTCTTGCTTTGTGTCTTTCACCAGCAGGTAGCTCAATTCTTTTACTATTAAACTTGGAATTTCTTCTAATGCAGTGACCCACTTTGCACCCCTTTCCTCTTGATATAATTCCAACAGTTCAGTTAATTTAACTGAGCCTTCCACTGCCCCTGAATTTTCTTTTTCTGGGTCTTGGTCCTTTATTTTAGCAACTTCATTTTCAAACACAGTCTTGTAAGGGCAGCTGAAGTATAAAAGTGGTCCAAGCTCCTTTTCAAAAGGTTCATATGTCACAGGAGGCACAGATGCCAGATCCTCAGGAGTATATTCAATATCAAAGCTTGGATATTTAAATGTTTCACGTTCCAGATCAGCAATTACATCTTCATCGCTTGAAATCTGCTCATAGCCATCATCTCCTAAAAAGAGAAAGATTAAGTTACCAAATCAGCTATGAATAAACCAGATCATAACTTCAGAGAATATCTTCCAAATACAAAGTAATGATTTATTTTATACAAATATTACTAGCTAGAGAACAATCACACTCCAACATACAAAAAGCCTTCTCTTTCAAGATATGAGTGAAAGCCCCATCTGACAGGTTTTTTTATGTAATAATGGAGTCATTTAAAAGAATGTATAAAGCAAAAAGTTTAACTAGAGTACACATTACTACAAGTATATTGTCCAATTTTCCTCCTGTGATTGCATCTATCATAAAACTTCCAGCCTGAAATTTTTGCATAGACATGGGTGAGATCTTTAAGTAATACAAGAAGATGGCGACTAACTTTATTACACAAACAATTTCATTTGGTTTTTACTTAAATAATCTTGCACCCCTTTCCTACATTTTTAAACAAAATGTAACAAGACTGAATGTTCATTCTCACCTATACAACTGTATTTATTTTCCTCTATTTATAGAAAGTTTTACTATAAAACAATAAATATTCCACAGCAAAATATTGTTCTTGAGAGAGGTCAGGACCACAGATAAGACAATGTTGCAATAACCAAGGGAAAAATATTCAGTTCCCTTTGCACATATTCTTCATGAAGGTGCTGCCATCAAAATTTCATAAACCTCTATTTTTTTTCTAAACTCTTTACAACTTACCATCACCTTCTTCCTCCTCTTCACCCTCTTCTTCATCATCTTCCTCCTCCTCCTCTTCTTCCTCATCAGCAATACTCTCTACTGTATGACCATCATCATCATCATCATCGTCATCATCCTCATCCTCCTCCTCCTCAACATCCACATCATCATCATCTTCCCCTTCTTCTGGTTGATCTTCCTCTACTTCTCCATCATCAGAATACTGGCTTTCTTGATGAATGGATGTTCGATCAGGAGAAATCGGCTCAAAGTAATCCTCCCTATGGTCCACATCATCTTCTTTTTCCCCAACCACTAAAAATAGATACAAAGTTTCAGAAATAAGAGGATTTGTCTGAAATCCAAAGACATCAAACAGGACTGGCCCTATGAGTGGATCCCATCTGGTCCCGTACACTTGGGCTGACCATTCCCTCCTTGATTATTGAGGGTTCATTCTCCTTCCCGTGTCTGTCTTCCAGCCCAGGGTACCTGGAGAGTGATTGATCTTCCAACTAAATAAAGACTGAGGCAAAGAAGTCATTAACTACCTCAGCCTTTTCCACATCCTTTGTCACCATGTATCCCCCTGCATCCAATAAAGGAGATTCCCCTCAGCCCTCCTTTTTTTTTGCTAACGTATTTATAGAAATATTTTTATTGTCTTTAATAGCAATATATATGTTTTAGCTTTCTGCATCACATATACCAGAGATGCAAAAAAGGCATCTTGAAAATCTTCAGGTGATTTGACTGAACACAATCACTTAGTACAGCAAGACTATGCATATGTAGAGTTCTTAGCACTTTTAACCAATACAGAGACTGGGTAACTTGGCAGATGCTGCAGAATAATGGAGAAGGACAACGGACAGCAGAGTCAACAGAACACTGATATAAAACATGAGCAGCATGTTCAACAGTGCATTGATCAACAGCCAATATTCTCAATCTACTATCTTTTAAAATGATGCAATTTAACGGCCAAAACTTTTTTTTTTCCAAATCCCTTTCCTAAAACTGAATCTGTCCAGCAGAAGTAACAGCAGACAGGAAACTTCACACTGGGAAGGAACACAGAATTCTGCCTCCTCTAAGCAATGATGTGCAGCAAATAAAACACAGTCTGTTCTCATTCTACCTGACACTGGCATAGGTTCATCCTCATCATCATCAGGAGGAGGAGGGCCTGGAGGTGTCCTTGGTCCCCTAGGTTGTGGTCTTGGAGGACTGCCATTGAATTGGTCTTCTTTCTCTCCATCAACTATATTTATTGGGAAAATAAAAACTTGCTTTTAATGAAACCACAGGAATAAAAGCAGAAAATTTTGGGGTTTCAGTGCTACTTTTGACTAGGGAACACCATTGTCCAGCTTTTATTTTATCTTTATTCTGCATTATGTGAGGCAACTTTCCAAAGCCACTTTTGATTAAGTAATTTTTGATGTAAACAAGAACTACATCAATAAACAAGCTTATTAACACTACTGATTTTTTAATATAATACTTGTTTAAAACTTACATGAGTAATTGCCAATTTTGGTTTTGATGCTACTCATATTGCAACTCTATCAATAATATCTGAATTGCTTCTAAAAAAAGTTTACATTTTACTCAACTGGTTTTTACAACTGTTTTTTACTACACATAGTATTCAAATTTTGAAGTCTTCCAGCCATACTTTGAACAATAGTTCTAATTTTAAATCTAAAACCAAAATTGAAGCAGAAACTAGACCATGGATTCTATTCATGGTCGTTCCAAAACCAGTGCTGAGCACTCTTTTGTAATGTACTTTATACCAGTCAGATAAGCAAAGTTAACTACCACTGTGAAAATTTCTTGTTATGATTTTAATACTATTCTAATCACTTTTTTTTTTGATATTCCAATCATCATTTTGATGAGTTCACACAAGTTAAACTGCATTTTGACTATCCAAAGTAACAAGCAACAGATCAAACGAATCACTCTCATAAAAACACTGGATGAGACCCTACTTAAAATCATTCAATATAAATCTAGAAGACCATATGAAACTAAAGACATAATAAAGAAAAATGAAAGCCACTGTAATCTAAAATGTGGAAGAATTGGGGATTTGATTTTCAGATGGGATACTGTAACACTGATTTTTAAAAGAAAAAAGTCTCTGTCTTCCCCCAAGGCTCACCATGTTTTGGATTTCTTTTCAATCCAGGCTGTTGCTGGGGAGGTGGAGGTGGAGGGGGTGGTGGAGGAGGTGACTCTCTCTCATGAGTTATTACCCTGTCAACTGAGCCATATATTGCCAAAGTCAGACAGTTGTACCACCCTCTAAGAACCAATCCATCCGTGTTGACCTGTTTGTTTTTAGAAAAAAAAAAAAAAACACTTAAAGACAACTTCAAAAGAGTTACTCTAGTATCACTGCATCAATATCTGCATAAAAGCCAAAAGAAAAATCCAACATTAAAATACCTCTTTACCCCACATTTTGAAAAGTGAGAAAACTTTAAACACATCAATCATTGCAACAAATAATCTTTCTCTAAAAGCATTAAATTCCTTGCACTATAACTACTGCCTAGGTAGATCCCTAATCTACTACAGCCTATTAATGAAAAAAAAAAAAAAACCAAAACAAAAAATCACAAGACTCTAAAATAAAGAGTATCTAAACTACAGGCAGGTTTTAGGAGAAGGTTTGAAACAACAAACACTTTACACAGTGCTAACACACCACATGCAACCATATTTATACCTAAAAGACAGATATGCAGGGAAAGAAGAGGTTTAAATCACACTGTATTACCTTTGCATTGGGCCTGAAAATAATTGAAGTGTTTTCATCATATTCAAGGCTGTTAAATAAAAGATACAAAGTCATGCTTCATTAATATTAAGCATGTTTCCAGAAATAAAACACAGCACTACTAATCACACAAGCCAACAATAAAACACTGGACAAATACATACTATTAAAAGCAAGAGTGCAAAATCACTTATTTCTACAGAATTCTTTGCATTAATATATATGGGCTCTGTAAATTTAAAAATAACATAAGCTTTTCTTAAATTTTAAGCATAAACCTCTCTCCTTCGAAACAGATCAGAGGAAAAGAATAAGAGCACAAACTAGCAAAGTTCAAACCAAATACAAAAGTCATGGGAGATACAGGATTGTCTATTGTGCATTTCCTGCACTATAAAAATTTTCAGGAAGAAAAGGTAGATAATGAAGTCACACACTAATCTTGAAAGAACTTACCTTCCCAGCCGATCAAAAACAGGGGCACTTGGTTTGCTGACATTGTTGAAAAACAAGTCCAGTTGAAACGAATGGGGGGATGTCTCTCTAGAAACAGATTAGAAGTAAAATTTAATTAGATGGGTTCCTTATCAGAGTAAGCAGGACTACAAAGGAAAAAAAAAAACACAACAAAATTATACTGTTTAACTAACTCCCCAAAATAATTACAAGTTCAGCAAACACATAAATGCATTTTACATTTTTATGTAGGAAGGTCTATTGAGATAGAAAAGTTCAAGAAAAAAATAAGAGGAAGATTTTCCTGAATCTGATACCTGGTATCTTTCACTTACCCATAAGCCCTGTTGTCAGGCAAACTTGTGTGAGCTCTCACTCCTGGAGGAATGACACGGACTTCATTTATGTAAACCACGCATGGAAAACGAACCACATCAATATTGGTACTTTGCTACAAAACAAAGAATAAGCAAAGTCTAGGAAATGTAAAACATGAACAACACCATGTACTTGTGTTCTCTACTAACGGAACTAAGGTTGCAATCTTAATAATAAAATTCAATTCTATAAAATGCTAAACACTGATAAACACAGAAAAATTAGACAGAATGTTAGAGAGAAAAAATGTAATTTAATATAATGTGGGCATTTTTCATATATTTAACACTATTTTTTCATAGAAAATGTTACTGATTTATTTACTTAATTTACTACTTTTATTTGAAAGAATCTTTTAAACAGTAACAGGTTGTTTTCACCAGACAGAAGGTATGTGTGGTGTAATTCTAAACATTAACAAATATCATATTTCAAATATAATATTAGAAATTATAATGGTACTGTAAGCCAATTTTGCTAGACCTGTACAAAAATTCCATATGCTGTGTATTTTTCCAATTTTGCAACACCTGAAAACCTTTAGCAAATATCATTTCTGCTTACCACACAAAAACAGCAAGTATAAAGAATTCTTATACACTCCAAAAAGATGTTTGAGCAAACTAGGAAGTTATTAAAGTTACAGTGGCTTTCCATGTAGCAGCTACCAAAAAATTAATGCTGGAAGTCTCTCACTAAATTCACCACATTAGGTCTTACTGCATTTATCCATCATGTTTACCATATATATGCCCATAAAACAGTACACATATATAACTTTATGTTCAGCTGTAAACATATAAAGACTTTCTTAGCAGAATCATGTTTCCAATTAGCAAACTGAATTAGCAGACTTATAGGAAAAAAAAAACCCAAACCACTGATCTAAGTGTCTACTAACACAACTAAAAATGAAAATTACAAAACAGATTGATCTGCAGTCGAAATGTATCTCTTTCACCACAATCAGAAAGCAAATGAAACCAGCAGAAAGCATGGAAGTACTAAAATTTTTAGAAAGCTAGTAAGCAATGAAACAGGTAAAGTGGAGTTTTAAAAGCAGTTTTTAAGATATGGTTTTGGGCATGTATTACTGCCTACTAACAAGAAACATCTATACAAACATTTTTTAGCACACAATGCAAGACCTTGGCCTATGGGCTGATGTGTTAGAAGCTGGATGGTGGAACCAAAGGAATCCAACTAGGACAGGAGCACAGACACAGGAACAGGGCGAGTGCAGGCTGCACAGAGTGAGGGCTGTGGGAGATCATCTGTGCCTCTAAAAAAGATCTGAGTCATGCGGGAGACTCGGATTTCTGGAGGAAGGGCTGCTGCTGGGAACCCTCATCCCCAGGAGCACCGCACAAATAAAAACAAGTTCCTCTTTAAATGATACAGGATTATACCCTGACAGCCATGCATCAACATCACCAAAACAGCAAGTGAGTTCAATTCATTTTTCCTACTAAACCTTAAGAAAGACCCTCAACAGTAGTTAAACTGCATAGCTAAGCCAAATAAATAATTTTATTCAGAAACACAGCAGTAGTTTTCAGGAACTGTAAGTTCCAGTGCAACACTCACAATCCACATAGCGGAAAAATTAGCGTAACATAAAGGCTTTCAAGAAACACGTAAAATACAGAAGGTCCAGGTTTGGATAATGTCACTGGCAAGAACGAAAGTGACAGAAAATGATTAAAAAATAACAGGATTAAAAATGTTCAAGAGAATATAATGTCCTGGAGAGGTACAAGAGTGGCTACTTCTTCTACCCAGGGGAACAGCAGTGGCTAGCATTCCCTGCCTAACATTGTCTCAAATAGCAGAATTAAAAATACCCATAGGCCTAGCTGATCCAGACAGCTAGAAGACTCCTGAATAACTTTTCAATCGCATTTAATTGCAGCGTGAGCTCAAAATACTCCCTTTTCTTTCCCTAATGCCTATCCATGAACACAGTCGAGTTATTCTATGGCTCTGTAACATCCTTCTCATGTTCCAGTACACAATGACTTTTCCCCTAACAGTCCTATTCTTCCTCCCTGAACAGCACATCGAGTGGAGCCCCGGGCAAACCTGCTGCAAAAACAGCAGTTTCAAAGATGCTCAGGATCCCAACAGCCTCAAAGGGGAATATTTGCACTATCTACCACTGCCAAAAAAGCCTGAAATACTCATTTTGTGCGCGAGGCACGTAAAGGAAATAAATCTAAGGGAATATCTCACAAACACACAAATATCTCTCCTCATCATCAGCTACACAAGAGCATCAGGAATCTCACAAGCGGCCCGGCACGGTCCTCTAGTCGACTTCTTTCATTACCGCCTCCTCGAAGCACGTTTATCTTCTTTGTTTCCCTCTCGCCTCTGCTCCCCATCACCTCTAAATCCTCGCTCCTTTCCCACCACCCTCCGCCCCCTGCCAGCAGGGCCAAGGGCTACCACGACAGCGGCTCGAGCAAGGCTTCGTGTCAGGCGAGGCGGGGGGGAGGCGGCAGCCGCCCCTTGACGGCACCTGCCCCAGGGCTGCTCCTGCCCGACCGCCACCGGGGCCCGCCCCAGAGGGGATTCCGCGCCCCGGGGGAAGGCCCTGACGCGAGCAAGGGGGCGTCGGCAGCAGCCCAGGAGAAGGGAGAGGAGGGAAAGGGAGGTGAGAGGAGCGGCGGACCCGAGCCCCGTTTTACCTCCGCACTCTGATGCTTGAACGTGTCCAGGAACAGAAGCTCGGTGGCAGCATCCGCCGCCATCTTGGCCGGGCCGCGGGAGACGCGCTTCCGGCGCGCGCGCGAGCGCTTCCGGGCCGCGAGGGGCGGGGCCGAGGCTGGGGGCGGGGCCGAGGCTGGGGGCGGGGCCGAGGCTGGGGGCGGGGCCGAGGCTGAGGGCGGGGCCGAGGCTGAGGGCGGGGCCGAGGCTGGGGGCGGGGGCGAGGCCAGAGCGCGGGAGGCGGGGCGGGGGCGGTGCCGCCGCCCGCAGCGGTGTGAGGGGCGGAGAGCCCGGGTGCCTCGGCGCTCGCGGAGTTACAGAATGAGCTAGGTTGGAAAAAACCTCTGAGATCGTCGAGTCCAACCTTGTACCTACTAAAACTCGGGCCGCAGTCGGGGTTGTGAGCAGCGGCGCGGTACCCCCGCTCCCCACAGACCCCAGTCCCCGCTGGGCGTCACCGCAGTCTGCACCGAGCCTTTGCCTCCGCTCGGTTTCACAAGCTCGGTGCTGGCCGATTTCAGCCCCGCCTGAGAAATTTCCTTCGCAGCCTTTCCCGTGCTTAAAACAAACTCTTTTCAGGTGTAAGAAGTTGCCCCTTCTCTCAAGTTCGTGTAGCGCAGCTCCTTTCAACCTTTTCTCGGCGCCAGATGTACCCGTTTAGCATCCGTTGCCTTTCTGCAACAGCGATCAAGTTGTACAAGCACCGGGGACCCCAGGAAACCAAAGCCAGCCTGTGGCCAGGAGAATGATGTGGAATTAGTCTTACGCAAGCGGTGCTGGTTACACAAGTTTTCTGTACGAGGTCTATGACAGCAAAGCTGCACCATGTGCCTTTGGAGGAAGCTGTAAAAAGATGTGTTACATCTCTGGATTGAAGCTTCAGCCGAATACCTGCACTTTCCTTAACGGTGATAGTTATGCCTTGCTGTCTTCATCTTGTGTCTGAAGCAGCTGCTTAATGAAATACACTGGTTTATGTGTGTATTGGGACTTCACAAGCCCCTTTTCTGTTTCAGTAGCTGAGCTTGCTGCTCTCTCAGCACTCCAAACTTTCACTACACGAGGAGCAGCAGTCCTCTAGGTTGTACTCCACATGAAAATGTTGCATCACTTTAAACAAGGCTGTGGTTCAATATATCCATTTGCAGCGGTGAAACTAGTTCAGGAAGTTCCTGTCCCCACAGCACGTGTTGGAGAGCTGGGCCACAACATGCAATTCCCCAACCAGTTCTACTGGCACACCTGAAGAGGTGTTTTGTGGCAGTGCAGGGAGACTCATCAACTAGAATTTCTTCTAGGTTCACTGAAAACATGGTTCTTCCCCATACTATTTGAACATTTGAACAGATGTAGTTAAAGCACAAATCCTTTTAAAGAAATATTTCAGAATTTGAAAACCAAGGAGCATCCTTGGCCATGCTGGCAGATTTGCCTGCTGTCATTCTTGCCCCAACCTGGATCTCTCTCTCATCCTGATGAATTACCAGATCTAAACTCCTGAAGTAAAATACAGTATCTTTATGTAGAAAAAAACCCTACTCTTTATATGTATTTTACTGAAGTAGCACAATGCCTTTTTGACACTTAGCATAGCTGGTTTTGATTATGTTTGTGGGCTTTTTGGCGACTTCAGTAGGGCAGCAGCTTTGCAGATCTACTCCAAACATGGGCATCATCGTGTGTGCCATTGTGCCAGAGGAGCCCAGTCCCAGTCAGATGACTTCTCTCCTGGGGTAGCCTGGAACAGTATTGCAACCAGGTCAGCCAGTCAGAGTCATTTAAGTAACTGGCAGGGGAATTCCAGCCCTGCCTTTTCATCTGCAGTGACTCCCTCGCTGCTGGTAACAGCTGCAGCTCTGCATGTGAACAGAATCAGCTTTGCAGGATTAAATTCAGATGGCTCTGAATGCAGTGTCATTGACTTCAGCACATGGCTGGGCTTACAGGTCAGGCATTTCCTTGCTGCAAGGTAGAACAGCAGTGCTTGAATGTCACACACAGTTGCACAACATCAAGAAGCAATTTGGGTATTTTGGGGGGTATTTTCTCCACTGATGAAAGTAAAGAAAACAGAATTTGTTTAGGAACAGCAGTAATCTTAGAGACATTTAAAAAATGATAGCAAACATGAACACATTCAAAAAAGAATGATACAGCTGATTCTCCAATTTCAGTTGTAAGAAGTTGATATTCTGGAAGGAAACTGGGGAAAAGTTATACAGGTGGGATACTTGTCACAGGCCAAAGGTCTGTGCAGGAAAGGATAACAGAGTTGCAGGTGGTATTGGGGTGAAGACCCTCCTGTAGAGGAATAGAGCAGGGCAGGAGATGCACAACTGGCAGAAAAAATCTGGACATATTGAGAAGTGCAAAGTCACCGGTTTGTTCAAACAAACTGTGAGGAAGGGGATCAATGGGTGAGAGAAGGAAGCTTCAGAAAAATGGGGGAAATAAATAAGAGGGCATGTGAGTTTCTTGCAGTGTTTGAGGGTGGGATGTTCGGACCAGCTCCTTGGCAAGAAGAATGGTGTGAGTAGTTTCAGAACTGTCCTGTTACAGAAAGTGGAACAAAAGGACATGTGGTGGGAAATCACCAGAACTAATACAAAAAAATGACAGAAAAACAGTTACATTGAGATTAGCAAAAGGGCTGGGCAGACAGACAGCAAGCAGAAAAGAAAAGGAATGCCAGAGAGGAGATGAGTACAGCAACAGTGTCCTGGGAGGAGCCTTGAGAGGTCTCCTTGCTTCAAAGCACCCTAGTGCCTTCCTGTAGATAACAATACTGATGTCATCTGGAAGGTGACACTTCATGCGAAGACTATGCTTAACCAGACCCAGGACTAAGAATGACCAGGGCCAAGCAACTGGAATTGGGAGTACACAAATGCCAAGAGTCTGGGCAACACAACACAGGAACCTGACCAACTGGTGCATGTTGTCAGACCAGATGCTGCAAGCATGCAAGAAAGAGGATGGAATGGGAACTGTGACTGGAAAACAGGTGTTTTAGGGAATGTGTTAGCCAAGAAAGAGAAAAACAAAAGGTAATGGCACTACAGTAGCAATTAGTGACAAGCAGCTTCATAAGCAAATTAATAAATAAAACAAGGATTAGCCAGTAACCCAAAAGACATAATGGGAATTAAAAATACTTTCAGGGTACAGTTTCACCTTTGAAAGGGGTTACTATACATAATGCAGCCTGTTCTAGCATTAATTTGGGGAGTCTCATGCTCCTAGATGGAAAGAGACAAGATAGGATGACACAATAAGGCAGAAAAGAGAAGAATAAAAGAAATGCCTAAGCCAGAACACAACAAATCACAAGTAAAGGAACAGGTGCCCATCCAAAAACTGTTCTCACAAAGACAAGGGCTGCATCTCAAAAGCCAAGCTGGCACTGAGGAAGAAACTGCCTAGGACAGATGATTAAGTTTCACTGAAAGACGAGCAGCCAACCAAGCCAGAACTCTCTGTCTGGCATGCTCCACTGTGAAGTAATTTCAGAAACGTACTTCTGGATTTTTGTACTAAAGTATAAATGTTTTTCTAAGAAGTTGCAGTAAACTAAGACCTGAAAGGGAAACTGCACAAAGAAATCCTATGCTGTTGAATTCTTCTGCTCCAGGCTAAGAAGACGTCACAAAGCAAAGTCCCTGTGTGGGGACCAACCCCACTCCTCAGATGCTGAGTACAGATCACCTGCAGCCACTGCTGAGGACATACACCCCAGACCTCCACAAATGTTTTACTCAATGCATCAAAAGTCGGAAGACAAATGCACAAAGAAAACCAGGTGCTCTAACTCTCCAAGGAATAGGGCACAATTAGCTTAGGTGTTTCCTGATACCAGATTCGCATGGCAAATTTCAGCTGCTGCCTTAAAAAACTAGAGGGATTAATTTGACATTTTAACCCCTCAAATTGCAGTCTCTGCTACCAGTGAATGACAGTTTTGAAATCTTGGATCAGAGAGAGTGAAAATTACTCCAGCCATTGTGTGTCATGCTTGAATTTGGTGTCAGTCCCCACAAGGAGAACCAGGCTGCACTAAACCACAGTAGGGCAGGAAGAGGATGCCAGGCACTATGTGAACATGTCACTGGCCGACAGGATCCCCAGCAGTGGTGAAACACATCTGCTCCGTTCCTGACAAACAAGTGTGCAGGTGTTAATAAAAGGTGGTGCAAGCTGTGAACCTGCACCAGCATAAGGAATGGTGATGAAGAAACACACAAGGGGCACTATCATCAAAATGTCCAGCACACAACTGATAACCAGGTTACGCGATGGGTGACCAGCTGGCTCACAGGTCAGGTACAAAGAGTTATAGTGAATGGGGTAAAATCAGGCTGGCAATCTGTCGCTAGTGGGGTTCCACAAGGCTCCATCCTTGGCCCAGTTCTTTTCAATGTCTTCATTAAAGACTTGGATGTGGGACTCAAAGGCATACTAAGTAAATTTGCTGACAACACCAAATTGGGAGGAGCTGTTGACTCCATGGAGGGCAAAGAGGCCCTGCAGAGGGACGTTGGCAAATTAAGAGAGATGGGCAATCACCAACTGTATGAAGTTGTCTTGGGGTGACTTTGTGATGCGTATCCCCTATCACTGCCCCATGCCCAGAAATTAATTTTTTTTTTTTTTTGCCTTTCTATGCCTTTACACTGAGCCTGAGAGGGGGAAGGAAAAACTGAGCAAAACTTTTTCAAAGCAGTTTGTTTTCATGTTCCAAGGTCACACAGAGATAGAGACCTTTTTTTCAGTGCGGCAGGAGAGGGAGAGGGAAGGGAAGCACCCAGCTTGCTCTTCTTTCCAGCCAGCTTTCGGCAGTTTTTTTTCCTCAGCTCCTTTTCCTCTGGAGAGTTGAACTTTTGTTTTTCCTGGGACTTCATTTTTTCTCCTGTTCTCTCTGCTGGACTGTTTCAACATCAGAATACATTTGGAGGACTTTCCACCGAGGCCTTGGCCCTGGAGGTGGGCCCACCACCCCAACCCATCTCCAAGGAGGGAGAGAGAGATCTACGGAAGGACTCTGAAATTTTCCCAGGTTTCTCTCAGCAGAGCGGGAGGTTTTATTATTTAGCATTATTATGTTAATGTGTTTGTTAAATAAATAGTTTCTATCTCTTTCACTTTCCTTCAAGGAAAATTTATTTTTCCCGAACCTGGTGGGGAGGGGTGGTTGTGACCTGCCTTCTCTCAGAGCATATATTTCTAGATTTGGCCAAACCAGCACAGAATTTTAACAAAGGCAGGTGCCGGATACTGCATCTGGGATGGGGCAACCCTGGATGCACAAACAGACTGGGAATCAAGAGCACAGAAAGGGACCTGGGGGTCCTGGTCGATGGCAAGCTGAATGTGAGTCAGCAGTGCCCTGGCAGCCAGGAGGCTGTCAGCCCTGTCCTGGGGTGCATCAGGCACAGCATCACCAGCTGGGCAAGGGAGGGGATTGTCCCGCTCTGCTCTGCACTGGGGCGGCCTCACCTTGGGTACTGCGTGAAGTTTTGGTCACCGCAATAAAAGAAAGATACAAACCTCTTTAGAGAGTGTCCAAAGGAGGGCCATGAGGATGGCGAAAGGCCTTGAGGAGAAACCTTATTAGGAGTACAGGAGGAGACTGAGGCAAGACCTCATTACTGTCCTCAACATCCTCACAAGGGGCAAGTACAGATCTCTTCAGTCTTGTGACCAGTGACAGAACTTGAGGAAACAGCATGAAGCTGAGTCAGGAGAGGTTTATGTTAGATATCAAGAAAAGATTTTTCACCCAGAGGGTCACTGGGCACTGGAACAGGCTCCTCAGGGAAGTGGTCACAGTACCAAGCCTTCATGAGTTCAAGAAGCACTTGGACAATGCTCTTAGGCACATGGTGTGACTCTTGGGTTGTCCTGCACAGGGCCAGGAGTTGGATTCAGTGATCCTGATGGGTCCCCTCTAACTCATTATATTCCATGATTCTGTGATCTCAGTAAAAATTTCAAGAAGCAGCATCTCAATGAAGTTGTAAATTAACAACTGAGGTCTTAAAGAATCAAGTGTATTACAGGATTTCCCTGCAGAAAGTTAGTGTTGTTCACCCTGCTTTCTGTGATTTGTCACCAAAAAAAAAAAAAAAAAAAAAAAGTGTTTGAGCATTATGCATTTAAAATAGAGATTTTAAAATAGAGATTTCACCGTGAAACGAGAGGTTGTCACAAGGGCCAAAATCACCAGCTCATCGAGGGAAGGCTGCGACGGCCAAACCAGCCAGCTGTTAACACACACGACTTGATCCGCCGTGCCAGAGCTGTACAGAAGCTGCGATGCCGCTGCCTTCAGGACGACAGAGGAAAAGGCTTCACCGCCCTGAACCTCTGGTCTGCCTCGGCAGCAGCAGCTCCCGGGGGCAGCCGGCCCGCACGCCGCCACAGCGCTCCCAGGCACCACACTCGGCCCCGGCGGCTCCCGACCAAAGCGGGAGACCCGCCGGGGCTGTCACGAGCGGCGTGGCCATCTCCCCTCGCCTTCCGTCTGGGGGACAGGGCTGCCCGCGGGCGCAGAGCCGAGCTGCCCTCTGCGACAGGTCCCGGCAGGACCGGGCGCCCCCGCCCCGTCGCTGAGGAGTTGCACCTTCCCGGTGCAGCGCGCCTCGACGGCGGAAGCCGCAGCCCGGCAAGCTCCGGGCCGCCGTCAGGGCACGCTGAGGCTCCTCAAGGGCCCGGGGCTGCTCCTCCACCGCCGCGCCCCCGCGACCCGTCCGCAATCCCGGCCCCCCGCTCCGGCTGCCGCCCCCGCCGCGCTGCCACGTCCCCGCCCGGCGGGGCCAATGGGCGGCGGCGCCAGGTGTGTGTTACCTGCACCACGTGGGCCGGGGGTGGGCAGGTGGTGCCGCGGCCCCGCGCAGAAAAGCTCGCAGCCATTGCGCCCTTCCCAGGGCTGCAGCTGGTGTGGGAACGGCTGCCACCCACCTCGGGGGAAAAGGGGGGAGCCGTGCGCCTCCCCCACGCCGGGGAGTGAGGTTGCAGGTGGGGGGTCTGCCGCTTGGGTCTCGCTTGGAAGCGTCTGGGGCAAGAAAAGTTTCCGGCTTCTTCTCTTTCCCCCCCACCCCCCTCCTTTCATTCCTCCTTTTTCTTTCTCTCCTTTTGATCCTTTCTGCTGGCTCGGTGGCACCATGACGGCGTCTCCCGACTACCTGGTGATTCTCTTCGTGACCACGGCGGGCACCAACGGGGCAAGGTTGGGCTCAGACGAGCGAGAGCTGCTCCAACTCCTGTGGAAAGTGGTCGACCTGAGGAGTAAGGAGGTACTTTCACCCGACGGGGGAGCACCCCGACCTGCTGCTCCCCTTGGCGCCTGCCATGCTGGATGCGGGCAGGGCGGTCTCGGTGCTGGGCTGGTAACGGGTGCCCCAGGCTGGAGCAAGCTCTGGTGGAGAGTAGGGGCTGGTGCTGCAGGTGGGGATCTCTAGCCGGGAGAGCTGACTCACCCCCTCCTCTGCTTTCTCTGGAGCTGGGGCGCCTGCATGACGTGCTGGTCCGGCCTGACCACACAGAGCTGACGGCTGAGTGCCAGGACATCACCCAAGTGGATGTGGAGAGCCTGGCACTGGCTCCACCGCTGGAGCAGGCACTGAGACAGGTGACACCCCATAACTGGCTGCTAAGTGCTGGTTTCCTTTAGGAGTTCCCCCATGGGGTAGAGGTGGTATCATCATCTGCTTATCCCCACCATCAGAGCAGAGGAGCCTGGCACAGGAGCACCACATGTGTGGGTCAGGAAGCCTATATGTGTAGGGCTTTGTGGGCATTTCTCCCTTGCCTTTTGCTTATTTGCCTTGGGAGGAACTGAAACCCAAGAGAGGAAGTTTAGGGTCAGCGATTTCCCTGCTCTGCTCTCCTGCCAGGCTGGACCCTGAATGAGTCCCAGCTGGAGGTGGGAAGTGTTGGAAGAAGCCAGCCTTAGGTGTCCCCTGAAAAGGCTAGGCGGTGGCAGGCCCTGTTAAGACTTGTGCTCATCAGTCCTGGGAAGGTGATGATGCTGAATCCTCTAGAGTAATGAGCAGGTGTGTGTGATTCCCACTAAGGGTAGGGCTGAAAGCATGTCTTCTTTTTGACATGCTTAAGTGCCCAGTCTGAAAAGCTCTTCTGCCCCACTACTGCCTCAGCTCTCTGCAATCAGCTCTGTCTCATTGCAGTGCTCTTGCAAATATTGAAAAGGATTTTTTTCTGTGATGTGGGCTGTCTGTGTAGCCATATCTCATTAGAAGGGGGAAAAGGGGTGGTTTCCTTCCGAAGATATTTATCATGGAAGTTAATATGTTCTTAGTTAGTAAGAAACAAATCTACAGAAGTGGAGGAGTAGGCTTGTATGGAAAGGAATTCCAGCTCCATATTCCGGCTGCCCAGGAGTAACATGTTATCAACTGATGACACTGCCTAGTGGAGCCACTCTGATCTTTGTAACATGTATGTCTTGTTCCTGCCAACAGTTTAATCAGTCCGTGAGCAATGAGCTGAACATTGGTGTGGGTACTTCTTTCTGTTTCTGTACTGATGGACAGCTGCACATTAGGCAGGTTCTTCACCCTGAAGCTTCCAAAAAGGTATGTAGTTGTAGCTTGTTTGACTCTTAATGTGTTTTTTACAATTTTTTGCAAAACAAATCAACTTCTCTTTAGTATGAGCGTACCTCCACACAACCATAGCACAAATATCACTCGTATGTTAATGTGCTTACCAGGCTAAAGAGCCTGTCTGTGTGGAAGGCATATGCAGTGCCCTGTCCTTATGTAGCCTTGAGATGCCTTTTTAAGTTAAATCAGAAGGAAGATGCTCTTAAATGTTTGAGAAAGGAGCAATGTATTGACAGTACTTGTAGCTCCTACAGGGTTAACAGATGGGATTTGGGATTGTTGCTAAATAATTAACCACCTTAATCATAAACTGTCTTTTGAAATTTTACATTCATGCTTAGCTACAGCAACTTTCAATCTTTATGTATTCAGTTGATGCTCCAAGGGCGGTGTTTGTATTTGTAAGGAGCTGAACAGTAGTTTCAGGCAGGCTATGAGTGATGATTAGTCCCATAGTCTAGAGTTTTCTATAGCTTCAGAGTTGCCAAATCACTAACAGTGTTGTGAAGTCCTGCCTGCTTTTTGTTAGTGATAGGGTTGCAGCAACATGTGAGTCTCTCTAGTTCTGAAATAACTGGCTCAATATTAATAACACCTCATTTTGTGGTTTGGTATGAACATGCATTGCTCTGTAACTGAGTTGTTCTGCTCCTCTCATTGTATCTGACTTCTGTGCAATTTGCTGCTTCATCTTTGAAGGGACACTGCTGCAAGTTGGTGCTGTTCCAGAAGTGATACTGAATGAGCTTGGTTGTAATACTTGTTTGTGCTTTAAGTATTTATGGCTTTGAAGGCTTAGAAGAGAACCAGTGAGCATGATTCACAGTGAAGGGACAGTTCTTACATATGTAACTTGTCTTCTATGATATATATTATGAGAAAACATAGAAACAGATTAAGACTTTCTTCTTGGCTAATAAAGTAAAACTTGTCATCCATTTAAACTATGTGGATAAAAGAAGGAGCACATCTTACAATTATTTAAGCTGGTTTGATGTTAGGGACCCTTTATCTGTATCATCACAAGATCACAGACAGGAACCAAGTGTTCATCAAAATCTTCTGTTGCTGTTTTGTTAAGAATTGTCCATTTGACATTCGTTCTGTGCTGCCTGTAGATTAAGTAAACCAGATGCTTATGAGACTTGTAATAGTTTTTTAATGAATACCCTAATGCAGGGATCAGAGTGTGGGATCACTAAAATCCAGATAGAAATATATATCTTTTCAAAAGCCTAGTGATTTCTGCCTAAGATATCCATTCTGAACCCATCTAGCAACTCCTGGTATTCAGAGAATGAATTAACATCAGCCATTCCAAAAGAACATAAATGAAGTATGGAACTTCATTTCACATCAAGGAAGAAAATCATGCTAAAACTAGAGCAGGAAATGTTGGCAAGCCCATCTGCATTTTCATAAGTCTTTAAAGAATATCGTTTGCTTAATACACCTGTCCATATGCTAAGATAAGCTGTAATGTTTTCAAAGCAGAACTTGTTTTAGAGCCCACACTTCCTTCTTTGGGCTCCCTAAATGGGCTTTCACACAGCCTGCTATCTGTTATAATGCCAATGCTAAGTAGTTGTTATATCCCAGAAGGGCCTTATATGTCTTGCAGGCAGCAAACAGCCAAAAGGAATATGAAGTATTCTGTCTGGGGTGAATAGCTTGCACTGGTTTCAACAGCTACCCCCAAGACTTTTCCATGTCTTCTCCTTTCCACTCCCCCAAAAATTAAAAGCATGTGGTAGATGTAGTGGTGAGGCAAGAAGGGTTTCATTGACTCCTGGTGGGCTACATAACTTGCTTCTGGCTTTATATGCTGCAGTTAAAGCAGTTACCATGCATAGGCTGACAAGCTCTGCACCATGCCAAGCCCTCATCTGCACAGTCAGATTTTTTGGTTGTTTTTTGTTTGTTGGGAATAAATATTTGAAGTGTGACTATTCTCTGAAAACAGCCTTTTCTATAAATTAAAATATCTGCTAGTCTTGCAAAGTTTGGTTGGTTTTACAGACTGAACTGACTGCCCTCTGGCTTTATACAGTTAAAATTGCAATCAAGAGTTGATGATAAATGTTGCAATAGGAGGTATTTGCTCTCCTACATATGTATTGGATGTGAAGCGCTACTAATAATGGCAAATGTTTCTCTGGCAGTGCAAAAGCACATTTCTCTTATTAAACAATATAAAGAGAAAGCTGTTTAGGCAAAAAAGTTTATGAACATACTTATCTGGCTAAGAAGAGCTATGTGAGTTTCTCTCAGCAAAGGCGTTTTGTGCTTCCTAGCTATTCTACAGAAATTGTTAGAAAGCTCGGTATCTAGACACAAAGTAGATTAAACTCACACTGACAGTGGTTACTTTGTTCCTTTTACAGAATATTTTACTGCCTGAATGCTTCTACTCGTTTTTTGACTTGCGGAAAGAGTTCAAGAAGTGTTGCCCTGGCTCACCTGAAGTTAGCAAACTCGATGTTGCAGCCATGACAGAATGTATCCTTTTAACAGTGACTGTATCTCTGCTGCTGTTATAGCCTTGGCTGAATTTTAGGACAGAGGTGCATGAGTAATGCTTGCAACACATGTTTAGGGGTGGTATAACTTTAATGAGTAACTCGGAGCTGTACTGAGTTTTCTCACAAAGATAAAGATAAAAATGTATGAGGGTGAATGCTGCCATGGAGAAAATCCTGTATTTCTTCTTGACTTCTGTATGTTTTCTTTACTACCTTTATAGTTGTCTCTCTTTAAACTTCACAGTTTAGTGTAACCAGCACATTTTTTCAAATTGCTGTTGTGAATTGTAATATAAAAGTTTGAGGTTTGAGTTTCATTGCATCAGTTAGATTTTTATTTTATTTTTAGGCAGGAGCAAATGTTGGGAGACCACCTTAATTTTCATGAGAGGAAATGGTTATTCTTGAAGTGACCTTGTAGTGAATCTGTAACACAGGAATGAACCTAAGGCAGGGATGCTGTTGGCACATGTGGTATTCAGTCTCCTAGAAGGTGCACATGCTGCACCTCACAGGGTGAGGCTTGGCTGGCACCAAGATGCAGCCAGTAGTATGTTTCCATTTTCAGTGATAGGGATGTCTAAAATTACCTTCTGAATAGTCTGAAATGGTCTGTAACCCCATCCTGTCTGGCTCTTTCCTAGTCTGAGCTTGAAAGCTGAAGCTGTGATTTGGCCGTGCCTTCTTCCTTCCTTCCCTGGCTGTGATTTGGCCGTGCCTTCTTCCTTCCTTCCCTGGCAGTCTCCCCTCTTGCTGCATGCTTCGGTCCTCATCCCAAACATGTTCTTGGACACAGAATTACTGAGCTATTGAAGTAGTGGTCAGGAAATTCAGGTATCAAGGAGGAATAAAGGAATTTGAGAGGTTTGTTATTGGTGGTTGATGTTGCTGCTATTGTCTTTATTAACTTTTCCTCTGACTTGCTTATTGTGTCCATAGAGTAGTTGCCATTAAGAGCTGATGTCTGCAGCTTCAGAATTATTTTGGCCTTTCACTGCAGGACTAGTATTCCCTGGGCTTTGTACCTGTCAGGGGCATAAAATACACATGTGGGGTGGTTTTTTGTGTTTAACCATTCTGCTCTGCTTTGTTATCTGCAAATTAAGATTAATCTCTGCTAGTGAAGGGGCAAAAATTACTTCTCTCCCTACTCTGATGGAAAGCAGTACACTTAGAGTAGGAATCTGAATCTTTACATAGAAATGAAATGTTGTGGTGCATAGAAACTGGATGATGGAGACTTCTTAAAGTTATGGTTAAAAACTTAATACCTTGTTTAGGGAATGCTTTGACATGATCTGGTGAAATTAAAGACAATGAATGACTTCAGCTGTTTCAGAGAGTTGCCCTTGGTTTCTCCTTATGTGACTATTTGGGTTATGTCCTTCTGCTGTGGAAGGAGTTGTATGGCTGTAGCTACCTGGAGCGTCACTGGTCAGCTAAGGCATGGTGATGGACCGTGTGCTCCCCGCCTGCTGGGAGAGGGGGGCAGACCACCCTGTGTTACCTGACTGTCAGGAAGTCCCTGGAGCCATGCTGCCTGAGAGTAGTTTTGGCAGTTGCCAATAATATTTTCTCCAAGTTCCTGGAGGTTCCTAGTCAGTCTATCCAAATGCACTCAGCATTTGGATAGAGGTCTGGATAAGACATGCTTTTTAAGGTATATAAACCTAACTGCATTCTGGTCTTATATTAATTTTTGTGGGTTATCTTGTTTTGTAACTGCTGAGGCTCTTATTTGTAGACTTGCTATGTTTATGCAACATGGCTGAAATCAACTGTCTCTATATTATTGTGTGGGAGCTGAGAATGTGAAGACCAAAAAGGGCAAAACAATTTTTGTTCTTCTTTCATTGACAAATATGATAATTTTCTTTCTCCTCACTTGCTGAAATGTATCAACTTCATCTCCTCTGTGTCAGAAGCTGTACAGGTTATTTGCACCTGGAGACCATGGGCATGTATGTGATGTTTGGGATAAAAAGACTGCTTAAACAGGTGCTAGTCTAAAGACTATTTTCAAAAGTTGTGTGCAGAGTTGTTCAGTTTTTTCCTTCATGTGTGGGTATGCTAGGGTGAGGGACACAAAACCAAATCAGAAACAAGTGCAGTAGGTTGAAATGAAGCTGCATATTAGGTCATAGAATCTCACCAAGCTCTTTTTATTCTTGTAGAAAGTGCAGTTTCTTGGCCTTACAGCTAAAGAGGGTGTATGAGGGGAGTCTTCCATGATTTCGGCCACAGAAACTATACTGTGCCAGATACACTAGCATTTGATGAGGACAGAATGTTTAAGTATGGCGCTAAGGTGCTGATTACATGTTCAAGAGACCTGCCTTTACAGACTGGTAGAAGCAGGAGTAGAATGACTTTTGGGCACATCCCTTCATGTACTTACCTCTCCATTTTTCTGTGCGTAAGCTGGTTGTGATGAGTAAGAGGAAACTTTTATGATATGAAATAGTTAGGAGAAAGCTGGCTATTAATCTACAGTCATTTAAGTTATTAAAGTCTTCAAAAGCTTTTGTTTTGATGGGTCACTTTTGATTAAACAACAAATTACAGACAATTGGGGAATGTATATTACTGTTCCCAGCTGTCAGGGGAGATGACTTCCTACTGCACAGTCAATTCCAGACATATATTTCAGTATACAGCACACTGGATTGTTGGTGCTTGGCTATGTATTTCCTGCAGACAAGGCAAGCACAATCTTGAAAAAGAGCATAGAGATAATAGACTGAATAACTCTCTGGGTTATTCTTCCTTTAGAATGTACTGTGGACTTACTCTCTCAGGTGGCTGCTTGAAATTTGTGTGCAGCAATGAAACCATGCCAAACCCAAGAGCTCAGGTGAAAGCTTTACAAATCTTTACTCCCAACCCCCGCAAGAACTTATACATTTCATGTACAAACAGCCGCTGATTTCTTTTAGTTCAAGGTAAAGCAATGTTTAAGATACTGTGAAATTCAAGGGACCAAGGCAGAACTGAGACTAGTTGTAATTATCTCTGAGCGCTACTGCTGCCTAACTCATGGTGTCAAAACAGTTCTTGTGTATGAGACAGTTTTCTGGCAGACTTTGTCAGGATTGTGTAAGTGTAATGACAGCAGGACAATTATGAGAAATTTTGAGTAACAAAACTTGAGAGAAGGGATCATGTTCCAGCAGAGAAAAGAACTTGGGTCTGTTGATTTTTTTTTTTTTTTTTTTTTTTTTTTTTTTTTTTTTTTTTTTTTTTTTGTGTAAGCATACAAAAGGAGCAGGGTTGTTCTTGCACCCTCTACCTCCCATACTTGCTGCACTTCTTGATTTGCAAAGCTTGCTGAGCCAGTTTTCACCTTGTGAGTGCCTTCAGGGTGGAGTGAATAAAGCTTGCATGACTATTCGTATTAGATTTGCAGAAGACTCATCCTTTGCCTCGAGATTGGGTGTGCAGAAGCCATTAAATGGCAAGTAGCTCTTGCTTCCTCCAGTATCTGGTTTGCTCCACTCACTTCTGAACTGGATTTGTGAGAATAACTTCTTACTAGGAGTATCTGTCAGTGTTGTCAGTAGAAACTCAGAGACACTTCAGAACAGCTTGTTTGATGTGCTGGATATTGTAGTACTGAAATTTGGTTTGTTGGGGCTTAATTGTTTGATTTGTTTTTGGTTTTTTTACCTGGGTGTCTTGGAAACAATAACATGGAGCACAATTATTACCAATAGTGCTTAACTCTGGCAATAAAAAGCCCGTATTTGGGTATTAGCTGAGAATCTTGGATTTGCTATTTGTATCTCCTGTGACAGTACTCAGGAACTGGGTAATATTATATTATCTTTATGCAAAGCATTATGTAGAAAGATGTAATCTTCTGTCTGAAGGAACTTAAATAAGAAACAGAGCAAAGGGGAAAGGATCAGTGTAGGGCAAAATGGCAATGCTGTTTCATGTCATCTCAGGTTAAGTTAGTCATTCAATAAGAAAGGAGTTAAGAGACAGTGGGAAGGAATGAGTCTTGGAGGGCACTGGCAGTGAGTGAAGCTGTGGTCATGAATCTGAGGAAATGATTTAGAAATTTCTTCCATATTAGAGAGGCAACCCTAATATAGAATGTCTTCCTTCCTGCTCCCTTTAATTTGCTGAGTGTTGCAGGAGGTGGTACAATAACTGCACACCAAGGTTAGGTAGTTCCTTGTTTCCCATCCTGCCTTATTTGGGACTATCTGTTGTTTAATTAAGAACATACATGTAGATGCTACTGCATGTAGTAGCTTTAGACAGCCAGGTCTGGTTTCTAACACTTCTTTAAATGGGAAATTGGATTATCCACTGCAATTGTCTTTCTCCAGTTGCCAGGAGAGGCATCTTTTTAATATAAATGTACAGAGACACATGTGTGGTCTCCTATCCCCTTATAGAACAAGTGGTGAGTGTTATAGACTATTTCATTAATATTTTTTCCCAAGTACCAGAATTTCTAGTGCCCCTGTCCATAGGAGTCTACCTCTATGTAGTCAATCTATTTCATTAGAGTACAGATTTTCACTTAGTAGTATTAACATGCTCTTTACATGTGCAGAAAACTATCAGTTTTTTTCTCCAATCTTGCCTAAAAGCTTTTAACTAATCACAGGTGAAGGTGTGAGGTTATGCCTGCAAAAATATTGATTACTTTCTTCTTCCCCTCCTCTGTGTTTGTATTACTCTAGAGTTTGGCACAACTGACTCCCTGTGTCTGACAACTGGTACTAGCTTCTCTTACCACTAGAGCATTTTTAGGAACTACTTCTCCCATGGATCAGTGTCTTCAGAAAACATTTTCACCAAAGAAAATTATTGTGGGGTGGGGTAGTTGTTTGTTTTCCTTGTGTGATGGCCTCTCTTCAGATTCCTAGCCCTTTCACACTGCTGCATTCCCCTCTCTGAATGCTGATCACTTGTAGGGATCTTTGGCTCAGCACAAAGGAAATATTGAAATGTCTTTTCAGTTCTGACAGCACAGTCTAACAGCCAAGCACATGTGTATGCATGTCCCCTGCTGGAATAGCTATTGAAACTCCTGCCCAATTTCTCTTGATTTTTGACAGAGGAAACACATTTTTAAAATCTTCATAAAAATTGGTCAGGAAAGACCAGGGTTCCAACACCAGCACCATAAACAGCTTCTGGTTCCCTGTATGAACAGCAGAGGCTCTGCACAAGCCCAGTGCAGAGCTGCTAGATGCTACAGGGGGAATGGTGTCGGGAAAGGGAGGAGAAGCACTACTCTACTCTGATACACAAGGTGCCCAGAAACATCTGTGTGGTGCTGCTTAGGCACCCTCTCTGTGAGGGAGGCTGTTTGTGGGTTATTTTTCTTTCCAACCCCCCTTTCCCAGGGGCAGAGGAGGAGGAGGTGAGCTTGAGTTTAAAGCTTAGGAGAGACTGCGATGAAGAAATTTTTTGTTGTCACAAACAGTTGTAATCTCTTAAACCATGCTTTGGGGTTGCTCAGGATTTTTGGCTTGGTTTTTAAGAAAACTATTTAATGTTCCTAGTACTTTATCCCAAAGAAGGTACCAGGAGGGGGAGGGTAAAGGCAGTGACTAGCAAGCTATTTATAGTCAAGCAGTTGGAGGGGAGGAATCACTGGTTTAAGTATTCTGTTTTTTAAACTATCATAATACACTTAAGCTTCAAATGTTCTTCTAAGACTAAGCATCATCCTCTCACATTCCATACTTCCATGCACACTTAAAACTAACAAAACCTCAAAATCAAATTAGCTTCAAGTGTATTGTGTTGGCACAGCAGCTTTCCTTTCCTTGCTGTGGAAGAGGAATGCATTAATTCAGTTGGAGTTATTTTTCATCTTTCAACAAGACAACTGTTAAACAATTTAAAAAAAAATTTTTTTGTAGAACTGACTTGCAATCATCCTACAAATAATAGGGAAGACTTTAGCTCACAGAGAAATTCGTGCTGGCTCACCTGATGATGATACAACAAAGCTGCTGTGAGGTGTTTGTTTCTAACAGAAACTCTTCTGTTCCCTGCACTTCATTTAGGCATCTGACAACTCAAATGTTGCTCAGCTCTAGGTGGAGAAACCAGGTTTCGTCTTAAGAGGAAAGTTATCTTGGACTATGAAGCAACTTTTGAGCATCATATAGTGCAGACTGGAGCATTTGAAATGTGTTAATGTGGTCTGGGGGGAATGTGGGCAAATAATTGGTGCACTTGACTGTTTTCAATGTGTTGCATTACTGCACCTTCCTGTATGGATGGGTCTTGTTTAAGAATCTCTCATTTTTGCTCTGAAGTCTTGATGCAAACTGATAAGGCAAGTAAAAATGCAATGTTTATTCCCAGATTTCCTTATTTCTTGTTCTGTTCTTGATTATGTTTTTTTACCCTTCAGTCCTCAAAGAAAATGAGTGAAAAAGACCTTTTTAAAAATTTGCTTCATAAATAATGGAGTAGGGTTGCAAGTAATCTTACAGTCCTGTAGCCTGGTGTTGGAGAGGGGCAAATATGATGGAAAGCAGGAAATACCATAGTCAACTCTGTTTAAAGTTGTCTGAAAAATGATGGTGTATGCAACTTAAATCAGCCTCCCTTTATGAATGTGGGGGGATTTTTGGTCTTTCTATGGCCTGTCTTTCTAGGATAGGAGGCTTCCTGCTCTATATTGCAGTCATTTCCAAAATCCTTCAGACTGAATCTGTGGGTTGTGGGGCTCTGTCTTACCTCTTGACAAAATACATGAGTGGTGTACTTTAACCAGGTTCTCAAAATGCTTCTGTGCAATGGCACAAAACTTGGGTTATAACTTCTAATAGGCAACATTTAGATGAGGTGTCATTAATTAATTTTGTTGAAGTGGTAAGATACTGATTCTACTTTGGCACTTACTTGGTTGAAAAGCATGTGGTATATCCCTCTATTTCTGGAGCTTTTAGTTGATTGATTGCTTCTCCTTCCCCAAATTTGTCCCTAAAAATTAAAGAGAATGTTAATTAAACAGGACAGGGCTTCGGTCTCTTCCACATGCAGAAGTGTATCTGTCAAACATATATTTAATATGTCCATGAATTATATATGTCCTTATTGTGGGGTGCCATGCTCACAGACACTTTCTGGAGTGACCTCACACTCCCACAGGTGGCAGTAGCTAGAGGCCAAGGCAGAGCAGCTAATGTATCCCAGCAGGAAAGGATTAAATCTTCCCCTGAGAAGCAACATACTATCAAGGATAACATGAGAGTGTGTTGCCCTAGCAGGAAACCAATTAGAAATCTGTTTGGTGATGATTGACTTAACTCCAGCATAAAGATTTAAATCTTGACAAGAACAGTCCAGCGTTTCCCTACGGAGCCTCTCAAGTTGAAGATATGGGGAATATTATTTTAACATTATTATCTGAACCACACAGTAAGTGATTGTGATGAATGTGTTTTCTCTGTTCCTTTGGTTTTGTTGCCTGTCCTGTATGTTGACAAAATAGGAAATAACTTGTGCTGTATTTCATAGATCACCGATTTACAGATCCAGAAAGAGTGAACTACAAATTTGAAAGTGGGCCTTGGTAAGTACTTCCTCCCTCTTCTTGTTGCACATGTTTTAACCCCCACTACCTTTTGTTTAAAGTTACTGTTTAGATAAGCTGTACTTCTCTCTATTCCTAACCTGAAAATAGCTGTTACCATTATTTTTATTTACCTTCCCACTGCCATGGGAATTGATTAGATCCTTGAAGTGGGAAAGGAATCTATGATCAGATACAAGCATGTTTTCTTGTTAGGCTTCAGTGTTGCCTGTTAGCTGCTGATACTTCTGTGTTCTGCTAATAAGTGCTTATAATGGGTGCTGAGTGTGTTGTGCTATTAACAAAGAATGTAAGCAATGTTTCAGAAATAACCCTATTAGTTACTAATTCTTGCACTCTTCCTGCAATTTACTACACAGGTACTGCATATACACTTTTTTTATTATTTTTTTTTAGTAGTGAAGAAACACTTTCATAAGGATATTGTGCCAGAAATACAGTGCTACCACTCAGTTGTTTAAACTGTGGTGATTCTTATTCCCAAATATGTTTTAAACATAAAGCTTTATCTGCTTTTGTTGCCTGCTTAGTTTTTGGGGTTTTTTTAAATTTAACTGTTCTTTTTCTAGGTATAAACTTTCTCAGATTTTTCTCAGTGGTTTTCTTGATGATCCCTGTGCAATATCACAAGATAATGGTGTTAAACTGACCTTATTTATATTCCCATCTTGCACAAACACTTACTTCCCTCTTTCCAATTAAGGATCTGTCATAATGGTAGATGATGCTTATACTTTTGAAGCAAAAGAAGTAAGAAAAAATGCAACATTGGCAGAACTTTCCAGAGAGATTAGCTCTGGGGCTATGTTCAGCATTGTTCTAAGCTTTTTCCTTTTCACTAACAAAATTCTGGGATGAGGTGGAAGATTCACATTTTATTTTAGAAAATGAGAAGTACAGAACTAGGAGGCAAGGGGGAACAGTTTGAGACAGACAACTACAGAAAGGCCACCTGAGAAATTAAAATGTGAGTGAGAAACATGACCGTTCAGGCATACCATAGCCCTTTTGTGTGAGGAGTCCTCTACTGCTGAACAACACTTCATCTACTTAATCAATCATATAAGCTCTTCCATGCAAAAAAAAAGCTGCTCTTGAAATAGCCAGAAAGGCAGGCTTAGGTAGCTGTGAATGTTTTGTTGTACTTGTCACTTTCAAGAAATAAGAGAACAAAAGACTGTGGTAATGACCAGTTAAACCTGGCTTTCTGTGGCTAAGCTATTCCCATGCTAAGCAGCCAATGTAGCCTTTAGCTATATTAGTAGCACAGTGATGGCCTGAACCTGCAACGTTAAGGCTCTTCGGGCCAGAGTCCTGTGTGTGCTGAGTACAGCCCTGCACAGATTTGGTCTTGGCTTGTGACTGGTTCTTACACACTGTCATAGTAGAAATAAGCACTAATCTCTTACATCTAATTGCTCTGCTTCAATTTCTACCTAGCTAGATTAGAACAGCAAGTACTTGATTTTTATACCTGTAACCCTCTTCAGATAATGGATAAGCCCAAATGATGTCAAGAGAGGAAAGTAAACTGGGAATATGATTAAAGAAATGACAGCTCAAAGAGCAAATGTGGTAAAGTAGGAAAGGGGAACTTGGAAAGGGGCAGCTTAACAAAGCAAACTTTCCCTTGGAGAGACTTGTAGAGTAGCTTTCAGTTGCTGTGTGTCTTTGGATAGTGGTGGCACTTGGGCCTCACTGCCTTGGCAGGGTCATCCAGCAGACATGGAGCAGGGACAGAAGCCTGTGCCTGAAGTACAAATGACAAGCAGACAGGGTAGTGTGTGGCAGATACTAGAGGCAGATGTCTCTGCATTACTTCTTCTTTCTGTGCCTGCAGCAGCAAGATGGAACTTGTGGATGACAATGCTGTTATCCGAGCAAGAGGATTGCCATGGCAGTCATCTGACCAGGACATAGCGAGGTTCTTCAAAGGTCTAAATATTGCCAAGTTAGTAGCTAAGAACTTACTTGTACATTTGTAGCTCTTCAGCTGTGTAGGTCATGGAGTTTCATCTCTTGATTTAAATCTTGCAGAGGAGGTGCTGCACTCTGTCTCAATGCCCAAGGTAGGAGGAATGGGGAGGCTCTTGTGAGGTTCGTAAGCGAAGAGCATAGAGATCTAGCGCTACAAAGGCACAAGCATCACATGGGGAATCGATACATAGAGGTGCGTGACATGATGGGCTTTGAAATCCTCTTCTCAAAAGGAATGCAAATTGTATACCAATCATGTTCCTTTTTTTTTCCTTTAGGTATACAAGGCAACAGGTGAAGACTTCCTTAAAATTGCAGGAGGTAATTTTTAGGGGATCAAAAGGGATGGTTTGTTCCATCAGCATCTCTAACTTTTGGCTGCAAACTGCTCCTGTTGAATGTGGCCCTTTTTTCTGTCTTTGAACAAGCAGTTGGGTGGCGTACTGATTACTATGTATTCTGCTAGCAGCAGTCCAAGATGTTCCATGATTTATCTGTCCACCTCTCTTCCACATTCTTGCTTTTTTCAAGCGGCCTGTCAATCAGGATTTGATTGGGCAAAGTGACCTTGTATATGAATGTAATTTGTTAGGTGATCTTCATAATAGTGGGAATCTAAATGTTATTGATTGCTGAAAAAATGAAACCAAAGTACTTTTTGAAACAATGTCACTGCTCTTGCTGTGGAGGCTTGCACATCAAAACAAACATATCACAGTGTAAATACAAGGGATTTATAGAACAGATTTTCTTCGAATCAAATCTTTGCCTCAGACTTAATGGGGAGGCTTTAGGGGAAATGCTTATTTAAGAGGAATCTTGAAATATTTGCTGATAATTGAAAGGCTGCAAAATTTAAACTGGCTATCTGAGGCTGAGGCTTCAGAGTGGGAGAGGCTGTTAAGCTGTCACCTACATAGCTAACTGATAGGCTTGGTAGTAGTTACACCATTCAAAGTAAAGACATTGCATAGTGACATTTGTGAAGGATGGTGTGTGCCTGGTACAACCAAACCTTGCAGAATAAGAGAGCTGTAAGTGAAAGGACTGTATTAAGATATGAATTGTTGGCAGCTGCCTTTGAATAAGGCAATGTTATGAGCATTACTGGTCTTCTAAAGGTACAGAAAATAGAATTGGCAGACTTTGACAGTTCTGTCGGGGTAGGATGAAAACCCTGAGCTGTCTTCAACATGCCCTTCCAACTTTCCTTCGCAGCGCAATTATCTGGGTACTTAGTTGCCATATGTTGTGGTTTCAGAGCATGCCAAGAGTATTCTGAAGTTAGAAAGACAAGGGGCACAGTAGCACAGGTACTGCTCACACAAGAGATTGACAGACTGCTTTTCTTGAGCTTTGAATGTTGCAAGTACTTCCTATTTTTCATTTGAATAAAGACTAATCTCATCTAAATGATGGAGTAACAATATTATACTTTAATGGGATACGTCCTATACAATATATCTAGTTTATCAGAGGGTCATCTTTCCTGGCTTTAGAGGCAAAAATTGTTCTACCTGCCTAAAAACTGCCTGTGGAGAGGATGTAGCTATGCTCATGATTTTACATGGTTGCCTGGACTGAAGTGCTTCTGTACCTTTTCTTGTTAAAGGTACTTCCAATGAGGTTGCACAGTTCTTGTCTAAAGAAAACCAAGTGATTGTCAGGATGCGAGGTCTTCCTTTCAATGTAACAACAGAAGAAGTGCTGACTTTCTTTGGCCAGCACTGCCCTGTAACAGGAGGAAAGGAGGGAGTCCTGTTTGTCACTTACCCTGACAGCAGGCCAACAGGGGATGCCTTTGTCTTGTTTGCTTGTGAGGAATATGCACAAAATGCACTGAAAAAGCACAAGGATTTGCTGGGGAAAAGGTACATTGAACTCTTCCGGAGCACTGCAGCAGAAGTTCAGCAGGTAGGTGTAAACCTTTCAAATGTTGTCCTCTTGTAGTCCAAACTTCTATGTTGTCAGTAGAGGAAGCAAATAATGCTTGGCCATGAGTTGAAAACTTTTTCTTTTCTCAGTCTTGACTCTTGCTGGAATGAGTACTGTCTGAATTTCCATGAGACTTTGCTCCCTAGAAATGTAAGATCTTGTGGTATAGGGACGTTCTCAATCATATACAAATCTTTAGGGTTTTGGCTTCTGGTAGCTTTGTAAAATGTTGATGTGGGTCTAGTGCTTTACACTACATATTCTAGATATGACTAAGTCCAATGATGATCTATTCAGAAGGACTGTTTAGCAACAAAACTTAATCTAAAAGATTGGTCTTTAGTCATTGACACAAAAAAGCAAAGCCTTTTGATGTAGCTGTCCTCTCCAGTGTACTGTATCTGAAGAATTCTACAAATTGTCTTTAAGGGCAGATCTCTGCCATCTCCTGCAAGCACAGGCTACCTAGCAGAACTTTGAAACTAAGCCTGAAGAGTCTGACTTAACAGGGCTTGGTGAACCATTAATTGCAGCTAAGCTGTCAGGGAAAGGAAGTAGAGCTGAGAGGACTGTTTAAGTCTGCAAAAAAGATTTGCAGAGATTCAGTTGAAGTAAGTAACTTCTAGACATGATTCTAAAAGGTATCATGTATGATGCAAATCATAGCCATGTCATTGTAACCAAGAAACGTTGCAGCTCTGTTCTCCCCAATATGTAGAGATTTTAATGCCTTGTTTAAAAGGCGACATAACTGATGAGAAGGCAGAGCTGCAGTGCTCACTCTTGTCATTGCATTTTTCTCAAGTACTCTCATATGTTTGTTTAGTAAAACCTTCTGATAGCTGTATAAATGCAAATAAATATTAATCTTTCTCAGAGAAAGTTCAGGAGTAGTGACTGAATATTCAAGGAACTTTTCACTGGACAGGGTTTTTGCAGTTCTTGTTATTAACAAGAAATCTCAAAGTGTAGCTGTCACAGGTACTTCTTCTTCTAATGTTTCTTGAATGGACTATGGCAGGCATGGTTAGGGATGTGTGGTAGTGAAATGTGCTTCTAGTTCCCAAACTCTACTAAAGTTTTGCAGAGGAGATATTTTTGGGTAGAAGTGTCATCGTGACTCTGTAGATGGTAGAATGTTTTAGGATAGTTTCACAATAAAAATACTGTAGATATACAGGTTTCATGTTCTAAGATCTCTACAGAGTGTTGCATTATCTGTTCAAGTAAGTTTCCCAAAACAAAACTGTTTTTCAAGAAAAAAATCCGAAGGGTTTTTAAAGCAATAGAATGACTATTTATCATAGAATGACTATAAAAGTGTGCTAGATTCTGAGCTTAAACCACAACACAGTGCTTAGAATTCAGATATTTTACAGTTAATATTTGGATCTAGCTCATTTGTTTCTTAAAATATGCCCAGAGTGAAAACAGGTGGCACTGGGGTTACATTTACTCCTTCTAAGTTGAAGAATGAGTAAGGAGGCTTCTGTAATCTGTTTTTGTTTTGCACAGGTGCTGAACAGGTACTCTTCCACACCTCTCATTCCTCTCCCAACACCTCCAATTCTTCCAGTATTACCGCAACAATTTGTGCCTCCCACTAACATCAGAGACTGCATACGTTTGCGTGGTCTTCCCTATGCTGCTACTATAGAGGACATTCTGGAGTTCCTGGGAGAGTTTTCTACAGATATTCGCACCCATGGAGTTCACATGGTACTAAACCACCAGGTTGGTAGGCCACACGTTTCTAGCTGCTCTGCCAAATGCTTATATATATATATGAGTACAGTCCCGATTATGATATCTGTAGGGAAGCACCTTTGGGATTAGCACTAATGGTGTTAATGGGCTTCCAGCTCTCTTCTAAAAGTGTACTGGCAATAGATGACTTGAACCCTGCTGCGTCAGCTGCTGCATTTGCTGTAGAGTGGTTTCTTTCACTGAGACCCATGTGCTGAAAGCTAAGCCATAGTCTTGGAGGGGTTGGTGCCCCCAGAACAGCAGCCAGTGGTCCTAACCCCAGGCTTGAACTGAAGAGTCTTGCTCAACAGCATGCATGATTCCTCTTGTACCAGATGAGGAGTGCCTTCAAAACACAAGTGTGGGCAATGTTAGCTCTCAAAGAAGTGGTATGTCCCTGCTTTGCTGAACAATGTGCTGCAAGTATATCTGAGGACAAATGTGCCTGCAGCCTTCTAGAGACAGGAATTCCCATGTCAAAAGTCAGAAACTGAAGCTTGGGTTTCCTGTGTTGTTGCTTTCTCTAAACAGTCACAGCTAAGCACCAAGATTAACAGCTCATTGATGTGTATGAAGGGTCACATCTTTGCCATTGTTTTCTGGAAGCAGTTTCTACCAAAACCTTTAGAGAAAGGACTGTGCATTCTTGTGATCTTTATCTTTGTATTCTTGTGACTTCAGGGGGAGGAGTCCTTTAACTCTATGGAGATGCTCTGAGTGGTTCAACTGAACAAACTGATTATTTCTGTATAAAAATGATGGTTCTAAAATTGTTTCAGCTTAGGCTTAATGTCAACCAAAACTAAAAAATACTTCCTGATCCCGAAGTAGGACTTCTGTGTTTCAGGAATATGGGGATGGAAAAGAGACTGTAGTTATTTTAGTACCTGTCAATCTAAAGACATTCCTGTGTCTGTGAGGACTTGACCTAGCCAAGGCTAAAAAACTGTAATGAATGTGCAGTGCTGGGAGAGACTAAGAAAAGGTGCGGATATTAAAGCACAAATAATGATTTACAGTAGAATCAACCCTTGACAGCACTAATGAAAGAACCTGGATGAAGAAATTCATGTGTGCATACAACCCTAAGGGCTGTCTGCCACCCTTGCCCTGCCCAAAGCTATCAGACTTTTTTTCCCTCCCTAAATACTGCTTTTGCCTGGCTACTAGATTTTTATCATTCTCCGTGTTCCCAGGTTTCAACCCTCTTATCATAAATGACTGTGTGTAGAGGATGCTGATAAAGTTGTTGTTGTTGTTCCCTCCAAAATGAGAAGAACTGGCCCAGAACTTGAATTAGACCTGGCTTCAGATCTCTCTCTAGTTTTGGCTCCTTCAAATCAGCATCTGCATGTGGCTAAAATAACTCCTCCCAGTGGTGAATCCCACTCTTTTACAGATATAAAGATGTCTTTTTTTTTTTTTTCTCTGCAAGCTTACACCAAGTGTCAGGCTAGCTAGTACCCTACAAAAACATCCCAACCCCTGTTGGTCTTCAGAAAATAAAATTTAATACAAATTGTTTAGCAATGAGCACTTGGCTGTATTTATCCTTGAATTTCAAAAATTGCAGGTAATAAATGGGGACTAGATCTTCCAATACTGCATTTGTAGTAAATTTGTAAGAGCAGGTCTTAAAGCACCACAGTATTCCCAAATTAGTCTCTCCCATAGGTGTCTTTTTTTTTTTAGTTATAGAAGTAACAAGTTACAATGTAGCTTAATCAAAACAGGTGAATAAATACAATCCAGTTATCACAAGTGGGAAAAACTTTGGAGAGGAGAGCTTAAACATGCTGATGAGTGCTCAGGATGACTGACTGTATTTGACTTTGGAGATGAATGTATTTATAACTGAAGAGACTGCTTATAACAGCACAGATTATTGCTATGCTGCTCCTTCATGGAACCTACAGAAACATTTCTTTTGCCTTATTTGTAGGGACGTCCATCAGGAGATGCTTTCATTCAGATGAAATCTGCAGATCGAGCTTTCCTGGCTGCACAAAAGTGTCATAAGAAGACTATGAAGGACAGATATGTTGAAGTCTTTCAATGTTCTGCTGAAGAGATGAACTTTGTATTAATGGGGGGCACTTTAAATCGAAATGGCTTGTCCCCACCACCATGTAAGTTACCATGTAAGTTTTGCTTGGGTCTTGCCACTACACTCTACTCTACACTGTGTGCGGGTAGGTATTGGAGCTGCTTTGTTGACTGATCCTGGTTCTTGGAAAGCATTGTCAGATGGGGGTGTTAAAATAGGTCTTTTTGTCTTAAATCATCACCAGCTTGCAACTTGCAATCATTATTTTTCCCTTTGGTTCTGAATTATTGTGACTGAAGAACTACTTTTGCTTTTCCAGTGGCAAATTTTCCCTCCCCTCCCTGGAACTTTAATTGGTTGATGTGAGTGATAATTCTGAAAAGTAATTTCTAAGCCCTGTCTAGACCTTAAAGAACTGTTTTGCATTTAAACTGATCTGTACTTATATTTTTTCATCATGGTGAACATGTCAAGTAAAAGACCTTCATTTTTCACATCCAAAACTTAGTTTGAGGTACCATAGGTAATGCTTCCCTTTGAGACTTAATCACAGGTTCTGCCTTTTGAACTGCAACTGACTGAACTCTTCCTTTGCTTTATGTTCATATGGAATTGGGGTTGCCTTTGTGGGAATGAAATACATGTGGCTTCTGCCTCAGAATTGCAGAATCTGTATTTCCTTTTAAATTTGGATTCTCAGAGCTTCTAGGATGAACACTGACTTCTACACAAACTTTTGGGAGAAATGCTTTAAGAGCTTAAGGGCTAACTTACTAAGCATATGTGCCACATGAATCTGAGCCTATGGGAAAAGTAATACTTTGCTTCTAAAATCATAAATGGCAAGGTAGTCAAGTAGTAGCTTTCTCTCTGTCTCTCTATGCAAGTGTATTTTTTTTTTGGTGGTGGGCTTTTTAAGAAATGTCCTCTACATGCTAGGCAGAGTTGCCAATACAGCAGCAAAATTCCTGGGAGTAGTTTCTTTGAGTGCAAGTAGACCTTCAGCTAAGCCTTGGGAGAGTTTTTTTTCTTTCAATGAAAGTATCTTGAGCAGGGGTCAGCAGTAGATAGTCCTGTGTGTGATGGCTGTTCCAGAGGGGTTGGAATCTTCTGAGAGCTCCTAGGACAGGTTTTTGGGCAGAGTCACAAACTTTGGAAACACACAGGTGTCAATGTTCCCATTTCCAACTACAAATGCCTGTGATGTATTCCTCAGATAAGGCCTTTTGGCCCTATCATTGTCCCATTTTACAGTACTGTGAGATGCTGACTGTAACTGAATAGCAAAATTAAAGGCTTACTTTATCTGAAGCTTTATGTTCACTTCTATGGCACTGGGGAGGAGGAAAGCAAAGAAAGAGAATGGCAACAGAGGAGGATGAACTCTCATTAATGAGAATTTGCTTAGGACCTAACATCTTGTCGAAACAGCACAAAATGCACTTTTGGGTTTTGGTCGTTTTTAAATTTAATGTTAACACTTCAAGCTGCAAAGCTATGACTTTTCTCACTCTGCTGTTGATCAATTAAGGGATAAGGAATACCAGGATGAAAGTATCCTCTCTTTTGTTGAACATTAGACAGATCTTTATTATGGAAGTTTTCTTCTTACTGAGAAGTCTCATAGCTCTTGAATGCAGACTTCATTAAAGTCTGAGCCTAGACAAGTGAACTGACCTATGTATCAGGAAGAGACCCTATTCCCAGAGCAAGAGGTGGCTTTTTGTGTATTTTTGACTTCACTTTTGGCTGGAGGCTGGGCACAACACTTTGTAGTCAATCTCTCCCATTGGTGGCTCAGATTTATTTTCTGCAGTGAACAAGGATAAGAAGCTTGTGAAGGTTCTTGATGTACTGTGGAGTTCTGTATGTATGGTCTTCATTAGCTCTGGAATTTCAGAGGTCCTAATCTATTTTCCATTTGCTCCCTGTAGGCCTTTCACCCCCTGCCTACTCCTTTCCAGCTCCTGCTGCAGTTGTGCCAACAGAAGCTGCTCTGTATCAGCCATCCATGCTTCTGAACCCACGAACACTCCAGCCCTCCACAGCCTACTATCCTGCTGGGCCTCAGCTCTTCATGAACTACACAGCATATTACCCCAGGTAAAGCAGAGGAGAACCCAAGCAGCAACAAAGAAGTCTCTTTTTTTCCTTTTTTTTTTTTTTTTTTTTTTTTTTTAAATTGTTTCCAGCAAATGCACCAAGCTCACAAAAGAACATTGTCTGCTCTGCTAAGGACTTGTGATACCACGAACAGCTTGTTTGGTATCTTGTTCAGGGAAACAATTTCAGGATAACTAGGGATTTTCCAAGTTTTAAAGTATTGCAGGTAGCAATGTTTGGGGGGCAGGGGGTTTGGTTAATGTATTTGGGGTTTTTTGGGGGGGGGGGTTGTTTTTGGTTGGGTTTTTTTTTTTTTAACCTAGGACACACGTTTAAGTGGGATAATTTTTATTATTTTTGTTCCACTTAACATTCCTCTTAAACTTATTAGTTTGCTTTGTTATGCTCTCAGTGGGAATTGATATGTGCAGTATTCCTTCTCGTCTCCATAAAGAAGCCCTTGGCCCCTCTTTAGAATGGGTGGACTGGGGTCTGCCTTAACAGCTTCTGAAATACTGCCTCTTTGCTTTTCTAACAAAGTAACTTTTGACCTTTATGGCAAAAACTGTTTACTTTTATAAATAAGTATTGTATTGAATGCATATGTAAAGCATATAGAGGCATATATTCTTCCTGTCCTCATAAACACCTCTCACGAAGGGCTTTTGGTTCTTCTAAATATATTAGTTGTCTTCTACAGAACAAAATCTCTGGATACCTCTTGCCCTCTGCAGTCATAAGGCCTTGGAAAGAGCTATGTTCCCTTTAAGTCACAAACCATTTCTCATCTGTTAGGAAATCTGCTAAACAACTCAAGATTTTGTCTCTGCAGCAGGGACTAAATAGCTACTTAGGAAGTTAAGAAATATGAATTCTTCAATACCTGTAAAGATAACAAAGGTTTTCTTATTACTTTACCTATATGTCTGTGAACTGCCTGTTGTGGTTTTTTATTAAAAGGTTTCCTTCACTTGTGAGTTATTTTCTATAATGCCTTCAATATCTGTTTTATGGTTATGATAATATTACCAAACTCAGCCTTGTTAATGTAAGATTAAGAAAAATAAAATTCCAAACTTGCACTGGCAATATAAAACAAGTTTCTCAATAACAGTTCTGTATTTCATGAAAACATAGTAGCGGTAATAGTCTGTAGTGACTGACATGTTTTACTTCTTAAAATAAGAATAGGCTGGCCACTGCAGGCTGAGTGTCAGGCCCTAGAGATTTCTCACTGAATGAGATCCCACATGAGTCCCATCACTGGCTGCTTGGGCTATGGGCGTGTATATTGGTCACAGATTGATAAATCCCAAGTCCCAAAATAAAATTTTTATATTCTTGTCTAACTGGTAGTTGTCCACTGTTCTTAGGAAACCATTATTACATAGCTTCTCTGCCAATTACAAATACTGCCCTTTTAAAGAAAATAAGGAATAATTTCTGGAGTCAAGTTGGCTTCTTTCTTTGTTGTGAGATTTGGTGTTTAGGTATTGCTTTTCCATCCAGAGGAAATGTTTGATCTACAGACAATTTGTATAAATGCCAATAGATGTAGTGATTCTTTGTAGCTGACATTTTGGGTTGTATTTTTTTCTTCTGAAAAATTATTACTGCTTTTCAGGCAAGTTCCTAGGCTTCGTCCAGGATGCAAAAAAACAATTGGGTCCATTTGAAGTAGCAATCAAAACTCTCTTAAATGTAGTCTTCTGGTTCTGAAGTTTAATTCAAAAATTAAGTATGTGCAGCAGGAAAGAATGGGGTATCCTCTGTACTAAATTTTGCATTTAAAAGCACGTCCATGGAAAAGCAATATAGAGCTGGTAGGTAATGATCAGACAATGGTTCATAAGTCTAACTAGTGAATATTTATAAGGAAATAAGGAAAGTTTCTTTGAGCTGCTGCCAAAAGCTTCTACCACTTGTGTTTTGCAAGGTCAAGTTGCATTATAGTTGTCCAACTCTATTTTCCACACCATAATCAACTTAGATGGTGGAAGGGAGGGAGACTTTTTTTGGTCTTCAGTATTTATCACAAGTCCTGAAACTCTGAGACTTGTCTTAATGCTCTTACAGCTTTGGTGATGAAACCAATGGTGTAAAGAAATGGATGCCTTCTAAACTATTAAAATAGCTTCAGTGAACTCCTAATGAAAAGGAGGGAGAGCAAGTTATTCGGGATCTGTCAGTCTTTGATATCTCTGTTCAGCTTGTAATTGTATCTGGCAACATGTTCTAACAGCAGATCAGTGGTCTTGCTCTCTGTCTAGTCCCAGGCTTTTAAGAAAGAACAGTAAGATTCATGGGAGGGAGGAGTTTTCCTTTATCTAATCCTAGGTGTACTAGGTGCGGTATGTACACTGGAAATAGTAACTGCACTTCTTGGCAGTTGCTAACACATCCTATAGAAACTTACCATATAAAAACTTGAAAGCTAGTTGCTACAGTGCAAAGTTTTAAAACAAAGTTGAATCTTATTGTATTTATTGAGTTCTAATGCAATTTTTATCGCTTTTAAGCAGTGCCTTTAAAGCCTCAAAAGTATCTGTCAAAATCCATACATGTTGTAATACATTTTATGCTTTTTACTTTTTTAAAAAAGTATTTTAAATAGCATAGTGGAAAGAGGAGCTCCTTAATTGTAGGACTTATAGCCAAAACATGATATGGAAACTGAAAACTGATGTGGGTTCAAACAAACTGGATAAATTCCATGGCAGGAAATTCATCGTGAGTTAGTGAATACACAGAAACCACACCTGGCTCAGGAAGTCCTTGAACTCTAAATAACTGGCAGAGTGTTCTTGTGTTCTGTGTCCTATGGTAAATTCTTGTTCTGTTGAACCAAGGTGGGTAGGTAAAGTTGTTTGTTCACACCTTTGCTGGACTTCTCTTGAGAGATACAGGTACTGCTTGAGAGCGTGGGTCTTATCCGGTATGCTTGTCTGATAGTGGCTAGGTTGGGGTTATCTCCCTGTTGTGCCAGTGTGTACAGTTCTCTCCATTAGAGTGGTTTGAGCTAAAAGGTCTTTATGTGATAAAGGTGTGATTCTGACATGTGCTGCACAAGGAACTACAGGATAATGTCTTAGTGTTCTCACCTGTCTGCTTATGTCTCTTCCTGCTATGGGTTAGGTATGGGTTTTCTCATTATAAACTAATCAACTTGTAGAAGTATATATATGTGCAACATACATATAGCATTAATATTTATGTATGCACACATGCTGAAGTATGTATGTATAAAAGTAAAATGACCAATCTGAGCAATAATCAGGCTTAGAAAAAAGTCTTACTTCTTCTCTGTGAAGGATCAGATTCTCCAAAATGACCATCATGTAAAACAAGTGATTCTTTTTTCTAACCTTGATTGTTGCTCAGATCCTTATTGGAAGCATGATTAAGTTACAGGGAGTTTAAAACTGGTAAACTTAGGAACAAGTGGGCTGGTTTAGAAGTGATACCATTCAGAGCTGCTGCCAGCAGCTTTGTTTATGTATCTCTGTGTCTGGCTAACCAGCATCACTTGACAGAACTGGGTTAGGAAACAACCATATGTGTATTTAGCCTGGGAGCTCTGTCACAGATGGAGAACAGGAGCAGCCAGAAACAAAACCTCTTTTAGTTGTACTCACAGCATCATATCAACACTCTGGACCACAGCTCTTAAGCTCTCGCAATTTTGTTTTTATTATTATTTTTATACTAAGTGTGTCAGCTTGGATTGCATGAAATCACATCTGCAGTGATAGGCTCACCGGATATCAAAGCCTACTGGTGGCTTTTAATTGCTGTCCAGCAAATGGAGTTCAAATGTTTTAAATCAAGTGTCAGAATCTGGGACTCTTCATTCCCTGTCCTTACTCCATTGAGCTGCTCTCCATCATGAATTTGTCAAAATAACCTCAACTCTTTAGTTAATGTCACAAACTTCTCACCAGAATGATTGATTGTTTGGGGGGCACTTAATGATTCACTTTTCTAAGTAAATGTAGCTTGCCAAGGATTAGAACATCAGGGATGCCTTTAACTACTACTATATTTCATTGGAGCAGGAGTGCATTAGCAGGGAAGACTAATTGTTGCATGCCTCCATAGGCTGTCATTATCCCTTCATTTGTAGGTTTTAATTAGCAAAACTGCCATAGTGTCTGAAAAGCAGCAGAATGATAATGCTCTGATCAACAGCTATCTGGATACCAGAATAGTAAAATTATTTAAATTAAAAAACCAAACAAAACAAACCTCACCTTTCTTCAAAGCTGATAAGCCTGTTAAAATGTTGTTGCTGGTAGCAATGTCCAAGTTCTACTCAGCCCACCATACAAAATGCTGCCAGGGAGGCTTCTTCCTTTTGTTTCCTTAACAAACTCAATGACTTGATTTTCAGGTAGAAGCTCTTACTGTTATCTTCTGACTGTTCCTCTGCTGACTAGTAAAACATTTGGATTTGTAGGAGGGATTGTTACTACAACATTGTGCAAGCTTGCTGCAGAGATCAGTTTGAGTAGTTTTTCCTTTTGCCTATTTACAACATAGTTCAGTGGTGGGAGAGAAGATCCACCTGTTGTGCCTGAAGGTGTGTGTGTCATCCATGCAGGTGGCTTTTTAAAACAATTTTCAGTGATCTCACGTTATTCAGGGCACCAAGAGACATTGCTGGATGCTTCACTTTACTCAGAAGCAGCCTTCTACAGGGGTGTGTTGAAAGTCCCAGCACTACCCAGGGCAGACTATTGCAGTCTTCTGTGGCAGAAAGTGTTTCTGGATCCATTCCCCTTGCTTACTGTTGTTGTCCTACCATGATCTTATACAGCTGGGGAATTGATTTCAGTAGGCAGACAGAGTAGGCAGCAGGTTATCTGGTTAAATGTGGGGAAGGCATTTGTACTGAAGGAGCTTTTGGTGTTTCCAGGGATAGAGCTGGGTTGATCTTGGAATAGTGCTTCTTAAAGCTGAGAACTTTTTTTTTTTAATTTAAAAAAAGTCACATTAATTTTTTAATTAAAAAAAAGAGGCCTTTCTTATTGGGGACACCATCTGTGATATTCCTCCATGATTTACTAATCATTGGGATCTAAATGTTCCAGTTGGATTAACAGGTGACCTGATGGTTTAGTGCTCCTACTTCTGCTACTTGTCAAGTTATGCAGCCTTTCTTTCTTTAAATGTAGATAAACATTCCAATCTTGGAACATGAAAATTATTCTGGCTATGTAAATACTTTTGGTAATAACGTGTCAGTTTTTTTGAGCAAAGTACCACGTCGAAACTTTCAACTTTGGTGGTTATACCACAAAATTTACTACTAATTTTTGTACGAACCACTTCTAAAAAAGCTTTATATTGAAGCTGCATTTCCCCATGGGCTGCTTTCCAGCAGTGAACATTATAGGCATTATGTGGCAAGCTTGTGTATATGTGCACATTATAGTCATGTCTTGTACCAGCCCAAGGAGTACTTGAAAATCCCTATGAGTTTCTGAAAAGATCTGCTTTTCACTGAAGTCTGGGCTCATCTGTCAATTTTTTGAGTTTTTGTGAGGGTTACTTGGTAGTTTGCACCCTTTACTTTTTCATTCCTCCTGCTGGCTTCAATCTGAGGATCTGACTTTGGGGTGCTGCAGAAATGCTCTGGGTCTGCTGAACTTCCTAGACCTAGCACAAAGGGACAATAACTTAATCTTGAAACACTAGTGGATGAGTCTGACACATTCTCTTTCACTGCTAGTGCTCCTCTGATTATTGGAGTAAGGAATATGAAGTAAGACTGACCTGCAATCAGGACCTGTCTTACAGTCCTGAAACAAATAGAAGCTGTTTATCAGTAGCTTGATCAAAGGATATTGTCAGTATCTGTTGTCACAAATCAGAAAATACTTAATACTTCACAAACAAAATCTTCCAGGACTACAGATTAAAAATGTCATAGGAAAAATAGGGATAGAAAATCTGCAGGGAGAGAACTGAAACCTCTAGATGGTGTGTGTGCACATACTTGTTCCTACGTGCAAATAGTGCTGGTATGTTTGTGGTTCTCTTGATTGACCTGCAGGATACTTGGCAGAGATCAGAAAACCTGCTTGGTTATGTATGCTGACTGCTCCCAACTCACACCCACTTGTAATATAAACCACAGTTTCCTTCTGGATATTGGTTTCTGTTAAGCAAATGTATAATGGAAAAATTTGTTAGGAAATCAGGAGAGACAGTGATCCTCAATGTTTCCACATACTATTTTAGTGATGAATGTTTGGGATCCCTTGAGGTGTATAAATGCTGCTTGAGTGCCAACATCAACCTTCAGAACGTGTGGAAACTTGTTCTTGCATCCAAAACTGATTTCTGAAACTTAATTGTGTTTTATTTTGAGATTCTTTGGAGAATACAACAATCTCAGAAATATTGATTGGAAAAAATCCAATCCACCTGTTGATTAGATCTGAGAAGAAGGATCAATTCATAAAGAAAAAAGGTTTGCAATGCTTCATATCATATTTGATTTCAAGAACTAGATGGATATAAAAAGAGTTTAAGCTCTTGCACTGCATCCATTATAGTGATATACACCTACTAAGAACAATTGTAGAAATTCTGTCTGGCTTGATGTAAAACATGCAAGTATTTGTTCCTGAGGTTTGTTTGATTTGAGAATATAGGCTGGAATACTTGTCTTGTATGCCTGCCTGGACACTTTTCACTGCATCTTCATGTGTCTTCTATTGACTGTTTTTTCCATCTGGAGACACAACCACTCTGAGTCACTTGCTACTGTTCCTCTAGCAGGTTGTCACCCTTCAGGCAGGGCGAACGTAGAATTGGCTGGGAACAGTCCATATGTTATCTTCTCTTAGGAAGTCGGAGCAGGTAGCACCCTTAGCCTTTGAGTAAGGCTATGAAAGACCTGGAAAAGAATATCAAAGCTTCTAGCATCTACAGATTAAACATTTCAGGCATAAGAAAATATTTTATTTATTACTCCTGAAGAAATTATATTATTGTAGCATTAATATTGCTTTAGATCAAGACAAGCTTGTCCCTTTGTGGCACTAACCTTTAACATCTGGCAGTTGCCATTGACCACAAAAGATGCTGTGTCTAAACAGTTCATGAAACACAAGTAAATGGAAGCAAATACTGCCTTGCTGGCAGCTGTGGAGAGTTCCATCCCCAGATGTATTTGGCTGGTACTGACCTGGAGCTTGCATCCAAGCTGTGGATGGGCATATCTGCCATGGATTCATATCCTTATTCTATAGCTACATTCAAAATAAGTTTGAAGACAGCATGTGCTGGCTAAAAATTCTAAAGCTGAATGGTGCATTGGTGGGAGAAGACTTATTTTCAGCTTCATTAGTGTCATAAGCTGACCTCTGGATCTTATGTTTGAGAATCTGAGTAGTACAAAAGAAATATTGACTGTGGTAGTAGTTATTTAGGGATTAGTATGACTATTAATATAAAAGAAAAGACATGCAGGAAATTATTAGTGGGAAGTGTTGTGGTAAGTTTGTATGAAGATGCTACTCTACAGCATAAAGTCCTACCTTCCTACAGCTGTTTTTCTGATAATAGGCTCAAAATTGACGAAAATGATTACAGGCGTTGTCCTTGGCACCAGACTATCTGTGCTATCTAGTGGAGCCACCAGTGAAGATGTTGTCACAAAGGTACCCAGGAATGCAGTTGCGGGGATAAACAAACATTTTAAGCAGTTCCTATGGAAAAAGGAAAAGCAGCTCTCTTTCTAGACGTGGACGGCTGGTCACTGTAGAAGCAGCAGTGTTAAACCTCAGTCAATTTCATTTACCTCCTGAAACACCTTTGAGGAGGGTTCTCTGAAGGGAGGCTATAAACATCTATATATTGTGTCCGGGAATGGCTTGCCTGCTGGATTTGCTTGTTATCTGCTGTGATGAAACAATCCCCTTCCATACTGTGCTGCATAAAGATGACTCAGGGCTTTGCAAATAGTGGGAACTCAGTACAGGCAAGACTGAAAACTGGTGAGAACATATGCTTGGGGGCAAATGTGCCTACTAGACTTGGAAGCTACAGAGGCACTCAAGAAGATGAGCTTTAATTTAGAGAGATGGAATATAGGCTAACACTGTAGGACTCATGTGGAGGGAGGACTCTTCCACAAGGCATCTTGGGACAGTAGCCTTTGGGCTAAGCCTGGTCTTCACAAATACCAGTTTAGCTAAGGAGTGAAACACTGATGTAAGAACGCAAAGGGAAGACTAATAGAGTTCAGTAGAAATTTTCTCATGATATTTTCATAGCCTTGAGCTGGGAGAAGTGGAAGTGGTCTGGGAGCTACCTCTCTAGTGTGGAGATGTTATCCCAGTTCTAAGGGATAGCATTGGAATGGTGATGGAAATGGGTAGGTGCTTGATGCCATGCTCAGGAGATAAAGCAAAATTATTGAGGTAGCTTTGAGCAAGAAGTATGAGCCCTTGGAGGAGCAAGTTCTTAATTTTTTTTTTTCTTTCATAAAATTATGTAATAAGTAGGAGAAGCCAGTGCTGTCCTTCAGTGTTAGGACAACTTTAGGGGTAAGTGGTCTATGCAAATCTATCTAGCGAATTGTTAACTTTTCCTTTAGAGACTTTGGGAGTGTGTGGCTGTGCAGGAGGTGTATTTGTCTCCAGGGACACTGTCTTGAGATCAGTCAGTTGGGGCTGCCAGAGTCTGGAGACAGTGGTCTTCAACAAGATCCTATGTGTACCCATGTGCTGTGCTGTTAGGGAAAGCTGATTACCCCAGTGTAGTTTCTGTTGTTGAATTGCTCTTAATGCCACAGCAATGGGAGCATTATGAATGTCTAATTAGGCAGCCTGGACTTTGATATCTGCCCAGCATTTTAAGACAGGTTACGGTTGCATAGCCAGCTGCTGGCTCTCTTCTGCACTAGTTTGGCTTCTGATTGCTTCTATCTTAACTTGTGTTTGTAGTATGCAGCAGAGGATGGACTTGTACACACAAATGATGCGGCCAGGACAGTGTCCAAAGAATGGATTTGCATTTAAAGGCCCCAGCAGTTAGACTTCCTTAGAGAAGGTAAGGATAACAAACCCTAGGAGATGGGGTTTGGAGGTATCATAGTGTTTGATTCAGATAACCACCATATTCAACATGATTTGTCATTTGCTGCCCTGGGAATCTAGCTCTTTGCTATGTCCAGAATGTCACACTGCAATGTATAAAACCCTATCAAAGCCATAATTTAAAGGATTTTGACTACTCCAGTCATCTTAAGGGCTGGTGCTTTGCATGTTTCCCAGGGCTTCAAATGCATGCTTCTTCGAGCTTTAATACCAGTACTGAGAACCTGCAGGAAGCTTCTCAGAGTCAGTTCTCTCTGTGGAGCAAATTGTGGAGATGATGTTAGTCTCCTAGCAATGCACTAGGATGAGGCATTGGTTAGACAGAATGAGCCACTTTCTTAGGTAACTACAGAATCCAATGTCGAAGCTTCAAGCTGATGTAAAATTGCAGCACTGAAATAGTTTGTATAATGGCAGCTACTCTCTTGTGCTTTTTTTTGTGAGCTTTCTGATCAGGTCACTTCAGGCTTTCAGGTTTGGTTTACTTGATCTTCTGTATAGGAACAGTCAAAGGGTGAAGTCACCCTGAAAGCATTTGTGCAGAAAAATGAAGTTGAACTGCAAAGCACTGTATTGATGGCTGGACTGTGTGACTTATGTCGTAGTCTCAGAGGAAGATATAGAAATATATTTGCAAACAACGCTTCTGTAATCTCTAGTTTTTGAAAAATACATTGTCAAAGAAGTGATAAGATTTCTTGCATGCCCTTTTCTTTCTTATATTCCTTTTTTCAGCTTCCCTTCTGAAAAATAGCAGCAAAACTGTCCACTTTTTCTACTTTCCTCTGCTTTTAGCAGAGACAATTTAGCCCAGGGTCTAATGTACTTCTGGGCAAAATCTTTACCTGCAGCATCACCTCACTGTCATCTGCTCCAAGTATGCTACTTTTGCACGTGTGAAAGTGGCCATCTCAGCTCACTGGCTAACGAGCTGGCCTTTGGCTGGATTGATAAAGCTAAATCCCATCCCTGCACTGACAGTCTGAGCCATGCTTAGTAGGCCCCTGGCCTAAACTACGCTACATCGTTTCCCATCCATCTACAGTGTTGCCATACAGTGACTAGGTCAGGAAGCTGATCCAGCTGGGAAAACTCACAGAGTTTGTCTTTCAGTCTGTTTTCAGCCAGTTTACAGCTTAGCAGTGTGAGTACCTGTGTTGGTCCAGAAACAGGAAGGCAGAAGTGGCCAAAGCAGACACTGAGAGATATTAATGGCATTGTGATGTTGGACTTGATTGCAAAACTTGACCTCCAAAGGTAAAAAATCATGTAATAGTGAATAAATTCTGGTATACTCTCAGTGAAGCACTCTTAATTTTAATAGAAAATGTCATTGAAATTTTGTGTGTGTAAGGTGAAAACTAAAGCTTTTGGTTCTTCTGTAAAGATTTTATATTTAGGAAATCAAGAAATTAATATTTGCTTTTATCATGGTGTTCAGTGACTTGCACAACTTTCATGCAGATTCTTCCACCCTTTCTGATGTTTTGAACAAACACAGTGAGCCTAGATGGAGATTTTGATTATGTTTCCAGCTTTGCCACTTCTCAAGGCAATTGTGCTCAAGAGAAAAACCACCAGAACTCTAGAAATGACCAGATGGATCTCTTACTGTTTTAAAGTTCATGCACAATTTTCAGAAATGTGCACACAGGCCACTAAGCCCTTCACAGAGCGCACAGGTGCTGAGATCATGCGAGTCCTTGAGGGTTTCTGCTTGATAAAAAAAAGTGTTAAGCTGCTCTTAACACAAAAATAGCTAAGCCTGAACCTACAAAGTCTGATCTTTCATTCTTTGAAATAGCAAAAAAAAGTCTTTTTTACATAATTTTGCACACAGTTTAAAATTTTTCTTTTTAATTAAAGTGTTTTACAACCTCTACTTTTGCATTTGACATTTTAATAAAAAAAAACCTTTTGTCTTGTATATATTTGTCTAATCTCTGCAGAAGAAGCCACTGTAAACTTTATATGCAGGCATATTTTACACAGTGCAGAAATAATTAGGAATGTAAAAAGGATTATCTGAGGAAAAAAAATGCTGTGACTTTGTAAAAATGTGTGGGATGTTAAATGCTTTGTCTCTGATTCTTATCTTGTATGCTTTTCCTATGTACTCAGGTATTTAAATTTTAAAAGGCCTACAAGAGTAGGCATTTTCAAACTTGATTAGACTGCTTACTCAGAAAATGAGAAATGCAGTTAACCTCTTTCCTGTGGTACTATTTTTATATTTCCACTTTGTGCTCTCCCCACCCTTCTTGCTGTTTGTCTTCCATGCAAGAAAAGTAATTGTGACCTGTAGTTAAGACCCTGTGCCTTGTCTGCTTTACCAGTCAGGGCTGGTAGTTTGGTCTCTCTGGACTAGAGCAAGTAACCCAGCAGCACAGTGGTCACTCTTACCAGAGAAATCAGATTATGTACGTGTTCTTAAATGACTGATGGCTTCTAGCAGCAGTGGGTCTCCCTGCCTGCCCTGGGACTGGGCTTCAGGCACAGGGGGTAGATCACTACATCCTTTCCATGGCAATTATAGTCCTCATTTGTACTGAAGGAAGGGGGAAGGAAACCCTGAATTAAAGGGATGTGAGGCTAAAAGTTGCAAACTGGACAGGTTCTTTGGCGCATTCAAAATAAATACTGCAGAACTGAGGAATATAAGCACTTTAGGTAGGTGGTGCTGTAGGAGTATTCAGTTACCATGAGCCCAAATCCACAACAGTGCCTTGGTATCCCTGAAAGTAAGTACAAGGGAAGAAAGAGCAAAAGGGGGTGGTGGGGTGACAAAGTAGAAAAAGTCCTTCAGACAAGGCAAGTGATAATCTCATTTCTAGTATCTAATTAAAAAACCTCAACCTTCCCCCCCCTTTATTCCTCCTTGTTTTTTGCTTTTTGTGGGTGCAATCCTCCCCCACTCATTACAGCCATAGTAATCTAGATTTACATTTTATCCTGGAAAACTTCATACTGTTACAGTCTTAAGTATTTGACAGGGCCTTTCTTTAAAAATCACTGTTCTGTAAACATGAGTACATTGAACACAATTAATTGATGCAAAGTATTTTTAAATGGTATTTCCAACTTTTCCTTCTGAGAAGATGGTTCTGCCTTTAATTATGTAGCACAATTATAAATTAGTATTTACGCATAAGGAAAATTAGCCCATATAAGCCACTAGGGAAGTGATGGGGGAATAGAATCTTCGCCTATTAACTGCAGGAGTATCCCAAGTGTACAAATAGAGATAGACAATGAGTGGATGGGAAGCAGTAGGCCAGAAAAAGTTTGGAAATATAAATCACAAACTGAATGCAAAAATAATTAAATGCTTTTGCAAAAACAAACTTCATGTTGGGTTGCATAAATGGGCATCTTGTTTGGGATGCCTTTGTATTTTTCTAAGTATTCTCTACAGTGTAACTGTAAAACTTCAGCAAAACCTTATGGCCAACAATTTGCTCAAAAACTGTGGAGTGAACAGAGAGACTGTGCAAACAGCTCCCAGAGGCCTGCTGAAGGCATGGGCATTGCTTAGTTTGGTGAAAGGAGGCTGGGGAAAGGTATGAGAACAGTACATTAAAAAACATGGCTATGAAGAGAAAAGGAATAAATTCTTCCCACTGTGCATGGGACCAGGAGAGAGGGATGGAGTTACAAGCATGGGTTCAGAACAAACCTTCTCCTATGAGCAGTAGTTAAATACTGATCTGCATTCCCTGGGGAGGCTGCACAGTCTCCACCCTGGTAGTCTTTTGGGACTGGTTGACCAAGCACTCATCAGAGATGGCACTGGTATAACTGGTCCCACTGTCAGGCACAGATGTGGACAAGATGTCCTCTTCAGATGTTCATCTTTGTGATGATACTGTTTTTTTCTTAGGACCCTGGCCTCAGATGTTATAAAGTTAGCTGTACATCTTGGCCCCCAACTCAGATCATACAGATTTTTCACAAGCTCTCTTGTGTCTAGGAATCTTTGGATTGTATATTTTCAGAACTAATCCTTTATACTCTTTTTCAATATGTCTCTGTTTAAATTTATTACAATGTTAAATATCATTTAACCTAAAGCTGAATAGAATATTATTCCCCTATTATAATATATGTTTTAGAAAACAAATAAACTAGAAATGATATGTTTCCTACAAAAGGGGGAAATCTGTATGTTCTGTTTTCTTTCTGCACAATTAGTTGGTGACTCTCACAGTTTTGCTATCACTTAATATCTCCATTATCTCAGTTAGGCAGGTTCTCAGCTAGAGGCAGTTTTATTTATTTAAGCAGGAAAGCCTGAGACTCCATCAGTAAAGATGAAAGTCCAATTCCACAATGTAACTTTCTTGAGGTTAAGAGTATTGATTGAACTTGAGATGTGAATCTATTGCTCGTGTTTGAATGTGTAAAGAATTTGTAATATGAAGGTAACTGGAATTAATCTGAAAAAATATGTGAAAATATATATTATACTTTCATAAAGACTATATTTAAATTTACTGTGTTACATGGAGAAAGTTTTTCTTTCTTCTCTTTTTCTATGCTCCCCCCTCTGTCCTGTTCTGCTTTCCCCAGAGTCACCTCCTTGGGCTCTCTGGAGCTGGGAATAGAGTAGATTTGGGCTGTGCCCCTCACTGAGGGAGAGAAAGGGATGAAAGGAGACCTAGAGCACCAAGCATCCTGGGCAAATGTCAAAGTGCTGAGGACAACAAAGGGCAGGCGTCATCCTCTCCCCAGCATTTCCCACCCAGACATTTCCATGTCCCTTTCTGGTGCTGTGCTCAGGGCAGCAGCCTGTGTTTGCTGGGCTTGCCATCCCCTCAAAACAACTGGTTATTTCAGCTGTGCTCAGACAGGCATGGTCAGCTTATGGAGCCACATTAACTCCTGGTTTTGTTGTTGTTTAATCGTTAATCACTTGAATGGAGATGTAAACAACTGTGCTTTCTTGTATCCTCACCCAGAAAGGAGCCAAGTGATCCTTTTACACACCACAGGTCACAGATGGGCTACCTGGCAAACAAGTCTGGGCTGTCAGAGCAAGTGTAAGCAAGATGAGTTTGCTTTCACCTACCTTCGCTGCCTCTGCCCTGCTTGGTTTGCGAAGCTGATGGAAGGTCATGCTGTACTAAAGAAAACAAAGGAAAAAAATTTGTTTTCATGGTGTGAATGGAGCGTGGTCATAAAAACTGTTCTCCTGTGGCTGTTGCATGTCACGTGGCAGTTCCTTGGTGCATCTCCCCAGGGAATGTAGTTCTGGTCTGCTCTGGGAGCTCCTGCACTGAGACACTGCAGTAACAGAGTCGCAGCAAACCCTGCTGAAAGGACATACAGCCAAAGCACTGCCTACAGAACCAAGCTGGGAAACAGCTGAAAAAGCACTGTGGCTGCACTGAGAAAAGTTATTAAATACCAATCCCACTTCTTAATTTACTCATGTGAGAAATGTGGCTGCACACATCAGCCTGGCTGTGCTCAAGGGAGGTGACTGGTTGAGTGGCCATAGCTGAGCAAAGAGCCCACATGAGCTCCAGTAAATCCTACCCTCACTGGCTCTCAGTGCCGATGATAAACTGCCTGAAACACAGAAATATACTACCTCATACCCAATCTTTGGGGCGTTTTTTCAACTTTATCTCTTCAGTTAATGAAAGATATCACTTCTGCCTACAGGCTATGCCTCTATTCATATCCTGGGGCCATGACTTCATAGTACAAGAGCAATCCCATTTGAAGATCCCTTCCCTCCTCACCAGCCACGCTTGCACCCAGCCGTGTGTCACCACATGCCACCTTGGGTCCTGGGCATGGCACTGAGGGTCCCAGGGCATCCTTGGGTGTAGAGAAACAGCGGAGATCTTTAATTACTCTATAGCTGGCTATTAACACAGTTTGGAGTTGGATCAACAGTGGTGACCACGCACACAAGGGAGCCCCAGTGCCAAGCCAGGAATGAGCGGTGCAGAACTAAGGAGAACCATCAACAACACAGGTCTGTCACTAGAGCATCACAGGATCCCAGGCAATGAAGCAGCCTGAATGGACTCAGGGGAAATTTATGGCAGGCCAGCTGGAGGCTCTCACCCTGATGATAGCACTAGCACATCAAATCATCCCACACTCAATGAAGACTTCCCGTGATGGGTGAATGGGGGGAAGAAGCTTACCCCACCCAGTCTTGTTGCACCACGTAAGAGAAATCAAATGCAGGAGTGGTTTGGACCTCAAAAACTACAAGCCTTGTCTGCCCAAGCAATTAGTTACTAATCTCATGCTGATTTGTGAGCCTGACTGGTGATAAAAGAATGGACCTGGGCTCACCACACTCAGGGAGCCTGGAGGGGAAGTGCTGAGGCCCAGCTGTGAATTGCTGCTGGTGTTTGGGGTGTTTGGGCAGGAGCTGAAGCTGTGTGAACTCTGCTGCAGCCAGATCCAGGATGGGGAAGGACAGAGCGAGAATGTGAGGGAGGAGAGTCCTCTCTCACATGGCTGCAGTCACATTTAAGTGCACTTAGCAGTGAGAGCCCACCATAATAGCACAGTAATGAAATGGGAATGTACAGAAATGAGTGCAGAGAAAATTAAAGATGGCCTACATTAATCAGCAAGGCTGGTTTGCTTCTTAGAGAGCTGCTACACATTGGTGCCTGCAGAGAGAATCTATCCATCATTGTATAAAGAAGCATCGGCAGCAGAATGGGATTTTGTGAGTGCTTGCTCTGAGATCTCTAACACCAAATCCCATGTCTTGTGTCCATCCATCCACATGGGCAGTTGCATGGGCTGCTGCAATCTAGAGGCTGCTGACTCTGTCCATGCTGTCCGTGTGTCCCTCACCTGCTCCTCTGGCTTCTGGGAAACAAAGGATCACCCATGGCTTTGCTTAGCGTCCAGACTCAGCCCCTACATCAAAGCTAGTATGAGGTTACAGAGGTGTCTATGCTGCCAGCTCCCCAGCAGTACCAGCTTTCCACAGGCAGCAGCAGCATCTGGCACGCGCTCACCACATGAAAAGGCACAGCAGCGCTTCACCTGCATTTTTGGAAGACTGATGTGTAACTTGGAGGGCAAGATTCAGGCCAAATACAGAACAAAGCAACCTGTTTATTAAAAAGTTTCAGCCCATGCAAGTCTGCCTTTGGGTGAAGTGGGAAGGGATGTTACATGGAAAAAATGTCACTTACTTATAAGCTATCACAAAGTAAGCACAAAGTGATAGAGTGACATTACTAGAGCGCTCCACTGCTTGTGAGCCATCCCTGAAATACAGTTACAACCAGATGGGAAAAACTAGTAAGGCAGAGTTGAGACATGAGCTTTAACCCTTGATCCTTTTTCAGACAGCAACTGCAAACATAGTATGGAATGGCACAAGATGTTCATTACTTCTTTCTGACTTCAGGTTAAAAAGCAGCCCATGTTCAAGGAGACTGCACCCAAAGTTTCAAACCCGACCTGATCTCCAAGTCTCAGGCAGGCTGCATCCCCTTTCCATGCATGGTCACCAACTGCAGCTGCTCTGCAGGTTCAGAAACACCCTCACTGGTGCCTGGTGAAGGGTTCTGACTGTGCAGGTACCTCGGGTGGTGGCTGTGTGGGTACCCAGGGTTACAACCACCCGGGGAGCTCACGGGCTGTGGGAGCCCTTGGTCTGCAATGCCACTGGAGCATCACACAACATCACTGGGGATGTCCTTCCCCACACTGTTCTCCAAGCACGATCAAAAAGGTGTAACAAGGTAAAAATAAATAAACAGTGACAATGTAAAAGTGGGTGCTGTGCTTAGTTGTATACCTCAGGGCAGTAACAGCATATTTGATTACTCAGACCTCCATCCTTTGTCAGGAAAAAAGAGGAAAACAGTATTTGGGAAAAGCTGGGAGCCTCTGGCACAGCTGCCCCATCTTTATGGGCAGCATGCTGCTGGGCAGAATTAAACCACCCACCCAGCACTGTGTGGCAAGTGGGAAAAACTGTTTGAAACCAAGCTCTTGGCCACAAAGGGTTTGAGAATAAACTCCACTTCTGGCCTATTGTGCAGGTGATTTTCCCCCCCTCCCAACTCATTATAAAACCTATGAGCTGTGACCAGCTTTTTCGATGCTACAAGCAAGTAATTCTGCTGTTGACATGCCTGTCTGAGACCTGGCATCGCCTCCACCAGCTGAGGCTGTGGCCACAGAGAGCGTTTCCCAGCCCAAGAAGATGGAGCCTGGTAGGTGGAAATACAAAGAGGCAGTGTCTTCCAAATCTGTTTCTGTGTGTGCTCTGGGATAAATGTATAGCAGCTGAACCAACTGGAAGGAAGGACATTTCTGGTTTACTTAAATGAGCAAACTGAGCAACCAGATGCAAGAATAAAGAATAAAGAATAAAGAATAAAGAATAAAGAATAAAGAATAGTTGCGGCTTGTCCAGGAGACAATTTCAGAGCTGGGGGCTGGTTTGTGGATGGGCCACTTTCTCCTGCTCCTGTCCATGAGAAAACCACTGTACTGTCTCTTGGCACATAGGTGACTCGAACTGATATCAGTGGTGATCATACCCTTGCACCGGAGGGGAAACTGAGCTTTCCTTGATGGCAGACGCTGGCTCTCCCCGCAGTGCACACCAGGATCACCTGACAAATCCCACCCGGGTGATGCACAACACACTTTGGGTACTGACAGATTTACAGAAAGCTGCTTAGGGTAGAAGGCAGCTACACAGCAGCTGTAAAAGGTGCCTGCACATACTTATTTTGTTGTGTTCAGCTCAACTGAACTAATAAGACGAAAGGCAATTTCAAAGCACCTTGTAGATTGCCTTGTCCAAGAGCTTCTTAAAAGCTCACACAATTAAAGTGCATTTGATCTAAAAATATGGCAGCAGTTGTATAATAGCTATAATGTTTTAACCCAGGAGAATCAGCTCTGTTAAGTATATCACTTTACAACTGCTGGCACCTGGGAATAGCATCTGTGTTTCTGGGTCAGACTTTCAGATCTCAGTTTGTCAGACTAAAAGGGACTGAACCTCTTCTACCTAAAACGTAACAGCTCTCTCTGTACTGTGCACTCCAGTAAATCTAATGGCCAGCAGCAGTGCAACAAAAGTCACGGGTGAAGCTGGTGAGAGAACTGGTGTCTGTGATTTAGTCCATCCTGAAATCAGTCTCTGGCACCCCATTTCACTACAATTTGTGTGCTATGGAAGTGTTTCTGCTGCTGATTGATTTCCGTTGTTTCAAAGCTGACAGCGCTCACTCTGTTCCCCCCACCCCAGGCTGCAGAGCTTACCCTGGTCCCACTCTCTGGAGACTCCATGACAGCAGAGTCTGAGCAACCCCTGGTCTCAGGGAATCTGAGTTTCACCTTACTCTTTGCTAGCCTAGTGGTCTTTCTCTTGGGTTTAGCACAAGATGGCTAATGAGCATTATCTGTAAGTGAGGGAAAGTGCAAACAGCTTTTATCTCCGCAAAGCCAGGCAGTGTGTCCCCCCACTGCCTTGGGGTCAACAGCATCTGTCTGAGAGGTTAAAAACTACCAGCTTCTTATCTACAAAACCTATTGCAACACGGAGACCTGAGATATCTTGTTTTCTGGCTTTCAAGACAAAGGCCGAGGCTCAGGTCGACACTTTAAAGTTTCATTTTGCCAATCGGGAGTTTGCAGGGCTTTGTGTGTACCATCCCTGGCCAAACAGCCACATCGAGGGGCTGCTGTTATCACAAAAGTGAAACCTGTTTAAACAGTCATCCTGCTATCAAGTATTCCAGCCCTGCTATATCCAAGGAGAAGCAGGTAGTCAGTTCAAGGGCTGGAGCTGTTTGCTTGATAAATATTGATGGTGTGGAGCAAGGAGTATCACAACACTGCAAAAGGTCCTTAAAAATGTTCAGAGGATGAAAATTGCCAGCACTGTTGTGATTTTGAAGCTCAAATAATAAATGATTCAACAACTGTACAGTTACCATGGGGATGAATTCTCATTGAGCCTAAAATTACCAAGCTGCTGACAAGGACCTATTTTTAGTATCAGCAGATGTGTATCTTTAAGAACATCAGCACAGACCTACTACTGTGTGTCTGTGTATGCACGCCTGCTCGCCTGTAATTGAGTTTTCTCATGCTAATAATAAAAGCAAAAATAAGTAAATGTCTGACCACTGCAACAGACAATGCAGTGATTTAGGCTGGGGGTGATAAGTGGAAGTTGCAATTAATACCTGATAAATAAAGCATGCAAAGAGGCCAGATTGCCAGTATGTAACCGAACTAGTAAGCAGAGCCCTATCATTACTGTCAGCTAGCATGCTGCAGTAATGGAGCGTCTATTTTTGGCGTCTGTGAGTATCTAATGGGAAGCACTCATCCGCCCTGTCAGAGCCCCACGACACAGGAAAGCGGAGGCTCAAAGCCGACACGAGCTGCTGGCACAGATCCTGAATCCCCACACTCAAAGACGGAGTTTGTAAGCGCTCTCCCTCTACTTCGCACTTGAGGGAGGTGCGAGGATAACCGCGCAAGGAAGTCCCCAGCCCGGGCGAGGTGTGAATCCCCGCCGAGCGGCGGCACAGCGCAGCCGGTGCGCTGCCAAGCCGCGGAGCGCTCGCAGCCGGCGGCGCGGCTCTCCCGGCGCTGACTCACCGCAGCAGCCCCGCTCGGTGCCGCCAGCTCGGGAGCGGAAAGCCTCCTGCACCGCTGACTTTCACTGACTTTTCCTCATTAACTCTAATAGGACGGGCTAGAGACCTGCCTTTTTTAATAGCCTCATTTTGCTGAGGGAGAGGCCAGAGGGTGGCTATAATGACATCTCATTTGGTGATAAAAGGATTGGTTTGTTTTTGCCAAACACGTAGCAGAATAGACATATCTCTGCTCGCCTCTTGGCACGCCAGTGCAGTACGTATACATGCAAAAGGGGTTTGTTAGCAAACCAGCCAAGCAAAAATCAAAAGCAGTACACTGCAGCCGGATAGGATAATAGGGTATTACAGGAGACAGTTCAGCAGTTTTGTTTAAAAAACCAAACAAGCTCTTCTAGTTTCTGAAAGGCAGGCATGAAGACAAGGGAGAGGACTGTAGTGGTTCAGAGCAGGCAGCAGTACTCCTGCCTGCACTGCCATGTGAGACTCTGGTCACGCCTCCCACAGACAGCAACAGAGAATAATGGCATTTCAGATAAGACAGAGAAGAATTAAGGATCAAGAAAAGCCCTTGTGCTGAGACACATTTGGAAAAAAACGTGAACCATCTACTCCAGAGTAAATTATGCAAAGGAGTCTGATTAAATCATCCATCATTCCCCATTTTTGATATTTAACTGGGAAAGAATGGTTAGTTCCTCAGAGCTGGCTCTTGGAGATGTGTTGGCCATATACACTCTGCTCTGGGAGTGTACGTGCGTCTGTTACAAATGTTTGACTCTGCTAAAAAATATCACCGTGTTCTGCCCCTATAGAAAACTACACACACACCCCCCTCCCTTTTTTTTTCCTTAATATTTGACCTTAGCTGACTTAAACCTTGGGGGAGTATGGTGTTACTCCTAAGAAGCCATCCCTGTTGAACCTAGCCAACCAATATTCCAGGTGAGGTTCAGAGATGCTCCCATTCAGAAAACCTGAACAACTTGGCCATGCTGCTGGAGACAAAAGTGAGAGCTTCAGGAGATCTGGACAGCTGAACTGCCTGGGCTGGCCATGCCCTGTTAAGATCATACATGTGGGCTTTCTTCTGAACTTCCTAATGCCCTTGCCAAAAGAAGAATAGGAGGTATATACTGGGGAGCAGAGATGTACAGGACACAGAGGTATGTCTGAGAGGTGGTCTCAGGCTCATGGCTTATCTGAAGTAAAGGATGTGAATTTAACTATGTACCAAACAGAAACTTGACCTCACATTCAATTTTTATCTTGAACAACCAAAACTGGAGAGGTTTTGTTGTGCAGGCACAGTGATCAGAAACACCCACACAGGCACCCATACAATTTCTGAGAAATCACTGGTTCACAGGAAACTGCTTCCTGATAGAGAAGGTGTTGTCAGCTCTTGTCAAGTCCCAAGGCACTGGGTTTTATTGAGACAAGAGCTGCATCTATGAACACAATCCTAAGAGCACAGGGGATTGGGGTCCTTCAAATCCAGGAAAGGTCTTTTTTCTTGGCCTCTTAGGAATAACCCTTGCCCTTGGGCACACATGAACATTGCACTGTTTCGTTTCCTCTTGAGTCCCAAGGTATGATCCAAATGATCCAGATGTGAGCCATGGAGGAAAGTAAGATAAGAATGCCCAAACCACAAAGATGACCTCTACCATCCTTCCTGTCCTTCTCATCTGTCTTTTCTACTGCTGGAGAAGAAAGTGTGTGTCTCTGCCTGAGCAGTATCATCTGAACAGTGGATGTCCTCCTTGTCACAGATGAGCAATCGGTGCCTGGGGGAAGGATGTTATTGCTTTTGAAGCCTCACAGATTTTAGTGAGAAATACCAGAATCTAGACATAGAAGAAACTGAGGAGAATGGTCTTTTCAACAAGAGGACCCTAAATGAGAGTAGTACTCAAGGTGAATCAGGGTGAATGAATGGCAGGGAAAAGCCTTGAAATGACATGCTTGCTAAGGACTACATTCACATAGCCTGGATTCCTTATTCCTAGTTGAGATTTAGGGAAACACTGGGTGAATTCCATGCACTGCATTAGAAGGGAATATTTTGCTGCTTTGCTGCAAGCAAATGTGCCAACTTTGTGGGATCACAGGATAATGCAGGTCAGAAGGCTCTCTCAAGAAATCTCCAGCCCAAAAACTTGTCTGAAGCAGGGACAGCTCTGAAATCAGACCATGTTACTCAGTGTTTTACCCAGTCTGATCAAACCCACCAAGGATAGAGACCACAACCTCTCAGCAACCTGTTCCAATATCTGGCTGTCTTCATGGGGAAGAGGTTTATCCTTATATCCAGGACATAAGGATGTGGTAAATTAAATAATCAGCTTTGCTGTGCCTCAGAGACATTACCAAATACAGTGTGAGTGTTAACAACTGAGTAACTGCAGTTATTCAAGGGAAGAGGTTGATTCCAGGAACACCCAGGGCCATGAATTTCAGCTGTGAGCTATAAATGACAACATAAGTGCTGAAGTCTTTGGTACTGACAGTTTTGTCACCGTTGTTGAATGTACAGTCAAAAGAGCAGCAAGCCAATAGATGCTACTTATACTTAATTTCGTTCACTGTGATACGGGTTGGGGTGCAGTAGTAACTAACCAACTTAAAGAAAAAAAGAAAAAGGCAACTTGAAGAGGAAGGTGTAACTGCTACACCTCCAGTGCTTTCAAAAACACTTTGCAACAACCAAGGAGTCAATAACCACGCGGGTTCTGTTTTATAGCCACAACTATGGAAATCAGATTTGGGCAGTGCTGTACTTCTCCCACTTCCCCATAGAGGCCGAGGCTTCTAAGTGGAGCAATAGACAAAAGGTTCAGATCTCAAGTGCTGGGGTGTTGAGTACTGATGCAGAGCAAGCCCCCAAACTATGTCTGTCCTGCCATCTATCCTGCAAACCCGCAATCCCAGAGTCAATCAGTGACAGCAAAAGGGTAAAACCCTAGCAAGACCCAGGCCAACAGCACGCCAGAACAGAAGGAACAGTCAGTGCTGCCCACAGTCAGTGTCCACATTTCCACACCCTACTCAAGCCTTAGTTTTCTCTGCCATGCTACTGTTTGCCAGGCTACTTCCATCAGGAAGTTTGTTCTCCAGCTGGGTCTCCAAGAATCTTTCCTGTCATGATGGGGCTCCATAATATGCTCTCAAAGTTCTAGTAACCACTTTCTCTAGGAGTTAGTAAGGGGAATTGAGGCTTATGTACCCTTTTGGGTTTCAGTGTAGATCCCTTGATCTAGAGTGTCTAAAACCATTTTTCCCCAGAGTTGTTCCCATTCTTGTGTTGGTTCCTCACCTCCCCAGTTTAAAACTTTCTAAAGTTTATGAACTTAAAAGTAGTGCCTCCTGGATAACACAATTTCAACTTCTATGTGTCTGCAACCGCGTTTAAAACTACTGAAGCCAAAATAATTGATACTTTTAATAACAGATAAGCTAAAGCCATTGCAATAATAAGGCAGATCTGTATTATGCTGGCTGCAAACTTCAAGTCACTCCTGCACGAAGACATCCTTCAGAGTTATTCAGCATTGATATATACCTTACAATAAGGATTTTTGTTTTGTTCAGGAAGAAGAAGGTAAACCAAAACCCATTTGAAATTCTATTTCTTACAATAATTTGGTAGTTCTGGCAGGGTCTGATCTGCTTTTTCTAAGATAAGACCTGTTCAGGAGCAGCTATCAAGGCAATGCACACACAAGACATAGGCAGTATTGCACTAAAGACACATTTGCCTTAACTTTTACAAGACAAAAAGCAAAACTATATTCTTACATGGTACTTACTATATTTTTTTCTGAAAATTTAATTTTAAATCTAATTAATAGCACATGTCATTTTATAAGTCTATATTTATTCTTCGTGTCAATAAAACATCTGCACATCTGACCCTGAACACAAGTACTGTTTCAGCAAGTCACATCCGATCCATGCTTGTGTGTGCACATGCACAGCACCCAGGCTGAGCATGTTTGCTCTTTAGCCCCAAAGCATCTGTTTCACTGCAGATTGGAGAACAGGATCACCATGAACCAAATGTGCCATAAAGGCTTTCCAGGAAAACAAGCGGAAAAGTGAACATCAAGGCTGTGAGTCACTTCTAAACCCCTACTGAGGTAAGCTGTTTGATTTCCAGAGGTTCTTGACGTCTGTGGCCTCTCTTAAAAGGAAAAAATTAAAAAGGTGGGAGAAGAACAGAAGAAGAGATCTATACAGATGCAGATGTGGAAATTTATGTCTCTTATTTCCATCCTGCTACCAGTCTGGCACACTCCAGGCTGACTTACCCCTTTTTTATGGGAATAAGTTTTCTGTGTCCTGTGATTCAGAATCCAGCCACAGTTTAGGTCAGAGCTGACAGCAGCTGAGGGAGTTTGCATTGGAGGCATTGGAGGAAAGCAGCTGTCAAAGCAGCCTGGTGAAAGCTAACGACAGAGCAGAACAGCAAGATGGAAAACATAAATGTCTGGTTTTTTACCTTCCAAAACAACGTAGAGCTGAGATATCACACCAGTGGGGCATACCCGTGCACTGATAGATAGGTATTGCCAGAACAGCAACTGCCAGTGCTGCCTGCTACCAACAGGAGAGGATTACGTATCCCACTCATCTTCCATTTCTCAGGAGAAGCTGGGGATGTACATACATGCATTCAGTCATCTGCTTCAGCCCTGTGTGGTTTCCTCTGGAACACTAAGTTAGTCTTGTAAACAAGAAAAGGCATTGCAATGTGGATTTAAGAACACTAATAACCTAAATTTGCACTTTAACTGCGAGCCCATGCTTCTGTAGATTTAAGCCTTGAAACTAGGACAATTGTTGTGATGTGGGTAGAATAAGCCCCAGTCTCCTATGGTAAAATGCTTATAGCAGTAAATATTTACTATTAAGCCAGCCAGGATCCATTTCCTCTAATTAAAACATTTTCATCCTGGTGCTGTTTCATCCTTTACCACCAAATGAAAAATGTATTTAAGTCAGCGCTGCTCCTGAAAGTGATCCCATAGAGCTGGAAGACTACAACTTCTCTGGGCTGTAAAATCAATCAGACATCACCTCCTGAGGGGCAGCTGGTGATACAAGCCCCATAGTGTGCCAGGGAGCAGTGAAGTTCCTTGGATGAGGACTGAAGTACCTACATGGGAGGAAAATGAGAGCAGGTCCATTTATTCTCGATTTTACCACTTGGCTTCCAAGCTCAAAGTTCCAGCAAGATTTTTTTCCCCCTAGCTTTGAAATTGTTGCTGCTATAAAATATGTACTTGGGGCTGGAACTGCACATATTAAACTTCTTCATATAGCTCAGGATCTTAGAGCCTATCCTTAGAACCTCTTCATGAATGAAGTCCTGCCAAGATAGTAATTACAAGGAGGACATAGAGACAAGATGTTTTTTACAATTTCTTTTGATTGCTCATGTCCTGCCTAATGCCTGCAGTGATGAAGAGCACCCTTAGCTGGCTGTATTACTCTACCAGACACCATTATATTATATAATGGGAAGCAAAAATAATACAATTCAGATACAGGATATTGCATAAGGAACAGCTAATGCTGCACGCCTCTGAATTTATGGTGCTTGATTTCCTGTAGCTTCCTCTGTTGTGGAGTTTACAGTGTTTACTAATGCAGCTTGGGCACACTGCAGCCTTCCTCTATGGGCACCAGTTCTTTTCCAGCAGCTGCCTTTTGCCAAGGAAATTGCATAATGGCAGTTCTGCAGCTTTGACAAAGGTGACTGAGGTTAGGCACACAGCTAAAACATAATTTTTGGAAGAGAAAAAGTGAACCAAACTCATTGACTCAAGAAATGAGTTTGCTGATGTAATTTTTGTGTTCCCCCAAAGGCATTTATGTAGTCATTGTACCACTTTAAGTGGTATTTCCCAGCTACTTCTAAAAAAACCAAAACAAGAAATATAACCAAACAACAATAATAAAACAAAACAAAACAAACAAACACCCCAAAACAAACAAACAAAAAACCAAAACAAAAAGAAACCAAACCAGGAGAAAATTCCCACAAAAGTTGAAAATAATTTTGCTGTTAACTTCATCTGTTCATTTCATTGCAGCTAGGATTTCCCCTCCAATTTTTGCCCTATGTTGTACAAACTAAGATGAAGGACACTAATAACTTGCCCTCCAACTCACACTGCAATGTTTATAAGGAGTTAACCAGATCGTGGCAACCAAGAATTGACTGAGCTACAATATTTGCAAGTCAAGTGAACAAGCACATCAAAAGTACCCATCAAAAAGCAACTGAAGAGAAAAAAGCTACTTAATACTTGGGAAGAGTAATATGACACGGACAAAAGATGTAAAAGTGAAATACTTCAACCACAAGCTGAAAAAAATGGCCTGGCAAGGGAGGGAATGCACAGTGAAGAGAGGAAAATCATGGGGCCAGGGACTAGGAGGGAATGAGAAATGTTTTTTTAGATGGAGATGTAGGAGAAGTCACCAACACTGGAACTGGCCCCAGGTGACCAGAACTTAAACTGTGCATTAACCAGCACACATCCTTCTTCTCCCTTATGCCTTCCATGAGATGTGCTTGCTATTTGCTTAAAAGGCTTCTTTTAAACCCCATTTTAAGGACTTAGGGTGGAATCCCTACTTTCCCACCATGTTTATCATGCCAAGTACCATGCCAACATAATTTTTATAGCAGATTCTAAGTGCTGGTACAATACACAACAGTGAGCCACAAGGGAGACAGGTCACACAAGGGAAATAGCAGACAAAAATCACTCTACCTGCCAGACTTCTGGCTAAATTGAGTTACTTTCAAGAGCTCAGGGAAGATGGGAGTACAGAGAGCAAGATATAACTAGGATGCAAAGCTGAATTTTGGGCAGAGAGTCAGGAAAACAGTTGTCCAATCACCTAGAGAAAACTCAGGAGGAGTTAAGCAGCAATGTAGACTACAAATGAAAAAACTGTGGCAGCCCAGTGCCATGCTAGTGCAACACCAGAAAGGAACATTGAAAGATGAGGCTGTGAGTCTTCAGTGTATTTGTTTACAATATTACTTAAAATCAAGTTTACTCGCAAAATATAACCCCCTTTAGATATAATGAAATTAAATTTCTTCCCCAATGCACTGGAATATCATTTGTTACAAAAATCTAAATGGTTTACTTTTGGTTCTACAGCTCATGTCATCCACTGTAAAATGTGTGTTTTGAACAATTTTTTTTCTTCACAATATGGAAAAAAAAAGGAGCTAAAACCTAGCTAAAAGCCTATAATGAAAACACAATTTTAGTCCAAATTTAAAACTGTAAGTAAACTATATTTTCACTTATGAATGAAGAAAGTTTAAGCATACTGTGAAGGCCAAATGTGTTTCTGTTTTGCTTCTCTAGAAACCAACAACTGGTACTTGAAGTCTGGCACAGACTTAATATACATACTAAAGAAACCCCACCTCTGAAACACAGACACAGAAAACTTAGGAAAATTGTTATTTCCCAGGTCAACACTTTTTATCTTGTTTGGGAAACAAAGTAAATGATGACTTTATATCACAGTTTGTATGCTTGCATAGCGTAGCACAAGGCAAAGAAAAGGAGAATTTGCAACGAATCAACAGAAACCTTCTGGCAATACTTCAATTGGTCCAACATTTTTTAAAATTTGTCTTCCAAAACCAAATGAGCCATGTTTGATCTGTTCCCTTATGAAGAAGTGACATGTTCTATATTTTGAAGAAGACAAAGACTTATATGGAAGATGTGACAAGAAAGGCTGCTGGCATGAGCTTAGGATGTTCACATTATAATGAGGAAGATGTGTCAGTGAGTTATGCAAGTTATCTGAAACAAGTGCCAAAATTCCTTTTACCAAATCATCACACTCTGCATAACGCTTAGCTCACTATAACCCTTTTCATATATACATCTCTCAGCCTTGCACAAAGGAGAAGGTAAAAGCTATTTTAGAAGTAATTTAGGAAGCTTAAAAACCAGCCACTCACAGTGAAATTTATTAGCATCTTTTCTACGCCTCACTTCAACTGCCACTTTATTGAAAAGTGTTATTCTAGTAAAATCCTTAAAAGGAATGTCTTGAGGCTTTCAGTGACTACAAAGGACACTTGTAAAGTTAGCTGTTCTCATTAGTATACAGGGGCTAGGATTTGGGGAGGAGGAGGGGCGGGGGGAAGGAAAGGAGATGCAAAATCAATGCATAATTATCAATGGCAAAAAGTTCAAGTCAAACTCGACAGCTTTCAGAATTCCAGCTGACCCCCACCCACATACTTTTAACTAGAGTTAACCATTCAGGCTCCATTGGCCATGTCCAGATTTTAGCTTGTTTCCTCCAGTTTTTTAAGTAATTAAACTACCCATCCCAGGGTTCAAATTCAGTGTCTGCACAGCACATACCTACCTCCCTGGGCATCTAAAGGACAAATACAAGAATAACGAGGTTTTCAGTTGTGGCTAGTGGTTATATTCTTTGTATCTACTATTGAACTTTTTTTCCTGGAGAAAGAAAGAAACAAGAAAATTGCAAATAAAAATTCATTTGAAGGATGACCTACACACTACGTCATTGTACTAGAGGTTAAGAACTAATGGCAGATTCGAATCTTTTCCAAGTTGTACAAAATGCCACAAAAGCAGCCCAAGTTATGAGAAAAAGGACTTCAGATGTTAGTAATTAAGGAGGTTCTAAAATGCGGTGAACTTCATTTTTTGTGTTTTACATGCTTTGATATGGAAAAACTGCATTCTACTTATAAATTAGTCAAGATAAAGCTAGTAACATCAGATACCGGTCCTAGTGCATGAGGAATTCAGTGAGACATCATAAAAACCTTCAGCATCAGTTTCTAGTAGTAGCTGTGGCAGAGAAAGAAATCTAAAATATTTTGTGGATTTAATGTATTCATGAAAGAACTAATCACACAAGTAAACGTAGCTACTCAAATTGCTCTCTTGCACAAAGGCAAACATCTTCCATTTTCTTTCATGTGGGATTGCTACCTTCTTCAAAGGAGAAGCTTTTACCTCAAATTGAGTGGGGGTTGGGAGATTGTTAAGCTCCAGTCTGTGTGATGTGTTCAGTTCTGATCTTGAAGCTCAATGACTCCTAAAAACCCAACACAGGATTTTACAACGGAAACTATTCAAAATAGGTATTGGAACTTAACGACCATTGAAATATCTAGTTTTGGTTTACAGAATTAATTTTTTTTTTTTGATTGCTGCCTAGATGTCTTGTCTCCTTTCTAGAGTCTTTCTTTCCCCTCTATACTCAGAGAGAGAAAAAAAAAAAACCGAAAACAACCCAAACAAGTGACCAACACAAGCCCTGTTCCTTCCCCAGTACAAAATACCTAATTTTCGTTTCAGTACGATTTGACTTATAAATTCCAACAGCCACATTCTCGGCTGCTCGAAGGGGCGTCTCACGGCTTACAAATGAACGCTGCTGGCAAACAAAGGGGCTCAGTTGCATCTCCGTGCATTAATAACCGGTGTCCCACTGCATCAGACTATGCGGATTGTTGTGGGGATTTTTTTTTTTGCTTGTAAAATGGAGATCTTAAAACTGAAAGAAGATCAAGGGGGTACGTGCCTCCCGGGGCATCATCCACACAGTTTTGTTCTCATGAATCAGAATTCATTTCCCCTTAACAATGAGACACAGACCCAAAAATAAAAACAAGACCACGTTTATTCAATACAGACAGGTTAATTAAGACAGTAAGTCCTGTAAATCAGGAACACATTTCAAACGCTCCGGTACGAAGTGCATATATTTAAAATCAACAGCTGCATCTTGTACTTGAGCCATTGAGTTTGTCGGGGAAGGGTGGATTCAGGGTTTTTCTTTTTGGTAGAAAAAAACTTGTTTCGGCTACCTTGCGTGAACAATGCATCTCAGGCTCCATTCACTCATTTCTTAAGTCCAGCTGCCTTCCAGCTTTGATATTCACATTTTTAAAAACTGCTTCATACAGTCACAACGAGAAATAATAACAATAAACGTTAAAATAACAACAAATAAACCCCCAACAAAAAACCAAACCAGCCCGGGAGGGGAAAGGAAACACCTCCCGCCGGGGTCAGCGAGGATTATTGCAAATGGCTCCTGGGAGACGGAGGAGCTCCGCGGCAGCGGGGGACCGGCGGCGGGGGGGTCCGCGGCCCCGGCCGGGCTGCCCCGGCGGGGGGAGGAGAAGGAGGAGCTCCCGGGGAAGGCAGAGGGGGGGGGGGGGGGGGGGGGGGACACAACAACAACTCGGGGCGGGCGGCGTGCGCGGCCTCACCGGCTGGGGCTCGGCGGGGTCCGCGCCGCGGGTGACCTTGGGGCGGGGGGGTTCAGGCACCCTCCCCGCCCCAACCGGCCCCGGCCAGGGGGGCCCCGCCGCCGGGACACACTTACATCCTGGCGGAGCCCGCCCCGCGCTGCCGCAGCCCGCCCGGCGGGGGCTCCGCTCCGCCGCCGCCGCCGCCAGCGGCCGCGCTCCTTCGCTCCGGTCACCGCCGCCGCTCGTCCCCGCCGGCTACTGCAGGGGCTGCACCGCCGCCGCCGCCGCCTCGCCGTCCGCGCCGCCGCTCCCCGCCGAGGCGCTGCCGCTGGAGGCCGCGGATGCCGCCGCTGCTTGCCGCCGCCGCCGCCAGCTGCAGCCGCCGGACGGCTTCTTTGATGAGGTTGCCGGAAAGGATGAGCTGCTGCAGGAGCCGGTGTGGGTCCTCCTCCTCCGCCGGCCCGTCGCCCGGCCCCGGCGGAGGCTGCTTCCTCCGACGGGCGGCGCTCCGCAGCCAGCCCCGTCCGCACAGCTGCTTGGTCACCCGCTGCTGGCCGCTCCGGTCCGGCCGCGGGGGCTCGACGTGCTGCGAGTGATCTTGCTGCGGGGCCGGTCCCCGCGGTGCCAGCAGCCCGGCGCCGGCCCCGCCGCCGCTGCAGCACCGCGGCGAGTAGGGGGCGGCGCGGTCGCGGGCGCTGCCCGGCCCCAGGTGCTTGGGGGCGCGGGGCGGCGGCGGCGCCCGCTGGGCGCTCAACTGCAGCACCTCGCCCAGCTTGGCCACCAGCGCGTCCACCTCCTTGGAGCCCGCCTGTCCCACGGCGACCGGGCGCTCCAGCAGCAGGAAGCGCTCGCCCGGGCGGCACGGCATCTCTGCCGGGTCCCTGCCGTGCCGCAGCCGCCGCAGCGGGACCGGGGCCGCCGCCCGCCCGCCGCCCCGCGCGCGCGCGAGCACACGCGGCTCCGGCGCTGCGGTCGCGGCTGGAGCTCGGCCCGCTGGCGTTGGTTTGTAAACAATGGGTGACGCGCGCGCCCGGGCGCCTCCCACTGCGCCGGCCGGGGGGGGAGGGAGGGACGGCCCTCCGGACCAACCGCTCGCCGGCCGCTCCCGGGGCCGGCGCCCCGTGCAGAGAGGGCTCGGCCAATAGCGCGGGGGCGGCTCCCGCCGCCGGGCGTCGCCGGCCGGGCGAGGCCGCCCCGCGACCACCGAGCGCGACGCTCCCTCTTCAGTCTTCTTCCCCCCCGTCTGCGCGCCGCGTGGACCGGCCCGCTTTCAAACCCCGCACCTCGGGTCTCGGGGGCGGGGCCGCAGTGATTGGCAGGAGGGGGCGGGGCGGGCGGCGCGGCGCGGCGGAGGGTCCCGCACCGCCCCGTCGCCTCGGGACGATCACTTGGAGGGGTCACGGGGGACCGCGGGGAGGGCGAGCGGCGCCCGGTGACCGCCCCGTGACCGCCCGGTGACCGCCCGGCCGGTGCCGCCCCCGCCCCGCCGTTAACGGCCCGCGGGGCGCCGGTGCCCCCGTGAGCGCCAGGCGGTTGCGCGCGTGCGGCTCTCCCGCAGCACCGCGCGCCTGGAAGCGAGAGCTGGCGCTTCCCAGCGGAGCGCGACCGGCCCGCACCGGCCTCTTCGGGAGCGGCCGCGGCGTTGCGATCCCCATTAGCCAGCGTAGTCGCCCGCAAGGTTCCGTGTTGGGATCGCGGCGCGCTCGTACCGCAGCGCCCGGTCTGACCGCTTGGTTCGCCCTCGGCGGTCGTCTCTGCCCTGATTGCTATGCCTGCTGTGTGCCCGCACCCGGCAGCGCGTTGGTTTGGGGCTTAATTCCTTGACATACAAATGCCTTTGGAGTCTTTTTTGTCATCACTAGAATTAGCAGACGTGAAGCAACTCTGTGCAGGTGTTCTGCCGGGGTTTCTCTCAGCCTGCAGCTTACTTCATGACCTGCACCAAGGCTCTGCCCTATCTCTTCATGTCCCAGTCCTGTTCCTTCCCTTGTTTCCGTCACTGCATCATTTAAGCAGGTGTTGAAGTTTCTATGGTGAGCCTTAAATAAGGCTTTCTGGGTGTAGGAACTCTGGGGACATAGTCCAGAACACGTTCATTCACGTGACAGGGCATGCGGTCGGCTCTGCTGGAAACAGCCTGTAAAGTGTGAGTTGCTCATACACATAACTGCTATCACCACTGTGCCCTTGATTAATCAGTAAGCGGTTGGCAAAGGAGAGGGCATGTCTTTTGGTCTGTTTGTCCATGTTCTCCTGAGTTACTTCCACTTGCTATATAAAGCAAGAGACCCTGTGCATAAGTGCACGTGTTTGTGAACATGCCTGCTATCTGCACATGTTAATGGTCACTCCAGCCTATGTGTCCAAGCACATTACTACATCCCCTGCCTGGATTTATATGAGCTAGACATAAATCATGCCACCTAATTGCTTTTTATTTATTCATGTGCATACTGAAGGTACTGATACTTTCTTATTTTCAACACCTTCTTGGTAACTGGCAATTAAAACTCAGATCGCATTGTTCTACAGATGACGAAAAAGTGATATTTTGTTGCACACCCCCACCCCCCATATTTTTAAGGCAACACTTCCACCTTTATTCCTTATTTATGCAGTATCTATTCAAAATAAATAGAAGCAGGCCTACATAGATGCAGTGGATGGATCTACTTCAGCTCCAAGGGAGATGTATATTCAGATCACTTCTGAGTAGGTAATCTGGTATTCTATACAAGCAAAACTGCAATAAACCAGTACAGCTTATTCCAGCCTTTTCTTCTCCCACAAAAGCAAAATAAGCTATACCAGCAAAAGCTCAGTGCTGCTTGTGATTATATCTACACCTGGGGCTTTCATGAGCCCAGCAATGATAATCGCAAATCGTGCTTCATTGCATCCCTAACCAACGGCAGCGCTGGGAAAAGCTTGCAGGATAGTGCAGATCAGTGCCACAGATAGGGAGCTCAGAGCGCAGTCATTAGCAGAATCCTGATGTCCTCAGATCTTCTTAAATGCCAAATTTTAGTGATGACTGGTTGACAATGGACTGAGTATCTGCTGCGGATTTTAGGACTAAATACACTGAAAATGTTTACACTGAATGCTACTGATCAGGATTAATAGGTTTACCAGCTGAACAAAGTGAGATTTGTGGGCCTTCAGGAGAAGGGTGTTTCAGATTATGTTCTCCTAGACAAATTAGGAACCTCAGCCATTACTTTGGTACTATCTGCTCTTTTCACTGGATGATGAGAGAAAAACTAAAATGCTGGAGAAGACAGTGTATCCTATATTTGAAGTTCTCTCTCAAAGATTTGTTTATGTGGGAAAACTGTACCAAAGAGGGCTCAATATGAATTTACATCATAGTTATATCTGCGGAGTGGATCTCAGTATGTCAGCACCCAGAGACCTTTCTGGGATTAAACCCCAGTGCATGCCAGGGGCAGGTCTAAGATGTCTGGAGCCATTATCAGATGTTCCTGGCAGAAATACTACAGCAGTTCATGAAGAGGTGTTTGCTAGTGCCTCTCCTTAGAAATGAGAACAACTTCAACAGTGGGTTTTGCAATAAAGGGGCTGTCATAGGTGCCCTGATGCAGAGTTTGTGAGTATAAGTGACTGAGTTGGCTGCCAGGTCAGCCCCAAAGAAGCTGGGGCCTCGTCAGTTGTAACCATCAGGTCATTTGCCCAAGTCCCAAGTAAGCTAAAACTTACTCACTGTATTCTCATTTAAATTGGGAGAATACAGCCTGGTTATCACACTTGGTCTTCTACCACTGGTGGCGAGTTCTGCAGTACTGCTTTTACTTTAGCAGTTTACCACAGTAAGTGCAATTAAAAAAAATCCCCAAAACCCCAAAGCCCAGAACATTAACGATTGGGGGAGGTTCTTTTTAAAATAAAAGTAAAAGGAGTTGCAAAACTGTTGACAAAGTTTTTCTGACCTTTGACCGTATTTTGCTGAGCAGAAATTTGACAATGACTGTTGCTGTTTTGTTTTGTTTTTTTTTTTTTTCTGGATGCATTTCTGTGTATAGTCTGTTTCCCTTCTGAGTGACAAAATTCTCATGGCAACTTGATGTCTAAGTCATTCTATTAGCAAGACATTACAGCTGAGAACAGTGATTGGTCCTTTTTTGTGATTATTGTTCACTTGCATTCTCACTTTATCCATTCAAATGTTTAGAAAACAGTCTTTAATATATTTTTACTAAAACTTGTCTTTCAGGTATTCCTAGCAGAGGACAAAATCTGAGTTTCATAAACAAGTACTAATTATATTAATTATATGTCCATCTATAAAATTTTGACATAATTTTATTGTGCTTCCTGAGGATACATTTTAATTTCAGAATATAAAGGTCAGTTTGTATATCTTACCTTTTGTACTGATCCTGACAATATGGACAACTGGGTGTGAATTCTGAGCTTTAAACCTATTAAAGACAAAGAAAGAAAACCCTTAAATCCTTTGAAGTCTGCAATCCAGTGTTATCTCAGTCCTTTGACTACATGTATGTGTTCAGAATCATGCACATGTTCTAGTGTGTTATGGAGACCCTGTAACCAAGTCAATGTGAAAATTATAAATAATACTTAATTTGTGCAGGTATTTACATTTCAAACCCTTTTGCTGGAGCTGCATGATCTGTGATCTCAGGCTTTGGCATGTGTAGAAATGAATCAGGTTGATAAATTTGTGATAGAGACTATGTAGTATTGCATCACAATGTTAAAGTATTTATAGTGTTGTTTACAAAACAGTAAGATGGCTTTGAACTGGGTGAACCTAGTGACTAGGAGGTCCTTTCCAGTTCTCCTCCAGGCGTTTCTCACGTCCTTTATTTTCTACAGAAACTTCTGTCATATTTGTTAAATATGCAGAGCTTCTCTTCATAACAGTAGTGTCAATGAAGGATGCTTGTGCAAAGTAAATTAATTTCCTGTGCACACTTCAAATGCAGAATGGGGAAAGGCCAGAACACCATCCAAATAAGACAAGTTTAGATTCCCCAATAATTGTTTTGTAATCTGCATTTATAATAAATTTCCAAGAACAAAAGACATTCCTCTAGAAACAGCTGAGGTTGCTAAGTGACACAAATGTATTTACTGTGTCATAACTTGCAAATGCCAAGCACATTTAAACAAGAGATTTAATAAGCAGCAGTGTCATGAATCTTACCTTGACTCCCAGGGTAAATATAAACCTGTTGGCCAACAGCTTTACATGGTTTTGGATGCCCAGTCTGAGACCTTAATGGAAACAGGAAACATTAGTTGTTTTAGAAAATAAAGACTTTCACCCTTAAGGAATTGAAATATACATACTTTGTCCCAATGGATATTTGGGATTTGTTTCTTTCATGTATTGTTTCTGTTTGTCCTCATTCAATTACCTAAGAATTTGCAGGTAGGGATACTGCTTCCTAACAAGTCTGGGAACTACATTGTAAGTCGTGAGACTGAATTACTTCTTTTTGCTGAAGTTGTCACTGTTTCTTATATCTTTTAGACACAAAAAACCCTCTCCAGTCTTTTGGGGAAAGCAAAAGGCTGGCACCTTCTTCTGTCTTCTCACCTTCTTCTAGTGTCTGACATACCAAACTGCTGTATTTCAGCTTGTCCAAGCAATCAGAACACATGGCCCCTTTGGAGGGGCCACAGTAACATTCCTTTGGCCTGATAAGCTGATCCTTCTCTTTCGCTAAGCTGCAAAACCTCTTCTTCCTCCTCTGATACACACAAGGTGCAGTCGAAGCCCTGTGCCTGCCACAAATGTGCAGAAGTGGACAGTGGGCAGGAATTGCTTCCAGGGAGTGCATTGAGCTACCTGGTCATTAGGAGCTGCCAGGTTGCCTTGCACAACAGCCTCTGCTAGTTTAGGAATGAGACAGGAGGCGTGGGAAAGGAGCCTACAGACGTCTCAGGGATGCACTAAACTACGGGGCAACCAAGTCTTTGTTTGTTTATTCAAATAATTGACTCACTTCCAGCTTTCCTAATAACTGGAATGCATTTTAATGGTAACCTGTATTGTAAGTAGTGAGCCAGTGTAATCTGTCGTGTGGGTTCTTATAGGTTTTCCATATATGCAATTCCTGAGAATAGTTTCCATTTGCTCAATCTTTTCAAATATTGAAATATAGGAAGCAGAGATGAAAACAATATATTGAACCACTCCTAAAATGTCATTAAATGGACTTTAGGAACATCTCTTAAAAATATCAGATTCAAGAGAAAAGCCCTTTCACCTTTTGTCAAAATACCCTGCACATTTCTGTATGTCCTGACAAAATCCCTGTGCTTGTTGCTATACCTTCAATTGGTAATTGTTAACCAGACATCTCTTGACAGTTCTGTTAAAACAAGCCTATCTACAGTGAATACTGAAAAGCCATGATCAATAAACTAATATATAATGATTACAAGTAATGTGTCTCACTCAGCATGTAGGGCAAAAACGAAAAAAAGCCTCCTGTCTAATTGTATTTGAAGTAGACTTGTCTAAAATTAAGGGAGCACTTGTCCCACAAGGACTGCAGCCAATTCCACTGAATCAATGGAACCTGGGCAGGACTGCCAGCTTTCCTCATTGAAATTCCTCCCTCAAACTTACTTTTGACATTAAACCATTAGAAAAAGATGACTGTTACTTAAAAAGAAAAATGAAAACCAGGCACCACCTGAGATCTGACAACTCCTTCTTGTTTTAAGTCTGAACTGTGCTGTTTGTGCAATTTAGGCCTTGGATTTGCTCCTCACAGAAGCATGATCAACCTTCAGGTAAGAAACCTCTTGGAGCAGCTGCTGTGGTTATAGATGTGGTCACATTTCCTTCTTTTGCTCCCTGACCACAGCTCACCTTTTTTTTTTTTTTTTGGTGGTGTTACTCATCTCATCATGAATGCCTCAGTTTTTCTTCTTAATCTAATCCTGCAGAGCACTGTGGTGTGCACTTGTGGTACTCAGTATGATATTTAATCTCGGCCATTTTTCTCTGTGAGAGAGATTAGTAAAAGATTTTAAAACCAACAAACTTCATATCCATTTTTCTCAAGTCTTATTAGCCCCTCAGAACAAGACAGGTAGATCTAGCTTCTTGAAACACCTTTCCTTCTTCTCTTTAAAAAAAATTATGTCCATGACATCCTGATTCCACTGCACATGCCCCTTTCCTTTTCATCTAAAATAGTCCTTTTGATGTGGTTGCAGTACTTTTCCTTTTTTTTCTTCAGTAACTTCTAAATCGCCAAACACATTTCATAGAATCATGTAATGGTGTGAGTTGGAATGGACCTTAAAGATCATTGAATTCCAAACCCTCTGCTGTGGGCAGGAACACCTCCCACTAGACCTGGTTGCTCAGAGTTCCATCCATCCTGGCCTTGAACACTTCCAGGGATGGGGCATCCACAACATCTCTGGGCAACCTGTTCCAGTGCCTCACCACCCTCGCAGTAAAGAATTTCTTCCTAGTATCTAATCTAAACCTATGCTCTTTCAGTTTAAAGCCATTCCCCCTTGTTCTGTCACTGCCTTCTTGTAGGCCCCTTTGGGGTACTGGAAGGCAACTCTCTTAGCCTGTCCTCACAAGACAGGTACTCCAGCCCTCCAGTCATCTTTGTGACCCTCCTCTGGACTTGCTTCAACAGGTCTACATCCTTCTTGTGTTGGAGGACCCAGAGCTGGATGCCGTACTCAAGGTGGGGTCTCACAGGAGTGGAGTAGAGGGGCAAAGTCACTTTCGTTGACCTGCTGGTCAGAGTGTGAAGAAGAGGCTTATTTTGAGGGGCTTGTGGTTTTTTGTTACTCTATCTGCCTATTTTATCTTCCAACCATCTATTAGGTTAGACTGATTTTCCCTTTTTAAAATCAAGTCTATATATTTAGACAGTGAATTTCCAATAGCAAACAACACCCATAAATTATTACACAGTAATAATTCCCATCACATTAGCAACTGTGTTTTCCTGTATATTTTGTTTAGGGCTAAATTCACCCTCAGTGGATAGTGAAAAACAGCCCTTTATGTTGCAAACCTTTCAGCACATAATGTTCATCATAATAGATTTCATTATATCCTTGGGTGCCATTATACATGCATAATTTAGAGTAGGTATCACAGGTCATGTCACTTACCTCCTTCTGGTGTAGGTCTCTCAAGACTTTTGTATAAAAAAAGTCTTTGGCTCACAATAAGGTACATGGAGATACAATACATGGAGAATGTTCCTCCCTTATTCAATTTTCATCTCTCCAGGGTCTTGCTGAACCACCACAGTTCACAGCCAAGGGCACACACATAAACTGGCCATGATTTTAAATTATAGAATCATAGAACACACGTTTGAAAGAACTGACCTCAAGGAACATTTCATCCAACCTTTCTTGGTAAAAGCACAGTCTAGACAAGATGGCCCAGCACACTGGCAGCCAAATCGAAGGAGTGTAGAGTATTGGGGAATCCACAACTTCCCTGGGGAGATTGTTCCAATGGCTGATTGTTCTCATTGTGAAAAGGTTTCCTTGTGTGAGCACTTGGAACTTCCCCAGGAGTAACCTGTACCCATTATCCCTTGTCTTTTTCATGTGACTCCTTGTAAAAAGGGAGTCTCCTTCTTCTCTGTAGCCACCCATCAAATAGTGGAGCATGGTGATGAGGTCTCCCCTAAGCCTTCTTCTCAAGGTTGAACAAACCCAGTTCTCTCAGCCTTTGCCCCTGGGGCAGGCTTCACAGTCCTTTGATCATCTTTGTGGCTCTTCTCTGGACCTTCTCCAGCCTGTCCACATCTTTTCTGCACAGCAGGAACCAAAACTGAACACAGTATTCCAGTGTGGCCTGATGAGCACTGAGCAGAGTGGGATAATGAGTTCTGGATCTCTGCTGGTGATGCATTTGTGGATGCATCAGCCTGGATTTTTGTCCCCATGTCTGGGGGCCCAGCAGTGCTGGTGCAGACAGAGGTGAAGGAAGTGTTTACCTCTGCCTTTTCATCATTGTCAGTGACAAATTTACTTCTCTTATCAGTAGGACAGTATTTTCTTTCTCTTTCTGGTAGTTGTTTATGTACCTGAGTAACTGTTTTTTGTAGTTTTGAGCAGACTCAGAAGCATGCAGTTAAGCCAAATTTTAATTTTCCTTTATAGCAAGACTTTGATTTGTGGCAGTTCTGTAGCTGCAGAGGAGCAGACTGAGTTGCCCCTGAAGCAGGAGAACTGGGTAGTGCAGAAGTGGTGGGGAGAAGCTCTTTCACCCATCTCAGTCAGAGCTTTGCCTTCCCTCTTGGGGTTGGAGGGTTGTGCTCAGATTGAGTGGAGACCTGTAGGATGAAGATTTACAGGTAAAGCCTTAGGGGAGACACTTCTTTTTTGCATGATCTGATTTGTTCTTATTGGACTCCCACTGTTGTTTTAAGTGGATGTGCTCTTCTACCTTTGCAAACATTCAACACTTTGGAATAATTCCCTCTCTTTCTTCTGTATAGTATCTCTTAAACTAAGAGCAGCAAACCAAAATTCCTGCCAATTATGAAGAAAGTTTTTCTACACTTTAGAGCCAAATAGCAATAACTTTCCTGTCTCACTCTGTGTTTCCTCTTCCCCACACCACCTGCTACAAGACAACTATCATTGCCACTGGACATTTTGATTCCTGCATTGCATCCTTTTGGCTGAAAGATGTGACTGTACTTCAAAGGAGCGAGTTTGTGGGGATTATTAGGTTTTTTTGTCAGGAAAATTATGACTAGCCCTCCCCAATACTCCCTGGGCACTGACTGCATTTTTTGGGGATTTAGAAGTGTTCTATGTGCTCTTGCAGTAGCTGCCTGAAGCCTCTTGCTAGTTTATGAAGGAGAATTTGAGGCCTCTGCCCCCTGGAGCGTGTCTTTATACCTTCCCTTGTGCCTCCTGCAGTAGTCACAGCTTCACGATGCCACATGTTTAGTAACAATATTGCTTTAAGTTTTCTGACCCTGCATGCCCACTGCCATGCCCATGTGGGAGCCCTCATTGCTGTGCTAGGAGAGGTGTGCTGTGCCACACCAGGAGCCACTGAGCTGTTCTTTGGAAATGTATCTTTTTTAGGACTCTGAAAATATTGGATCAGCAGAAATGAGCAATACAAGGACAGAGGAGGGCAGGACTGAGGAAGGATGTTGAAATGGGAGCACTAAAAGTAGTTTTTACCCATAAAAAACTTCGCACCATAAAACCATGCCCCAGGATTTCTGCCAGCCTTAAAGGTTCTTAGCAGTACCCCAAGCTGGCGGTGCTATTCATTCTGTTGCAGGCATGAGCAGGAGCCCTCTGTCAATAAGGAAGGAGGAATGGGAAGGCATTGGAAGAGTAATATCATTCAAATAGTGCAAAAATGTCCTCATTGTACAAAGTAGCTGACGAGACAGACACTTCAATATTGGCCTTTATCCTCCTGTTAAACTGGCTGCCTCAAATCAAAAACAACCACAGGCTTGGGTTTCATATCTTTCTGTGTAGAAAGGATTCCAGTTATGCCTGGAATAACTTAGAGCTCAGGTAACTTTGCAGTGAAATTGAGCCCAAAGAGCTTATAAACAGAATCCTTGATTGCAAAATTGATTTTAAACTGCATAAAGTAGTTCTCTTTGCACTATTCTATTTTAGCAAGGAAGACAAAATCCCAAAGGTCAACATTTCTAAGGCAATTTGTCCAAGAAAGAAGCCTCTTTTCAGTTAATGAACCACTTTATAAAGAACTTCATATTATTAACTTTCACTATAACTTTCCTATAAAATACATCTCCAGCTAGGAAGTCATCACTTAGATTATGTACCATTGACATTATGAGTTCATGTATTTTAGAAGTTCCCTCCCTTACGTTTCACAAATTTACCTTCATGATCCATTTCCAAATGGTCCCTGCTTTAAGTTTGTGTTTCTTACTGAATGTCAAGCTGCAGTAAGAATACTCTTCACCGCATTTACCAAAATTCGTTGGTGTTGCAGCCTGGTGGGTTTTATTACTTTCCTTTAACGTTCATTTGAATAAGATAGTAAATTGGGCAAAACAGTACTAAAACCAGAAGTTGCAACATGGTTTATGAAGACACAAACTTATAAATGAGCAACAAATCCAGGAACCAGGGAAACTAGATATCATCTGTCTACATGCTTGAGTCTACCTTTCTTCTACTTTAAAATCACACCTGATCTGAAAGACACCTGCACAGCAGAAAAAAAATAATTAAAAAATATCAAAACAGAAAACCATCGTGGCAGTTCCAGCTTAGTGATTGTTTTCTTCCTCATAGCTTTCCTACTCTTCACATTTATGCAGATTCTTATCAGCACTGGGCATTGCAGTCTGCTACAGCAAATTGTGGTACATCAGAGTAGGAGTTGCACCGCAGAAAATAAAATGTTAATGATGATGATTGAAGTTTTCCTGGGATTCCCATATGCACTCATTATCACTGCTGCCATCATTCACTCTTTGTGCTGTATTCATTGAAGGTTCTGCAACTGAAGTAGGTAGGATATTAAACTGAAATAATTTCTTAAAAAGAATGTGAATCTAAATTCCTCTTCCGTCACAAAATAATTCTGAAAGAATGGTGCAGTCCCAAAATCTCAAAAGAAAACTCCTCTAAGATACCAAAAGAAGAAGTTGGTTGCATTGCTCAATAAGAAACCCCTTGAAAATGACAAGCAGAAGGGAGTGACCACATGAATGTTTCCTGTGCTGAGGTATCCTGGCTTTCACAGGGGTGTTGTAAGGTGACTTGTGTAACTTGTGGGTAGTCTGGATGGCACCTCATTGTGGAGATGGCATTTGATAATGACCAAACCTGACTAAGCCAACCTAATGCCAAGCTGCCTTTGAAAGCCCTTCCCCTTTCTGTGTTTCTAACACATCCTTTGTGCTGTCCCTGGTGCTCTTTGGAGCCACAGGCAGTCAGATCAGAGGGTCCAGGCAGCAGAAAACTAGGCCTGCAAAGAAGCATTGATTTGTGTATCAGTTTAGCATTCTGCGCTGGATTATTTATGGTTTTACGTACATCCCTAGCAAAGAGCTTGCAGAAAGAATGGCTGGCAGGCAGGAGAGGGAGTGGAACTTCTTCTTTCAGCTATTAAGTCTGGTATAACTGAATCACAGACTTGCAGGTGAAGTCTCCCCAGTACACTGACTTTGGCAGTGAAGCTCTTCCCAACAGTGCCTGCCATGCTCCAGGCCTGGCTGACTGCTCCTGCCTGTGTGCTGAAATTCATCACCTCCTCAGGTGGGTCTGTGAAATCAATCTCTGTCGAGCTACACTATAAACTGGGCTGTGGCTCAAGGCACATAACTTCTGACGCAACAGCAGGGGTGGTGTGCTGTGGTGTAACACCAGGAGTGAGTAGCAGGAGGCATACAGCAGGAACTTTACCCATGTGGTTGCTGGAGCCAGTGTCTCATGAAACTACAGTTGGAGTGGTCTCAGTGGATCACATTCCTTGAGTTTAACAGCACCTGCAATTCCTCTGAGCTTTTTAATTAAAGAAGATGCTCTGTGTGGCAGCTACAGTAGTGGATTCAGTGTTTTGCACAGAAAGCGATCTGCTGGGGGTACAAATTAACACATAGCAATTATGGTGTGGCATTGTGGGCTTGGATATGACATGATAGTTATACATAATTCTTGCAGCGTAGAGAGGCATGGCAGAGAGGACACTACTACAACAGCAGTGCAGTTACTGACGTTTACTGGTGCCTCAGATCTCCTTTGCAGAATGGAGCCATGCAGATCTGTTCAATATAGAATCATTAGCTCATGTTACAGACCTTCAAAATCCATTGCTTTTACCATGACTTAGGAATAAAAAGAAATCCAATTTCTTCCATGCTGGCAACAAACCATAAGTTATGGTGGGGATAAAAAACACCTTAAGAGTGCCTGTATTTAGACTTGAACCAAAGTGCCTGAAGGCGTGGTCTTCATGGGCAGTCTATGTGTTCCACTGGGAGTTTCCATGCAGTCAAGTCTCCAAAAAAAGTGTGATTCTATATGCAACCATATGACTTGCAGAAGTGGTGTCAGAGGCAAGGTCACCATAAAGAGCTATCTCTGTTGTGGCTGGTGTAAGGGATGAGTAAACTTTTTGGACTTCCCTGTCTGAGAAAACATTGTAAAATATTTTACTTATAATACATTTTCTTCTTGCAAAGTGTGTCAAAGTTCGACCTGATTGTCCACTATTTTGAGTGAACTCGTTCTTTCATCCTTGGCTTTTTAAATTGCCCAGCTCACAAGGGACACCTTCTCTTATTACTGCCAAGACAAAATGTGTAATGGATTTTAGCAGATCCCCTCCTGCCCCTGCCAGTATGCAAAGGAGGCTAATACTGCTTGTAAAAAAATTATTAAGAACTTCATGCACATAGTTTCTCATTCTGATAATAAGGCAAAGCCAAATATGATGGAAAGCATTTTCCCTCTGAACAGATTTGTTGTATATATATTACTGTTTGCAGCAGCAAAGATGCCATTGTAATGTAAAAATGTCAGTCCTCCAGTTGAACTTCATAATTTCTGTAGTGTGGAATATTTGAAGTCATAGCCATGTTAAATACAATTAGATGCAACCAATGGTTGTAAACCACAGAACAATTAGGTTAAATTTGTAGTTGCAGTTATCTGATTACATAAAAAAAAATGCTGAAGAATTGTAAAACTCTCAAATATTTATTCAGCAAAAAAGCTGAATCCTGTAGACTCTTCCTTCACCGTGCACATGTGCATGTTTCTTATATGTTATTTAAAGTGTACTGCTTTTTATAGCATAGTTTGTGTAATTTGTTACTTTGATTTACTGTATTATTTCCTGAGTATGGAACAATCCTGAAGTAAGTGCCATTTTGTGGGTAGCAAAGTATTTGAGTGCAGCTCACCACATCCAATGTGTCAGCTAGATCTATTGCACAACTATTAATGGCATATTCAGAAGAACTCTTACACTAATATTGAAATTCTTTTAAGACCATATTTAGCTTTGGCAAATGTTTCCCACGTGTCTTTGAGTGGCAGTCCATCTTTGATGTTTATATTTCCCATCTGGAAATGTTAGCTTTGTGCAACAGAAGTATGAAATGATGTAAGTAAATCTCAAGAAGTGGAAAGAACATTTTAAAAGGTTTACAAACAAATGTAGCCATAAATAGTATAGAGAAATGAAAGTTTTATTCATGCATAATGGTGTGGACATACCTTTTTGGCAAGTCACTCTACTGTCTGGAATTTTTTTAGATCTTATTGCTACAGATATCCCGAAAGGAATTGTACAGAAATTATATAAGAGAAAGAATATATATATTGTAGTTTTTAGCTTGTTAATTTTATGCATGTGATCATATGTTCAGTATGATCAAGCTCACATTTCTTCTAGTACTTCTTATATAGAGGCAGACTTCCTGATTTTCATGGATTTTTCCACACAACTTTTGTGGAAAATATTTGAACAAAGGATGGACTACATGAAAAATATAAAAAAATCCTTGGTTCCTTGGACAGGCAGAGGCAAGAGTTATGCACTATGCTTATGGCTGTTGCCATTACACTTTGTACTTACAAGAATTTGAATGTAGAATCTGTTTTCCCTTGTACTCGGCTACAACTCAGATAAGCATCAGGAGAGATTAAATATAACCGTGTAAAGGACGTAACCTCCTGTTACGCTGCAGTAGGTTTGTTTTGCCACCAGCTACTGCAGGATAACATGAAATTCAGATCTTGGCAGGTAAAACACTTCCAGTTGAACTTCATAATTTCTTTAATGTGGAATTTTTGAAGCCATAGCCATATTAAATACAATTAGATGCAACCAACGGTTGTAAACCAGAGAACAATTAGAACTCAATCTCTAGATATGTGTTTAAGTTCTTTCCAGTTATTTATGTTGTTGAGATAGGCAGAGCCACATACAGTACTCCGAAATGATATGCATTCATCTGTGTTTATATCACCAGGAAAGGCACTGCCATCTGCCCTTAGCAATTCTCTCTCTACTCTTTGCTCTTTGTAAGATGAGCCCAGCTTCAATGTCATGCTACGATTTATTGCTAGTGATCTGCTTCGAGTTGTTTTCTGGCCACCAGTGGTTTGTTTGGATTCCCTTTTTTCTTGTCTGTTGTCTAGTGTCACTGTGGGACTTAGACTTGTCAGACTTATTTTATATATCATTAGCTCAGCAGTGCAGGGGACGATTACTTTCTCATACAAAAGTCATTCTTTCTCAGAAGACACATGTAAATCTTGGCTGTTGAGACAGTGCTTTTTGCAAATTTCCTTGAAAGCCAAATACTCAGGATTTTATTCTTCATTGCCTCACACCTCTTGCTGTCGTTTAAACTCCTGACAAAGAACATCACTGAATCAGCGGCTCTGCACTCTGCATCTTCCAACCTTTGAGACTGCTGCTTTGTAATCTTAATGTCCTTGTACACAAGTCTTATTTACTTTTTTTAATGTCATCCCAAGTTCATTTCCTTTAATGATCAAAAGTCCGTGGCACAGTTTAGCCCTGAATAGGACTGATACTACAGCCCTCGCTGCGTTACTGAGTGTAACTAGGGCAGAGGCCAGCTGGGCAGCAGCCAGTGCCTGGCTCCAGCATTTGAGAGCTGGGAAGCTCTAAGGTAAAACATTATTGGACACACTTGAGAACTAGAGGCTGCAAATAGAATAAAGCAAATGAAAACATTCAGAAAAATGAGGGCTGCAAGAACTGGGCTCTTTCCAAATGCTCTTCATATTTTTTTTTACAAAGTCTTTGTTTCATTTGTAGGGTAATACAAGTTCTAGATCTTGGCACTGCCCTTTCCACAGCACAACATGTGCTTGATTCTCTGTCCTATTTCTTCTTGTGATGTAGTTTGCCAAAAGGCTCCGGTATGTAGTTTTTAAACTCATGACAAAGTGGCTGGTGGGATCAGGACACAGCAATTTTTCAAGTGTATTTGGTGTGCCTCAGTGGTCATCTGCCATTTGTGCACCAGGGGTTTCATTTTCATAGCCTGAGAGCTGCTCTGTCATTGAAACTTGTAAGAACTCAGAGTATTCACCACTGCTCCATGTTTCTCCAAAGATAAACAATCAAAGTTTATTGTGGAATAATTTCTCCAAAGTCCTGTTCCGTTCCTGTTTTGCTGATGTTCTAATACTACAGCAGTGTCTGCTGTTAATGGGGAGCCCAGGCTCGCAGGGAACCAGGTACATTGTGGCAGCAGCAAAGCTGTCAACCATCACTCCACTATGCAAACTCTTCAACACCCCTGTAGGCCCACATATATGCTAATATTTGTTAGCACATAACTTTATTAACCAAGCTATTAGCCTGACTCAAAGCCTTTTCCATTCAATTTTTATCTTTATGTCCTCTGAATTGCCCAACTCCACTTTTCCACAATGAGCTCTGCCCATCATTATCAAGAGCAGCACTTTCTGGAGTAATCTGGAAGAAACTTTGTGATACCTTTGCCTTCCATTTATAACATTTTATTTTAATTAAAACTAGATTTTTTTTCAATCTCCCTGCACTGTAGCAGTATCATTGAAGGAATGTGTGTTCCACTCAGGTAAGGGCAAATGGTTCCTCCTATCATTTATTTGTGAAATTCCAATAGTGTTTGCTTTATTTAATGGCTGCACAAATTACCTCCCAGGGGAGGCTGCAGATTCAATAAAACTTATGTCCCTGGGCCTAATTCTCTTCTATCTTGGTTTCTTGTCAGCTGTTCATCCTTGTGCAAGGTGTATATCCACTTTTAGGAGGAGTATGTGTTTGGGGTTCAGTAGCATTTTGCCTTCATCCACAAAAACCTACAGTGACCCCAAAGTCATGCCAGCAATACTGTACTTCTGGCCAAAGCTGTCTCTTGGTGTGTCCCACTTGCAGGGGTGACTGGCGTACCTGTAGTGTAGAACCGTGCTGGCGACCCTTCCAGACATACACCAGCCCTGAAGGAATGGACAAGTTGCAATGGAGAATCAAAATTCTTACCAGTGGAGACCAAGCTGGTAAGACCTAGAGCAACACTGCCACAAGCACTTCAGAGAAGTTTATACGCTTAGGTCTCTGTAAAGGGCTTTTGTGGTTGAGATTTTGAAGGGGACAGAGAGTCCCATGGTGGAATTGTGTGGCAGTGACCATACATCATAGCCAGTGGGTTCCTACTGCGATCTTTTTGTGATGGAAATGGGTCTCAGACCACAACTCCACTAAGGGAATCATCAAGGCACTAATAACTGCAGGTATTTGCTTCTCTGACATTTGTCTCTGCCCCTGCCAGTGCTGCTGCAGGCTGGCCCTTCGCTGTACCAGCTTAAAAAAATAACCCTGTGGGAAAATAATGTGCTGACTTTTCAAAGCTGGACCAGTTTTTCAATCATTCCCACAAAGAGCTGGGTTAGCTTCCCCGATGGAGTGTTGCATTGTGATTTGGGGACTGAAGACTTGTGGTCAAGATGGATAGAGGAGGATAGAGAGGGCTCTGTGGTTTTGCAACCCATCTTCTTGATGGTTATGTTCCAGATATGGGAACATATTCTGACTGAAGCAGATTTATTGGGGTGCTCAAGAGAGAATGAGTGTTTTGCAGTCAGTGTGTAAGAGTGAGTTACCATATAACATGCACAGGAACTACAAAGTGAAATATCCAAATGTATGACTGCCTCTGTTCATCCTTACAAACACACTCTAAAAAAATTCTTCATGAGAGGCTGCAAGAAAGAAGCCAGAGCAAAAGGAAAAGCTGGAATAATTCACAACTGTCAGTTAGAAAGTGATGCGGTATGTCAAAAAAGTAGAGACTTTATGAAAGGCAACTACGCACTGCAGTCATTTATGCTTAGTAAAGCTTGTAACTATTGCTATATGTAGAAGGATAGCAAATAATTAACATAAAACCGGTTAGTTATTACTTGGGCCTGGAGCCAAACCATGTTATAGCTGATTTACTGTAAAGGCTTATCTGCACTCGAGCTGTTCCCACCCTTGCCCCAGTACCAGCATGGCTGCACTTGTGGTAAGAATTGCAGGAGCTCTTGTTCCACCAGGCAGGGGCACTTTTACTGCCATGTGGCCTAATCTGGTTGTGCAGTCATGTGTGCAGAGAGCAGCGTACGGGTGTATGTTTTATAGCTTTTCCCTAGAAATGGCTTTAATATGCACACCAACAGTCAGCATATAAAAATCATTTCCATTGAGTGATTTGGGGATATAGGAAAGACAGATTTCAAGGCTTGTTATTATGCTACAGTGATGGGCTTTAAAAAGGAAACATTTTTCCCAGCATGTTATAAATATCTCATCATGCCATTACAATCACAGGCTAGGAAACGATCATGGCTGCACAGAAGAAAGGCACCACTGCAGTAACATAAAACCTCTCACTCTCTTTTGTTTTCCCAGCAGATTGTTGCAAGAAGAAAAACTTGCTAAAGTCCAGACATTTTCTTGCCCTTTTTTAAAAATGAGAATTTCTTCTTGTTTACCTTAGAAACTGAGGCTTTGTTTATGGTGTGTTCCGTGCTGTGAAGCACATGGAAATGCAGGCAGTCCCTGCTTGAGAAGGCTCCTTACTCACGGATCTACTCCTGGGCTATGTATTCACAGGGGAACCCAGCCTCAGGTTTGGCGATTAACCCAACACATGTACATCTCTCACAGGACTCAGGCATTCGAGAACATAAGCTTAAGTTTCTGAAAGTAAGCAAGGAGTTAAACAGTAAACCGGATCAGGTAGCCTGTTTATTACCACATAGCCATTTCCACTGCTGTTCTCCATGAAGTCGTGCCAGCACTTTAATTTTAAACATTGTTTTTCATTAGTTTATATAACACAGCTGTAAACATTTTTTCAGGCTGAAACTTGGAATTTAAAGGGAGAAACTAGGAAAAAGAACATACCCCTGACTACTCTGCTTTTGAATGATATAAAAGTGAAACCGCTGGGAATATTGCATGGGATGAGTATATCCATCTCAATAAAAGCTTTGGATTAACAAGTGGAAGATGTACAAAGCCATCTCTGCAGATGTCCTCCATGAGGCAGATGTCCTGGAAAAGGCTAGGGAATGAGCCTGTGTGTTGAATCTTGAACTAGAATGGAAGAGCTCAATAAACAAAATAGCAATATAGTAATGCTGAAGGAATATAATTAGTCACCACATTCTTGACTTGTGCTCTCTGGTATTTCCATTGTAAACATGGATTGTTTTCATCAAGCATAGGGAGAACCGTGGATACGACCGTGTGTCCTTGTGTAAGTGAAAAGCATCAAGGATCTAATCACTGAGGCTGACATCATACAAGACAACTAAACCATCTAACAGCCCAGTAGAAAACCAGTCTCTTTTTTACCTGGCCTGCCTAGTTTCTGCCAGGTTAGTGAGCTCAGTTACTCTGGTGAAGCCTCTAAATGCTAGAGCCAACACAAGTGAAATGGCTCAAGCAAAGACCCTCTTGACAGCACCTGATGATGTAGCTCACTCTCTTTGCATCAACGAGCTGGGAGCATCTTCCAAGGGGAACATTTTGTTGGTAGCAGTGTCGAGCAGCTGTTTCTCCTTCCGTGTCCTGGCCCCTGTGCCACCTGTCTGTGGGGCTGGCACAGCTGTTTGTGCAGCCAGGCAGTGAGCTGTGCCGGGGAACATCCCCGCACTGGGCTATTTCCTAAGGCAGTTTACTGCATGGTTACACAAACAGTCGGGCTGGTGCAACTCAGGAGGCTGTAGGGAGGCACAAGTGATCAGCTGATGGGGACAGGGTAAACAGCAACTGCTATAGCCAGCTCCAAAGCAGTGGAGAGACCAGAAGCCAAACCATGGGCTCAAGTTATTCACAGTCCTTTCCACTGGCTTCAGTGAACAACACTTAGTCCTCCTATTGCAACCCCAAATCCTGGTAAGACTGAAATCAGTGAGCAATTCTTTTACCCCTGATTTCAATTTATTTGCATTTAGAGTAAAAAAATTCACCTGAGTTTTGGTGCTATCTATGAAGGTCCCATCTGAGGGCATTTGGAGTGAGTTCTAAATGACCATTTGGGTAACAAACCTTAGATTTTTATCCCATTTCCTGGCTTATTCACCATGGTCTCTGTTATGAGTAAGTATGATGTAAAATAATATGAAAGCAAGTTCCTTCAGTCTGAACCACAGGGAAAAAAAATCCATGGCTGATAGAGGCTCCTATGCATCCAGCTCAGCTGAGACCACAGGCTGGGAAAAAAAGCACCTAATGCCTGGGACATGTCCACTGAAAGAGAGGATCCAGTCCTCTTCTTCCCTGTGCTTGGCCACATACTCTGTGATTGTGTTGTTTTAGCAGTTGTGCAGACAAAGTCCCATGCTGGGTCCCTAAAGGCCACCATGGACTTGCCCATCTGGGTAGGTCAGTACATCCATTAAAAAGCCTCTTGCATTAAACCAAAATGAAGAACAACTCTCCAAATCCATCAAAGAAAGTCCAACACGTGGGTGTTAATACAATGCGCCCTTTAGGTGTGTAGCTCTTTCTACAGCACTATTACTAAAACCTAATTTATTTTTTACTTGTTTTAAATCTAGATGCCCACTATCCAGTGCAAGTATCAAAGTTTTGGCCAGGAACACCCTAGGCATGGAGATACCAAATGATAATTCCTGCATGAACTGTGAGGGCTTGGCTCTTTGGAAGGAGTTTTCAAGCACCCCTAGAAAAAAATCAGCGGAAACAATTTGATATTTTTGGCAGGGAGATTTGTTTTGCAGTCCCTATATCTGAAAAATGCCTACAGTTACACCTAACCTAACAGAAAATCTCTGAGGCTTGATTAGTATGTGCAAAGCCCATCAGTGTGTACATGGTGAAGTCTATTGCCCTGAGAAAGGAAGGAATGAGGTGGCCCAATAACTCTGCAGTGAGTCAGTAGTGTTACCTAATCCATAGTACAGCTGTGCCACATGGGATACTCGCTATAAACACACTGCCTTATCACCTGTTTGTTGGGAAGGGTGACCTGGTTCAGCTAAAATAAGAACAGGATTAAACCTGTGTCCAACAGCACTTCAGTCTTACCTCCGGTTATGCTCCAGCACTCCCTGTCCTGAGTGAAATGAACTCCCAGTGGATTTTTTTTATCCTTGAAATATTAATTATTTAATTGAACAAAATGAGAGAGGATGAAAATAACCCAGAGAAGTGGGGGTTTGTGCAGTGTTTCAACCAAGGTTTCCAAGCTGATGTACAGTAATAAATATCAGGGACCAGCTGCTTCCTTTCTTACCTAAGTCCACGTGGAGATGGCAATTCCCTCCAGACCTCCCCTGGGAAACACTGGATCAGAGCATTATTTTTAAAAGAAGTAAAGGATGCCAGCAGAGTTGGACTTTGTATTATTCCCTTCTCATTTTCCCCTTTACAGTCCACCAAGTTCCATGACTGTGTTCATGGGGACTCATAAAACTGTCTGGCCCACGGAGGCTTTCCTTCCACTGAAGTTACGTCCCGCTTCCCACTGCTGTGTGGAAAGAAGAGGCCCAGGCATCAAAGTATAGCACAAGGGTTCAGCAGATATTGGTTCCCATGTCTGTAGGGACTTGTTATGTGTCCTGTGGCACATCACTGTTGTTCAGGTGTTGTGTGAGGGTAAGAGCACCTTGTCACCTCTGGAGGATCCTCCAAGCTCCTTAGAGCTAAGTAGGTAGGCGATCACAGGGAGAGATGCTCAGGAAGTGCACAACTTCAGACATCCTAAGATTGCAGGCAAGGAGTGCTTTATGTATTATTTTGATGATTATACGGCGTTTATATTGCAGGAGTGATCAGATGTGCTAGAAATTGTACAAACTGATAGGGTAATATAGTCTCTGTCACCAGGGAACATTTTTAAAAGATAAAAGAGATGGAGTCTGGGGGAAGGTAATACTTACAAATATGTACCAAGGTAATGATGAGAGATCTTGCACATGCTTAAGACCTCACCCAGAAAAATACACTTGTAGCGGAATTGTTAATCTCGGCTTTCCTGCTTGGTTGTGTTTTATTTAGAAATCCAGTTTTTGAATCAGAAAAGGCTCATCAGAATAGAAATGAGACGGAGGGGAAGGGCTAATAGGTAAGGGGATAAGAAAATAAGGAGATGGGAATAAAGAAGGAACAGAAAGAAAGGAGTACAATAGGAATGGAAAGGCTTATCATTTGAGAACAGTAGCATGGGGAGATTACAGAGTACAGAGTTAGGAGAAGTGCAGCGTAAAGCAGGGACAATTGCCACTGGTAGTTTAGGAAAAGAACGAAAAATAGCCAGAATTTTAAACATGTGTAAATGCTGGCTTCATGAGCTCTAGAGGCATCAGAAGGAAACTGGTGACCACTGGGACTAAGACAGGGACACTACCTGAGGAAGGACAGAAGAGGATGTTGCCACCCCCTCCCACACTGCTTCTCATCAGGAGCACCATTTTGTTAAGTCTGTTCTTAGAGCAGTTGTTCCTAAGACCACCTGTCTTGATCCAAGCAGTCCTGCAACCCTGTGCTAAGAAATGTGCAAAATACAGAGTAAATCCATTTGCAGTTGTCCTTTATTTCAGGGAAGTCCCAAAACAAATCTGGGTCAATGTTTGAGTTTTAAGAGGAACTGATGCCAGGGACAGGCATTTCTTAGGTGCAGTTTTCCTCACTTACTAAGTAGCTCTCCAAAGTAGTTTCTCCCTGAGCAGTGCTAGAAAGCCAGGCCTATCCTTTCAGCAAACACCACTCCCAAATCTTAATTTCTTCCTTACTTCCACTAGAAATGACACACCATCCCTTTTCTCCTTTCTTTCCATTTCCTATGCACGTGCACCCTTTGGTGTGTAATCAGTCCTAAGAAAACCCTTTGGTACCCAGAGTGATGCCTCCTTCTTGGATCACTCTGCATCCCCACTACCCCGTCAGAGGTGTCATCGCCACTGCTGCAGTGCTAGCCACCAAGTGGGAATAGGAAACTGATCCAGGTGTAAAGTAATACTCTAAAATTGGGAGGAGACTGGGAGAGGGGGAGGTCATTTTTAACCTGGATCAATTCCCTTGCCCACCTGATGCTGCAGCCTCACAGACACTTGCACTGGTGGAGCAGGCAATGGCAATGAACTGGTGGTTGGGGGATCTGTGCTGCTGCACATTCCTTGCCAAAAAGACAAGGGTGGTATATACATGTGCTCTGGCCTGCTCAGCCCAGGCCGTGCTGGCTGGTGGCTTCTGTTGCCACTGCTCCAAAATGAACCCTTCCTTCCTCCTTCCACACGGGGAGTTCACAGCAGCTGGAGTTGAAAGTTTTTATTCCCACGGAAAACCAGGGGTGTATAAGCTCGAGGTGGCATTGTTCAAGCTGAGTTGTGTTGGCCTATCACAAGATGACAGTGTGTTTGACTGCCCTGACTGTTCTGGCAGCCTTGAGTTTTGTGATATCAGGTGATGTTGGTAGGGGCCAGCTGTTGGAATCAGATGATCATATGTTAATCCCAGCTTTCTTTTTCCTTTCTTAAAGCAAGCTTGTGTCAGGAAAGTGAGGGAAGCCTGACAGCATGGCACAAAGCCTGAAACATTTGAAGGCCCATAAAACACTCTTCAAATGAACGCATTTTGTAAAATCTCATTAGTTTTTGAGGCTTGATTCATGACAGCTGAATCCTCAGGACTGGCAATACTCATATAATGTAAAAGAGCTATAAACATTAAAGAAGTAAAAATGCACAAAGCTTCTACATCAGTTACCAGCTGCAGCCAAGCTATGGCTCATTGGAATTTATTGCAGCGTCTTCAAGCGGAGCAAGTGGTGAAGTGGTGCTATTACTTCTGATTACAAATGGACTGGGTAAGAGCATTGGTGCTATAAACACCCCATTATAGAATGGGCTGCACAGTACAACACCTACTATATTAATAACATTCAATTCTTCAGATTTAAAAATAGTGCTCTTAGGAAGAAAAGCGATTGCATTCTAGTCTGACACCTGAAAGGAAATGTGGGAAGGAAATAACTGTAACTGGCACAGCTAATAATGGATTATGATGTTACCCTCCTGGGAACTGGGAGGAATTGTCCTGCACTCTATATTGGAACTAGCCTGCTTTCTCAAACATAAATCTGTGTTAATCCCTCTAAAAGCTAAAAAAAAAAAAAAAAAAGCTCAGGTGAGCTTTTGGTTCCCATGGAGCTCCTCTGTGCCATTTTGATGAAAGAAAAGGGTCAGAAAGCTGCCTCTACAGTTTGTCTGAAAGCACCCCTCTGAAAAGGGAACCAGAGACATCCCTGCTACTTACCCCCACCCACTCAGTCTCTTCACACCTGCTGAGGACAAGGAGAGGCCGGAGCAACCTGCCCTTTGGTAGGCTTTACCTAACATAATGATCCCTCAAGGCTTTTGGCAATTCAAAGATTAGAGGGTTCAGCTGAACACAGAAGCTGCACCAATTTAACTTAGATCATGGCTTGATTTGCATTCCCAGAGCCAGATCAAGGTGTGGGTTCACAGGTTCCTAGGTCTCTATTCTCATTCCCCTGCCAGAGGTCTGTCTCTCCCAGCAGAGCTGGTGGCCCTTGCCCTGGGTGCTCATCTCAGCTGGTCTTGTGCAAAAAAATCTACACACTTTCCCACACACCTGTCTTCATCAGCCACTTGTGGGAGGACACTGGACTTTTGCCCTGGAGGAACTGGGGCACAGGGAGGCTGGTTTCTGCCAGCTCATAGCAAGACAATGACGATCAGCCCAAACGCTGAGTAAACACCTGAGGAGAGTACTCCTCCAACATAGCAGCAAGGGCTGTCAGACTTTGTCAGTCAGCACAGCTGCTCCACAGCCCCAGGGACTTCAAACCCTTCCTCTCCCACACCCCAGCATTATGCCCAAGCCACATGACTGTGGGATAGCTGGAGAGGAAGGGAACCCTCTCTGTCTCATCCCATGATTTTTTAACTGCTGAAAAAAAAGGAATCAAGATTCAGGCAGGAGGACCAAAGTGAGGCTTTAGGTATCACTTTCCACTGGTAGATCTCAAAGGGGTTTTGGAGGTAGATAATTTTAAATCCATTGCATAGACACTGCACCAATAGCATTGAGTGGGTGGCTGATCTGATGAAGGCCATCTAGCAAGTAAATTACAGATCTGGGAAAAAATGTTACCTTAGACCCTTTCCAGTAACCCACTTACTTCACAGTGCCTTCAACTATGAACTCCTCTGGCAGAGACAGGCCACAGTTAAGTGCTTGCATCTTCCTCCTAGCCCCTATCCAGGCATCAGATTTGAACTGATCCTGTCCTATCCCTACCCAGGCCCCCTTCCACCACCCAGATCAAGCACAAGGGTCCTTACATGACTGCACTTGTCCCCATACACCCTGGAGGAGTGGGATGGGACATATTCATGCTTTGAGACACACCAGTTTATCCAGCCCAAACCAACCTGGCATTTTGGGTTAAACTGATGAAACACCACATGGGCTACAACAAAAAACCCCATGACCTCTGGGAAATTATGATGGCTGAAGAGGGGTCTAAAGGTTTGTTTAAACCTTTGTCCCCTCATTTTATCAGACTAAGTAGTGCATGAGCACAGGCTGAAGATCCAGCCTATTTTGTAGCAAGTGTAGATTGAATTAACCTGTCTCAACTCCAGTTGTACAATGAGAGGCTGTTATAATGGGAGGAAGTCGGCTGTGCTCATATTCTTCCCTGAGACAAAAGTTCTGGGCACAGCTAGATGAGAAAATAGCTACAGCTTTTTCTAAAGAGCCAGTGAAATAAAATCACCGGAGGAAGCACTCCAAAACCCTTCATACAGCAAACTATATAGGCAAGCAGCACAAGTAAATATTACATCATTGCCAGAAACAGCCAAATAGCCCCATCAAGGTAATTACCAAGTATAAGGCAAACAACTGGATCAGGGTATGGGTAAACACTGCTAAGCCAGAATACTGAGCATGTTATCCTGGAGGACAGAATGGGAGCATTTCAAGGCATATGTTAATTCATCAGCTCTTACCATTGTTTTTGATCAGAAGTGCTTGTGTTTCAATACTGTCTTGGGAAGCTGTGAACATCAAAGCCCAGAGATACACACACACACATCCAGGTCTACCAGCTCTGCTGGGCAGGTATGAATCTCCAGCAAGCAGATGATAACAAATAGCAGGAAGCCCATGAAAATACATCTTAAGCCAGCTCTGGGAACAGGAATCAAAGCCACAGTTTAAGTTACTTTGATTCAGCCCCGGTACAGAGACTGGAAACTGCAAATCAAAGTGGGGCTTGGTACCTTTCTAAAGGAGCCAATTCACCACAGCCTAAATGAAAAGAGTTAGTAGCTCCCACAGAAGTGCAGGTACAATTCTCAGCTGAGATGTGAGAAGCTCTTTTCTCTTTTCAGAGCTGGCTACACAAAGGAGTTTACTTTGAAATATGTGGTGCTGCAATGTAATTGCTTCATATAAACTAGTATGCAGGAGCAGTCTCCAAATGAACACAGGGCTTCTACTTCCTGAGTTGTTGTTTCTGCTTGGAGAAAAAGAGCGAGGATGCTTCAGTTCATATGGCGACCTGGACACCAGGGTACCTGTTGGAATTGTTAGGCTGTGGGATGGCTCCAGTGGCACCTGGTGGGGCAGGTGACAGAGCATAGCCAGAAGTCACGAATTTCCACCCAGATGTTCATACCATCAATCTCTGTGATTCACCTTTTTGGTGTTATCATTGTCCAAGTAACCAACAAATCACTATGAACGAACCAGCTCTCCCCAAAGTAACTGAGCTGGTAACTGGGCATAGGTGGCCATCAGTGTGGGGATACTTGGCATACAGACAGCTGCAAGTTTTCCGGCCAGGCACAACTCTTCCATGTACTTTTGGCTGCCATTTTCTCAGCTTCATCTTCCTCACCAGCAGCAGTGCCACAAGTACAAGGATGCAGAGGAGAAGCAGAAGGGGCTCAATAGGTAGAAGAAGGTGCTCTTCTGGTAGAACTGCATTTCATATGTCTTCCTTCCTTGTCATGAGCTTGGGAGAGTGGAGACAAGTATGCTGAGGGCCACCACTGGCCCACAGAACGTGCTTCAAGGTGTAAAAAGCACTTTTCCACATGCAGTTACCTGACAGCCATTGCATCAGACTGCCTACTCAAAAGCAGACAGTCATCACCATCCAGAAAGGTGTTGTCAGGGGAGCATGTGGAAATCCCCAGGCCTTGGAGTGCCATTAGTGTACCTGTGAGGGTCCCTAATTTCACTGGCCTGGCACAACTAACTGTTGCTATCCCTGAGCCAAGGCTTGCACTTAACGAATACAACCAGGTACGGGTAACTGGGTGCAGCCCTGGCCTCGATGGGGCAGACCACGCAAGAACAGGATCACTCCTGCTTACCTGGACCAGTCCCATCTCGGCCTATGCCACTGATAGTACCTTGAGCCCCGTAGTTTTCCAGTAAAACTTAATCTAGGAGTTGTCTGCTCTACTTCAGGCCTCTGTAAGTCTTTACAGAGGTCTTAGCTTTACAGTGTATGCAATTCACCAGATTGTCACCTGCCTCCACTGCTGAAAAAAAGAGGACTGTCATCCCACTTAGGAGTGTCCTTAGAATTGCCAGGGTTTCTTCTTTAGTTTCTAGAAGGTTCTGTGAGCACCCTCTATGCGTGGCTCAGTAAGATATAAGTGGGACATCTGGATGATAGAAAAATCCATTTAATGACTGCAGGAGCAGTGACAGGCCAGCAGCACAGTGCAGTTCCCCATCACCACAAGCTGTGTGGAGACACCAGCCAGGCTCCATGAGCTCAGAGTGATTGGTCCCCTCACTGCGCCAGAGAGAGAGAGGGAGTAGCCCCAGCTGGAGACCAAGGTTTAGATGCTATAAGGCTGGCTTAGCAGCCTGTGTTGTTCATCCATCAGAGTGGCAATTTCTAGAGCATGTGTCAGACAGCCTTCCTACACTGATGCTGAGAGCAACACCTCGGATGCAGGCCTGACATAATACTAGGAATATTTGTCATGATTTATGGACTGCAGTATTACTGATACAATGACATGACCTGATGAGCTGAGACATCTCCTTTGCTACCATGTGCAAGTTCTGCATGCTTGGCAAGCTTTTATTAATTTTAAATAAAATGGGGGATGTCAATTAACTGTGGGAAATATGTCAGCATTTGTTAATGCACTCTGTACTCCTCTATTAATTTTTCATACTGTCATGGCTGCAAGTCTGCTTGGGGGAAATACCAGTTGTACACAGTGCATTTCCCTGCAGGGTCCTGTGTTGGGAGGCAGGGAGTGGAGAAGAGGGGGAGGTTCTCTGTTACTGCTCGGTAAGATCTTCAAAGTGCCTGAGAACACTCCTGAGTGTATAAAACTATGCAACTTGTGCATAACCAGTTTGAGTGCCTGAGTGCTGGCCTGTGGGGCCTCTCTCCCTGCCTGCAGCGTCATTCCAAAAGCTTCAGTTCTTTTCTAGGTCATGATCAATTTTAGATATTGGACTACATTGGATAATGCTGGTGCATTAAAAAAAAAGTAAAATTCAGCTTTAAAAATACAAATATTAGACAAAAGCTTTTTCTCCCTGGAAAGTACAGAACCATAATGCTGTGCAAACAGTGCAAAGGCAAGGGGCTTAATAAAGGACAAGGGAGATTCTGGTATACAGAGCTGAGTGCTCTTGGCACGCTGTGGAGAGTCTTCCAGTGTGTGTGACCAGCTTTCCTATACAGGAATCTTGGGAACTGGTGTGACATGGCTCTGTAATCTGCTCACAACATCAAAGGTGGGTCTGCCTCCATGAACATTTTTGCGCTGGTTCTTTGATGAGGAAGAGACCTGTCTTGCATTCCCTGGCCTCTGCTCCTCCCAGAGCATCATGCCCCTGTCCTGCACATTTCCACGTTTCTCAGGGCTCAAATAAGGTCACCAAACATTTCCTTCTTTGTTTTTCCCTTTCTTTGCTCTTAGGTCCTCTCATGCCCAGATCTTGAGATCTGTGATCTCAAGGAGCGTGAGCCGGGCAAGGAGCAAAGTCAAACCCCTGAACTTTGCAAGAGCAAACTCCCAGCTCTTTAAGGAGTTGGTGAATAAGATCCACTGGGAAACTGTCCTTAAGGACAGAGGTGATGACCAGCGCTGGCAGCTCTTTAAGGCCCCTTTTGTTAGAGTGCAAGAGTGCTCTTCTGGTATACAGGAAATCAAGCAAGGCAGGCCAGAAACTGGCATGGATTTGCTCCTCAAACTGAGGAGTAAGGAAGAAATGCAGAAATGCACAGCCAGTGGAAGCAGAGACAGGTGACCTGGGGAGAGTACAGGGACACAGTTCATATGTCTAGGAATGGGGTCAGGAAAGCCAGGGCAAAGCTGGAACAGGACTTGGCAAGAGAGGTGAAGAATTACAAGAAGGGATTCTATAAGGACATAGGTCAGAAAAGAAAAGGCCAAGGAGAGTGTAGCCCCCGTGATAAGAAAGAAGGGTAACACTGATATGGAGAAGGCTGAGGTAGTCAATGAGTTCTTTGTCTCAGTCTTCACTGGCAGTCAGGCTTCCCACTTCTCTCAAGTCCCTGATCTTCTGGGTGGGTGTGGGGGGAGTGAAGCCCCTCCCTCTATAAGTGAAGAGCAGGTTCAGGATCCCTTGATGAAGCTGAATAGTCTATGGGACCTGAGGAGATGCATCCCAGAATCCTGAGGAAACTGGTCAATGTTGTTGCTAAGCCACTCTCCATCGTATTTGAAAAGTCATGGTGACCAGGTGAAGTCCTTGGTGAATGGAAAATGGGAGCTATCACTCCCATTTGTAAAAATGGGAAAAAGGAAGATCCAGGGAACTACAGACCATTTGAGCCTCACCTCTGTGCCTGAGAACATCATGGAGCAGATCCTCCTAGAAGATATGCTAAAACACGTAAAAGACAAGGAGGTGAACCAGGACAGCAAGCACAGCTCTACTGAGGGCAAATCATGCCTGACCAATCTGATAGCCTGTGCTGGAGTGATGGCAACAGTTGGTAAGAGAAGACCACCAGACATCAGTTACTTAGTCTTCTGTAAGGCCTTCGGTATGGTCCAACATGATATCCTTATCTCCAAATTGAGGAGACACGGATTTGATGGGTAGTGGATAAGGAACTGGCTGAATTAATGCAGCCAGAGAGTTGTGATCGATGGCTTTATGTCTAGGTGGAGGCCAGCGACAAGTTGTGTTCCTCAGGGCCCTGTCTTGGGACCAGTGTTTTTTGACATCTTCATCAGTGACACAGACAGTGAGATCAAGTATACCTTCATCATGTTTGCAGATGACCCAAAGCTGAGTGATACAGTTGACATGACAGAAGGACAGGATGCCATCTGGGGGGACCTGGACAGACTGGAAAAGTGGCCCATGAGAACCTCCTCAAGTTCTGCAAGTCCAAGTGCAAAGTGCTGTACCTGGTTCAGAGCAATCCCAGATATAAGCACAGTCTGGGAGAAGTCATTGAGATCAGTGCTGCAGCAAAGAACTTGGATATTCTCATGGATGAAAAGCTGGGCATGAGCCAGGAGTGTGCGGTCACAGCCCAGAAAGCCAACCGCATCCAGGGCTACAACAAAAGAGGTGTGGCCAGCACATCAAGGGAGGCGGTCCTCCCCCTCTACCCTGCCCCACAAGGTCACCACCTGGAGTACTGTGTCCAGCTCTGGAGGCTTTAGTACAAGAAAGACATGGACCTGTTAGAGTGGGTCTAGAGGAGGGCCATGAACGTGGTCAGAGGAATGGAGTATCTCTACTATGAAGACAGGCTCATGTTCTGCTCAGCTGGTAGGAGATAGTCATAAATTTGGGAACCCAGAGGAGGCAGTGTGCTTTGGGCACTGAAATGCTGCCTACCTCCCTTGCAGCCCTGCTCTGAGTCCAAACGGCCTTTAATGCTGCTTTTCGATGAATCTGAAGGCTTGTGGAAGTAACCTTATCAAAGCCTTACTAACAGGACTCTGCATTATATGTCCTACTAGGACACCCTACAGTTCTTCTGAAAGAGAAATGCCACTTAAAAACTGTTAGCAATAGGAAATGCTTGTGTGAGTTTTATATGGTTTTGTACTCGCCAAAGTGTACTGGCTGACAGGAAAATGGACTGCATGAGGATTGTGCATGGCAATAAGGTGCTGGGAGAGAGGCAGGGAAGAGGATGAAGGGCTGGTTCTGAGGCATGCAGGCTCCCTCTTGCATTCCATGTTTGTAGGGAGAGAGACTGTAATGCGGAGTTGTTCCTCAGTGCCATAAACCAATCTCAGATGGAGCTGCCATGGGGTGCATTCTCCTTTCCAGCCACAGCTGTACTGGCCTTGTACACCCAGGGCTGGCAGGGAGCCGAGCTGGCTGAAAGCTAACACTGTGTGTCTTCAGAAAAACAAGCTCCCCTACCCAGTCATTGTGTCATTGCACTGTGCCAGTGTTAGTGCCAGGGGTGGGAGACAGCGAGGGTGGCTGGAGCACCAAATTATGCCAGATGGAGGTCCAGCAGGGTTGTGTCCCAGCTTGGAAGGCTCCTTGGAAGACATCTGGCTCCTGACTGACTTCTTCCTTCCTTGTCCACCCAATGTGCAGTGTGGTGCCAAAGGGGTGCTCAGTTCTCAAAGGCCACAGGCACGTTAATAAATCAAATGGCTGGGGGCTTCTTCCTTGGCCCTAAGGGCAGGTGGCACAGCTAAACGCTTCTCATCCTTCCTGCTTCTTGGAGAATGGTCCCTGTATGTTTCACATGCCCCAAACTGGACTGGACTGTAGTATGGAACCAAAATCATGCTGGAGAGTGCTCTAGTAGCAATTAAATGGCATGACAGGGCCAGATGGCTCGGGAGGCTGGATGCCAGAGCACAGGATTCAGCTGCAATGCAACATGGAGATATGGGAGGAGGCTCACAGGGAACCACTGGTTGCCACAGGACAACTTAACCTGCAGGGTTATTCAGGGTTCTCTGAGATGCGGTGTGCTCTCTAAGTACAGATACCCTCCTGGCCCCAAACTAAATACGTATCTATAAAAATACTGTGCATTTCATAGGTGACATTGCTGTAAGGAACCGTGCCTTGCAGTGTTGTGAAGTGTTTGGATAGCCCAGAGACCTGAGAGATGCTGCACAGCCTGCTCCATGAGGGGCTTTGTGGCAAAATCTTCAAATGTCCTGGCCTCTCCACGCTGATATTTAAAGGTCAGTTGTTTTCTGAAAAGCTACCTTGACAGGCATGGTGAAAATTTGTCTTTCTAATCAACAAATTTGACTAGCTAACAACTGAAAATGTTAATTTTCAGATGTGCCAGGTCAGGGTAAGTTCAACTGAGAAAGCCAGAGCAGTTTTTTCTGTGTCCCACCCTCAGTAGTAAGGGCTGTGTAAGAAAGGCTTCCAATTCTGCAAATGAGACTGGAGTTGGAGTAGCAACGTGCTATCTTGGGTGAGGAAGTTCTGCAGCCTTAGCTGGCATAAAATGTAGCAAATCCTTATTTTAGTGAGTGAATTCCCCAGATGTGCCTGGGAACAAGTCAATTGACTACAAAAAGATCCACAATCACTACTTAGCGTAAAACTGCACTTCGAAGTTTTGAAGGCACTTTCGCAATAGAGGGGTTTGCCCTGATGTCCTTGGCCAAAAATAGTGGCTTATTTTTGTCCTGCTAACACATGCCAGCTGGCTGCCACCCTCCATTCCTGACACAGCTGCATTTCAGTTCTGCTGTTTATGTAAAGTTTGTGCGGTGTGATTTAGGGTCCTTTGGGATGAAATGTACTATGTAAATAGAAACTTTTATTTCCAATGTCTTTCTGTAACCATTAAGGGCCTAATTCATCCCACCACGCAGGGTTTACACCAAGAGTTGGTCAAACAGATGAGGATCCCAGCATCGTCTGGCACCTAGTGGGTCCAGTCTCTGGAGGAAGCTTCCATGAGCAACTTCTGGAAACACCACAGTGCTGCTCAGTGTCCCAGCACTCAGCCCCAGCTTGGCCCAGGATTTGGAACATCTGAGTGGAAGGGTGTTTTGAAGACAAGGGTTTAGTTTGACATTTTACTACATAAACTTGTTGTTTGCTAATAGATTGGAATGCAGATTTGAAGTTTTGCATATTCCTTCACACTAGGCTGTAGGATAGTTTGGATCCATCTGGTTAATTGTCTCGGTTTTGAAAGACAGGTGTCTGCTAAGGAAGGCAGAGGCCCCCCTTGAAGTGGCAGATATAACCCCTTTTCCCTCCAAGTTATTATATTTTGAAATCAAGGGCCTTTAGGCAAAGATGTGGGAAATAGGAATAACAGTTCTTTACTCTCTCTCTCTATATATGTATATAACCAGTCAAACAAAACAACAACAACTATGGCAATAACAGCAATCACAAACCCAGTGCCAGCCTTCTCGGCTGTCGGGCCCTTTCCCCTCGGGTGCAGTTCCGCTCGCAGCCGGCAGGGGCGCTGGCGGCTCCCGGTGAGCAGGGCAGGTGCGATGGTTCCCCCGCGGCTGCAGGGGGCGCTCCGGAGCGAGCTCGGGGAGCACGCGACACTGGTGGCCTGGGATCCTGGGAAGGGATGGGACAAAGGCTTCACAAACCCCTGGGCAGCCGATCCCGGACTCTCAGGAACAGCAGGCTGGAACGGCAGGCTGGAACGGCAGGCTGGAGCAGCAGGCTGGAACGGCAGGCTAGACCGGCAGGCTAGAACGGCAGGCTGGAGCGGCAGGGACGAACGCAAATCCCGGGTGGCAGACGAGGGCGAGCAGGGCTACAGCGTAGCGAAAGCTCGAAGCAGCAGTGGAGCAGGGCAGCCACAGCCCAGTCTCCAGCAGGGCAGGGAAAGCGGCTTTTGGGGTCCCGGCGTTGTTTCCAGCAGGAAGAAAGAACGGCCAAAAAGAAAGAAGCAGCAGCTCCTTTCTCTGCAGCTTCTCTCTCCGGACGCTCAGAGCGAACTGACCCCACACCCAGGTGTAGACAAAGGAGTAGCCAGGCCCACCCCACTCCCCTTTTTGTTTTTCTTAAGTACAGCTATTTGTCCCCTAGCAACATGCATATGGGAGAAAATTCCTTTAACAGGAAAAAACTAAGACTAAACTAAAACCCCAACATTAATTTACCAATACAGCTGAGCAAGGGATAAGGAATAGGGTGTGCTACAGCCATCTAAGTGCTTCTCTTTCAAGGTCAGATATCCTCATAATTGGGAATAATGTTGTTGGGGTTTGGGAAGTTCCCCTTCTGTTTTCTTTTTTCTCTTGAGGAATTTTTCCCATATATGTTGCTGGGGGTGACAAATTGCTGGGTGCTTGGGGAAACAAAAGACCTGGCCACAGAGGGAGGGGTCCAACGGGGCTACTCTCTTTCACCTGGGTTTGTGGGCAGTTGTTCTCAGCATTTGGAGGGAGAGAGAGGCTGCCATCATGGTGGAGGGAATTCATCAGCACTGTAGGCTTCTGCTTTTTTGGCTGCCTTCCTTCTACCGTGAGTGGAGCTTGCTCACTGGAGGGGCTGTTGCACCAGGACCCTAACACCCCACCTTACTAAAAGAGGGACCTGTTCACCATCTGCTCAGGTACCTCAGGGAGAAAACCCCGGGATTCCCAAGCCCGCCTTTCCCTGCCCCGCTGGGAGCCGGGCTGCAGCCGCCCTGCCCCTGTCACTGCTTCGAGCCTTCGCTACTCTGTAGCCCTGCTCACCCTGCCTGCCGAGACCTCCCGGGGTTCCCACTGCAGCTCCAAATTTTGATACATCTCGTCTGCCACCGGGAATTTGTGCTCGTCCCTGCCCTTCCAGCCTCCTGTTCCCGAGGGTCCGGCCGGACACCGGGATCAGCTGCCCAGGGGTTTGTGAAGCCTTTGTCCCATCCCTTCCCGGGACCCCAGGGCACCGGTGCCGCGTGCTCCCCGAGCTCGCTCCGGAGCGCCCCCTGCAGCCGCGGGGGAACCATCGCACCTGCCCTGCTCACCGGGAGCCGCCAGCGCCCCTGCCGGCTGCGAGCGGAACTGCACCCGAGGGGAAAAGGCCCGACAGCCGAGAAGGCTGGGACTGGGTTTGTGATTGTTCGCTGTTACTGCCATAGTTACTGTTGTTTGTTTGCCTGTTTATACATATATATATATATATAAGTAAAGAACGGTTATTCCTATTCCTCATATCTTTGCCTGAAAGCCCCTTAATTTCAAAATTATGATAATTTGGAGGGAAGGGGGTTGCATTTTTCATTTCAAGGGAGGCTCCTGCCTTCCTTGGCAGACACCTGTCTTTCAAACCAAAACAAATGTGCAAATATATTGCTTTCACAAAGAAATAAGCCCTGCTGAGGAATTGGGAGAACTGTGAATCTGGTCCAGTTTGATTATATCTTGCCATCTATTGACAAGTATGGGCCTATCCCAGACTATATGCAACACACATCCATAATTCACACTACACTATACAAAATGCAGCATTTGCAACATAGCAAAGCAAATGATCTGCAAGATATAGCTGCCTATTTAAATAGTGTCCTGAATATTTATCCATAAGAATTTCTATGTCACTTCAGCTGTAGAAAACACAGGACTGGTGCCAACATTGCACATTTTTACCAGAAGTGCACAAAAGGGAATTATCTCTTTTTAAAACCCCTCTTCCTCTCCCAGGAGCAATCCTAGCTCACTTTTTCTCTCCAGGATCCCCTCTCCTCCTTGCACTCCCAATGTTTTTACCTTTTTTTTTTCCCTGTTTGGCAAAGAAAAGTTGATCCTCATGGGAGATACAGGGCAGCAGAAGGTGTACCACAGACTGCTGAAGGGGCAGTGGTGTGTTGTTTGCCTATCTCTGGTATCAGCTGGGTTTGGGATGAGTCAAGAAGGTAAGTTAGGTAACAAACCAGTGGGAGAGCGAATAGACCAGTCAGTAGCATGGCAAGGGTGCGTCCGCTGATGACTCAGAGACCTAATCAATGTCTTATCATTTCTCACGCCTTCCAGCTCCAGCATCAAACCTCTGAGGGTTCTCATCAAGGGATTAATTCCTCCTTCTCATCTTCATCGGGAGCATGCACTTGAGCCCTCTGCATGGGAAATACACACACCTTCTCCATGTGGCAGAAACACCCAGCCAATGATTACACACATCAGCTAATGGATGGACATGTATCCCAGCCAGTTGTACCTAGATACAGAAGGCAGATATATTATCCCCAGTTGCAAGACTATCAGGAGCCCAAGGAATTATTATGTATATTTTATAACGGAATATGGAGATTGTAAGAAAAATGCAACCTCAAAGAAAGAAGTTCAGACACCCTGAAGACAACAAGCAGAGGTACTTAGGAGGATGCTTAAACACGAATCCATCAGAGGCTGCCGAGTCCCACGTCACAGAATAAGATCATCTCTTGGTATCATTCTATGAGAGCTATGAAGACTCACCTGAAGATACATTGTGAAGGCTGGAAGTCATGTTGCCAAAGGACTTGTCCTGAGAAGAAAGACGCAGGATGAATGCTAGCCCAGAGCCCGGCACATGAACCTCGCCGTCTGGAAGGGAGCCATACTGCAAGACTCTCTAGCACCAGGCTCAAGTAGGGCCCTCTTTGGCTCCTTGGTGGCACACATGGGCACCTCCTAAGGCTCTTCATCTTGTCCTTGTCTTTTTCTTCACCAGCTTTCTATGGCCCTTCACTCTGAGCAGGGTTATGGTGGTTGCTGATTGCTGATCATTTCAGACAGCCTTTTTAGCTTCCTCAATGTTTCTGACCCCTCCCCACCCTGGACACAGCTATAAATGATGTTCCTTCTTCACGCCTTGCCCCAGCTTTTGTTCTATTTTCTCGCCCTCTCCCTCAGTCTCCAAAGTGCTTGGCATATGTCTTTCATCTGCCTGGAGTGGGCTCCAATGGGTATGCAATGGAAGCTAATTAGGGATTGATGCAACAGGGTTTTAACTTTAACCTCATGGTGCAGCCATGTAAATAAGGCATATGCTTTTGGGTGAACATGTGGGGTCCTTTGAGAGCACTTCAGTGGCGACCAACCTGCTGCTCAGGCCAGGTGTGATCTCTGCAAAAAACCTCTAAAATACTCAGAAGACTTACTGTGTGCTACTCACACTGCTTAGAAAACTTCCCTCAGTGCTCAACTACTTGCAACAGCACAAATGCATGAAAACGTGAAAAGTGAAAAATTCATTATGAATCTTTAGAGAGGGAACTATAGGCAAATTTGGAGGAGTTGGTCAAGCTTTTAGATGGCATCCATTTCTGACCCCCCTCTGGCCCTAGTTATTAAAGGAAACCAAGTTTAAACAGAGGGAGTAAAATCAAGGAAAAGATGCTTCTAAAGTGAAGGGTTTAACAATAAATAAAATGAGAAAACAAATCAGAATAAAATAAATGCATCAAGATGATCTCAATAATCTCAACACAAAACCACTTAATCCTTATAAGCGTTAAGAAAGGCTCTTCAGGAAGCAGCTGTCCCTTTGGTTACTAACACACTAGAGTCAATTTAGCATAGAAACTGGAGCTGCTTAAATAGTTTACTTTTGAGACATTACTATCTAATGTTCACATCACGGAGCCAGTTATAAAGCTCCCATCTTAGATTTCTGTTCTCACATAGTAGGTAACCCTTTCCTCCCCTCTGCAGGCAGACTAGATGACAGATTTTAACAGAACAACTCTAATAAACAGAATTTTGACGGTCTTATTCACCAGAAACTATCTGGGGCAATGTCAAGGGCTCTAGATTACTTTTTTAGCACAAAACAGTTTTTCTTTCTGACCCAACATTTAAATCTAAAATATTTTCTTCAGAGTACAGATTTTAGGGACAGACACACGCATGCATGAATACAGCAATGCTTTCATGGCATGGCATGAAGTCTGAGAAAGTCCAGACATTTCCTAGACATCAAACACAAACAGCAAACATCGATGAAGAAGCCACTTCCCAGAGGACCGGGCCTGGAGCTGCAGTCATGGATGCAGCAGATGTCCTCTTGGCTCAATGCTTCTTCTGAACAGACCTTGTTTGGGCGCTGGCTGGGAAGCAGGAGGCAGGGACAACAATAATCAGCAGAGTTTTGACAATGTCTCTTTAAAACAACTGTGCTTGGGGGACTGGAGAGCCAGTCTTCTGTCAGCAGGCTCATTGACCTTAAAGGTGAGATATCCCAGACTGGTCCTTATGGTTTGTGAACTTTGCTTACTCGGCCTGCTGACATCTCCCTCCTCAGGCTGCAAGCAAATCTGCTGCAAGGACTGACTTGGAGCTACCCCAGATTTGAACTTAGCAAGTGGCAGGTTTGGGAAAAGTCCCTTTTACATCCACAGAATAAAAAGTATTTGGTGCCTTACAGAGCAGACACAGTATGTCTGCAAACATTCCCCATAGCCTTCATTTCCCTCCCTCTCCCCTTTGTAAATAAAAAAATTAAACATGCAAGATGTTTCCTGAAGATTTTGGCATAGTCTTATCTGGATAAAATGATGGCTCTGTTGCCAACTTATAGAAACTCCAACACAAAACTATTCTATAAAAATAGCTGCTTGCCAGGGTTTGTTTGTTTTTTTCCCAACCACTGCTTGACATTCACTCATCTGCAAACTCAAAAATAAACGTGTACAATTTATTACTTCTGTCATCATTCTTCTCCTAAAGAAGGCAACTTACAGTCAGTGTTCTATTTTGGAAATAAGCTAGAAGTCAAGCAGTTTGTCTCTTGTACACTTTTAGAGTAGCAAAACTTGCTAGTTATTTCTTTGCTGACTTGGCCTCTGAGCAGTGCTGGGCATGCTGCCTGAAGCTTCCACAGCTGATCCCAAAACCTCCTGCACCCCACCAAGAACAGCACTTTCAGTAGCCCTTTGTAGAGAGTGACCTTGGGGTTTCCAAGGGGCTGGGATCTTACTACCATCCCCTGAGGAGACTGGCCTGGGTAAGGGACAAGGAGCAGGGGCTGAGCCCTGAGAGCTTTGCCCAAGGCTGATGCTTCCTATTCCTGTGCACAATCCTGCTGATGGGCACTGAGCAGCAGTGAGGCAGTGTCACCCTGTACACCATTTTGAGGGAAAAGGGAAAGCATCGTGGCAGGGGAGAGAGAGAAAGGAGCAGTCATGTTCCCCCCTTCAGCGCCGCCCTTCTTTCCCACATTTTGGAGAAGCAGTGATGATAGTACCACTCCAATGCTGCCATTATACTAAATAAAAATAAAAAAATATATTCTGTGTTCTGGAATCTTGTGGTTTTGGCCTTGCCCAGCAGGGTAGAAGCCTTGTCTCTCATCCAGACAGTTTGGAATCCGAGGGTGAACAATTCAGTGAGACTGGGAAGACCCACTTTTCTATCCTCCATCCTTCTATCCTTCTATCCTCATTTTGTGACAAGGAAAAGATGTCTAGAGCTACTGAGAAGTCCCCAATTGGCTCATCCTTTGAAAACCAGACCCTAAACCTTCTGTGATGGAGCTCTGCATCTCCAGTTAGTGATAGAAGCACTCTCCTATGTCGTGTTGAGAAATGTATTCAAAACTGAGGAGCGTTTAGTGATGGGGCCAGATGCTCCCTGTAACCTAGGGACCATGGTTACCCTGTAACCATGCTAAATGTCTTAGCATGTCCGATTGCTCTTGGTGGGTCAGGACCACCCACACTGGTGGAAACTGAGCCCCTGCTGCCACACTGGCTTTGTTGAGGCACGGGGAGCCACCCAGCTTTGGCTGGGTGAAGCCAGGGGCTGGAGGTGAGCTTCGCCTGGGGCTCATGGCAAGGGCAGCCCCAGCAAGAGGAGGCAGGCCCACCGCTTCCTCGCTCCAAAGAGGAGGGAAAGAGAAGATTCACACCCAGTTGCCTGGTATAAACATTAAAGGGATTTCACATGCTTATATTTTTTCCTCAGAGAAAAATTATGCTGCTTTGGGTTGCCATGGTTCCTGGTTTCCCTGGTTACCTCTCAGTATGGAGTAGGGGATGAGAGATGAAGAGAGGGAAGGAGGAGCCAAAAAAAGACAGAGGCCAATTACAAAGATCCTGAGCAAGGCAGATGACGTCAGCAGGCCTTTTTTCCCGGGAAAAAGAACAAAAAGACAGAATGGATGTCTCTTGGCAAGGATGGTGGCTGTGTTTTGTACCCTTTGATGTTTTATAATTCAAAAGGGGAAGAAGACTATGCAGCAAAATTAATCACCAGTGAAAACCTACAGCCCAGTGTTTAATACTTCCTTAAACTTGAAAGCAAGAGGATGAGTGGTGAGAGAACCATGATGCAAAATAAGAAATCACAGCAATGGGAGCACCTGGGACCATGTGCAGTCCAAGGCCAAGCTGCTGGTAATGGCTTTCACAACGGACCATTGCAGCCATGTAGGAGAAGAGTGTTGATGCAACTCCAGCTCCAGAGATCTCCAGCACAGCACTCCTGGCCAGCCCCATCCTGCAGAGCCTCATGCAGATCGTCCCCTTCCAAAAATCAACAGGACAATGTATGCAAGAAGGCATGGCCAAGTCCCCAGTCCTTAGTGGAAGTCCCATGTTGTTTTCAAGTGGTCACGCTTTGAGTAAGGACTAAACCAAGCCTGTGTAAACCTTCTTTATACAACCACATGTTTCAGTGGTTGGACAAGAAATCCAATCTGATCCCAGTGGCAGGGAGCCAATAATCCTCTCACCTTTCTCTTAATATCCTGTGACTCAGTGATATATGTCAGGCCATTTAAACCCCAGCAGCAGAGTTCAGGTGCTGTGCCAATTATATTGAGTGGATGGGGAGATATGCTAGTTGAACAAGAAATAGGTCAGAGGAACGATTTAGCTAATAAATTATATTAATGAAAAGTTCTTTCGGGAGCTGTTTGGTTTGTAGTTCTGCAGAGGAGAAGAGGGTCAGCAGGAGCAAAGAGGAAAATGGGAGGACCTAGCAGTAGACCTCAGTAGAGCAACAAACAGGCAACCAAGATGGGAAATAGGATGAACTGAGCACGTCTGGTCTTTGTGGCACAGACCCTGCTATAATGGCACTGAACAGTATCCACATGGCACAGAGGTGCTTGGGCTAGCTTGTGTTGGGGGCAAAACTGCTGCCCTAACTGAACTTCTCTGCACAGGTCCAAATAGGCAGTTTCTCATCAAGGCTACTTAGCTGGGACACTGTGCCTAACCAGCACAGCAATACCAGCCTCCAGCCTGGCAGTGGCTCACTTAGCACTGGACATCTTTGCACAGTGCTTCATTCACCCCATAGAAATATCAACATCCCTGTCCAAAATCTGCTGATGTCAAGTCTGTCCAGTGCTAGGCTTTGAATCAAGTCCAAGTCTGGTGTCTACATACAGAGTCAGCAAAACTGAAATCATTGTCAGGAACACATAGAATCCTTAGGTTGCCTTCATTACCAGTTCACTTTGAAAGGATTCCTAAGGAATACTTTGTTGTTTTCTGATTGATGGGGTTTGGAATTGCAGGGGAGAGTTTCAGCAACAGGGAAGCAGAGATTCTGCTCCCCTCTGCAGAATCCTGTGGCTGCATGTGTTCTACCTGTAGATAAACCAAGACAAAACACACCTTCCAAAGGTACTAATGGCAATATCCTACAGGGAGTGCAGGACACTACTGCATGTTGGGAAAAATTACAAAACTGAGTAAACAAGGTACATTCGGAGTTTTGTTTCTGCTCATAGTAACAGAGAGGTAGCTTCCAAGTTATGTTGTCATCACTGCAAACAAAGGCATAACGATTAATGACATCTAATTTTAGGTATTTTGAGGTTAGATGACTGTTGCCAGCCAGAGGCATAGATGGGAGGGCAGCCGGGACTGCACACCTTGGAGCTGTCTCTCCCAGGCACCTCTTGTAGGAGGGGATGGAGACTCTCCTGGTGGTGCCCGTTTCTCTGCACCATTTCCAGACAAAGCCCAACAAATTGATTTTAGTTATCTGACTGTTGAGTGCACCATGTCAGATGTACAAGGTTCACCTGTACCTTCCGTGATGGCTGTTGACAAAGTAGCGTCCCCTGTCCCCAGAGCTCCTACTCATTGTGCCCAGGCCTGAAACTCCTCCTGGCAGCTAAGGAGAAAACTGATGCTGGTGGGAGATGGGCAGGGGTAGGAACACCTCCCTACAGAGAAGACATTTTGGATTTCTAGTTTCTCATTTCTCTCTGCCATACAGCATCCAGTCCACAAAGTTTATTGCATATTGTTGGTGAATTTAATTTAGGTCTGATGCTGAGCGAACCACAGAAACAGAGCCTTTATCAGAGCACTTATTTTTGTAGTGAGATTTGAAATAGTTTGAAAAATAATCTCCAGCATTCACAAGATGTTATAAATTGGTTCTTTTATGTATTAGAGACAGGGCAATAAATGCCAAAGGGGATTTATTGGTTATTGCTGCTCTGATAAAAGGGTCATTAAGAGTTGTAAAAGTCTAAATGATAATGGGGAGATGTCATAAATGCTGTAAGTGAATAGAATGAAAGAACATGATATACCCGTCAGCTGAGGTCACTTCCTAATAGTTTATAACCTCTTCCAAACACTGAAGAGAAATCTGGGTTTGCCCAGCCAGACAACTGAAAATTCCCATCAGTCACCCCAAGTTGGGCTCCTGGAGCTTCCTAAGCAGCACCTGACTGACAAGCATCATGAAAGAGCTCAAGCCTGCAGAGTAAGTCTGTATACCATGTGGCAACTAGCCTCTGAAAGGGCCAGTATGGAGCATGGGGGAGTGTTACATGTGGTACAGCACCAGGGGCTGTTCTGAGCAAGGCACTAAAATGGTCATGCACAAGAACAGACCTACATGCCCCAAATCTGCAGCTGTGATGGAGATAAGCCCCATTCTCCTCTTAAATGCAAAGGAAGTTTTTCTGAAATACCCCAGCAGGGCTGCCAATGACTTAGCAACGCTATTTGCTTTATCTGCCCTGCACACAGCATCTAACCAATGAGTCCCATCAAAATTTGAATGTGAAAATAATTTTAAAATGAACATCATCAATTCCCACAGCTTATTATTAGCAGAGCTGCTGAAAGCCTCTCTTATTAAGGTCTTCAGCATGTCCCATTATGAGCCTTGTTTTCTGTTGTTTATGAAAACAACAGAAAAAGTTTTTCTGAAAACAGAAAAAGTTTTTGTCAAACTTGAACTGAAATTTTTCATTCTGAATCTCTGTCTCCTGCTGAATTACTGTGGAACATTTCAGGCAGAACAGTGCAGCTGTGTCCAGCTGTAAAGCTAGAGGAAAAGACATCGTTTTGTCTGTGTTAAAATAAGACCCTGGTGACTTTTTCTTTGGGAAGGCTAATTTCTCTGTACTCAGAAGTCTGTCATGACAGTGTGATTTCTTTTCAGTGAGTGATATGCTTTTTTTGCAATTTCACGGGTAAATTAGGGAAATCTGGTAAATTATGTTCTTGGCAGTTAAAAAATCAACATAACCAGTCAAGATGCAGTCCATGACATCCAACTTTCTGGGTATGCTCCAGCCCAAGGTGGCCATGACCTTACCTGCAGTTACAGGTGAGAATGTCATCCAGCAAGGGCTGGATGTCAGATCTAAGGGGAAATTGTGATTTTAGGTTCCTAATATGATCTGTGAATGTAGCCATAAAGAAGAAGTTGTCCAAAATTAATGCAGAGCTGTGAGAAATGTATGGCCTGATTTATAGAATATAGGTGGGATAAACTCTGGGAGGAGGGAGAGGAGGCTTACATCAGGGCAAGAAGCTGTGGATGGAGATGGAGTGTCTGTGCAGGAGGCTTTGAATTTGCTGGTAAGCAGGGTGGGCTTCACTGCAGTAGCACCTGAGGGAACTGCCCCCTTGGTTTGTCCTCTCCACTTCCTTGTGTGGGTAAACCCCCCCCCCCCTCCTACCCCTTGGGAGTGTTATTGCAATTGTCAGGTCGAACATCTGCAGGTGGGAAATGTTGGGGACTCTGCACATCTTCTGTTTTGCTGAGCTACTCCAGCAATACAATCATATGAATGATCCTGAGTAAAAATAAGTGCTGTTTGCAAAGTAGGGTTTGAAGACTGTACAGTAACCAAGGGCTGGTCACACTCAGCACAGAGTAAACAATCTGCTCATCCTGAGCACCAGGGCAGAAGAAAACACCAGTGGGTGATCATGTGGCTAGAGATAAATGTATCATAAATCATTTGCCACCAGGAAACAAATGTCAGTTGAGTAAGCATCCTAATTCTGGCATTTCTTAAATTTCCAGTGCTTGCCTTTGCAACCTAATCATGCTTTTGGCTTCTGTGACACATCTGATATCATAGCACACTGCATATGGAGGCACAGCAGACTGTCTCTGACCTAGTAAGTGAGGCACGTCGGATTTATTCCCGTAACAAGACTTGAGCAGGCACACTGCAGCCCTGTTCTCTGCAGCAGATGAGCTAAGGAGCATGGCATTTCACCTGGCCTTAATTCCCCCAGACCAGTCGAGGCTCCTTGTGACACCTGATGGAATGCAGAAACTCCATAGAGTGCAGCTTGGTTAGTAACTTATGTGCTCTGGGAGGTACTGTAAGTACCTTGAAATATCGATTTCACACACGCAAACTAATCTGAAGAGGATTGAAAGATTGGTTGGCATTTGAGAAAACAAGAAGGATAGTTTTTTTCCTAGGGGGATCTATGAGTCATCTTTTATTTGACTAGTCAGACAACTTTCAGATATTAAAATACATCTTGAAAATACTTCTAAACCCTTGACTTATTTTAATCCAAAGAGTACTGTTGTTGATTATACTGGTTTTAAAAGCTTTTCATGTTTTGGTCAGGAGCAAGTACAATGATGCATTTTACAGCTTTACTAAAAAATATAAGGAATAAATAATTTCTAAATGTCACATGAAATGAGAAGTTATTCATTGAATTATTTACAGAATACTCACAAATAAGGAATTTATGTTGAGAAAATAGGGTCAACTATGCATGCACAATAGGGAAGAAGTTGTCAATAAAATAGTATGAGCAACTATAAATCGTAAACAAATATAAACTACATTTTAAAAACAAGTTAACAATATCAGAGGTTTCTCAGACAAATATCTTCAAGCAATTGACTAATTATGACATTAGTCAGAAGAAATCGGACCAGTCCCAGCCCAGCAAATTAGCAGCATCCTCAGAGAGTACAACCTCATTTCAAGGGCACCACTGAGAACAGACAGACAAGTTGGTTCTGTTTCACATTTAATTTTTGTTCTCTTGTTGTTATAAATGGTATGCTGTTGTTTTGGTTTTCAGTGCTTATGGTTAAGCTACTTACAAGCGGCATGACTGTAACTTCATCCAAGGAAATGATTGTGGATTTATTTACAAGATATTCATTTACACTTCTGTAATTGAATAGAGAATTCTCCTCCAACCTGTACGTTCTCACCTGGCATTCTTCCTGTTTGCTTGTTTTTAATTACTTCTAATATGCATACTAATGCTCTTAATAACTTTGCTCATGAAATCTACATCTACAGTGGGCTTTTAATTTACAGCTTGAATGGTATTGTTTTAATTTTCTTCTTTCAAATAACAAAGCAGCTACTGATGCTTCAGATATGATCAGAGGATTTAAACATTCCTTTGGTGTGCAATGGGATGCTTGTTGCTATACCAGTAAATTTCCCGGAATGAGGCTGGAACACACACAGGACAACCCTGCACTTGTACTGGTCAGTACTTCATCCACTGACAAGCCCTGAGCATCCTTCTCCACAAAGGAACCTTGTTCCAACCCCTGTTCTCTTCATCAGTTCTGCTTCTTGACTCCTGTATACTTTTCTTTTTCCACATTTAAAACAATCTCACAGCCTTCATAGAAAGCAATCTGCCACCTCTAGGCCAAACCCTGACTGTGATTGCTGTTTCTTCATTTATTTACATGGCAGTCTGGGTTTCATAACCTACAGCACAGCAGGAGCCTCCTATGCCTCTCATCCAGGGATTGGCTTAGAAGTCGTGAGTGTAAGATAATGGGGATACATTTGCTTTCATGGTTTTAAGTCTTTCCAAGTTTATATCTAATCATGAAGGTTGGGAATTTGCTTGCCTATTTTTTTTAAATAAAAAACAAATCAGAAATATAACTGAGATTATTCACCAGACACGTGACTTCTGGAATGTGAGTTAAGAGCAAAACATAAAAAGAATATAATGCTTTAGAAGTCAAGAGAAGAAGAACCACTGCAAAGAATAATTTGTGGATTATTTTTATTGTGTTACACAATAAATAATTAATAAAAGTAAATAAACTCTGAGGTCACATAGCAAGTAATGATTGTGACAGAAAATCTACACTGTAAGAAGTTCTAGGTTTGGTCCAGATTTTTAAACAATAGTTTTCTGAGAAACATTGTTTCATACGCACACACTTTAAAAGCTCTATAACTCTGCTGTACTATGTGCAGTAAATAAAAATCAAACTCTGTATTTACATACACTAAATGAGCGCAGCGATGTGTTTTGAGAGTTAATAACGCATGAAGGGTGCTCAGGGTAGAGGTGGCAGCTTGGCCTCTGGTTGCTGAAAACTTCTGACATCCAAAGGGAGTCATGAAGTTTTAACTGCAACCTTTCCTGAGAGCTTTTTCTGGGGTTTGTAGTTTGAAAAGACACAATTTTTTTGAAGTTTTATAGAAAACAAAATGAGAGAAAGGTTTCAAATGAAACAAATACCAGTTTAAAGAAAAATTACACTACAATTTTACAAATTTACATTCTATATTAAATAAAAATATACTGTAATAAAATATAATAAATCTTTTAAAAATAAACTACTGAGAAAATAAACTACACAGAAGCTTTGTGAACCTCTTTATCAATAATATACTAGACAATCCATGCTGTATAATCTCCTTTGTCTCCTATGTTCGCCCTATGTATCCCTGACTGTCAATCTGTGCTTCTTGGTGTTAAGTCTTTTTCTCTCTTTCTAAGCCCCACAGTTGTGCTCCTCACGCACAGTTCATGTGGTTCCTGTCGTGGTTTGACACTGGCCCAGTGCCAGGCACCCACGAGAGCCGCTCGCTCACCCTCCCCTGCCACAGCTGGGCAGAGGAGGGAAAAGGAAAAAAAATTAACGAACGCTTCATGAGTGAGATAAGAGAAAACACTTCAAGGGCGAAACAGGCTCAGCGTAAGTTGTGAAGTGAATTTATTGCTAACAGAATCAGAGGAGGATAATGGGAAGTAAAATAAGCCCTTGGAACACCTTCCCCCCCAGCCTCTCCCTCCTTGCCCCCGACAGCGCAGGGAGACAGGGCATGGGGGTTTGGTCAGTCCTTCACCACGATTTCCTTCCGCTGCTCCGGGTGAGGAGTCCTTCCCCTGTGAGGCCGGGGGTCCCTCCCACAGAAGACAGTTCTCCCTGAACTTCCTCGGCGTGGGTCCGCCCTCACAGGCAGCAGCCACACCGCCCCTGCTGCAGCGTGAGCCCCTCCCACGGGCACACAGCCCTCCCAGACTGCTGCGCTGTGGGTCTCTCTTTCCACGGGGTGCAGTCCTCCAAGGACAGGCTGCTCCAGCCTGGAAGCAGGGCTCTCTGTCTCCAGCGGGTGTTCCACTGGATCACAGCCTCCTCCAGGCATCCACCCGCTCCACCGTGGGCACCTCCCCCACGGGCTGCGGGTGGATCTCTGCATCCCCCGTGGATCTCCATGGGCTGCAGGGGGACAGCTGCTGCACCATGGTCCTCACCGTGGCCTGCAGAGGAACCTCGGCTCCAGTGCCTGGAGCACCTCCTCCCCCTCCTTCTGCACTGACCTTGGTGTTGCCATGTTGTTTTCCCTCACATGTTCTCACCTCCTCCTCTTCTCTGACTAGAATCCAAAATCTTGTGACTTTGTTTTGGTTTTCTTCTTAAAGATGTCATCACAGAGTGTCTTTGTTTGAAAGACAGGTGTCTGCTAAGGAAAGGCAGGAGCCCCCTTTGGAATGGCGGATGCGACCCCCTTCCCTCCAAGTTATTATAATTCCGAAATCAAGGGGCCCTTAGGCAAAGATATGGGAAATAGGAATAACAGTTCTTTACTATTATCTATCTATATGTGTATAACCAGTCAAACAAACACCAATGACTACGGCAGTAACAGCAAACAATCACAAACCCAGTGCCAGCCTTCTCGGCTGTCGGGCCCTTTCCCCTCGGGTGCAGTTCCGCTCGCAGCCGGCAGGGGCGCTGGCGGCTCCCGGTGAGCAGGGCAGGTGCGATGGTTCCCCCGCGGCTGCAGGGGGCGCTCCGGAGCGAGCTCGGGGAGCACGCGGCACCGGTGCCCTGGGATCCCGGGAAGGGATGGGACAAAGGCTTCACAAACCCCTGGGCAGCCGATCCCGGTGTCCAGCCGGACCCTTGGAACGGCAGGGACGAGCACAAATTCCCGGTGGCAGACGAGATGTATCCAAACGGGGAGCCCCCGGAGGTCTGGGCAGGCAGGACGAGCACGGCTACAGCGTAGCGAAAGCTCGAAGCAGAGGCGGGGGCAGGGCGGCCACAGCCCGGCTCCCAGCGGGGCGGGGAAGGCGGGCTTTGGGATCCCGGGGCCTCTCCAGCAGAAGGAAAAGCAGCCAAAGAAAGCAGCCTCCCTCTCTGTCCAAACGCCGGAGACCGACTGCCCACACACCCAGGTGAAACAAAAGAGTAGCCCGATGCACCCCACCCCGTAGCCACCTCTTTTGTTTTTCTTAAGTACCCAGCCATTTGTCCCCCTAGCAACACGTATGGGGAAAATTCCTTTAACAGAAAAAAAACCCAGGAGAGCTCCTAAAACCCCAACACAGAGGCATTACCAACCTCTCTCATTGGCCCAGTTTTGGCCAGCAGCATGTCCATCTTCAGAGCCCTCAGGGATTGACTCTGCCGGACATGGTGGAAGCTTCCAGCAGCTTCTCACAGGACCAAGCTCTGTGGCCCCCCCTGCTACCTAAAACCAGGCCATGCAAAACCAGTACAGGTTCCTCACACCTTTCCCAGCCACCTCTCTCAGAATGGAGTGAATGGCCCCCAGGAGACTCCCCTCTCTCTCCATTTTCTCAGCTGGAACCGGGATGATGAGCTGGAGCAGCACACTCAGCTCAAGATAGGTGAGAGGAATCCTACCCCTCTTCCCTGTAACTCTCATTTCCTGGTTTTCCCAGGATTAAACGGTGCTGAACTATTTGGCCCCAGAGGAAAAGGAGGAAACAGAACAACAAAGGAGAAATCTGATTCCAATGGGAGCTGTTGATTAAAAGCATTTAAGCAGAGCTCTAAAAGGGAGGCAGAAATACTCACTTGTGTCTCACTTTAAGTGACACACATCGATAAAGCACTGTAAAAGCAAAGGGAGCTTCTGCCCTTCCGAGCACAGCTTCCATGGGAAACACATTCTGTGATTTGGATCAGGTATGTCAGGAGTCATTAAATCAGCAAATTACAAAACTTTAGGGTGGTGCTATTGGGAATCAGAAAGGAGCACAAGAATGGCTGAATTCTATACTGATCAGTTTAATAAAAAATGAAGAGACAATTTGAGGGCTGACAACCAAACAAGATCAAAGTTCTCCCACAATTGATGGCATCAGATGGGGCATGGTGTTTGCTAGGCGAGAAAGGCTGTCCTGCCCTTCTCCACCATGAACCTGTTTGTGGACAAATATATTAATTCAAGGTCCCAAATGACTTCAGTATTTCAGGTTACTAGCCTGACCCTCAACTCCTATTGAAGCTTTGCTTATCAGTGCTAACAACCTATTTCACAAGGCAAGTCTTTTTATTTTGGCTGACACACTGTGTTCCCAAAGGCTGATGTAACATGGGTCACAAACGTCTGGTGACAAATCTCTTCCATCCTCTGTAATTTCCGTGTGAAATCAGCTTGCATGTATCCCAGATTATATACCGCCAAGCAAGGAGATGGCGTCTTGGCACAAGCACGTTTAAATCCCCCAGGTGCAAGGAAGGAGAAACAAAGATTCATTACAGTAATAAAGTTTCAGCCTTCTAGGGATGAGGTCAAATGAGAGCAGCAGAGCACTGGCTAACAGGAGAGCAGATCTTATGTACATGAGAGCTATCAATAAGCCTTCTGACACGTGTTTCTTGAGCAGGGTCCGTGGAGGGAAAATACCTACCTCATCACTGAACACAGTGCGAGAAATGTTCATTGGGCAGTGTTAAACAAGTAGGATTTTCTTTTCTGTCTAAATTTGCTTTCTTGGCTTATTTACCTTTGTTATAAATAAAGTATGTAATTTGTGCTATTATGTATAAAACTGGAATGTAATCAGACCATGTAGAGACGGAGTTTCAAAATCCCTCCACCAGTCTGGCTGAGAGAAAAATTTCACACCACCAAAAGTAGTTCTCTCACAGATGTAATCAATAAGTGAGGATTCCACCTAGGTGGGGTTGGATCTTATCACCGAGACATTTGCACCATGACGACTTGATCACCACACTCTGATATCTACATCGCATCTGATAAGGAATTGGACATTCCGGGAACTAAAAATAACTGTTCCAGGAACCAGAGATGGCCCATCCATCACCAGAAATGGCCCACTCATCACCCAGGATGGACAATTCATCAGACCCAGGAAAGGCTTTGTGCAGCCCAACTCCGGGACAAGAAAACTTCATGCATACGAGAAGAATAGAATTAATTCGGACTCTACCCAAAAACTGTATAAGAAGGGACCAGCCGAAGCAGCAGTCGTGAACTTTGGAGGTCTGGTGCGGTAGAGATCAGATCTGTGCGTGTTCACCCAGCTCCGACCCCGGGCTCAGTGCTGCTTTTCTCGATCGTGGCTTTTGAAACTGATATTTCGGTCGCATAATAAATGTTATTTCTTTATAAATTTTGATTGGGCAATTCTGTTTATCCCACCTTCGAACCTGGTCAGCAAGTAATGAGTTCTGTCAATCTGTGTGCTTAGTCCAACAGAAAAACGCTGTATTATTGTGGCATTTAGCAATCCTGTATTTACTGAGAATCCTTTCTTTGTTATGATGGAAATTCAGTGTTTAGCGTAGGAACTGTTCACTGGAATCAAGTCTGGAAACTGCAAGGGTGCACACCAGAATGCTGCCCACTTCTTTAAAATCAATGAAAATGTGCATTCTCGTTAATGTACTGTTACCACATATTAGTATGGTTTTTTACAGACTAAAAACTGCTGCTGAAAAGCAAACTGAAAAGTACAACTAATATATAGGTTGCAACATGTTGCCAGAACATTCCTGAGAAACGGGAGCCTCCTGGGAGCATTGTAGGTGGCATCCACTCACTCTGGAGCCCCAATGTTTATACCAAATTGGATTTCCCTGCCACTGCGCATGCCAGAGCCTGCCTTAATTTAGACTGCCCTCAAAAGACCCTAATCTCTCTCTACTGCCCCTACTGCAGGCACAAATGGCAGCCAGAATCTCCCAGGACTGGTCTCATGAGACTCTTGCCCCTCCACTCAGTTCAGGAGAATTTCATAACTTATACATTGACTTGGATTTAATTTGGTACTTCTCCAAATGCCAACTGCAAAAACACGGCTGAGGAGGAGGGAAGAAAACTCCACAAGCAAGTGTAATACCTGCAGGCTGATAGCTCCATTAACCTTTCAGAGGAAAGGCAGGCACACTTGTTTTCTAGCAGTCTATCAGTTTTCTCCCCATTTATATATGTACTCTTTGCCTAGGTCATAAAGTGTCTAAACGAAAATTTATTGCAGGGACTGGCTATTGATTTGCAGTCCTGCACATCTGGAAGACATGACTCAAAAAGAATGTCCATTCTTTGAACTAATGAAAATTTAAACTCTAGCATAAAACAAATTGTTTCAGGATAAAATTAACTGACATTTTGAATGCACACCATCTATGCACACTATCTAATTTACAGTTAAATCCTGTTTACAAAACTCACCAGAGAAGTTTCAGTGATATTTGTGGGGCTGATTGAATTCAGTGAAGCCACACTGGAGCCTTACAGCAATTAATTACACCCTCCTCAGTACATTGCAGACAATGGTTACATGATTGCTGCTTCTCAGAGCCCGTGATGTCAGTGGGATGGATACTGCAGTAACCTGTTTTAAGATCCAGAATTTTTTCTGTGAATGAAACAAGCTAGTCCATGACCAAGCAATTCAAGTAAACTCCCTCTCTGGGAAGGAGTCCAGGTTTCTCCCTCTGTCACTTAGTGTTTCATTCACTCATATCTTTGCCAAAACCACGGAATTCAAGGACTAAGCGTAAATTTCCTGTCAATTCCTGTCCAAGTCATTGCTGTTGACATCCCGACTCACTGAAGAGGAAGATATTATCTACCTCTGCCAACAAACATCATTCTTCTTGCAGTTCCTAGGGCAGGACCAACCTCTTCACCTGTAAGGTCAGAGTTATGTAAAGTTGGGAAGGATATTTAACAAATTACTCTAACATGACGTACACAGGAAAAAACAGTACAGCCAGCTAAGGCCAACCACGAAGCCTGGTTTCCCCAGATTCTCCCATCACAAAAACCATATAAACATTTGGCACTTTTGCTAGCACTGTGCACCAACATGTTGACGGTTTGCTCATCTGAACTGTCCATAAATTAATTTCTCCACAAGTTTCTTAGTGATAGATCTTGTATCTACCTACCATCCAGGTTGTCTGTTTTATATGTGCAGATTACTCTTGCATTAACTCAAAACAACGCATTTACAAGGAAGCAAAGAATCTGCTTTTGTTTTGAGATTCACAGAATATTCTGCATTGGAATGGACGTAAGAGTCCAACTCCTGAGTAAATGACCCATTGGGGGGATTGCACCCACAACCTTGGTGTTATTTTACCATGCTCTAACCAACTGAGCTAACTTCAGAAAAATTACTGTATTCAGATCAAATGTCAAATTTAGCCACTTTTTGCTTGAGCAAAGCCATCACTTTCCTTCCCTCCTGCCATCTGCCAATGCATATTTCTTCTTGTGTAAGTATTGCAATATTACAGTAACAGTCACCATAACAGTGCTAATGATATCACTAATAATAATTATCTTGAACTAATATAGTGCCTTTCTTCTGGGGATCACACTGTGCTTTAAAATAATCAATGCAGACATCTCCCCTGGAGCTTCCATTTGAGTGGAAGAAGCTTAGATCCCTGCCTAGCCAGCTCCTCTCTCAGGGCATTGCTTCTTTGGTGGCTTGCTCTCCATCTAAGCAATAAGGCTTCATCCGGAGCTGAATGAGCTAACAAGCTAGAGGGGGTACCCTAGTCATTGGTACAATGAGACCTGCTAAGAGCTGAGCACAAATTTGCTGCTTTCTGCACCCAAGGTTTGACCAACTTGATGCATAACAGATGGTGGGACAGCTCAAGAAGAAATATGCAACTGCAAAAACGATCTCAAGGCAAGTGGCATAAGGGGAAGGAGGGGAATGCTTTAGATGGAGGAGGAACAAAAGAGTCAAATCATGGTTTGTATGCTTAGATTTGTTCCTCCAACTGATAAAAATGGATCTGTCAAGAAGAGGAAGAGTCAGTCTGCAAACAAGCTAGTGATATTCCAGTAACACTGTGAGATTTGACAAGTGGAGTAAGTCATTCCACTTCTTCAAACAACCCAGTTTTATCACTGGATCTATCTCTCATCTTCATTAATTACTATTGAAATTGCAGTCAGTAATCCATTTACCATAGAACAAGCAGGAAACAGAGTATTCAAAGTAAGATGAATCAGTGCTTTAACTAGCCCAAACATGACAGGCAAAGCTTGCTGCCGTCACTGGTGATTCCCCAAGAAAAGCATTTATGTAACTGTACGTTATGCATAATTACACAGTGATGGGCATCCTGCTTACACACCAGGTCTATCTGTTCTCTGCGTTGTTCATAATGTCCCATGTCTCATAAAAGCAGTTATACAGACTGATAGAGGTGCCAGTAAAATTAATCATTTCAAATGGGGCTGTTCAACTCAGACAACTCCAGGCTTGGAGAGCATCAGTTCTGGAAATGAAGTCAAAGCCTGGCAATGCTGACTGTGATTGAAGAAAAGCTCAGGAAATAGAACTGTCCTTCCTAGAGGAACCACACTTCTCTGTAACAAACTGCCTGGCTCATGTTTCCTCTTTGGAAAATTACAGCTGGGATTTTCAGAGTTGCTTCAGAGTCAAGAATCTGCATCCCAGATGGAAGTTGCACCCTACTATAATAGCCAAGTATAGTCCCATTCACTTTTTTTGCTGCTGTCTAGGAAAGCCTAGCAGACAAGCAGTAGCTTGGTAATAGCTAATCTGCCTGGTTGGAGTGTTTTGCCTGTGTTGGAGTCTGTTTCTACTCACTCCAGTGAAAAGCAGCACCAGCTGCAGAGGGCTGCTTCAGTCCAAGATGTTTTAATAACACTAGATGCAGCTTTTGAGAAGGGATCTAGTGTCTGCTTAGTGTTTGGGCTATGACTTGTATTACTGATTTATAATCTTCAAGTATCAGGCCAAACTGCTTCCTGCTTAAAGTTGGAAAGCCATCAAAAGCAGTGATACTGCCCTTTCTTCTGCCAGCTGTAACATGGTTAGACAAGAATGTAGGGGGGTAAGGGTGCTGGTTGCAATGTTGGGATGGAAGATGTGCCTGACTAGCGTATTTAGTAAGTCACTAAGACAAATTAAGGATCACATTGCTCCACTTCTCTGAAAAATACTTATATAAAAAAGGCCAACACAGTATTCCAAGAGCAATTTTCTAGATGTAATCAGTCATGCCTGCTGATGTCAGTACCAGGGATAGGGTTTCAGTGATTCCAGTCACGATAGCCCTGCCCTTCAGGGACAACACAGTGCCTGAAAAGAGACCTGAATTCTAGTGCTTGTTTTGCACCAGCTGAAGTGTTTGCTAAGCCATCATCAGCACCTGTGTGATGACACCAACTCTCTGTCATCGCTCAAGGTGTGTTACCGGGGATGCCACTGGAAGCTGGGGAATGTGCTGTTCCTGGTCAAGCAGCTGATGGACGGTGAGGCAAGGGACGAGGCTGCCTTCCCATGTTGGCAGGGCAGGCTCTATGGGGACCAGCACCTTCACCCTCAGAAATGCAGCCCAAGCAGCTGGGCTCCAGAGACAAAAGCGCCTCCAGACTCTGAAATCTGCAGGGGATGTTTAAAAACCCAAATGGTATAAAACCCAAGGAGAGCAAGAAAGGGCAAATACAGCTTTGACCAATCATAGAGAAAACAAGCATAGCTCTGACCCAGCAGAAGTGACAGTGAAATCAAAGATGTGGGCTGAAAGGGTTGTCGTCATTAACAATAAAAAAAGCCAAATTGCAGCTTAGTAAGAGCTGACCAATATACTAGGTGGCAAAGTGTGAGTCAAAGGAAGTGCGGAGCTGTGAGTCACCCACCTCAAAGGGCTTTATCCTTGGATAGAAGTCAAAGAGACAGATCAGGGAGAAAAAAGGAGTGTAGGAAAGGACAGAGACAATAGCAGACCACTGGGCCTTCTCACAGAGCAGAGGCTACTTGCAGGGCAAGAAGGCTATCGGCCAGTTATGCTCCCTTACTGTTATTTCTGGCCAGGTACTCAATACTCTGCATGTTTCACAAATACAGGGGTCAACCTCCTGCTCTGGGGAACTTCACCTGCAGCACAAACAAGAACTAGAGCAAGAGCAGAAAGAGGAAGGTGGTACAGAAAGCAAGTCACATCACTAAGGGTGTATGTTTGTGTGTGTTTTAATGAACAAACAAATACCAAGATTTTTCTTCTGTAGTCCATTTGCCTCGACTTTATTAGTGATATAGTGCTCTGCAGGCACTTGGGCCGAAGGAGCAATACAGCAATTAGCTGACGTGGCTTGGTCTTATGAAGTAAGATGAAAAGCAAGAAACTGAAAGAGAAAATTACAGGTCAGATAAAGGCAAATGTGATAAGGATCAATGCCATTTAAGAGGGTGAAAACACAAAGAAGGGTGAGGAATTCTTTCAGGTGGGATGGAGAAAAAAAAAGGGATGGAGAAGATGATGAGATGGTTAGAAGGAAGGAGAAGAGAAAGTGTCCAGGATGAGAGGCTGTAGAGCACACACATCTAAACATTGGGTGACATGAGTTAGTTCTAGATTACAGGGAAGCACCAGGAGTGACAGGAAGAAGCAAAGAAAATGAATATGCAGGATCTCATGCTGCTTCAAGGACAGTAAATACAAGGGGCAGGGTAGAAAGAACAGGAAGATGGTCACAGCAATCACATCTGTAGTGTCTTCTGTCTGTGGAGGAGTGCTGTGTAAAGAAATTCCAAAGGCCTCAGGAGAAATCAAAACATAGATTTACCACCAGAGGATTGAAGCTAAGAGAGAACAGAGCCAAAGCATGCTTCCATGTCCCCAACTCAGTTTCAGAGTGCAAATCTAAATCAGCTCCCTTGATTTAATGTGTATTTTCCATGTTTTACAAGCAGATGACAATAGAACCTGGCTCACTTATATCCTATGCAAGGCAGGCAGGAGCTGAAGCAATCAAAACCACTGGAAGCTGTGCTGAAATAAGATAGGAAGAGAATTACATTGGTGGGAAAAAAAAATCCCAAAGGTTCTATATGTTTTGTGTAACTTAATTTTATTAGGACTTCTTAGGTCCAGTTTTAAGTAAATCTTCCATATTTTCATTCTCCCTCAATATCCCCCCGCTTATTTCCTGGCAGTCCTCATATCAGGTGGGAGAGCACACCTTTCCAACTTTAAGCAAAATTTTTGTCCCACAAACACTTTTGTAGGCACTATTTTTTTACACTTTGGTAGAAGACATACAGCTTAGGGGAGGGAAGAATTTGAAATAATTAAAATAAGCAAAACCTCTGGATACTGACAATCCAGAACCGTAAGTTAGAAGCCTGAAAATTAACCCTACAAAAGACTGAAATTAGGAGAATGGGTGAAATATCCATAGTCATTACCTGATTATTGAAACATTACATATATTTTTAGGCATGAGACCTTTAACATACAAAAATATAACTTGTTTACAAAATAAACAACTACATATTTTTTCAAAATTTTGTGTAATGACAAACATGCGCAGTATTAATGCATTATACTAAGGTATATCTGTGTCTGTCTCCTAAAAACAATCTCTAAAGGAGAGAAAGAATGATTGTTAAACTGGAAAGCATCAGTACCATGAACTTGTAAATAAAAAGGAAAGTTATGTCTGCAGGGCTCAGAAATAATATGTAAACAGAGAACAACTGCCATCATGCAGATATATGATGCATGTTTGTACAGAGAAAGCTTGGAAAAAGAACACAACATCCCTGTATTTATTCACTGTAATGTATTACAGCACAATGTTTAGGGCACATAATCCATCAAATGAAATAACCTTCATATAATATTAGTTACAGAAAACATTTTGGAGGATTGAAGTGCAACAGTATTAACATTTTCAACATTACCTTAACAATCATTTCAGCATATTCATTCTGGAAGAAAGAAACTTGCATGAAAAATGATTTTTGGTTCACCCACCTTCAAATATGCAATTTTTTTCCTTAGGAAAAAATGAAAATTGAGTGAGCAGGCTGGATTTTTCACTTCTCTTCTAACTGTACAGTTATGCATGTAAATAACTTGATGTGCATTTATAATTTTACTGAAATCAAGGTGTAGCATGATCTACATATTGGAGCATCAGTAGAAAACTGAAGTTGCACAATAAATGCAACAGGGTACACTATAAAACAGCAGGTACAAAGAAGGCTCAAGAAAAACCAACATCTAGAGCACAACTGAGCAATTGTTTATTTTATGTCTGTCCATGTACTGATGGTCTGAGCACAAATTTAGAACAATTACTGTTCTTTTCATTGCAATGAATATTGTTGCTTATGCCAGTAACTTAAAAAAACCCCTAAACTAACAAACAAACAAAAAAACCCAGATCAAACCAAATATATTAGAAATGGAATGGATAATTTGTGGATCATTAAGAACATAAGCAACTCCATTCACTATCCCAATAAATCAACAACTGCAGAAGCATTTTAGATTTTATTTAAAAATCCAGGAAACTTATAAATCTCATTTTGCACTCCAACAGGACACACATATTGGTTTAGTTTCTCCTTGCAGCTGCCAGACAAGTAACCAAATCAGTTTTCTGGCCGTTGACTGCAGGTCAGGAGACATGCAGCCTCCATGGGGCAATTCCCATAAACCTCTTCGGTAGAAGAGTTACCAATTCTGTAATCACAGAATCAGTTAGGTTGGAAAAGACCCCTGAGATCATCGAGTCCAATCTCTGACCGAACACCACCCATGTCAACTAGACCCTGGCACAAAGTGGCACGTCCAGTCTTAAACACCTCCAGGGATGGTTACTCCACCACCTCCCTGGGCAGCCTGTTCCAATGTCTAATCAGCCTTTCTGTGAAAAAAATCCTCCTCACGTCCAACCTAAACCTTCCCTGGCACAGCTTGAGGCCACGTCCTCTCGTCCTGTCTCTGGTTGCCTGGGAAAAGAGACCGACCCTCCCCTGGCTACAACCTTCTTTCAGGTAGTTGTAGAGAGCGGTAAGGTCACACCCGAGCCTCCTCTTGTCCAAGGTAATTTGGGGCCCCGCGGCCTCTCCGAAGGCGCCCGGTGCCTCTGGAACGGGGCTGGCCGGCGGGAGCGGCAGGGAACGGCCGCGCTGCCCGGGGAGTGCTGCTTTCGGGGCGGGCGGCGGCAGCGCGGAGCTCTGTGCCCCCGTACGCTCGCTGTGCCCCGGTACTCCCGGCTCCATCGCCGGCCTGTGCCCCCGTACGCTCGCTGTGCCCCGGTACTCCCGGCTCCATCGCCGGCCTGTGCCCCTGTACGCTCGCTGTGCCCCGGTACGCTCGCTGTGCCCCGGTACTCCCGGCTCCATCGCCGGCCTGTGCCCCTGTACGCTCGCTGTGCCCCGGTACTCCGGGTACGCCCGCTGTGCCCCTGTACGCTCGCCGTGCCCCGGTACTCCCGGTACGCCCGCTGTGCCCCTGTACGCTCGCCGTGCCCCGGTACTCCCGGCGTGCCCGCTGTGCCCCTGCACGTTCGCTGCGCCCCGGTGCGCCGCCGCTCCCCTCCGGCCGCCCCCCGCAGCCGCAGTTCCGGCCGTGGGAGGAAGCGCGGGGCCGGGCCGCTCCGCTCCGCTCCGCTCGCCGGGGGATGCGGGAGCACCCCCGCCCCCGCGGGCGGCGGGAGGCGGGCGGCGGCGGCGCGGGCGGGGCGGACGCGTCGCCCCGCAGAGAGCGGCGGGGGGACCCAGCGGCGGGCGGCGAGCACAGGCCGGCGATGGAGGAAGGTGAGGGGTGGCTCCTCAGGCCGCGGAGCCGGAGCCGGGGCCGGGCGGAGGCGGTCGGGGCCAGGCCGCTGGCTCAGGCCGGCATTGAAGTGGCCTCTCCAATGCCGGGACCGCCGCGCACGGACGGAGGTGAAACACTGGGCTGCAGGACATAGGCGGCCTCCCGGGCCCAACCCGCCCCGCAGGCCCCTCGGGCCCCATCCCCGCCCAAGGCAGCCCGTCCTGTGCAGCCCCAAGCGGGAGGCCGGGCCGATGTCTTGGGAACATGGGATCGGTTTCTCTTCCTTCGCCTGGCATTGTCTCTGGGCAGAGCGCCCGGGACAGCATCTGTGGGCTCCGTGGATGCCTCCGTGAGTGAACTTTCTCTTTGGCATCCTTCCGTATGTTTTAGTCAGCCTTCCCTCTCGTTTCGTTAAGTATTAGAGAGCATCCAGAGAAGGGCTACGAAGATGGTGAAGGGCCTTGAGGGGAAACTGTATGAGGAGCGGCTGTAGTTACTTGGTTCGTTCAGCCTGGAGAAGACTGACGGAGACCTCATCGGAGTCTGCAGCTTGTTCAGGAGGGGAAGAGGAGGGGCAGATACTGATCTCTGTGGGGCCCAGTAACAGGACCCGAGGGAATGGCCTGAAGCTGAGTCAGGGGAGGTTTAGGTTGGTATTAGGAAGAGGTTCTTTACCCAGAGGGTGGTTGGGCACTGGAACAGGCTCCCAAGGGAAGTGGTTGCAGCACAAAGCCTGACAGAGTTCAAGAAGCGCTTTGACAGCCCTTTCACGCACATGGTGTGATTATTGAGGTGTCCTGTGCAGGGTCAAGAACTGGATTTGGATCATCCTTGTGGGTCCCTTCCAAGTCAGGGTATTCTGCGGTTCTGTTTCACTTTTAGTCCTATTTTTCTCCACGTCTTTTCAGTGCAAACCCCCTTTGTAGGGGTAGGAGGTGGCATTTCGTTTTCTTGAAGAAATCAGCAGAAGTGAGACTCTTAATAGGCACCTAGAAAAATGCAAGAGTAAAACAAGCATATGCAACTCTGTCCCATGGCATATCCCAGCCTCTCAGCTGTTCTCAGCAGGGGTACTTTCTGGGTTGCACATGGTTTCTGTGTTTTTAGTAGTCTCCAGTTGCTTGTCCTCCATAACTGTGTCTGTCTTCTCATGAATCTGCAAACCGTTGGTTTACAGAATGTTCTTTGGGGAGGGGTGTTCTACATGAAGGTGATGTGCAATGATCTGGTTCTTTTTAGCTTGACTCACTAGGTTTGTTTGAGAGCTTCTTGTATTAGAAAAGAAGGTGAATCACTGCTCCCTATTCAGTGTGTTTGTGCGCTTCACTAACTAGTTGATGTCTGGCATGTTTGTGTTGGTCATCCGCTTTTCTGGACTGAGGCATCTTCAATTTGCTTCCTCATTCCTTGTATGGGAGCCATTGCACAACTTAGATCACCCTCATGGCTCTTCTCTGGATGTTTCCCAGCTCTATCTTATCCTTCTTTAGATGAGAAGACAAAAATTACAGGCAGTGTTCAATTAGTAGGTGAAAAATAGATGAGTATAGTGGCACAAAGTAGAATTAGAATTGAAGTAGTATAAAGCCAGAGTACTTAAAAGCTTTGTTGTGGGATGTGAAGATTGAACCTTCAAGTTTGAAGTTGGATGGGTTTTATGAAGGAGCTGTTTTAAGTCCAGAGGAAATTGGTGGCTGCAATGTTTCAAGCAATGTTGGACAGTAGGTCAAACAGGAGAGCTAAAAATTCTGGAGTGTGAGTTACAGTTAAACCTTTTCCTCACACTTCCAGAATGACATAAATATTGTGGCATATCCTTAATGTAGTAATTATAAAATACTTTTTGCAATGAATCTTTTTGTATGTAGATTTGCAGTCTGTGAATTAGCATCGTTGCCTTTCAGACTGTAAAATAAATGGACCAGAGCTTCATACTGCTGCTGCTCACAAAAAAGTTAACAGAAGCCCAAGAAGCCCTTGGTCTTGTGATGTGATCTATGTGGCTGAGCAGACTGGGCTTTTTAATTACATGTTAGACAAATATTCATAAATCTGCTTAGTTCCAGTAGATCCAAAAGTAGATCCAAAAGTTGTATTATATTTACTTTATGAAAGCCTTTGCCATATAAATAATAGGCATCTCAATTTAAAAGCAGTCGACTAGCCCAATTTTTGTATTACACTACTATAGCAGCATAAAACCAGGATCAGAGTAGGATGGAATTGGCACCAGTTTCTCCCAGTGTCTGCATCAACTTATCTAAACTGCTGATTTCCTTCACTGGTGTAGTATGTTCACCAAGGAATAAACCAGTTAGCTTCTAGTTTGGGTTCTGGGTAATCCCAGAGTATGGCCTCAAGAGAATACTACTGTTTTTTCTGAGGAATAAGATAGGAATTGATTTCTGTAGTGTTATATTGTTATTTTAGTTGGGCATTTGACATACTTTAATTGAGTCTTTGTCAAATATCTTCCATGGAATTGAGTCAGTAGCAGTAACTGGCTGCTACCTGCTACTGTGTGGATTTCTCAGTGTGATTTTAGGTATTGTGTTGCAATAACTCAAATATAAAAATGTCTTCAGGGGCAGCAGACCTGCGACAGAGAAAGAAACAAAACTGCACAGAATCTGACAAAATGGCTCCAGAGGAGAGAAACAAAGAAAACTCAAAGCTGGGAAGGTCGCCAAAATGTAAGCTACAGAATTTTTAGCTGACTTTTGATTGTTGTTTTCATTATTCTCTTCCATTTTATGGGAAGATATTTGTAGCACAGTAATTTATAACAGACTGACTTTGAATTAGGTTTCTTAATGTTTCAAGAGAAAACAGGCATGTATATTAGAGTTCTTTAATAATGACATTTTGTGTATTGCAGAGTAAAATGTCAGTCTTGGACTGTTTCAGGCTTGGGGAGGTAGAGGCAGAGGAGTTAAGAAATTTACTGTTGTTACTATATGCATACAAATAAATATTTTTATTGCTTCTGGAATGATCTTTTGGTTGGAAGCTGAGATACATGAAGTAATGGTACTGAAACAAGAACAGACAAAAAGTCCTTGCAGCCTTTCAAGAAACAGAACAAAAACTAGAAATAATTTTAGGCAAGTGCTCACCAAGCTACCAAAAACTTTTGTGTTAAAAGTACATACTAACTCGAGGGAGCTACAGATGAAGTAGACACCCTTTGAATGAGTTTGGTAAAATTCAGATTCATTCTTTCTCAAATTTAAAAACAGAATGGGAAATAGAATGTCTCAGAAGTTATGTTAAATGTGGTATGCCACCTCTGTCCGTTAATATCTTGAAGAAGTTTGTGGTGTTTTGGGTAGAATCTAGAGTTCCATTTATCTGGAAGAGGCTTTTCCTTCTTGGAATTCATTTGAAAACAAAGCTTACTGGAATGGAGAGAAAATTTGCAGTGCAGTGTGTGAGTATTTTGTCTGAAAGTCCTGTGAAGCAATGATAACAACTGGGAAAGAAAACTACCGGACAGTAGCAGCAAACCGGTTTTCAATGTATCTGTGCTGCTGATGGTGTGATAATTCTCATGCCAGTAAGTTTGCTTGTTGTTCAGAAATCAGAGTCATGTGTAGGATGTACTGTTTGTTTCTCAATCCTCTGGACTACTTTAGCTTTTTCACTGTTCGTTTTCAGATATGTTAATCCAGCGTTTTGCAAAGCTTTTCTTTGGCTGTCTCGCGGCTGTCACCAGTGGAATGATGTATGCTGTGTACCTCTCAACATATCACGAACGGAAATTCTGGTTTTCCAGCAGGCAGGTAAAGATAAAGTTGAACTACTGAAACAAAAGCCAAATTGTGTCCTTGAAATCAAATCTGATCCATGTTGAAACTACTTGCAGAATCCCATGTTCTTCTGCCGAGGCCTCTGTCTTTGAAACAGCTTCCTTTTTTTTTTCCTCCTGCTAACCGTCATCTTGGCCTGTCCTGCTTTTTATGTAGCCACCCTTTATCCTTAAAATACTTTTATAAAATATGGAGAAATAACTGAAGCATACTTGGATTGCTGAAGCTAATCAACAGAAAAATGTATTGAGCTTTTTGGGGGGGGGGGGGGGGTTGTGTTTGTTTTGGGACTGGGGGGGGTTGTTTTTTGATTGGTTGGTTGGTTGGTTTGGTTTTGTTTTCTTAAGAACTCCATTATTAAGTGAAGTATAGAAAGTTGAATGAAATTCAGGTTTTTGAATATGAAAAGACCCCGTGGATTTTGTGCTGACTTCCGATGTGGATTTGTGTTGCTCTCTTTCCAAGCATGTTTGCTGAGTTGTAGAGAGCATTCTGTACCTGACAGAAATGCTGTGAAGATTCATGTTTTGTGGAATATTTTGAAGATGTACAGTGAAGTCATAATCATGTGCTGTATTACAAAACTGTTCTATCTGAAAATATATTGTCTTCTCTGGAAAGAGATTGCAGGAGATGAATATATTTTTTTTTTCCTAGGAACTTGAACGAGAAATTACATTTCAGGGTGACAGTGCCATTTATTACTCATTTTATAAAGAACTGCTAAAGGCTCCTTCCTTTGAAAGAGGTACAAAACTCATTTGTTTTTTTAACTTTGAAAAGTCCTGTTCTCTTTGGAGACAGTAAATAAACTCCTGCGGACTGGGGAGACTGATTTTATACTCTTCTGTAGGTATATTGGTCAGATTGATTAAAAACCACATGCTATCCTAACTTTTCAGTACCTTTTAAGAAACAGTTTTTAACTATCCTGTATTCCACCAGATCGCCTTTAATCAATACTCTAGAATGGGGTTAATATTACTCTTAAGTTGCCCTGTATCAAAGTTATCATTGGGTTTGCTTGTGTCACAATAGTGGATTTTCTGCCATGTAAATATAATTTATGTTGAATTTGGGAATGGGAGATGAAAATTACTGTTTTCCATCCTCTGTCGGAAGACAGAACAATTTCTTTCACAAGCTGATCTGCTCCATCCTATCCCTGCCAGAAGTTTTTACTCTTGTCAGCTGTGATGAATAGATGCTGATGAGCACTGAGTGGTGGGGACAGAAAGCAACAGGAAGGAGAACAGGCTGAGCGACAATGATCTCTCCTTCCTTTGCGCTCCTGCTCTTTATCCTGCACTGGCTCTGGGGCTCACTGACCCTGGGTCCCTAAACCAAAAGAAAACTAAAGCAGTGAAAAGAAGAAGGAACACTTTCATGCTAGTTCAGGGAGTTCAGAAGAGCACTGCACTAGCATGGGGAAAATGCAAGAACTCAGGAGAGAAGAGGATGAGCTGCCCTATCTCGCAGCAGCCGGCCACTGAATTAGTTCAGTCCCTTTGTGAAACCTCACTGAAGCCAGTAAAACTAAACGTTGTGGTTAGTGTTTTATTGGTTGAACAGTTTCCCAGCTGAATGTAGCACATCAGCAATATCTGAGGTCTTTGGTGCACTTAGTGCCTCATGACCTCTGGGGGTATTGCCCGTGCTGTGAATGGATGGATTGCATGCCTCATTCAGGGACGCTGTCTCTGCAAACAGGTAGACTCATGTGTCTACAAGGTATTACAGGGCATCCAGTTTTCAAGAGTGTATTACAGCTGTGCTGAACCCAGTTGTAAATCCTCAAAGACCTGGTCTGGCTTACAGAGAACCAGCTGCAGACCATACACCAGATATGCTCAGAGCTGGAAACAGTTGTCTGGTTTGACTGTTGCATTGGTTTTGAGGCTTTTGTTCTCCCCCATATCCTGATTTGGATTGTTTTTGCTCTTCCCTCTATTGTCTGAAGTATTGACAAGTCTTTTCTTTATTTATAACATTTTGGAATCATCTTGGAATGATCCTTCAAGTATGACAGCTTCAATTCCATCTCAACCCCATAGAAAGGCACATTGTGTTTGGTGAATAATTCTTAGAAATCTCAGAAATGCAGAGCTGAAAGGGGTGATGAGGCCATCATACCTGACCTCTTTCTGGAGACGGGTTTAATACATCGTCCTCATCCCTATTAGATCTCTCTTCCTGTGAAGGTGGTCTATGGGCAAGTAGTTTCAGGACTGCATCGGTATGTTACTGAAAAGACTGTGCTTTAGATGATTAGTTTTGGGCCTTCTATTTAAGGACTAGATGAAAAAAGGTAATAACTTTCTATCTATCTCAGTAGGGTGGAATGACATCTAACACGGAAATTTCTTTTTCCTTTAAAACTAGGTGTGATGAATCAGTCAGTAGCTGTAATGATCAAATTTCTTTCCCCCTACCTTTGAATGTAGTTTCGCCTCTTTTAGGAACAGCAATAGTAAGTGATTCCAAGAATAATATTTTTTTTGTCTGTAGGTGTTTATGAGTTGACACACAACAATAGGACGGTATCACTGAAGACCATAAATGCTGTCCAGCAAATGACTTTGTACCCAGAGTTGATTGCCAGTGTTTTATATCAAGCATCTGGTAGTGAAGTATGTGCATTTCTCCTACTTTCTGTGTTTTCATTATGGTTGTGTGTGTGTGTGTATGAGACATTCTGTGCTGTATACAATGAACACATACATTTTTTGTTGAATGAGTTGAGCTAAGGCTGTCACCAGGTCCAGGTTCTCCTCAATTCTGATCAGTCTCTGGCACAGGATTTTGGGGGATTGATGCTAACCACTAACCTTTTCTGTTATTCTTTGCATCTACAGACTGCTTAGAAATGTCAGGAGTATCTGTGCTATCCATTAAAAACAGGAAAGTTAACTCCTTTTATAGTGCAGAGGTCTGTTACAGTGGTACCTGTCTGCCCATTCTAATAGGGAAGAACACTTCTGTAGATTAACCTTTTGTCAGTTTCCATTCTACTCAGGCTTTGTCTGCTTATGCTGCATACTTGTGTCCTCTCTCATTATCTTTCCTTTTTTATTATTTACTGGTTTTGGAACCATTTTTGCCACATCTTTAGTTCTTTGAGTTCCTCCCTTTTATAACTTCTTCTAGTAGTCCTGTGAACTTTATATCCCACTGCAGCATAGATTTATTAAATCTCACGCATACAGTGTTCGAGCTAAAGCAAATACAAAAATCATGACACTAGCAAGCTGAGTCCTGAAGTGTGCACGTAATTTACACTGCTTTGTTCTTCCTGAGCCCCAAATAAAAGCATGCCCAGTACTTTTCTAGAATAGGAGGCGTCTCTTACCTGTTTGTAAAGCACCTAGCACATTGTTAGCAATAACAAATAGTAAATAGTAATAATTTCCAGCTTCAGCTCAGTTGCCACTATGTCTCTTCGTTTTTATTTGTAATTTCAGGAAGTTATTGAACCAGTGTATTTCTACATTGGTATAGTTTTTGGACTGCAGGGAATTTATGTGACTGCATTGTTTGTAACCAGTTGGGTTATGAGTGGGACTTGGCTGGCAGGAATGCTGACTGTAGCATGGTTCATTATTAACAGGTAAGAAAAACATCTTTATACAATCTAGTTTGTCAATAAGACATTTTAAAATATTAGTGGTTTGAAATTATTTTAATTAGTGGATTGAAATGCTTTTATTAAGCTTTGTGTTCTCGCTGTGAGAGCAAAATCTTATGGTGAATAGAAAATATTTCCAAGAGATTCATTGAGTCTCATGATGATTTTATTAATGGAAAGGCCTCCTGTTGTCCAAACCATCCACATTACCAGTTGAACTGACTTTATGTGTGTGTGTGAATACAGGAGTATTCACACACAATTTCGTTTTTCAAAAATATTCCTCAGAAGGTTTGGTTTTGTGCTGGTGAAGGATGAAAACAAATGTCCAAAACAGCTGTAAAACAGAACTGCACTCTGTGGCTGGCTCTAAATATTGTGACAGTTATCCTGTGGCATAGAAGGAAATGATCAAGTGCATTTTTCTTTTAAAGAGTATTTGATTTTTTTAATCTTCTTTTTGGAGTGCATTTTTCTGCAAAGTGGAATTTTCTTAGATGATCTTAATATCAAGATTTTTTTATTTTAAAACAATTCACTTGGAATTCCCCTTCCCCTTATGAAGCACCACATAATAGGTGCTTCATAATAATAGGGAGCCTCATTTGGGCAATGAAAACGTATGTTCATGCTCCTGGTTTGTCACCATGGCACTCTGGGGCTTTCTGTGAACTTGAGAGCACTTGAAATAAAAGAACTATGGAGGAGCAAAATGTTAGAGATATACCTTTAAAGTTGAACTGTTGGGAAGCATCTTCCAGGAGTGTGAAGTCACCATGACTGAATCTGTGACTCGTAGCTAAAAATACTGTTCATCAAGCTGGTGTGAACAGTGGAAAGTAGGAAAAATGGTGAATAAATCTGTAATTTTTTTCAACAGTGAATAGGATTAAACAGTGTCAACAAAGTGAAAGGTTTAGTAGTTAAAAAAGCTCTGAATATGCCTCTGTAAGAGGCTTCAGAGGAAAAAATGAAAGGTGGTGCTTTTAAATATCTAAATGATAAAGAAGCTTGAGGCTCCTTTTTAAAGGCATAGTAGACACAAAGAAGACTATGTACCTCTGAGACTGATGCCTTTGATCACATTTGAAAGTGTGGCTTGTGCTTCTGAGTCACTTTAGCACTTTAAAAAACTTTCACCTACACCTCTAATTGTGTGGATACTGTCAAGTCATTCCATGAGAAAACCCTGCATGCTCCCCATCCGTCTTTAATCTCTTGGTTTGCTGGGCAGAATTTTTCCCTGTAGACAAAATATTTGCTGCTGCTGCTGCTGCTGCTATGAGGGAGCACCAGTTTGTATCCTAAGTATGTTGTGCTCGACTACCTAAATCACTTGCTTAAAACATACTGTATGAGAACTGAAAGGAATCTTTTCTCTCAGCTGTGAGCTGATTTTCATTGCAATGTGGAAAGCTGCTGCCAAGGCAGCAGTTCCCTGCCTGGGGACATAAGAGCATTTAGCACTGCTCCTGGCCAAAGAAGGCTCCCTTGTCCCAGTGCAGGTTGGCAGAAGCTGTGACTCTCAGTGTGAGGCAGGTCACAAAAGGATCCAGGCAGATGCTTTTTGGCTTCAGTCC